>NC_133817.1:3416232-4016232 GCF_043250625.1 Sebastes fasciatus | reverse complement strand
GCATCCAATTTTTTAAGAGAAAACAAAAGCGTGAATGCATTTTTCTAGGGTCAGTAAAACAGATGAATTGCCTCATCCTGGAGACATCCAACTGTGAGCATCTGCTGCTTTCAGCGTGTCCAGTGAGGAAGAGGTCAGAATGATAGATAACCATGAGATTTCTGACGAAACCCTTCGGGGCCCGGTACGACTGTCAGCGTCCGACTACGTTACGGAGGCACCTGGAAGCCATTTCCACTATATAAACCTTCTTGGAGTATCCTGGGATAAAGTCTGACGCATCTCTATTCCCTCAGAAACCGTCATTATCTTGTCCCGAGAGCGGGATAGAGAGGCCTCCTTCAAACCCACCTAATCCTGAGGTAATAGCAGCCGGCGCCTTTCCAACATTGGCTCCACTCCAATCTCTGCAAACACCCAAGTGGGGAGTTTACGCCGGCAATATACAAATGGAGGACTCGAAGTCTCCTTGTGGCCTGGCCGCTAGCGAGGAAGGATCAAAAATAATAACTTTATTTACGTGACAGCGATTTTTTAAGAGGCAAGAAATGGACTGGATGTGAGGGAGATGAGCATCCTTGTTGCCGTGCCAACTGTCGACCGCGGGCCAAGTCTGGGTGTGCGTTTGGCTTTAGAGATCTATCCAGTTGTGTTTACAACCAGCAGCTTACACGCAGTGATAAAACACCAATCAACTGCAGCAACAGATGTGGAATAGATGAAATGAATGTGAATAATCAATTCATGCACGTGAGAATTAAAAAAATGACTCTATTCAACTCTAATTTTTCTCCACCAAAAGAAAGCCTCTCTGAGCCAGAGTCTTACTCACTGTTTCCTGAGAGCCTGTTAAGTGTGCATCACTGTTTGTTTGGCTCATTGCTTCCAAGGAAAACTGATTAGCATGTTGCTTTCAAGGTTCCTTCTGCATATTAAGCCAGCTGCACACATTTATACCGCTGATACGTCACCGAGCAGCTCCATCCCAGGAGCTGAACATGCAGGTGCCTCGGTACCTTCTAGCAGTATAGCTGGGATGATACACCTATCTCCCAATCCAACTCAATGCTTTCTCGTTTTGGCTTGCTGCCGTTTGTTTTGGTTGACGGATACGGAACGGATATGACGTCACGTTACTCAGACTACAACAACAAAAGCGGAAACTTCCTTCGACCTCTGCATAGACTCAAATGAAGCACTTAACAGCGATTCTGGCATGACTTCACTATAAGACCAGAAGATAACAGAAGAGAAGCTGCTAAAAACTGAAACATTCAGTCATTGTTTGCTCGTGCCCACGGCCTGCCAAGCCACTTTGTCGTTTCAGGGGAAATCCTGAGCAGAAAATGACATAATTGCATGGCGGGGAGAAGTTTGGACACACAATCCATGTTGGACGTGCTCACACACACGTCAGTCAGCGCCGATCTCTCTCTCTGAGGCCAAAGAGAGAAGGGATGGTCAGATAAAAAAGAAAAGAAATGACAGCTCCAAAACAGATAAAAAGACACATGAGTACAACACAGTTTAGGAGACGGACAGGAATACAAGACAGATGTGTTTGTTGACCAATTTTGATAAACCGTCAGTGGTTACGAGCACCAATTACAGACAATCATTCGCCAAAGCAGCGCAATTTTAAGGTAGCACACGGGGGAATTATTACGCGTAGTAGCTTTCCATTACTTTTTTGCCAGGAAAAAATGCTAAAATATCTAATATCATTCCAGCATGGCACACGAAGGACGCATCTAAATCACAGCTATCCACTAAGTATAATAAACCAAGCACAATGTAACCTGATGACTGTGAACATCAGCGTCAACACATCAATTTCCCACTGACCTCACAATGAAAATGTATGAAGCAGCGCTGCTGGAGGAGAGACTCTCGTTGCTACGCCGACAACAAACCGAGACTCGGTGGCTGAGTTCATGTTTATGTGACGGAAACCCATCAGATGCTGGAGGAGTCATGTTATACAACCTTCAAACACACATCCTGAAACACTTCCTCCCTCTTACCCCAAACCAGAAGGACCGGAGGACTAGATTTACACCGTCTCCATGTCCAACAGGTCATTTAGTTTGCACGGCTATAAAACACAGAGGTGAGGAGGTGAACACTACATAAATGCAAAATATGAGACGCAGAAGAGAATATGGAGGAATGTTTTCATAATCTTGCTGGCGTGCCATTATAAAAACATTTAAAAGAAACTAATGGAACTTAGAGTATAGGTTTGAGAGAATACACTGTAAAAAATATTCAGTTTGATGCTTTTACACTGTTAAATGTTGTCAGTCGGAAATGTACAATTCAATCCAGGAGTTGTTTTTAAAGAGGACCTACAATGCTCATTTTCAGGTGCATACTTGTATTGGTTTTCTACTAGAACATGTTTTCATAGTTAAATTAAAAAAAAAAAAAACGGTTTATTTTTCTCATACTGGCTGTGCTGCAGCATCTCTTTACACCCTCTGTCTTCTGAAACGCTCTGTTTGAGCTCCGACCCCGCCCTCTTGAAAAGCCCTGAAGTCTGCTCTGATTGGTCAGTTGGCCCACTGTGTAATGATTGGTCAACCGAAACCAAACTCTTCTGACTCCTCTCTAGCTCCGCTCTAACTAGCTTTGTTTGAAGGCGTGCCAAACTAGCTTTTGGGCAAAATGTGTTACTTGGTGACATCACTACGTTACGGAAGAAAAGGCGGGACTTCAAGCGAGGCGTTTATGGCAGTTTGGGGGAGAGTAACTCCTTTTGGCGTGGACTTTCGACTTTCTTTTGTTTTGCAATTTCATTGCTAGAGTGCTTTATCGTCATGACAGCAATCACATTGTTAGACCGATTACGTTATAAAACATCAATCATGAGGTGATATTTACAATGTAAAGTTTAAATTCGAGCATGACTAAGTGTTCAAAATGCCTTTATTTTTGGAGGAATGTAGCAATGTGTTGTCCACGTTGCACTAATGTTTTAATCTTGTTCTCTAAACAAAGGCACTTCATATATATTTCATCATGTATACACTCTGTTACACCTCTGTGTATACACATACATAGTTATTACTCCTCTATACATTCCTGTTTACACCTCTGTGTGTACATACATTACTTCTCATCATGCGTATACATACAGTAGCTACTACATCCTGTTAACATTCAACTAAATTACAAATTTACATTAATATTTTAGATTTACTTATGTTGATATTTATTTTAACTGCACTATTTTATACCTTACATTATCATTTTGCTTTCACTTTAACTAGTGTGATTTGCCCTTTTATATAAACATATTTTATGAGCATAGCTGAAGGAACCTGAGACCAAAGATTTTCATTGCTTTGCTGGAATTGACAAATGACAAATAAAAGAACCTCGAACTTTGAACTTCAGTCATATATTGTCAGTCTTTTTGAATCATTTCATTCTACCACTGTTATTAAATGTCCTCCCTTCTACAGCGTGTGTTTTATTACCGAGATAAAAATATTAGGAATCCCATAAATAACCTAAACCGAAGCACGCGGTGTGTTCAAGCCATCATCATCTCTGCCCTTAAAGTACAGACATGTAGTCTGCAGCAGATGCTGAAGCAGTCACACACACACACACACACACACTGTTGCAGTATCTCACCTTACCATGGTAACCGCAGCATGTGAGGCAGCGTCTGGCTCGCTGGCTCTGTGGCCTGCGTGCCAGACGCTGCCACCGTCGTGCTGGGATAAGGGAGGGCACGCACTGGCAGCAACATGCAACCTCAGGCACAAGCATTTTCAGCTCTCGGCGCCTATCACACCTAAAATCTATATCCAAACCAAAACTAAATCAGCTGTTATGATCTCAGATCCAGTGTTGGAAGTCTTCCGTGTCTGTCATCATCCTGATGAGCTCAGAGAGGCTCACCTGTGCTGCTCAGAGACAATGAGGTGAGCTCAATCTGCATGCAATCAGTGCTCCCATACTGTAACTAGGAGGAGATGGGGAAGAACAGTTCTCTGTTTGCCCTGCTACCAGCCAGACCTGTTCCCCTGTCTTCATCAAATCCACAATTTGATTTGATGTTAGGTCACCTGAACATCCAGGTTGGCTCTGGCCAGTTGAGAAAAGTAATGTAGCTCTAGCAGGTATTATAAATAGCCAGCAGACATTTGTGTGACATTCTGTGGAGAGCCTGTGTTGATTAGCCGCTAGCTCCCAACATGAGCTCCTTCCACAGCCTCAGATCACCTCTCTGTCGTGGTAACAGCCCTAAATTGAGGCCCTGCGTTGAGCGGCGGGCAAACTTTTCCTGCTCGGCGGCGGCCTTAACAAGCGCCCCGCAGCTCCCGGCTGACACCCGTCTATTCCGGGACGCCGCGGGGCTCTGTAATCATTCCTTCAGACCTCTGCAGGCTCCGCCCACTCCAAAACACACACAAATAAATCAGGAGGCTGAGCGGGACTACCGTGTCATTAGCTAAACCCCTGCTGCATCGGTTACAGAAGCACACAAAAACATCTTCGTCATTCCCCCCCTGCAGCGTCTGAATTATTCTCCATCCGATTATTCTCTACCGACAAAAAGCCAAATGATGAGGACGTGATCTGTGTCGGCGTGACTCACCGCTGGCCTTCACAGATTAGTCACACTTCCTCACAGCGTCTTACCGTTTGTTAAATCAGGATGAGTCAGCTGCTGACTAGTTGTGGTCGGTTGGCTTTTACAGACCGGGCTCCAGTTGAGCCTGGTTTGGAGGCACTTTCACTCTCAGCAGCAACTGTTGCTTTCACCACAATAAGCCGCCCTCTCTGGGCCGTCATGGTGAGAAAACGTATTTTATTTGCCTTTTAAATCAAACGAAAAACACAGAACTAAGAACACAAGGGGGTTGTAATCAGGCTAGTGCAGATGGCAGGTCAAAAGGTTGCGGAGTTTTGTACAAATACTCATATTTACAGCCCTGAGCTTACGGTAAACACTGAGCCCACAAAGCTATCAGCGGGCCCACCAACTGCCACAATCTTGATCAGGTATCAGCCCCATCGGACATATCTGGACCTTTGTGTAAAAATCAAATTTTATAAGCCCATTTATATGCAGAACGCAACACATGTCTGTTTGGTTTCAATCGGGGACTGCCATCTGCTTGTTGAGAAACAAATTAATGTAGATCGCTAGATTAATGGGTTTTTGATTGGGTGCCGGCCAGACTGCCAGGAGCCCGGGCCTGGTTCTGTTATTAACAAGCCTCTCAAGAGGACGAGGACAGGACGGCGACACTACGCCCAGCCACTTAGCGCAGCGGCCAGACCGTTGATTGTTTTGTACACTTATTGATGAGCAACGACGCTTGTTGGTGGTGCTCGAACAGGAGAGGCTGTCATTTGTTTCAAGTGGTTGGTTTTACTTTTGGATGGAAGTTGTTCTGTGAAGGCAGAGTGAAATCAATCACTCCGTCTCCTTTATTTGTCGTTTTAGACGTGTCTTTCTTGCTCTATCAAGTGTTAGAGCGGCAGTAGGTAGAATGTTTTTGGCATCATTGGGCAAATATTCCATAATAACCTTTCAGCATATTGTAACTCAAGTGTTCTGAGAGATAACTAGACTTCTGCACCTCCTCATGGCTCGGTTTTCAGGCCTTAAAAATGTAGCCTGTGATGGGAGACTTAAGCACAGGTCATTTCAGAGAGAGAGCATTCCTATTGGCTGTTCATTCAACGGAGGCAGCTGTCAGTCACTCCCAAGCTCGGTATAAACCATCTTAGTTATTGTTCAGGGATAATTCCAGTTGTATGTTCTTGTTATTTTGATAATTTTGGGCATCGTTTCTATCAGTCATAATAATGTTAATGATTCAAGTATTTAGTTCATTTGTTTGTTTATAATAAAGGTGCTAAATATGCCTCAAGTCACTTTCCCTCCTCCCGCAATTCTCTGTTTTCTCTAACTGGTATTTATGCGCTAACGTTATAAGTTAGTTTCATTTGACAAGCCAGGTTATTCAAGGACAATAGCTGAGAATATGAGGGAGCTAAAGCAGCCTGCCACTGGCTACATGTTAAAGAGGACCTATTGTGTTATTATTTTCAGGTGCATACTTGTATTTTGGGTTTCTAATAGAACTTGTTTACATGCTTTAACATTCAAAAAACGCTTTATTTTTCTCATATCCGGCTGTACTTCAGCACCTCTTTTCACCCTCTGTCTGAAAAGCTCTGTTTGAGCTCCACCCCCGCCCTCTTTCGAAAAGCCCAGTCTGCTCTGATTGGTCAGCTGAACCCACTCTGTTGTGATTGGTCAACCAAACCAAACACTTCGGACTCCAGCTCCTAACTTTGTTTGACGGCGTGCCAAACTAGCCGTTATGCAAATATGTTACTTGGTGACATCACCACGTTACGTAAGAAAAGGCGGGACTTCAAGCGAGGCATTTCAGGCAGTTTAGGGGAGGGTAACTCCCTTTGGCGTGGACTTTGGGCTTTGTAACTTTGCAGACCTTTTACGTGCACAAAAAACTATATAAAGGAAAGGGATAAAGCACAAAAGCATGATAGGTCCCCTTTAAAAAGCACCTTAAAAATCTAACTGAGCCATACACCTTAAGCATCACAAGTCATTGTTTAATCATATATAATTATAAATTACCTGATGTAATTCTACCAGAAGTCTGCCTTCCCTGAAATAAATTGTTCACAAGTCAGTTGAACGGTGAACAATCCTGTTGAATCCAGTCCAGTTGTAAGGGAGGGCTGATGCAGGCTATATAGGGCTTTTTTCAGCCTTGAGACAACAAAGACACAGACAGCACTCAAACGCTTGTCAATCCATTCTGAATAAAATGTTTTTCCACACATCGACCAGCAGAGGGCTCCACCGCACTAACCCTCAGCCTCCTCCATCCAGCAGCAGCAGAATCAACCATATTTGCCTTTTGTGGAGCTGCTGGCTGCTGAAAAGCAGTCGGGGGTCGGTACGAATGAACTTAATGAGTCATCCAAAGATCATCTGTGAATCACTGTTTGAGAGTGAAAGCCAGAACGGCCGGCCACTTCAAATGCAGAGTGGCTTTGGCTCTTTGGTTAGTAATGAGGCATATTTCCCTGTGTTCTACTGCAGCCATAACCTATAAACCAGACTCCCCCTTGTCCAGACCTTAAAGGAACACATCACTGAGCACTGACGGTCAGAAAGCATGAAATGCCCCTTTATA
The DNA here is from genome assembly GCF_043250625.1 of Sebastes fasciatus. NCBI lineage: Eukaryota > Metazoa > Chordata > Actinopteri > Perciformes > Sebastidae > Sebastes > Sebastes fasciatus. Next base: position 4,009,033 of record NC_133817.1, on the reverse strand, counting down.
GGATTTTAAAACTCACTTTTATAAATAGTTCTAAAGCAGAACAAAAGTCAATATAGAAGCAAATTAAAGGGTAACGCCACTATGAGTTTACTCATCACACGGGGTGTTATTCACACTGTGAAAAGGGTCATAACGTCTTCTGTGGCTCTGGAAAAAAATAGAACCGTGATGATGTCAGCTAGGGGCTTGAAATATGTGGGCATTTACCATCCAGGGAGGGTTTGAGAAAGAGACTATATTTAGTTGAATGATGGGAAATGTATAGGGTGCATGCCAAGGACTAAAAGTCAGGATATGTCGGCCCGTGCCGCATCAATGTTGACCATTCTTTTTCAATCTGTCTCTCACAAGTATCCCAAATTTATGGAAGTGCAATATTAATCCTCAGGAGAACCCCTTCAACCATTGGTGGACCCACAGGAGGGGCACAATGTTGGGGGAAAAAACACTGCAACAGCCCTCTTGGATGACCCTCTGGTAGATAAAATATAGGGTGCCCTTCCAGTGGAGAAAACACAATGAAGTCTCTAAGGTGCCCTTCAAGTGGAGAAAACACAATGAAGTCTCTAAGGTGCCCTTCAAGTGAAGAAAACACAATGAAGTGCCCTCTAGAGTGCCCTTCTAGTAGAGAAAACACAATGAAGTGCTCTCTAGGGTGCCCTTCTAGTAGAGAAAACACAATGAAGTGCCCTCTAGGGTGCCCTTCTAGTAGAGAAAACACAATGAAGTGCTCTCTAGGGTGCCCTTCTAGTGGAGAAAACACAATAAAGTGCCCTATAGGGTGCCCTTCTAGTAGAGAAAACACAATGAAGTGCCCTCTAGGGTGCCCTTCTAGTAGAGAAAACACAATGAAGTGCTCTCTAGGGTGCCCTTCTAGTGGAGAAAACCCAATGAAGTGCCCTCTAGGGTGCCCTTCTAGTGGAGAAAACACAATGAAGTACCCTCTAGGGTGCCCTTCTAGTGGAGAAAACACAATGAAGTACCCTCTAGGGTGCTCTTTCAGTAGAGAAAACACAATGAAGTGCGCGCTAGGGTGCCCTTCCAGTGGAGAAAATGTGACTAAGTGCCATTTGGGGTGCCTTTTCAGTGGAGAAAACACAATGAAGTGCCCTCTAGGGTGCTCTTCCAGTAGAGAAAACGCAATGAAGTGCGCTCTAGGGTGCCCTTCCGGTGGAGAAAATGTGACGAAGTGCCCTCTAGGGTGCCATTTCAGTAGAGAAAACACAATGCAGTGCCATATTGGCTGACCTACATGCTAGAAAGCTTTCTTTGCGCTAGTGCCATTTTTCACCAGAGTCCACCACTGCTTTCAGTTTAATCTCTCTCTGACATTATTACCCAACCAAATGAGGTTGGGTCACGGGCTAGGTGAACAGTGACAGCATAGGGCACGGAGAGGTTAGAGCCTATTTAGCTCTACTACAGAAAAACATGTGGCATTCATTTCAAGCCAACAACTGTTACGCATACGTAATGATGTTGGTAATCAGCGGGATTTAAATTAGATTAGCTTTTAAAGTCATATTTTAACCACCATTATTTTTGGGGGAAAAAACAGTTTTCTTAATCAACTCAAGTCCACAATTACTCTGAGTTTATGACCACACCTGGTACATTTAAGGCCTGACGCTAACACAATAAAGCCTCAAATACACTTCACTTGTGTTTAGAAATATTATTTTTAACTTATTTTTCCAGCAATTTTATTTCTTCCATATGCTCTCCTCTACACAGGTAAATTAGTTGATTCTCTAGAGCCTGTCTTCACACTTCCATGACCTCTATGCCCCTCTCACACCCATTTACAGTCATTACTTAATTAACGTGGCAGCATACTGTGGCGGTGAACTCAGTGGAGGCAACAGGAGGTTGTGTGTGTTGCTGAGTATGAACCAATCAGGGGGACAATTGAGGTCATGACCTTCAAGGGGTTGAGGACTGAATGGACCTCATTAGCTGTCTAATGGTGCTTTCATCAGGGTCAATGAGGTCGACTGACTTCACTTCAATGAAGGTCTTCTTCAGTGTCAGTATGTGCACTGAGCTCGCTTAATATAACACAAATCAATAAGTGACTTTACAATCCCTTGTAACTTCAAATGGCCTAAAAGAGACGTTTTACTCAATTTAACTTTGAGATGAAGCCAAAAGTATCCAGCAGAAAGTGAAACTTAGAAACAATCTGATACAGTGTGTGGGTTGCCAAGTAGATGGGCATGTTGCCAGACTCCCACACAAACCCATTTCACAGCCTAGACCGTCATCCACTGGTTAAATAAACCCCCCACACACACACACACTCAGCTGCGAGAGCATCATGGTAACTAAGCCAGTGCTGGGTTGCCAGTTCTGTGCTGGCACCAGTAGAGGGACCTGCAGACCAGAAAACATGGCGTTGATGATTAATTGAGTCATTCCAGTGATAGTGCCATTAATCCCCACCATGGTGTTTACTGCAGCTCCACCAGCTCAGTCAAACCTGCGCCCTCTACGTTTACGAACAGAGTCATCCTTATTCATGAATCTGATGTCACTGTGCATGACAGCAGCAGAAATAGCTGCTAATTGCAGGTTTATAATGAGCCAGTGCTCAGGCTACAAGCAGGATAGCTGCTCTATCTGAATCTTAACTGTTGCTTCAGTAACCCAGTTTCTGTGATGGGAATCATTTATCTAATCCAATCTCTCATTTCATTCGATTAACCTTTGTTTGAACCGTAGGATAATTTAAATTAAAAGCTGTGTTTTTTAGGAGATTTGGTAAGAAAAGCCGCAACGTAAAGAAACATTAAAACTGCAAGTTAACGTACAACTTCTACAACACATTCTCACTCCCAACTCGTCAAATACCGCCACTCGGTCAGTGCCCCTCGGGATCAGAGAACGACGCACAGGGTACCCCTTTTGCGTTACTTTTGGACGGACCGGGGACGGCCTGTTAACACTCTTGTTATTTGCATGGTGTCCTTTCAAAATAAACTTCTGTTTTCACAGGAAGTTAGGTTTAGGCAACACAACCACTTAGTTACGGTTAGGAAACGGTTGTTGTTGACGTTAACTTCACTGACTACCGACTCACGTGAATGACGATACTATCGACTCACGGGACTTACAATACTACCGACTCATGTGACTAACAGGACGGATGATACTAACGACTCATGTGACTCACGAGACTGACAATACTACCGACTCATGTGACTAACAGGACTGACGATACTAACGACTCACGGGACTGACGATACTAATGACTCACAGGACTGACAATACTAACAACTCACGTGACTTACAGGACTGACGATAGTACCAACTCATGGGACTCACAGGATTGAAAATACTAACGACTCACGTGACTTACAGGACTGACAATACTACCGACTCACGGGACTCACAAGACTCACGGGACTGATGATACTAGCGACTCATGGGACTCAGGACTGACGATACTAACGGCTCAAAGGACTGACTAGTTGAAAGCATGGTTCGTCACATACTGTCGCTAAAGGGTGTCTCCGTGCTTTGGTTTCCGATGCCGAGGGGCACTGACCAAATGCCGTTATTTGACGAGTTGGGAGTGAGAACAGGTTGACTTCTAATGACGGAAAACAATTGGAAACTTTTCCAAAGCAACTATGCAACACTCATATCATCACCTAGAATAAGAGAACAACCCCAAAACACGATGACGACCATTCGCCCCAGACCTCACCTCCATTAACAGACAGGGAGTTCCAGTAACAGTCCACCTTATGCAACCAGCACATCAGAGAGTTGACACCGAACACAGTGTCAAAACACGGGTTGAATAACGGTGCGGTTAGCTTGGCTGCTCGCACCCCATCAGCCCTGACATTTACTGTAAACGCAGTGTGTATGTGCTGAACATCTGGGGGCCGGGGGTCTGTGACTCGGCCCTGAATCACAGGTGGCTGCTGCTGAGTCACAGAGAGTCACTGAGGCTTCACTGCATTGTATCTTCCCCTTTCACTTGCCAACAGACTGTGAGACGCTCATTCTTGCCTTGTGTGTCACTGTTGCCCATTAGGCTTGTGTTGTTTTTATCCTGTCATTCCTTTCCTCACATTCTACTGATTGATTGCGCCTTCGTACTGCATGTGTTGCTTGTTTTTGTTTTGTTTTGATGATAAAAGAGATTTCCAATTGAGGCTATCAATCAAGGACTACTTCTATTACTGTTAATATGACTACTGCTATTGCTTCTGCTACAACTAACACCTATTTATATGAGTGATTAATACATTTATTCGAATAACAAATTAATCTTTTGGTCTATAAAGTGTCAGAAAATTAGTGAAACATTCTCGATCACAGCTTTATGCAACGTATTCTCATACATACAAATTAATTCCGTGGGATATATATACGAATTACGGTGCATGTACTTTTGATAGGTATAGCTGCTAACGGTGTATGAGCCTCAGCTTCATTATATAACAACTTCAGTTTTCTCTTTTGTTTCCATTCCTTTACCTCAGGCTGTAATATGCAGCTGTTACAACAGAGGTTAGGGTTCATTCAGTCGGCGCTCTGTCAGGATTTCCTTCTTTTGCTTTTCGACCTGAGAAGCCGCCTTGGCCGAGAGGGAAATGGCCCCGTACTGACAGATGCGTGGAGACGGGGCACAGCCAGAAACGCTTCCACCAACCCTGTGTTTTTACCACTGATGGCTGGTGACATGAAGCAACAGGAGGGGTCCCCCCTCTGCTGTCTCTGTCGCACACGTAGCCTTAGCCTTCCACTCTTTCAGTCACCCCACACAGCTACAAAAACAAGGTCCAGACAAGGGAAGAGTGTGTGTGTGTGTATCTGTGTGTAAACATGTGTGCTCAAGAGGAGAAAATGAGGCAAAAGGTAACCAAAGAACCGCTAGTGTAAGTGCTTAAAAAAGAGTTAAAATGTGTGTGTTGGGTGCCATTTAAATAGTCAAAAAATATCATAGACGTCTGTCTTTACAGGGCTGTGTATTGGCAAGAATCTGGCAATACAATATGTATCATGATACTGGGGTAACAATTCAATATGATACGAAATATTGCAATACTTTAAGCAAGGTGATATATTGCGATTTTTTAAAATCTAATTTTAGGAAAACTGTCATAGTATAAATAACACACCAGAACCACTAGAATAGGCTAAAGTAACACTGTATTTTGCATGCAAACAACTGCAACTGCATGTCTGTAAAGGGGAGACTCGTGGGTACCCATAGAACCCATTTACATTCACATATCTTGAGGTCAGAGGTCAAGGGACCCCTCTGAAAATGGCCATGCCAGTTGAAGTTCAAGCTAGTATGACATGGTTGGTACCAATAGATTACTAAGGTTTTTGTAGTTTCATATGATACCAGTAATTTCACTCTAGCTTTAAAACTACAACCTCTGAAAGATCGAATAGCGGCCAGGTCCAACAACAGGCCTTCGGGTACTGTCGGAGATCTTCAGCAGAATATGGGCAAAGTTGTGATTTTAAAAACATCTGTATATGGAGCAGAGCCAGGGACAAACACCTGCTGTCAGACGGGACTGCCGGAGGCGTCGTGCTGGGAGAAAACCAAATGAAGGAAAAACAAAAGGAAACAGAGGGAGGCACTTTTTTTTTACGAGTGAACCTGCAGGACTTCCAGTCAGGGCAAAAAAAAGAAAACATGAACGGCTATTTTTGACCCGAGTCAAGTTGACAAATGGCCCGGACTTTCCAATTCCCTGCGACTTTGTTCCTTTCGCTCCTGAGTTCTATTGTTTGGCTCTGACGTGGGGCAGAAAGCACAGCCTTTGCTTCCAGGACAACTTGGGTCTCGCTGCAAGGTCGAGGCAGGCCCTGCCAATTTGCGATTTTCAAGTGCATTCAAAGGAGCTCAGTGTGCGAGGAGCGGGCTTTGTACTGAGAAAACACCGCCTGAAGAGAGACTTGTCAAGATCAGCGAGGGGACGGGACCTTTTTTCCTCTCTTTCCCCTTCAGCCTTTTGTTGTCGGGAGGGGAATTTGAGACGTTGAAGGGGAGGCTGCTGCTGCAGGAACTTATTTTTTAAACATCATATCATGCTTTTAAATCTCGGGGGGCCTTCGTCTAAAAGCTCTTTTTAACCCGAGCATCAACAGCGCCCCTCCTCTCAGCTGCTGCTGCCCTGTTTAAGCTGGCCGCCTATTAGCTTCCCTAATTACCACAGATCTTCCAACAAGGGAGAAAGAAAGGGTAGGGGGGGGGGGGGGTGTCTGCAGATGGGACCCGGGGGTGAGAGATGGTGTGATCAGGTTACAAGAACCCAGCGGCTGACAGCGTTATTTATGACCCATTCCTAATGGATTTAGAGTGACAGCAGTTTCAGTCCACTGGCGGGGTCAAAGGCAGAGACAACAGAAAGCTGATGCCATGAGGGTGACGGACAGCTTTGTAACCAACCCCTATTGGGTTGTGGGGGGGGGGAGAAGTGAACATGAAGGAAGAAGGGTCACGGGGGGAGCTTCTCTTCTCTCAGAGGAGCGAGAGTGATGGAGAGAGATGTGTCTGGGACGAGACAGCGAGCGTTTTTCCAGTCTATTTGCGCTGCGTCTAGACCCAGAGTCAACGGGACAGGACCAATAAAAAAGGGCTGGATATTGCAGAGCAGAGGCTGGGTTAGACGCAGAGTCCAAAAATACTGATGAAAGGCTGCAGTGTGGAGGAGCTGAGGACACTGAACTCCAGTGATAGCTACTGAGAGAACTTAATGTATCCTCCAGAGGCTCGCCGCTCTGAGCTGATAGCTGAACTGAGAGACCTCAACTGTGGCAACTAGTCTTTGTCTCCTCTGCAGTATAGTAGGGCTGGGACGACACACCTATCTTCTGATTCAATACTATCACCATACTTGGGTGCCGATTCGATATGTAGTGCGATTTGATATTACGATTTATTGCGATTTTTGTTAACTTTTTTTAACACTAGACCATGGGGAAAAGTTGAATCAAACACTTGTAGGGGCTTTTACTTTGGAGAATATCTAAATTAATACAGTAAAAATTTTTGATTTTCAGCCTGTATGTAGTCAAAGAAGTCAAATATATCAGTCATTGTCAGGAATTATTTATTAAATTAGTGCTATTATCTTTTTAATTTATAAGGGACATGTAATGTTTTATAGTTCTGGTGAATATAATCCATCAATCTTATTCCCATATAAATGTATTTTGTATATACAGTTCCCTTTGTTAACACCTTATTTTGAAAACCCGACGTAGTCCCACGTGTCTACTTCCTCTAACTTCTCCAAGGTGGTCTCTAGCTCTCCCGCCAGCTCCGTTCTCTTTATCCATCCATGGTCAGCTCCATCGGGGTTCGTTTCAATGCATTTAACATAAATGTCAGTATCTGGGTGCTCTACAGTTGTAGCGTTGGCCCATTTGACCACAGAGAAGAGAGCGACGGACGGCTCGACCGCACGTTACCACGATACGATAACGTTTCCTGTCTGTGACAGAGTTAGCATGCAGCTTTAGCCGTGATGTCTAGCTCTGCTTTACCTGTCAATGTGTGAAACCCAAAGTGTTTCCATCCTTTACTGGATGTGTAGTGTTTACTTTACTTTGCAGGTGAACTTGAGAGCTAACGCTAGCTACAGTACAGTACACAATAATCCCTCTCTTCCATTAAATAGGGCAATTAGAAGTGCTAAGCAGTGCGGAGAAGAAACTCCACAGTTTCCTGAATCCTTTCCAAGGGATAAATACATAAATTAAACATCAAATTTGGGTGCTGACTGAGGATCAAAGTCTACAGTAAGAGTGCTTGATGTAGGCACGGATCGCAATGTGCATATATAAAAGGATGTGTGTTTTCTGACGCTGATTAATGCACTCGGAGTTTTGGCCTGGCGTTTGATAATCAGTGTCCTGTGATCAAAAGGACGGTTGGACTGTAGCTTGAGCGTGACGGGCCTCCTGTTCACTGTCTACCATCTCTTGTCTTTTTCCTGGACATCAGGGAGCTGAGTAAGGCGCTGAAATCTGCAAGGGTGACGGGTTCAACTCCCAACGGGGCGTGTTAGAAAAGTATGCATTCATTACGCTATGAGGAAACTCACAATAACCATCTCTGGCAATTTTCATGACGTGTCAAAATATGGATTACAAGCTTCCTTCGAGGATTAAGAAAATGACTCCACCCTGAGCTTAACAAGACTCGGTCCAAACCGAGTATATGTCTGGACCGTGTACGGTTTGATGCTAAATTATTATACAAATAGTCAGTGGTCATGTCTATAATGTTAAATCCAGCGGTACATGTCCACCAGGAACGAATAGTTTATAGTCTAAGTATATAGTATATAACTCTAATGCAGTGAGGGCCAAAGTGCAAATGTACTACAGAGTATCAGGGCCACATTGAAGGAAAAAACATCTGAGATTTACAGAATAAAGTCATAACTTTATGAGAAAAAAAGTCGTAATATTACGCAAATAAAGCCATAACTTAACAAGAAAAAGCCATAATATTACGAGAATAAAGTCAGAACTTTATGAGAAAAAAAGAAAATAACACATAAAATTACTACTTTATAATATTATGACTTTATTCTCGAAATCTCAGATTTTTTTTTTTTCCTAAAGCGAGAATCAGGCTATGCTGCTAATGAATCTTGTTTCAGTTTAGAACTATATTGCTAGTTTCACAGCTTGGTTCAAGTTTCGTGAGCCGGACTGGACATCGTTATTTGCATGACGGGCTGTTCCCCTCCTTTTCATTTTGAAAGAGCAACGGCCAATGAGGAAACTCCAACACTGTTACTTCATCACTCAGTCAGTCACTCAGTCACAGACCTTTTGCGTTTGTAGCGTTGACCCTCTGTGGTTCGGTCAAAAAAAGATATTTCCATTGGTTAAACAAAAAAAAAAAAAGCGTTGTCATCAAGGCTGTGAAAGTGTAAGGAAGAGAGAAATGACAGGTCACCGCTCTTCTCCTGACTCAGAGTCAGCAGTCCCTGCGCTAAACACTGATTGATTTGTTTTCCCTTATTTAGCCAGGAAAAAAAAAAAAACCCAAGAGGTGCAGAGCTGCGACCAGACACCGACTAAGCAATCTTGGCTTCACGCTCCCAGAACACACTGCAGCACACGCCAGCACACGCCGTCTGGAGAGCCCAGGGGTTTTGGCGTTGTTGTAGATCGATTGTTTGCCTTGCAGAGAAGGCAAATTATAAAAAATGACTCTGTGTTTGGTGTAAAAATGACTGTGTGCTGCGTTTTCACTGCTTTATATAACGCTTTTTTCTGCTAACTACAAACTATCTTACATTTTGTACTGTATGCACGGAGAATCTATAATAGCCTCATCTGTATATACACACACACATCTTTAATTTGTCTGCTGTAGAGAGGGTTTTCAACATCAATATGTACCGTAAAGCCTTAACAAATATAAGAGAAACAAAATCCATCCCCGAAAAGACCTTGAGGAGCGCTCTGATAAAGTCAACGCTGCTGGCAGAGCCGTCAGAACAGCATTCAGTCCAACATGCTTCCACTCTGTTTATCAGACATTACAGTTCACATTTCAAATGTGGGTGGCAGATGAAGATGAGAGTCAAAAGAACAGCAAAGAAAATGCATGAAAGCTTTTTAGTCTATGGATGCACTCAGTGGCCTGTTGTGGGGAAATCCTTGTAGGTTGCACTAATAAAAACTTGAGAGCTTTCTCAGCTGACTTGAGGTTTGACTTGGACTTGCACCAACAGACTTAAAAGCAACACTTCTATCAACAGACCAAGCTGGTCTCACACACCGTACGTAGCTATACCGATGAAAACTAGTAAAAGTAATTTGTATATATCCCACAAAACAAATGACACACACATGTTGCTGGACATTCGTAGGAAAACACATGAAATACTAGAATGGCACTCGGAGAGTGGAGGCCGAGTCGACACCTAAAACTCGTTGCCATCCACATGATGTAAAAGAAACCGTGATTCATCAGACCGGGCCACCTTCTTCCATTGCTCCATGGTCCAGTTCTGATGCCCATTGTAGGCGCTTTTGAGCAGTGGACACGGGTCAGCACGGGGCACCCTGACCGGTCTGCGGCTACGCAGCACCATACGCAACAAACTGCGATGCACTGTGTGTTCTGACACCTTTCTATCAGAACCAGCATTAACTTTTTCAACAGTTTGAGCTCCAGTAGCTCTTCTATTGGATCGGACAACACGGGCCAGCCTTCGCTCCCCACGTGCATCAATGAGCCTCGGGTCTGACCCTGACGCCGGTTCACCGGTTTTCCTTCTTCGGACCACTTTTCACATTACATCTTTACGCTGGCCCATTTTTTCTGCTTCCAACACAATGTTCAAAATGTTCACTTTCTGCCTAATATATACCCCCCCACTGCCAGGTGCCATTGTAACGAGATAATCAATGTTATTCACTTCACCTGTCAGTGGTCATAATGTTATGGCTGATCGGTGTATATCGCAATATATTGAACCTGTATCATGATACGTATCGAATCACCAGATCATTGTCGATACACAGCCTTACCAGCTCCGAGGCATAATAAAACAACGATCAGCCCACAAAAGCAAAGCGAGCAAATTGAACGTGGAAGACGGATGGAGGGATGAGAGGGGAACAGACGGAAATAGAGATACAGTAAAGGAGAGGAAGCAATGAATCCTTTATCAGCACATCTTGCTGGCCAGAGTGCAGAGCAGATACGGTGTTAACTATCCAGTCGAGTGCTGCTGCCTGCAGTGAATAACAAACAAGAGATCCAGTCACATCTGCAGCCCGCTGGAAGACGAATAACGCGGAGGCAACCAATAAGTGCTTGTACTGAAGTAATAACCTGTCTCTTAACATCGCCTGTGGTTTAGCAGATTAAGCACGCTATTCACAAGTGCTTCAGGAGTAAAAAAAAAATCATTATCTCAAGTTCATTATTCAGCCAAGTGAGATATATATCCAGCTGGTGCGACCGATATGATTTCATCTATTTTGAAGCAGAAGTTGTTCACTAGTTTTTGAATAAAGGAAGCATTGCCAAAACAGGAGTGAATTAGATTATCAACTGCCACGTTGCAACATAATCTCTTTCTGATGAAGGCCTCGCGGTCGCTTTGATTTGAGGACTGACCTTTTCACGGCAGTCTCAGCAGCAAAGCCGATCCCCACGTTCTGTTGTCAGCTAAAAAGAACCCTTCAAGAAATGCTTCACATCAGGGTCTACTCTCTTGGATCAGGGGTCTTGTTGATTGGCACAGACCAAGAAGGAGACTGGATTAACATTTCTCACACAGGTCTACTTTCAAGTGGGCTGTGTTGTAGATTATTTTCAAAATTGGTGTCTGAATAGGTTTCGTTCATTCAGATTCTTGTCAGATCTAAACTTTGTGTTTTATTTTCCACTAGTCTAGCCAGTAGTCACACCATCTACACCATTTCACTGATTGGCCCATCATCCAGCCGTCAGACTCAAGGGTACCGTAGTTCGCCGAGCCAACATGAATCACACCAATAAAGGGATAACAGTGCACACTTTTGGATAGTCTCTCCACAAAGCCGTTCCTCGCGTTACACTCAGTTCTACACACTAAAAAAGTGATGGAAGTAGCTGTGTGAAGACTGAAAAAATTAGCTTGAGAGAGAATTTCAAATCCTGAATACTCTCACTCGTGTGGGCATGACTGTTGGATTGCTCTTTTTGGAAGGTTGCAAAAATTGTCGGATGCAGACCCCTTAATGGAGCTTTTGAAAGGTGATTGGTTACCTCCACCAAGAAGTTCATGTCTTCAGTTCGGTTTGTCCGTTTGTCAGCAGGATTGAAGCATGGGCCGAAGAGCGGATTGGCCTCGGCGGAGGTCTGCGCTCTCCGAGTGCCCATCTAGCTCCAACTGATATAGTACTTAAAAAGAACGCATTTCTTAAAAAAGTGTGTTGCATCAAATGACTATAAATCAATCTGACACACTGCATACTTGGGACCAAGCACAAATTGAGCGTGGTAGTACTGGTTGGCAGTCATGTGTAGTTTGCATGAGTCTAATGGGCACTGAAAGACCACTTGGTACAAACACAATGCACAGAGAATGGGAGGAAATGGGGGGTTCAGTGGCCCCAAGGTCCGCTGGGACAAACATAACTACACTGTTTGACTGACAGGTGATCTCTGGGATATGCAGCGCAGACAACCACCACAACAAGCCCCGAGCACCAAAGATGGGGAAGTTTTGAGGATAAATAAAAGCTAAAAATGTTGGCACAAATACATGACTGCTGTACTTTGGTGGCAGCACAGAGTGGGAACTGGGCCGAGCGATGCACAAAATGTTCCTAAAATATAGCTTTATATCCATGCTGTTGCAAAATGCTGCCTCTTTGATCTTGTACCATTACAAGAGCTGCATCATCTCCCTTCCTCTCTCCGCTCTTAACATCCACTGCCGGCTGTTAATATTCTCCCTTATCTCCTACTTCTTCTTGAGGCCTCCACCTCTCCTCCCAATTTCTGTCCCATTTTCACCTTCCTCCTCGTACTTTCTTGCAACATTCGTCTTGTGTTACATCTTCCTCTCTATCCCCTCCTTTCCTCATCTTCAACCCCAGACAAGTGATCACAAAGCCATGCATATACCCTGGTGGGATACAGAAGGAGGAAGGGAGGGAGAGAAGTCTAGTCTGGCCTATGGGACGGGAGGGAGATGATGAGAGAATCAGGTGCTTTGTCTGGATGACATGTGACTGAATAAGCAAAGTTTCACAGCAGGATTCTGGCCGTAAAACTCTGCAATATACAATTCTCTTCCCCTATTTCTCTGTCTCTTTTTCCTTCTTATCATTCTCCGTTAGACCTCCACTTAATGAACACCCTCTCTCCTTCCTTTTCACCGTCTCCTCTCACTCTTCACCAGGCTAATGCGAGTGAAGAACAAATTCCGATAGGGCGGTTTGGTTTGGACAGCTCAGAGAATAAGAACTCAACAAGAGGCAACAGGGAGGGAGATCCCAGGGTGTGTTTCTGATTTACCTCCCCAATATAATGTGGCCGCCCCAGAGGCCTCGCAGCGACGCTTCTGGGGAACAGATAGCAATTAATTTCATTCAGACCCTGAGCTGCAGCTGTACATTTGACGTATAAATATACAGTATAACTTATGCCATTTCTTGGAGGCTATAATCCAAAGTGCTTTTCAGTGTGGAAGGCGGGGGATCCGGTGGGAATCAAACCCCCGACCCCCGTAAATCAGCAAGCAGTTTGGATTTCTCCAAATGAGAACCACCTTTCCCATAAACCCCCTTGGCCTTGCTCAGTTTGTTTTAAAAGAGAAAGGAGAAGTACAAAGAGCTGATGAGAACCTGCGATGGCAGCACAAATACATTCCGATCAGGCCAACCTAATGTGAGCTTGGGAGTTAGTAAAGTGCTGTAAAGCAATAATGCGCAGTTAAAATGCAGATTAGATGCTGACGGAGGGTGATAAACCTTTTGTGGGTAATGTTCTTTGTCTGCTTTTTAAAACAATGTATTCAGTAATGCTACAGTAGTAGCAGGGACTGCCTATTGTTCTGAATGCCCACTGCTGCGAAAACACAGACTAAACAAAAGCACATGGCTAATTATTATGCAGAATGACATCATTGGACCTTCACGATTTCTTTTCATACTGGTGAAGGCATGACCCGCCACTCTGCCTCTTAATCCTTGTTGCCTTTGTTTCGGTTAGGTTTAGGCATGAGGAGTGAGATTAGTTAGGTTAAGGGTAAGAATATCAGGGTAAGCCAACCAGAGACGGAGCAGGGCGGGTCATGTCTTCGCCACGGTAGGAAAAAAGAAATAGGGCTGTCAAAGTTAACGGGATAATAACGCAAATCCGTTTTTACCGCCACTAATTTCTTTAATGCATTAACGCAACTTGCAATTTTTAGGTTGTAGTGGGCTCTAAGATACATTCACTATATGAAACTACAAAACCTAATGAATCCATTGGTACCAACCATGTCATGCTATATCAACAACAACATATGCTGCATTTTGGCAAGGAAAAACTGGCATATTCAAAGGGGTCCCTTGACCTCTGACCTACAGATATGTGAATGTAAATGGGTTCTATGGGTACCCATGAGTCTCCCCTTTACCGACGTGCCCACTTTATAATAATCACATGCAGTTTGGGGCGAGTCATAGCCAAGTCAGCACTTTTTTTTAATCGGATAACGGATTAAAAAAACATACAAAAATACGGACACAATGTGCAAAGACCTTAACACACTAAACTGAGTTTCTCCACGAAGAATCACACCACTTTAAATCTTGTGTTTATCAGAGATGTCCTCATAAGTTTCTTGGAAATAAGTCATTCAGCATGAAAAAATCATAAAAAATGACTAATCGACTAAACAAATCTTAGTCGACTAATCGACTAAGAGGAGGCAGCTACCAACGACTGGTGGAGACGAGCTCTTTCCACGCTCTGCAGTCCTGCTTTCTGAAATAACTAAAAGCTTGCAAAAGAAGTGGTTTCTCCTCGTGGTTTCTCTGCAGCTGATCAGATCGCAGGTCACACTCCTGCCTCTGGACAGTCTGTCTCTCACTGCTCTGTGAGCAGCAGCACGATGTGTCTCCGGCTTCGGGTGGAAACGGGACCGTGTGTGTGTGTCAGCCGAGTTCCTGCGGCGTCTGGCTTCGCAGCAGTTAATCCTAACAGCCACGGTGTGCGTGCCGGTCACTTGCAATTAAAAGTGAGTGGCTTCTTGTAGTATAGTAGCAGCTATTAGGGTGATATGAAACCTTAGATAGCTGAATCGCCATAAATTCATAACCTGCAGTGATTGTAGATGCCCAGTACTGTAGACGATGAATCTTTTCTTGATCCATCCCAAATTAAAACTGAATTATAACCAAATTAAACAACAAAGATCTGAACATTTGAGAGGCCACATCTGTTTAAGAATTCGCCCACTCCAAAACGAAATGACTTGAGTCTCTATAAGAACCGTCTGTTTCTATTATGAGCTCCTTTTCGTCCTTGTCCTTCTGTTCCTTTTCCATGCCATCCATCATCCACTGAGGTCACCGCAACCTTTCCACTGAAATATACTTGGCATAACAAAAAAAACAACAAAAAAATCATTCATCGGGGCAAAATTTGAACCGGCTTTGATGGGATATGAACGAAGGAAAAAATCTGCTTTTTTGCAAAACCGTGATGATTTTTTATTTTTTTTATTTTTAAAGAAAGCGGGCAACCCCCTAATTATCGCTAAAACCCAGAATGTTCCACATGCTTTGAGGCCACGTGACGTCAAGACGTCTCTCTCAGTGAGTCATTTTCACCGATAAAAACTGCGATCCCAGGGAAGGCTTTGTAAGCGATACGCTCCTCTCCAATGCAGGCTTTTCAATGGTCGGGGCCCTGAAACCTTAGACCGCGGGCCACTTGGTTTTTGTGGAGCGTGTCAGTAATCCATCCACCCCAACAGGGAGAAAGTGATATTTTGCAGCCACGGGGGAATTACCCCCATCACCACAAACCTCATCTTAATACCCTAATATACAGAGGATCTAGTGAGGGGGGGGCGGAGAGAGAGATGAAAAGAGAAATGAAGTGAGTTATATCAAATGAAGCAACGTTTTCTTCAAAGAGTGCTCCCAGATCAGTTTGTAAGGGAACGCAGCCAGCTGGCACACACACACTAATTTTGAAAATGTTATTTTTCAGCAGGGTCAGTGGTTCTGATTGAAGTGGAATTGGATCCACGCTGCTCTATCTGGTGACCAGTGGTGCTCGTGGTGGAAGCAACATCTGGCAGGATTGGTTTTAACCATGACCGCCCTCTGCCTTCATGTCTCGCTACGCTCGGAAACAATGCTTCTGGGATCGCTGCTACAAATACTGATTGAAAATTGATGGTATGATTGGTAGGGATGCACCAATACCATTTTTTTTTCAGACCGAGTACAAGTACAAGTACTTCTCTGTCCCAAAAGACCCTCGTTAACAGCCAGATGGAGGGTGTAAGTGACACACGGCAGGCTGGGGAGTCCCGCATACGAGGCGATGCGCCGCGACCGGCTCTAGGTCAGCTTGGAAAGACTCGGAGCGAAGGTTTACAGTGCACCGCCCAGACCTCGCCGCACCGTGGACAAAGGGCTCACTGGTAAGCATCTTATATCTGCAAAACATTCAGTGTTAAGTGGATTAAAAATCTAATGAAAATGTAACTAAAAACCTCACAGCCAAACCAGCCCATGCATCACATTTACACTCAACACACACAGTTTGGTTCACAGCATCAGCCTGCAGTGCATCAGGTGCATCACACCCATACGACAAAAAACGCGTCTCGTCGTACGTTAATCCAAAGTAAATAAGTATATAAACACGTCCTCCTCACATCGCACTACATTCCTCAGTCAGCGTGCCTCCGGCTCCTACAATACCTAACTAGTGGTGGAGGTATAGTTCCCACAGCCAGGCTGACCTCAGACCGGTCAGGTAAACACCCACTGACCTTCAGCAAACAAAGACAGCTATTTGGTGAACACAAGACTCGTCAGTACGATCCTTATCTCAAGAACCTGTCCCTCCTTACTCTTCTAAAGGTTTGGAGTACAAATGCATGAGCTCAGATTCCACCTTTAGTAGGAGGGTTTAGTCATCATGGGTTTTGGAAGGCTATCATTACCATGATGGGATATCCTTCATATCAGAAAAGACACTGTGAGGTTGACGAGTCCAATTTTTCACCCCAGTATTTGAAAATTGCCGCACAACCCCACAAACCTCTACAAGAAATCAGCTGTCAGCATCGCAAATCAGCCGCCAGCGCTCTGACACAGTCGAGCTGTCAGTCAGCTTCCCTGAGCTGTACCAGCACACGGTCCTCAAAGGGGGTCGACCTTTGCCCCCCAACCATTTGTCAAACAAACAAGCAGTAATGCATCTCTGCGATTGAGAAAAGGTACCTCACCTTACCCCGAGCCCCCCCGGAGGAATGCGGCAGCCGGCATGTTGGAAGGTTGTGCAACAGCGAAGCACATCAAAAGCTGATATGGTCAATTACCTTCTGCAAAGCCCTAAAGACGGAGGGGAGAATGAGGCCCTGTTCAGACCGGGTGTTACGATGCGTCCTCTGTGGGGTTTTACAGGCTAACGGGAGGAGTGACTTACAGACAGCGCTGGCATTAGTCACAGGAATATAATGGTGCGACAACGGCTGATGGATGATCATTGCATCAATCACAAATAACCGTTGCTTTGCATTTATTTTTCTCGCCTACTCGTTCGAAGGGCAATTTACTTCCAATGGCACCAAATTACTTTAATATATCTGCAGGGAGCTAAACGGAGCTGCTGATCGATACCAATGACTCGATGATTTAGAAGCTAAGAAAGAGGCACTGAGTGTCTCTGAACATCAGCTCATCCTCCTCAATCCATACTGCTAGTCAGACTCAATGTTCAAACCAAAACAAGTCAAAACGAGTCCCAAGTCAAGACTGACAAGTCCCAAGTCAAGACCCAAGTCAAGATTGACACGTCCCAAGTCAAGACTGAGTCCCAAGTCAAGACTGACAAGTCCCAAGTCAAGATTGACAAGTCCCAAGTGAAGACCCAAGTCAAGATTGACAAGTCCCAAGTCAAGTCCAAAGTCAAGACTGATAAGACCCAAGTCAAGTCCCAAATCAAGATTGACAAGTCCCAAATCAAGTCCCAAGTCAAGACTGATAAGACCCAAGTCAAGTCCCAAATCAAGATTTACAAGTCCCAAATCAAGTCCCAAGTCAAGATTGACAAGTCCCAAGTCAAGTCCCAAGTCAAGACTGACAAGTCCCAAATCAAGTCCCAAGTCAAGACTGACAAGTCCCAAGTCAAGACCCAAGTCAAGATTGACAAGTCCCAAGTCACGACCCAAGTCAAGATTGACAAGTCCCAAGTCAAGTCCCAAGTCAAATCCAAAGTCAAGACTGATAAGACCCAAGTCAAGTCCCAAATCAAGTCCCAAGTCAAGACTGATAAGACCCAAGTCAAGTCCCAAATCAAGATTTACAAGTCCCAACTCAAGTCCCAAATCAAGATTTACAAGTCCCAAATCAAGTCCCAAGTCAAGACTGATAAGACCCAAGTCAAGTCCCAAGTCAAGACATGCAAGTCCCAAGTCAAGACTGACAAGTCCCAAATCAAGTCCCAAGTCAAGACTGATAAGACCCAAGTCAAGTCCCAAGTCAAGACATGCAAGTCCCAAGTCAAGACTGACAAGTCCCAAATCAAGTCCCAAGTCAAAACTGATAAGAGCCAAGTCAAGTCCCAAATCAAGATTGACAAGTCCCAAATCAAGTCCCAAGTCAAGACTGATAAATCCCAAGCCAAGTCCCAAGACAAGTCTCCCAAGTCCTAAACTTTGAGTTTCGAATCCTAAACAAGTCATAATGCGCTCTTCACCAAATGTAATGCCATTTTAAATTCATAAAAATCATGAATGCTTTTTAAAATTTGTTAAAACAAGTTTGTTAAAAAAAAATGCAACTGGACTTCATCATAAAAAAGAGTAGAATTGATTCATTGTACACTTTTTAAATAACATAATTATTAAGCTTCACACGTGGGGGGAGGAATTTTCAAGTCCAAGTGAGTCATTGGTGAATTTGTACAAGTTTTTATTTTATTTTGTCGAGTTTAAAGTCATCAAATTTGTGACTCAAGTCCACACCTCTGTCGATTTGTTTTCTGAGGCATTTAAGGTAACGAGAGAAAAATGGAGCGGAAGGTTCAGGAGGAAGAACGCAGAGGGCATTTCTAACGGAAATGCAAATGAGGATTTGATTCATTTTGCCGTTGGGCAGATACACAGCAGTTCTGGCCACAATCAGACTCACTTTGTTCCCTGTGAATAATGAATACAGGTGAATCTGTCTCGGTGGCGTCGGTACTAAATCATTGGAAAGGTGATTTTGTGGCAGAGCAGGTCCTGCAGGTACCGAGCAGCACTCCCAAATCGTCGGGTTTTCTATCCCGTCTTTGATAATGTAGTTTGATGACGAGCACTCTTCGCCGCCGGTAGCCCTTTCACAGGGTTTCGTCTCCAAGGATCAAACCAGCAGCTGGCCTGAGCGGTGCAGCGACAGGAGGACGGAGCCTCCTCGGTGAAAACGCCGAGCTCATGTGTGTGACTGAAGGGAGCCGGCAAACAAGCCTCCGTGACCGCTGGTAAACACAATTAGCGTGCCATAAAAGATGAATGGCGTGCCTGTGTAATTGTCTAAAGGAATTATGCGCTGGGAACAAACTGGAGAAAATCTTTGCAGACGGCGACGCTGTCGAACAAATTACACTCTGACAATATTGGTGCTGTTTTCCTCTCCCCTTCCTTTTGCATATTGAACAAAGCAGAGGCAAGGGTAAGCATGGTTGTTACGCATCATTAACCGCTGTATCATGTTACGCTGCCACTAATGCTCGGAGACAAATCTCCTTCCCTCCAACGTCACTGATAAGCTCGTATCTCTCATCTCGACTCCTTAACAGAATCAAACATGTGCCTCATTAGGATATCAAAGTCCCAATAAAGGCTCTTTATCTCTTCCCAACCAGACCCAGCTAATTGAATCCAGAGCTAGATAGCGATCTAGTAAGTGTGTCAGTGGATTAGTAGGCCCTGTCACCACGGTAACCCAGGGGGGAAGAGGAGGAGGAGGGCTGAAGTTGCTTCCTGGGGTTTGTTGCTTCCAAATGACTCCGCAGAGCATCCTCGCTCAATATCCGCCCGATAACGCTTCCTTCCTGAGGCGAGCACCACCGCCGCGCTCCCTCACTCCCTCACTCCCTCATCTTTCTCAATACGCGTCGAGCAGGAAATGAGACCAGATGTAAAACATGACAGTTCACTGATTTGAGACGTCCTCGTCGCCAGACCATTGTCAGCTTGTGTATCCGATGAAAACTTTTTAATTTGGAAAATAAAAGACAACCCCTTGGGTTTCTCTGTCTCTTTGTGAAGCTTTCATATCCTCCTTTTATTTTTGTTTTGTTTGCTCCTTTGACTTTCCAATCTCCAAACTCCCTCTCCTTTTGTTTGTCTTGTTTTTCCTTCCTCGTATTTGCTCCTCCGTTCTGGATCAGATGATGTGAAAGCATCCGGCGCTGTGCAGCGGTTGGTCGCTGGCAGCCTGGGTTTGCCAAGGACCTTGAAATGTGGGGAGAGCAACTTTGACACAAAGTCGTGCGGCCTGCCCGAGATCAAGACCTTGAGAAGTTGAGCTGTTGCGGTGAGACGCAACACGCTTCTGATCCTGAGGCGGGCGCGGCGGCCTTGTCTAGGGTGTTGGCCTTAACTGGCCACAACGCCGGTGTTTGGTCAGAGAGATTGACAACATAAACAAAACTGCTTTATCCATCTCTGGTGACAGTGTGTGAAGAACTCCAGGGTTTTTCATGGGAAAAGCTACCAAACACTGAGGATTAAGATGGCATTCACAGATTAGGCAAATACTATGGAGGACCAAACCTGCCAATATCAAAAAAATAAATGACTTGATAAATTAATTAATAAATAAATATGCCATTAAAAGTAGCAAAAATTATATTACAAATAAATGTAGCCATTAATCAATTGATAAAATGATAATAGAAATGTAAAAACAATAAATGCATAAAGAAAAGTATACAGAGATAAATACGTTAATAATAAAATAAGGAGTGAAATGCAAAGGGAAAATCATGCATAAATAAATAAATATACACATTTAAAAATAAATATGAAATGAATAAAAACATACATTTAAAAATAAATAAAAAAAACAAATGCAAAAATAAATAAATAAAAAAAGAAAATGAAAAAAAAAAAAAAAATTATACAAACAAATATAATCAAAAGTGGAAATTAAACAGAGGAGTAAATAAATAAGGGAATTAATACTAAAGTTAAATAAATAAAAAAGCAAATTTAAAAAGAAATATCAATTTATGTCACATTTTATCAATTAATTAATGACTACAATTATTTTTAATATTATTTTTGCTACTTTTAATGGCATATTTTTTATTTTTTTTATAAATTAATTTATTTTTCATTTTGGCGCGTTCTGTCCTCCATACATATTGACTCGTTTTGTTGTAGCAAAATGGTAGCTTAAGGCTCTGATCCCTGCCAGTCCTCTCTCTTCCCAACGTTTCCTTTCTCATGAACTCCGACAGTGTCAACTCCCGCTCATCCCGGGGGCATCTTCCTCTTCTTCCTCCTCCTCCTCCTCCTCCTTTCTATTGTGAGAAATAGGCTTTTGCATGCTCAGAGGACGGTTGCAACACAGGAACTCCTGCTGGCCGAGGCAATCCCTCCTGGATTTCATCTCAGTGCTGGTGAGAGCGTGGAAGTGCATCTTGGGAATGTGCTGAGGCCCAGAGGGGGGGCTGGTTTGTAGTTTTTAAACTACAAAGAGGTTTAACTGCAACTGCAAGTTTCATAGATACCTAATTAGTGCTTATTCAAACATGCTAAAGAAATGCAGTTGGGTTGCATATTCAGCCAAAACAAGTGTGCAGCAAATGCCTTCAGTGATTCATCTTTAAATGCCGTCCACCCTCTGCTGCCGTGTTGAGCCGCCAGGTGCAAAACATAGCCGTCATAACCGGGATGAGCGCACAACAACGAGCCTGGTTTGCTCAGCGCTGAACTGGATAAAAGCCTGTGAGATACATGAAAAGGCTTCAGCGGGGAGGTGATTTGAAATGAGCCGGGCGGAGCTGGAGAGCTTCCAAACAGGTGCTGCTGCTGCACCGCCGTCCTGACAGGAGGCTGTAGGCGAGGCAGACAGCGTGTGTGTGTGTGTGTGTGTGTGTGTGTGTGTGGGGGCTGGAGGAAGGTTTTTATGGTTATTATATTATCTTATCCTCTCGGGAACCGGTCCTGATCTGCTGCTTCCTGCTTCAGAGGAAGAGACGGGACAGAGAGATAAATGTGGCTGAGTCAAAATGACTGTGTGTGTGTCTCGTATTATTTTTAGGGCTGTCAATGGATTCAAATAGTTAATCGTGATGAATCGCAAATTAAACGCATCCGTTCAAAATGTACCTTAAAGGGAGATTTCTCAAGTATTTAATACTCTTATCAACATGGGAGTGGACAAATATGCTGCTTTGGATGCCAATGGATTCATTAGGTTTTCTAGTTTCATATGATACCAGTATCTTCACTCTAGCTTTAAAACTGAGCCCGCTACAACCTTAAAAATCCCAAGCTGTGTTAATGCGTTAAAGAAATTAGTGGCGTTAAAACGAACTTGCATTAACGTGATAGGAGGCTAAATAACGCTCCAAACTTACGCTAAATTTTGGCGAGAAAAAACTGGCATTCAAAAGGGGTCCCTTGACCTCTGACCTCAAGATATGTTATGATTTGAGGACATCTTTTATGCTAAATGCAGTACCTGTGAGGGTTTCTGGAAAATATTTGTCATTGTTTTGTGTTGTTAATTGATTTCCAATACTAATTATATACATACATTTGCATAAAGCAGCATATTTGCCCACTCCCATGTTGATTAGAGTATTAAATAGTTGACAAATCTTCCTTTAAGTTACAAGATAAAAAATGTCGATTGAATGTTTCAATCGATTGAAAGCCCTAATCAGAATATACTTCTGAAATTTTGGCAAAATAAAATGTGAATCCACACGTTTCCAACAACTACGTTCATGATCAAGAGAACAACAACCCTGATACGTTATGGAATACTGCTGCGTTTCCCTCTTAAGACCGTTTCTGTCTCTGTGTTTTTACCGGAATCTGCTCCAGAAACAAACACTTCAGTCACTTCAAAGCAGCGCGGTGGTTTAGAGGCGTCAGACGCAGACTGACGGGTACGGACGGGTCAGTTATTGTCGACGGGCTTTGCGTCTAGCGTGCAGGTGGGATTCTGAGGAACCCAAGCCAACCGCTGGAGGAGACTTCAGAGGACGAGACTTCAGAGGAGAATGTCAACATTGACAGCGTCCCAGACACACACACAAGTGATAGCCACAAATGTTAAGCTGGCCTTTGAGGTTTACCAGGCCCCGCCAGCGCACTCGCACACAATAACTCCAAGTGGCGGGATTGTCTTCGAGGTGTATCTTATTTTGTCTGCTAGCGCTCACATAAACACACATACAGTACATGCGATAAATCCAAGTTGTCTTTGTGGAATATCTCATTTCACCTGTTAGGGCGCGCACGGCTTCAACTGCTGTGTTTGCCTTTGTGGCGTATCTTATTTCGTCTGCACACACACACACACACACACCGAGATGTCTGAGAGGTATATGATTGTATTTCATCTGCAAGCACACACACACACACACACACACACACTCCAGAAGCAACGCTGTCTTTGAGATACACCTCCAGACTCTTCTCAGAAAAGTCTTTTCTAAGAGTTCTGGGCTGAGAGAGGCGGCCCGTAAACTCCGGTGGCATCACAGAGTGCCTTCAAACACAGACATCAGACAGCTCTCTGTCTGTCACAGCATGCAGTGTTCAGACTGGAGCTCCGGAGGAAACACACTCGACTAACTCAAATCATACACTCGTCTTTTACACTCCAGTGGAATAAAAAACTGAATCGTAGGAAAGAGCGTTCATTAAAAAAAACAGAGCCATTCCAAAAGGTGTGGAAGTGGGTCACTGAAACCTTTTGAATGTGTCTGCAATGGAGCAATATACAGTTTACTTCCTTCCTCCTCTGATAACAGTGAGTTAGAAGGTTATCTGTCAGCCAGATCTGACTTGAAAAGACACTTCTAGTCGAGTCCAGACAGACGTCGGCCAGTAGGCCAGGCACGGCCGGTCCTCCCTGATTGGCGAGTTATTCCTGTCGCTTCCTGCTGGGACGAGCCTCGACCTCACAACATCAAAGCAGAGCCAATCTCCTCCTGTATCGCTGGGTCGAGGCCACTGGAGCGAATCCACCAGCTCGCCCACACACACAAGTTTAGATACAGACTGATACCAGAACGCACACACACAACCAGCTCTGATTTATCGCTAAATAAATGCATGAAGAGAGTTTTTCACCAGCGATTCCTCTAAAAGACGACAACGAATGCTTCAGAAAGATTACAATGATACAACCTCAAATAATCTGCACACTTACAGAACTGAAAGTGAGGGTGAGGATTGCTTCCGTAATCACAGAAAAGTCATATAAAATAGACGTCATTATAGAAGTAATAGAAAGAAAACAAAACAAAGAAGAAAGAAGTGGGTTGTTTTTTTCATTACAGCAACCGGGGGAGGAAGATGAGACGAGAGACGAGACGAGAGACGAGAGTGTAATTTCACAGAAAGAAAAACATGACAACGCTACATTAAACAGAGAGACTTCTCCAGCCACGCGGTAACAAAATAGGCTGCTATTATCATGATGAAATGCTGAGCTTATG
The DNA here is from genome assembly GCF_043250625.1 of Sebastes fasciatus. NCBI lineage: Eukaryota > Metazoa > Chordata > Actinopteri > Perciformes > Sebastidae > Sebastes > Sebastes fasciatus. The sequence continues at coordinate 3,984,624 of NC_133817.1, read as the reverse complement.
AATCTCACGAGCATGTGCAAATATCAGCAAACGGCTGAGATATTGAGACAACAGGAAAATCGCTTAATTCAACATTTTTTATTCCTCGCTGCCCAGAGAAGAGCTCAGGTCTTTAGCGACTGTGTCTCATCATCCGTCTGTTTGTCCACCAACTATGTAATGTGCATAAAACAAAACTAGTTTATCTGAAAATGACCAGAGAAGAAAACACATAGAAGCCTGAAGAAGCAGTAACTTGACCTGTGTCCTAATCAACCTATTAAAGTTCTTATTTTCCAGTAAGAGAGAATTATCCTCGTCTCTATTCTCTTGCCCTTTCTCCCCCCGTTGCATCTTGCCAGATAGCTCTTCACGGTTCATCAGTATTTCCTTTCCCCTTCGGGATAATGGCGGTTTATTACAACTTGGACCATATTTTTGTGTTGTTTTGGCTATCATTTCATTCAGTTATGACTAACATTGTAAGCAAGAAATCTGGGAACATGGCAACAATACAGCAAAGTGTGATGGGGCAAGAAACACAAGCTGCCAGATGATCGGAGGGTTATAAACATGCTAACAGTTCAGCCAGCTAAATGACTGTATTTGAAGGTTAAACTGGCCACGGTTAATTATTTATTTATTTATCTATTTATCTATTTATTTATTTATTTATTTAATTATTTAATTATTTATCTATTTATTTATTTACTTATTCATTGTTTTTGTTTTATTTATTAATTTATTTATTTATTCTTTTCTTTCCCATTATGGACATTTGGGGGTGGGGTGGGAGTTGATGGCTGATGCTGTTGGTATTGATTGTATTGCATCTCTTGTTGTGGAAAAATGGAAAATCTCAATAAACATATTGTTTAAAAAAAATAATAATTTCATGAGCTATGAGAGCTATGAGCTCCATGAATGAATACGGGGTTTTAATCAACACTTCCTGCTTTCATTTCGATATAAAAGCCCTCAAGCGTTTTTTTTCTGTGGACAGAATTCCTTCATTTGTTAACACAAGGCTTTTATTCTGAAATATGTGCCAGACAGTGTTGTAGAACATGCAGTGACTTGCAGGGCATCATGAATGAATATAGTACAGGGTTTTAATAGTCGATTTATTACTATTATTTACACCCGAACACCCGACTTGTCAATCACGCAGCCGCCACGTGACGCAGCCACCGTGCGCTCCTGACGTTCCCAGTGTGGACGAAGCGTAAGTGTGTTAAAGCAAATAATAGAACAGTTAGAACAGTCTGGTAAGTTGCAGAAAAATCACATCTCTCTACTGTAACGCAGCCTTTAAAACCAGGAAAAGATAACACTTATGTCATATCACGATATCCAATATATCTAAGAGGATGTCTAGTCTCATATCACAATATATATAATGTCGATATATTGCCCAGCCCTACTCCGCATGCTCTCCCCTACTTTGGAGAGCAGCTAACGTCAACACATACACTAACCAGGAAAAGTATTTTCCCAAAGTTCTTAATTTGCATATAAAATCACGCAGCTTGTGTGCGTATACATGTTAATATTATGCATGGATGAGTAATGTTTTACTGCAGTATAAGCAGCTATTTATCCTCCATCTGGTCCTATCAGCTCATGTTTGTGATTTGTTGTATGTTTTTACTGAACTCATTCCTCATTAAGAACTGAAGTGAACTGTGAAGTGGATCAGACCTGGTCAGGAAGCCAAGTTAAAAGTTGATTCCTCTCCATGTGAAATTTCTGCTAACTAAGCAATCAAAGTCCTCGTACATTCCCACTATAAAAAACTGACCACTGAAACAATTACAACCGCATCTGAATTAGCCCCGCTGCACTCTCCCTAAAAACACAATCCATCAAGAAGTGTGAGGGAGAGCTCGCGGTCTGCGTTTCCTCACAGCTTCATGAAATGCCTGGATACAGTCTGAAACGGCTCCAGCTTCTCAGAGGAAAACTCGCCGAAGGCTATCAAACAGAGGTCACTTCGCTTCGCACAATCTCCCAACGTCAGCCGTGTTTTCCTCACAGATGTCTTCCTCAAATATTCCAATTAATTATACAAATCAACGCCCTTGTCTCCGTCTTACTGTACAAACAGGCTCTGTGGAAAAACTCCCTCCGCATTCTTGGACGGCCTGCAAAGTGACAGAACGTCTGATAATGTGCCATATGCTTTATGATATGGGGTTCAAGATGCTGTTGCTGTTTATTTTGCTGCTATGAAACAGTTTCCAAGTAAGCACTGTGTTAAATGAGCCTCTCTGGCTGTGATGACAACATCCTCTGAGGTGCTGAATACGTGCATAATAAGGACGGAACCAGTGTTAGTGAACATCACCTTTGCTGAAGTGTCCTTTAATGTGACAGTAAAAACCCAATCAGGTTCAGTAGGTTCATATAAATGAATGAAGGTTGCATACCAAAAGGTATGCATGGATATATATAAGACTAAAGGCATTTACACGCCAGGGGTGTGACGCACAAAATGACACAAAAATGTAAAATACTCGCCAGCACATATTATACATCTAGGGCTTTTATTGTGAAAGGTAAGAATGGAAGGAATGGATCCGGTGTGCGCTGCCGTTCTCAAGGTTGATAAGATAAATCAATTTGCCATCTTGGTTCAGACTACGGAGCCTTCATGTTGTCGTTTCATAAATAAAGGTGACTACAACAACATTTCACATTGACGTGCAAATTAATGAAACGAAAAAACAACAACAGTGTGTAACAGTGTACAGCTAACATCTGTGTGAGGCTGCACTTAGGCACAGCGGTGCTTTCAGCTCATTTTGGCATGCTAATATGCTCCCAATAACAAAATGCTGGTGTTTGGCATGTAAAGATAGATTGTGGCAGGTGATGGCAGAACAGCTTTGGAATCGGGGATGGTCGCAAAACAAAGGATGTAGGAAAGATTAGACGGTAGTGATTGAGCTCTAGGTAGCTAAATGATAGCTTCTTGCTGATGTCGTTCATTCATTCATTAGCCCCGTTTGGGACTAGCGCTATCCATCACACCCACGATAATTAATCCAGTATTGTCTTGTACTGCAAATTTGTACAATGAATAGAATAATAAATAAATGGTATCAACCCAATAAACGCAGATCATTCCTAATGACATCATATAGTTCTTCCTGTGAACGGAGTGAAGGAGCAGCATGTGTTTCCAAGTAGAAAAACAGCGATTCCAACACAATCTGCATGCTAACCTCGTGTGTTTACATCATTCAGAGTGTGAGGACATGAAGCCAATCCTCAGCAGACCACCCGTGCACTTGCTTCTCTCTCTCTCTGATTGTCTCTCACCCACTCTCTCTCAGTACGTCAGTGTTTCTGGTCCACGCTTACAGCCTCAGTTCCATGTTTAGCTGTCTGAACTGAACTGAGCACGGCCCCGAGGCTGCTAATGTTCCATGTATCTGCCTTCCCGAACTCGCAGTGTCCTGTCTGAATGAGTGAGTGAGTGCGTTTCTCTGAACCGTTAGGTCAGAATGTTGGAAATTCTGACTTCTTCAAAATGAATAATACAATGGAGCAGCAGCCCTCAAAGTGATTATTCCAGAGAAGGAAACTTCCTCCACCCCAACTTTCCTCAAATCTCACGTCAACACCTGTAAAGGCAAGAGAGCGTTATTTACGACTTGTTTATATTGCTAAAAGTAACTGAGCAGTCCAGTGGAGCTAGCCAACGTTCCCGAATATTATTGGCGTCATCTATTAGCGGTGGTTAAAGAATGTCTTACAGGCGTCTATGTTTCCCTGAGCTGATCTAATAGAACATACAGAGGTTGCAATTACGAGCTACTGGATGATCATTTCCAGCTTGAAAGGCAACAAAACGGCTTCTCTAACAGATGAAGTTATGGATGGACGATGGCGGCAGTGCTTCTAGATAACTAGTGACGTGTTTACAAGGCTTTAGACGGTGGGGGGGGCTGAGGCTCCGAGCAGCTGACCGGTGTAAACAATCCCTATCAGCTGACCCCGGCCTGTTAGTCCACAGAGCAGGCGACCACCCTTGAGTTATTTTTACGATCCTCAAAGTTCCAGACGTTTGGAAAAGCAAAACGTTTTTGTGTCTCTGGCCTGAGAGATAAATTCAAAAAACATCTCTTGAATTTTTGTGATTTACAACAAAAATATGTTGCACCATAAAAACAGAGCTCCTCTTGGGATGTGATGTGTTTGCAGCAGGTCGTGAGGAAGACTGGATCCGAATCGGGATTTTTTAAAAGTTTTTATTTATCCAGGGACGGTTGACTTAGCGTGCATGCATGTGCGGCGGTGCCGTACTTTATACTCAACAACGTTCCACACTTTCATGTCTGAGATCTTCATCTGTTGGCTGCCGAGCAGAGGACTTAGAGGTCCAATGCCTTGCTCGAGGGCACTAATGCATACTTATAAAAAAAAGCTTTTTTCATTCAAATCCTCCTCCCAGATTGAAACCGCACTGCTTCTGTGACCTCTGGACTAACTTTTTTTCTCAAAGCTCCGGCGACTTGAATGAAGACACTAGCTGTGGAAAGTGTGTGTGTGTGTGTGTGTGATGACGGTTGCGTGGTGGAAACTGAAGGTGGAGTGGAGGACAAGCAGAGAGAGAAAGAAATCTGCTCTTTCAGAGTAAAATCTCCAAGTTAAAAGCTTAAGAGGAGGGTGTTGACCGGATGCCAGGGAATAAAAAAAAAAGGAAGAAACGCCAACTCCTAACTGCCTCAGGGCGAGCGTGACTTATCGAAGCCTGCAGAGAGTATTGATACAGAGCGACCGGTCGGCTTTGAGACCTCATGCGATTTTTCCAGAGAGGACAGATGGAGGCTCGCCGCTTTAAGAGAACTCTCTGGGAAGCCTGTGCAGTCCTGACGCAAGAGGGGCATAATTCCACATGTCACAGAGCACCAATAAATATGTTAAAATATTTAAACAGATTTCCCTTAATTACACCCGTCCCCGACCTCTGGATGCGACGCTGCCTCCGGGGCCGACCACTTCAGGCTCGTGTTGAAACAACCGCAGATGTAATTCCTCACGTCAGGCGTCCAAGTTCGACCCGGCATGGTATTAATACGGCGCACCGCTCGACGTCGGTGCTCACCGGCTCTGCCGCCGCTTCCAAGGCAAACATACTTCGACCCAATGCGGCTTAATGCTCCGGCCCAGAACATCAGCTGAGGTGTCTCATGCTGAGGACAGACAGAGCGCAGCCACTAAGTAAGCTGGCTGCCGTCTCCGCTCGGTGTTTGGGCTTGGCAAGGTTCTGAAGACAGCGGTGGAAAATGTACCCATAATTCCCTCCTAATGTTCCACCCACCTCTTGATACACCGACTGTCTGCTGACAAAATGACCCTTTTAGGCATTAAGTGTCCCCTCTTTTCCTCTTACCACCTTGTCTCCTCATGGCGCTGACAGCTCCAGCTAATGCTAACACTTAATAATGTTAAACATTACTTGTATACGTAGTTATTAAACATTAAAGTTGATTTATTCTGATGAAGTAGGACAAATGGAAAAACCCAGGCTGGATGCACAGGTTTGCTCAGTTGGACTTGCAGACGGCAAAACACTACATATATGATATATATCGATACACAGATATCGATCTTTTATTATATAAACTATTAACCTCTTAACAATCAGATGCTATTCTGAGTTTCAGAGGTCGTAGCGGGCTCAGTCTTAAAGCTAGAGTGAAGATACTGGTATCATATGAAACTAGAAAACAGAAGGAATCCATTGGTACCAACCAAAAACGCTATATAACGCTGCAGAGTTAAGCTAAATTTTGGCGAGGAAAAACTGTGCATGGCCATTTCCAAAGGGGTCCCCTTGACCTCTGACCTCAAATGAAAACATTTATCATATTAGATAAAACAGATGTTGACAAACTGCACAATTTGCAGCTGAAAAAAGGTAATAAACTGCAATATATCTTATCGCAATACTTGTTTAAATTCGCATTAAGATCGTATCGTGATTACGTATTGTGATAATATCGTATCATGAAGCCTCTGATGATTTAGCTCTAATATTTTACATGCCTGCTTTTAAAACCAATCTGATATTGTTGTCAAACTACACTGAAACACTACAAGGATAGTACAAAATCACTTTCATGCAAACTAAGACAAGATTTTAATAATAAGGCATCTTCACAGTAAGGTACAAAAAAGGACAGAAGCAGGGCAATGCTGCAACACACACACACACACACACACACACCCTATCAAGCTGATCAGTTTTTCCTCCCGCTGCTGACTCATGTTCCCGCTGCTCCATTTGAAGCCGTTACCCTTTCACAAGATGAAAAGTTTAAGAGAGCGTGCGATGCGAGGCCTGTTGCTTCTGCAGCCAAATATTGAAAATGTCAACTTCCTGGCAAGCCCCGATCACCTTTAATCATCATATTGTAACGGCACTCCCCCCCCCCCCCCCCACCCTTCAGGCTCGAGCAGAGGGATGGTAGTGCTGGTGAAGCCTTCGTGGCTGTTTGCAGCTGCGGTATTAATACGACGCGTACAGTAATACCTTCTGGGCAAACCGTCATGTGTTGCTCTCCAGATAAAGCAAATTGCCTGTGTAGTGTAAGTAGCTGCCAAGGTTTGGGGGTCTTGTTCTCACTGGGGCCCCCCATGCTAACGCTCCAGTATGCCCCCAGAGCGCTGCAAGGTGCTGCTTTGACATTTCCACCCAAACATCTGTGAAAATGTCAGATATTAAATGGAATAATCTCCAAAATCCTCAGGAATGTTCGCACCTAGCCCCTTGAAGGGTAATTGTGGTTCCAGCTAAGACTTTGTGGGGTTGTTTTGCAGCAGTGACTGTACGTATGCGGGCTAATATAAAGCAAGCTGGTCATTATATGGTGACCGCTTTCACATTGGGGTTTTGACTTAAGCAGTCAGAACTTATTTTGCAATAATGAGTGGTTTACTGGACGTTAGCCCGCTGCTACACAGCTACTGGCTAAACCATTCATTTAAACTCTGGTGCTCTGTACGATATCCAGAGCATTAATATAGCAGCAAACAACTATTTCAAGATATAGAGGAGTAATGTCTATCTACCACGCATGCTTTTTAGTTCATGTTTGTGCCCCATTGGCATGCTCACGACCGCCGTTCTGTGCTGCTCTCTGAAGCGTACCACCCATCCTCCTAGAGCCCTACGGAGGCAATCGAAATGCTCCCAATCTTGTCTATAGCACCTTTAATGATTTTCATGCATGATAAAGTAATTTACAATCTCCCGCCAAAAGTGGGATTGCAACATCTGGACCTAGCACCCATAGGCTAAACTGTAAAAGAAGTGTAACCATAGCAACGTATATACATACACAGTATATACACACACTCTCAGCAGCAACCTGTTGAGTTTACAGAATAAGCTAAGCGCTACGATCAAGCATTTGGCTGCTCCGAAGTTTGATTGCATAACCTGCAGTTATTATAAAAACACACACACACACACACCAGAACCACTGGGCCATAAAATCCGTTAGCAAGATGGTGTTGAGCATACTAAGCTGTAAAAATGTCTACATGCTGCTATGCCAAAGGCTGAGGAACCCTCCCAAAATGAGGGTGAAGTGGGTTGGTATTAAGAGTAAACAGCTCTGCTATTAAAGAGTTACAGCCCGGCCTTTCAGAGCCAAGTGCTACTCTGGAGTGGAGACCTGGGAAAACGAGCCTCACACACACAACCACACATAAAAGGCAACGGCACAATCCTCCCTTCTTTTTCACACACTCACAATCTACTCAGAGGGGATGCATGTGCACACATACAAATGTACACATAAAAGGGCTGATGCATGCTTTGATTTCATATACATGCATGTATATGAAGTGTATGCATGCATGCTAATTGGTTGCATGGAGTGCAATTCGTTCTACATGCTTTTACACACAGCACGTCAATATGTTTTTCTGTTGTTTTTGTCATGAATACTTTCACACAGAACGAGAATATTACACGGCGAATAAGCAACAATTAAGGCCCATTTTTCTGAGCTTTCGCACCACAAATCAACAGATGAAATAGTGCGGAACGAGTCGAGTTCCGCCCATATTTATGAAACAAGAACACAGATACGCCTTTCAACCGTGACCAGGGCAACGTATAACAAATACATTTCTTTGTTCTTACTTTTCACAATAAAAGCCCTAGATATATAATATTCGCAGGCAAGTATTTCCCATTTCCAAGTCGTTTATTTGTCACATCCCCGGTGTATAAAGACCTGAAGACAAGTTTAACTTTCCTACCTGTTGTAAATATTAAAACTATAGTGACCTGATAATAGTCAGAATCATTTTGGCTTTATCCCGCTACTCACCCTTCACTCTCACGGAGTCACCTTTGGTTTGGAGAGGCCCTCCAAAAGTACATCTACAATGATAAGTAGTGAAAGCCCTCCACTATGGAATGGGATGTTTCTTGTGCCAATCATCTTGCATTGCATTCATTTTTTACACTTAAGCTATTAACAAGGTGTTGTTCTCAATGTCAAGTGCGGAGGTGAAAAGCTCCTGCTTGGAACCGGGACACCACGAGGTCGATCCGAAGGGGGAAAGGAGGAAATGGGATGCAGCTTTACCAGCACACACCTTTGGTTTCTCCATTCCTCCTCACCAACTCGGCTCGGGTCGGGTCAGAGCAACCGACATCCTGTTATCCCTGGCTCTTTATGCCAAGCATGTCTTGCAGCTTGTCAGTACCAATTAACCAAGTCAATCCTGCTGAACACGCACTGTACTCCTAAGTATTACAGCAACCTTCATTCTGAGAGGGCGAGAGGAAGTGACTGATGGGAGGGGGAAGTGTAGCCGCTGCTGGGCCGAGCCAAATATCAGTCATCAAGTGGAGGTTTGTTGGATGTGGGAGAGGACATTACCTTTCAACCCAAAGGCCCTATCTCCCTCTCACTTTCTCTCGCTGTACTGGATTGACCAGCCCGGGAGGCCCCCCCTAAGACCTGCCCTTCCTCCTCCTGCTCATTCAACACATCTGGGGAGCAGTGCAGCGATCACGAGGAGAACTCAAACATCCTGGTGAACAGCACAGTCAGCACAAAGGACGGACCCCGCGGCCTTGGTAAGAGCAGTCAGTCCGCCTCAGGTTCTGCTGCTACGCAACATTAATGTCTTACTCCTGGTGCTTCAACAGACACAAGGGAGTATCGCGAAGTATCTTTGAATATTCACACTGTGTTTTACTCGAGTCTGATGCTGCCCTCTGCAGTAGGCATCAACTTTGTAACAGCGAGTGAGAAATATTCACATTTAAAGCCATCGGACAGCTCTTCTACTGTAAAGATGAATGATTGGGAGCAGATCGCTGTCTTACAGTATCTGCCAGTGTGCAAGGCGGACGGACTGGCTGAGAAAGACATTTCATCTTTCCCACACTTCTATTACTGTCTGTCCAACAGCTTCTCCCTCTGCTCCTCTCTGTGGTCTGGGCTATTGTATAACACATACTGTATATACTGCTGCGTGCGCCAGAGGATCCTTGCCCCCCCTAAACGCTGTAACTCAAACCTCACTCCCCAAGACTAATGGTCCCTGTCAAGCTCACGGAAATTAATATCGGCCAGCGCCGATCTGACGACAGCGAGGGGGAAGAAGGGGCGATGTTTGCTGGTCCCTGTGCTTCCACAAAGCTACTCGCACTCATCCAGACGCTTCTGTGTGATCCACTCTGCGTGGCTGGACGGATGGATTAACTGGCGGGGAGTCGGTGGGATCGAATGCTCGAGGATCCTTGCAAATTTCCAAAGAATGATCCAAAATGTATCTCTGTTAGGGTATCCTTGACATGAAGCACCTGGCCTTCAATGCACCCACCTCCCAATCCCAGAAGATCAGCCTGGCACATGCTTTCAGACTTCCACCCTCAATCCACTTCCTCTCTTTCTTATTCTGCTCTCACGCTCTCTCTCCTTCACAACTTAATCCAAAAATGGCTCAACTCCAACTGTAACCTACGGGATAATATTTAGCTCCTTAAATCATGGCGCAAGGCAGTGTCCCTGACACAACCACCACTATTTCTCCTCACCCCTTCATGGGCTCACACTTTTCCTTCCCACCCTCCACAATTCCCTCCCCACATCCTCAACCCTCCGCCCTCTCGGTATCTTACCTTCAGCTGCTCTCTCCACAAGGCCAAGAGGAGGGAGCCAGATGCGGAGAGCGATTAAGGTTTTAAACCTGAATGAGGTGCCTGCATCTGCTTCCAATCCGGAGGCGAGTTAACTCCTACCATCCACATCTTCTTTGAATAAATAATAAAAGAAACAGTGCTGCCGCTCACCCTCGCTTCTCGGAGTGTTTTCTACCCGTGTACTTCCTGGTTCGTCAAGGGTGGAATGACCTTCCCTTCTCAAGATGGGACACACACCAGCTTGGGTCAACTCATCTTCTTGTGAAGTACCTTGCATCAGCCTCTCCACATGAATCATATCCTCTTGACTCACTCTAATTACACTCCAATAATCTGTTCTAGCCCTCTCCTTGACTGCTCTCCCCTGTGCCTTTCATTTTCCAAGCACTCCGCCCTTAAATTACCATTGTCTTCAATTTATCCTTCAGCGCTGCCAATTAACTGTGGCACTAACCACTGCAATGATTATATTGTTTGTTAATATTGTTTGTTTTCCAATGCATAAGAGACTTAAAGTGAAGCTTGTAGGCTAGAGGTAGAAAGGGTAACTTTGGTGTTTTCAACATGGACCCTATTTTCACATTTCTGAAATTGGTCCAGTAATGAGAGAGATCACTGTAGACCCACGGGCTGCAATGTAATCCTATTGGGGCAAGCTAGCACCACCATTTATGTCGACTAAAAGTGCTTATTTTTGCCGTGGCAGGCTCCGATTGTTATCATAAGTGTCTGACATTATGGAAAGAGTCTCGCTCAAGGAGAAGTCTCATTCTAAAATCTGGCGAGGTGACTTGGAAGACAACGGTGGAATAGTGGAATACATCCATGGTGGAAACGTGAGTGCCAGCCGGGTAGAGTTTGATGTGTTGGAGTACAGAAAGCAAAGCTTATGTAAAAGATGTTCAATGTCTGAATATTTAGATGATTTCCACAATGCGGATGAGGTCTTTGAATTTCGCTTGCCAGGGTATACGGATATTCAGATTTCACAACGAGACTTCTCCTCGAGCGGGAGTTGGACACAACAACAAACAGGCCAGATCAATCAAAAGGTAAGAAAAAGGTTTTTCCGTTGGGTCCTTTCCATAATCTTGTCAGACACTTATAATAACAATCCGAGCCTGTCAGTGGCAAAGACAAGCACTTTTAGTGAACATAACGTTACATCGACGCTGCTCATTTGCCCTCGCAGTTCGTTTCAAGGCTGCCGGTTACAGCGTTATCGCTCAATACTGGATACCAATTTCAATAATTGTTGTCCCTGTTAGTCATTTAGACACACAAACATGGGAAAATAAGGTCCAGGTTGAAAAATACCAGTTACCCTTAAAGGTACCAACCATGGGCTGCAATGCCCTTGGTTCAAAACCATCAGGGGACCTTTATTGCACGTCAGTTCCCAACTCTCTCCCCCCCCCATTTCCTGTCATCTCCCTACTGTTGACTCTCCCAAAATACTGATACAACTAAATTAAGAAAATAAGCTGACCTGTTGATAGAGTTGGCCAATGTCTACAAGGCAAAGGAATCTTACATAACACCAGTCTTCATTTTGCTTCACATAGAAAGGCTTGAAGACATCTGCATTGGAAAGTACCGTAGAGCAACACAAAAGCCTTTTATACTTTATCTCCGAAGGGGCAGCTGACTTTGGTCGGACAAGCTATTGGCATGTGGCCCGTTAGCACGTGAACCCTGGTAGCTGCTACAAGGAACCTCTTGTCCTCTCGTTAGGACTCCAGTAATGAGTCTCTTCAGTCCAAGATGGCCAACAGCCCTTCCTCATCATTAAAGGATTATGAGGGAAAATGTTTGCTCATTTGCCCAAGCCTTTTTGGACCACCACAAATCTGCCTTACGGGCTAATGTACGACCTGAAACCTCGACCTATGACCTTCCAGTGTTGGCAGAGACAAAGATTCTCTGTGTATGCAATTCACCTCCCTTTTTCCATGTGAGGAGGGCCATTACACCATTAAGATTATACCGAAAAATATGAGTCTTAAGAGTGAGTGCTATTCATCGACAGCAATAGAGGAGAAATTGTTCCTTGTTTGGCAGGGCTGGGGAAAGAAATCACAGATTTACCGAATCCCATCGGTTGTAAGCTTTGGCAATACCGCCGTCCTCGTTGCAGATGCAATTCAACAAAACCGTTGCTTGTTTAAGTGACAACAATCAAGGCCGCCGGGTTGGGAGAGGAAATGAGCGGAGCTCCGGAAAAAGCCTCAGAGGATGCATCAACAAAAAAAAACGAGGGGTTGTTAAAAGCGAGTATGAGCTCTCACGTGGGAGCAACAACAACAGCAGCCAGTAAATAAAAACCAAACTCCAATGTGTGTCAGGAGACTGTGAGAAAACTTACTCCGGCCCAAACAGCAGAGCTTTGTTGGCCATGTGGGGAGGCCAATAGAGGGAGGAGGAGGAGGAGAGAGGGAAAAGAGGAAGGGGGAGGTGGAATTAGACCTCAGCTCCCCCATCTCTGGAGACGGTGTCAAGGGCGGGTAGTTCATGTTTAACACTCATTAATGGCAGAGTTAACACGCTTTATGGGCAAACTTAATACAGTGGAATGGCAGAGGCAATAAGGTTGTGATGTTGAGGCGGAAATGACTCTTTTTTCTTTTTTTTTTAATGGAGAGGTGCTTTGCACTTTGGTGGGAAAGAGGCCCACCTGCAGCCCCAGAGGAAGAGCAATACCAAGACAGCAGAAGGGCAATAGAACAGCCCTGACAGTGAAGTATAGTAGGCCACTGTGGGATAGATCATTAAGACCTGGCTTTCCAAAACATGGAGTCCTCACATATGGTCAAATGATATTATAATGGGGTGCACTGAAAAATCACCACTCATTAATTTTCTGCCTGTTTCCTACTCCAGGTTGTGAATCGTCTGTATAATCCGGCATACAAGTAAATTGCCATGGCGTATAATCATACCTATGGGTGATTGAGACTCTCCAATGCACTTACACGTCTATAAACTGTGGGAGGCAACACACTTGAACACGGTGTGAACACGCAAACCACATAAAGAAAGAAATACGGCCAGGAATCAAGGCCAAGTTCTTCTCGCTGCGAGACAGCAACGTTAAAAAAAACCTCAACCGCCGAGCCTCCGCGCGCTGAAAAACTGCTTTATAATTTATATTACTGTAAAAGAGCTCATTTCATTTTATTTCATTTTTATTGACACAGACGCACAGACGTAGACAGGCACCCACAAGGCTCCAGTTGCAGCTTTCGCAACATGCAGTTTCACACTCGATTTACCATTACCAAAAGGCCATGGACACATCAAATGCTGCCACAATGCTCTGCAGACAGGCCAGAGGCTGGAGGGGTCACGCACCACTGAGTCAGCCTATGACCTCATGACTGCATTAGTGAGTCTGCCTCGACCTGCAGGATCTTTTCCGCGACTGTAAACCTCCGAGAGCTGCATCTCAGTGTGTCCGGCATCGTACCAACGCTGCCAGGATAACACTAGAAAAGGCCAAACTGACATCTGCCTTACATTTCAGAATTAAATTCAGGTTTCAAAACATTCCACCATAACCACATGTTCAATTCAGACAAGGAAAGAGTTCCTATAACTAATGGAGGACCTAAAGTATCTCATCAATAGTGCCAAAGGAGGTTTCTCAATGTTTTTTTCATGCATTTTTTTTAAGCCTTTAAAAGATGTCTTTTTTTCGTATCAACGTATCCTCATGCAAAGGTTCGTATGATATCTTCCGAAAAAGTTATTTCTCATTTTTCGTTCGATTTCCGCTCGATACATGCGTACAGTCTTTTCAAAATAAACTTCTGTATTCACAGGAAACCACTTGGATGGGTTTAGGTCACATAACTACTTAGTTAGGTTTAGGTAAAGATTGACTTGGTTAGGTTTTGGTAAAGATTGACTTAGTTAGGTTTAGGCAACAAACTACTTATTTAGGTTTGGGCAACAAAACTACTTGTTTAGGTTTAGGAAAATATTGACTTGGTTAAATTTAAGCAACAAAATTACTTAGGTTTAGGCAACAAAACGACTTCGTTAGGTTTAGTAAAAGATCAACTTGGTTGGGTTTAGGCAACATAACTACTTAGTTAGGTTTAGTAAAAGATCAACTTGGTTGGGTTTAGGCAACATAACTACTTAGTTAGGTTTAGGTAAAGATTGACTTGGTTAGGTTTCGGTAAAGATTGATTTAGTTAGGTTTAGGCAACAAACTACTTATTTAAGTTTAGGCAACAAAACTACTTGTTTAGGTTTAGGAAAATATTGACTTGATTAAATTTAAGCAACAAAATAACTTAGGTTTAGGCAACAAAACGACTTTGTTAGGTTTAGTAAAAGATCAACTTGGTTAGGTTTAGGCAATAAAACTACTTAGTTAGGTTGAGGAAAAGATCGTGGTTTGGCTTAAAAATGACTCCAGAAGTGGCGTTACTTAAGTACGGAAGTTACGTGGCAAAGAAATCCGGTTGTTTCACAAAGGAATACGAGCAGCGGTCTCCTGGGCGAAAGTCCGTCTTTTTTGACCCACCCATCAACTCTGACCTCCTCCCTACACGGCATTCGTTGCTCTTTATACTTCCTGGTTCACGATCACATGGATTACATACAAATTGATTTTGTGGGATATATACAAATTACAGTGCATCATTTTTGTAGGTATAGCTACGAGCGGATGACAAGATAACCTTTTCTAAGAAAACGTAAATCCACTGCAAGGGGTCAGGGGTTTGATCCAACTGGGGCCACCAAACCAAACAAGCATGCACATATGGTACTTTCAAGGCAATCTGAATAAAACATCAACCAAATGCACCCAAGAAAATCCCTCACAGGGTGTTGACGCTCAGAGTAAACATACAGAAAAAGCAACGATTTCCATTTGCCGTTTTATTGGCCCTTTACATAAGCCTCGCAGAGACAAAATGAGAAAATAAGAAAACCAACATGTCTGGATTGAAAAAAAAAAGCGGAAAAATAATGAGAACATAGATGCTGGTTGTGGGTAATGATGAGTCTAAATGTGAGGGCTAACCGCTCCAAAAAAACATGTGTGCTCGTTCTGTTGAGCGCCCTATAAAAGCTCGTGCCAAGGGAGGGTACAGCAACGAACCGCCACCCAGCATCCCACCAGAACCAGAGCTTTTCATCCAGCCATCTGCGTCTGCGGCTCGGTTGGTGTTTTCTATTTATTTATCAAAAACATCCAACAGTCAACCGCTAAATGTAGCCCATGGTCGGATGATTGATGCTGTTTTTCAGCAGGACGCTGTTTCACATTCAAACTGCTACATACATTCACACCTGGGAACTACCAACTGAAACCGCTGTTTTTTTTTTACTGAGGAGCTTTACTGGAGCAACTGGAGACGAAGTTTGCACTGGAGTCATCCCTCGGGTTTTTCCCACATGGCCTAGCAAGCTGTCCAAACTGATGCCATCCCCATAAAAACACAACTATCCTCCTTTTTCTCCAGATTTCTGGCAATATGCTTTCGGTGTCATCAAGGCACAATGTCCCTTTAATGCTGATCAAGTAGCTGTTATCATTACCTTTATTATTTTTTCAGCATTCAAACAAACCCAGAATTGCATCAAAGTAAAAAAAGAAAAGAAAAAAAACATAAATAATTAGATTTTTGTAAAATCGAATTTCAATAAACGGGGGATCAGATTATCAATGACTTGAAATCATTTTCATTTTTCTTGGTTTTTACTATGTTGCATAAGCAGCTCATTTAGGTTGACTAGATGCATAATCTGTGCTGCTTCATGAGGACCTTGTTTACTCCACATTGTGATGAACAGAGTTTTCTGACAGCAGGAAACAACGAAGTACGGGGGAGTTAAAATCTGTTCGGCTCCTTTAAGAAAAACTGACAATCATTTAGCCCGAAGGTGCACGATTAGCCTGTAACTGTATATATCTGTATAGTCGCAGTTACTCCCCGGAGCAGAACATCTTCATCCCAGGTGCCTCCGAAGTGCCAAGAAACAGTAATCACGTTGATTGTTAGTGATCTACCGCCGCTGCTGCTGGGTAAGCCGTGAGTCAATACCACAGAGGCCGCTCGCTTGACTCATAACACCGTGCAATCATTCTCCGTGCATGCCTTAAAAAACAACACATCCTTGTTAGCATGTGTTACGGGATATGTTAGGATGTTTGCTCCCTGTCTACGCTCACTCTGATGCTTCTGACACACCGCGTTGTTGTGGCTTTCCCAGATGTTTCCCTGCAAGCTGCCCTGGGTCACCGTTAGAAACGCTGCACATGATAATGATAAAAAAGTGATAGAAGAGCTAGAGAGGAGAGAAGAGAAGAGAAGAGAGACCTATTGGTTGAGCAGAGGAAAGGTTGTCTGCAACAGCTGGAGAGACAGAACTGGGCCAGGTGTGTGTTAACTCCCTCCTGCTGCTTTTCTCATTATGAATATCACAGAGGAAAAGATGGACAGAGAAAGAAGAGAGAGAGAGAGAGAGAGAGAGAGAGAGAGAAAGGTGGAGGGAAAAGATGACGGTGGAAAAAAAAAAAAAAAGAATATGACAAAGAGAAGGGGGGGGGGGGGGGGGGGGGGTAAAGGTCAGAGGAAAATACCAGTAAGTGAGTGGAATAAGAGAAAGGCTCTAGCGAGGAAGAGAGACAGAAAAAAAGGCGACCAGGGAGGAATGCTGGGAATGGGAAAGAGCAGAAAGACGGTGACAGGAGACGGAGTGGCAAAAAAAAGCAGTGCTGGGAAGAGGTGAAAGGAAGGGATGGAGGGAGAATAAAGGAGAGGAGAGGACGCCAAAGAAACACAGCAGATCGAGAGACTGCTGACAGACAGCTGACAAAGAAACACATGGAGGGACGTCTGAGGTGGAGGTAGAGGTGATCTGCCACCTCTCCAAACATCACCCTGTGTGAGCATGTGTCTCTCTCTGTCTGTTGACCTTATTGTGACCTTATATGAGCATCAGGTGGGCGAAGCGTCCCGCATGAGGAGAGTTCAGACCTTGTCAGTGTCAAGTAAAATGCTATTGTCAAGTGCAAAAAAGCAATTTGCACTTGACACGAAATACTGTGACTTTACACGGAAAAAAGCCATAATATGATGATGTGAACGTGGCCGGATTACACCTGTGGGACCGTGTGTGTTGGCTTGGCAGGTTACCAAGAGTGTTTAGAGAGACAGTCGTATAGTCTTCACCATTTACAGTCAATAGGGCTGTCAAAGTTAACGCGGCAGTTACGACAAGTTAAAGGCAAATTTGTTTTAACGCCACTAATTTCTGTAACGCATTAACGCAACTTGCGATTTTGAGGTTGTAGCGGGCTCAGTTTTAAAGCTAGATTGAAGATGCTGTTATCATATGAAACTAAAAAAATAACGAATCCATTGGTACCAACCATGTCATGCCAGCTTGTTGGGAAGGAGGCTCAATAACGCTCCAAACATGTGCTAAATTTTGGCGAGGAAAAACTGTCATGTCCATTTTCAAAGGCTCCCTTGACCTCTGACCTCAAGATATGTGAATGTAAATGGATTCTATGGGTACCCACGAGTCTCCCCTTTACAGACATGCACACTTTATGATAATCACATGCAGTTTGGGGGCAAGTCATAGTCAAGTCAGCACACTGACACACTGACAGCTGTTGTTGCCTGTTGGGCTGCAGTTTGCCATGTTATGATTGGAGCATATTGTTTTATGCTAAATGCAGTACCTGTGAGGGTTTCTGGATCAATATGTGTCATTGTTTTGTGTTGTTAAATGATTTCCAATAATAAATATATACATACATTTGCTTAAAGCAGCATATTTGTCAACTCCCATGTTGATAAGAGTATTGATAAATCCCCTTTAAGGTACATTTTGAACAGATAAAAAATGAATTTGCGATTAACTATCTTAATTGATCAACAGCCCTAATAGTCACACATCCTGCTAAAGCCTCTGTCTCTAACACATGCTCCTTTTGCTTCTCCACGTTTCTTCTTTTATGGCGCTAAACAACAAACAAGTGAACCGTCCCTCTCTTGGATCATTTAGCGAGCCTACCTTTGAACTAGCAGAAAGCCTGGAGCGAGTGGTGCGTGCATGAGTGTGTATGTGCTAGAGAAACACCAACCTCTCTGCATGAGAGCGGGGTAACTTTCTTTCACACACACACTTTCCTGCATCTAATCAGTGCCATGATGCCTCACAAAAACAGAGTTAGAAACATCAGAGAGAAAGCTCAGAATATGATGAGACAATAATAACAGGGCGGTGGGAGGCTTTGTTCACTCTAGTCTCGTGTATTTGTTGAATTACGGGGCCTCGGGTCAGCGAGAGTGCGTGGAGACCTAAAAACCCCAGGTGCAAGCCGCTGTGAAGGCAAACCATAGACTGTTTAGAAAGATGGACGGCATGACAGCTCCCAAAAAGTGAAGCCAAAACATCTCGATCGCCCCCCCCCTGGTGGCTGGCTGCGGTATAGCTCATAAAGCTCTCCTCCATGTTAGCGGATGGGACATGGGCCAAACTAAAAAGTCAAAGTACACGTCAAATAAATTTTTCCCAAAGTCATTTTAGGTAGTTCTCGTCACGCTGATGTATGTACAAGTGTTCATTTTTCTGATAAGTTTGGTTTTAATTAGTTATTTGATGCTATAAAACGGACGTAGTCACGTACCTTCCGTACTTAAGTAACAGCACTCAACTAAGTAGTTTTTGTCACGTAATTTTTGTACTTAAGTTATGCCACTTGCGGAGTTATTTTAACCTAAACCGTGATCTTTTCCTAAACCTAAATAAGTAGTTTTTGTCATGTAACTTCCGTACTTAAGTTACGCCACTTCCGGAGTTATTTTAACGCAAACCGCGATCTTTTCCTAAACCTAACTAAGTCGTTTTGTTGTCTAACCCTAACCAAGTTGATCTTTTCCTAAACCTAAATTTTATTGTGAAAAGACTGGAGCGGAAATTGACAAATGCGTAAACGTGTTGCTGGACATTCGTAGTGGAAAAAGCACAAAAAATACATGGTTGAAAGTCATGCTGAGAAAAAAAAGGGAAATTCGTTCCTATGTACACAAATCAAAAACATTAAATTTCGGGACTATTTCACGACCACTACTGAGCTGACTCCAAATGACGTCAAAATCTCAAGATCTGACCGTAGTGTTATATTCAATTCAAGTGCAACGTGGGGTCAGAATGAGTAATCTCTTCTTTTATACAAACCTCCCATTAATAAAGTGTCATTATTAGGTAACCCATAGCTCTGGTAAACAAGAATGAAGCCCATGGAGTTCCTACCTAAAAATATTTCCCTGCTGTGCTCAGACACTTGAACTTGTTTTGCACCGAGTCTTATTTTTCCTGGTGTTTGGTGGAGCGATCACGATGACTGTACTTCCAGGGGAGGGTATTTTTAACCGGCGTGGCTGTACTGTAAACACCGGCCGCTCTGTGTGTTCTCACTCCAAGATTTAAACACCGCAGCCGGCAGCAGACTCCCCGCGGCACGGAAAGGCAATGAAATACTGTGTGAGAGACAAAAAGCACAGGGAGAGAGACGGAGGGAGAGAACGAGAGAGAGAGAGAGAGAGAGAGAGAGAGAGAGAGAGAGAGAGAGAGAGAGAGAGAGAGAGAGAGAGAGAGAGAGCACTGGAAAGCATAATATTGTCTCAATTTTTTTTTTCCCAATTCCGACCCGGGGGTCATTAAGGAATCTCGGCAGTGTGCGGGGGAATGTTGCAGAAGTGGACTGACTAATGCAGAAAAATGTGAGTGAATCACATCAGTGGCAGCTGCGACACATGTTAACCCAATCTTTTCTCTTTGATTTGATAATCTTATGGTTCAAAAAATCATGTGTTAGACCTAAAATCACTGCCATGTTTCCAGCTTGGATGAGGCCAAGTGAGCTGGGGTGGACTCCCCTGTTAACACATTACTTCTGATTGGTTGAACAGACCACAGACTGTTGACCTTCCTACTAAAGTAGCAAGGACAAACTACTGTACTGCAGAGCAGCAGCAGCGAGAACACGGAGACGGCAAATAACAATCTTGCCCTGCATCCTTTTGTTATGCGTGTCAGCGGTTTTTCAACCGAGGCAATTTTCATGCCAACTCTCATGTCATTCTATACTTAAGTTCAAGAAGTTGTGGTTCCCTTTTTTTAAAGAATGCAATTTAGAATCAATGAGAGCGTAACAACCACTTCAGTCCCGTCACAATGAGTTTTAAAGATCGCTCCTCGCTCGGCCTCGCCGGCTGGGAGACGTGCAGATGCAGCAGCGCCGCTCCTCCTGCTCGTTAGCGTTCACACCTCCTCCTCGCGACGACAACTCCACTTCCAGATATGGAGTCCGGCACACGGCGAGTCAGACCACCCATGACTAGGACACGTTCAGACACCCCCCCCCACAACCCATCCTATCCAAACCTTCCCTCCTCCTCCTCCCTCAGCTGGAACAAGTTGGCCCCCCTCTCGCTTCCCTCTGTCCTCTCTGTTGTTTCAGCAGTGTCAGAGACACCCGAAGGGGGGGAAGAGCGAGAGCAAAGAAAGACAGAGAGAGAGCTCTGACCACTGGCGTGCTGGACAAAACCATAAATGCATCACTGCTAAAATTGTGGTCCAGATGACATGAGTTTCTTATTCATATTCTTCCTTTACAGCACTCCAAATGTTGAGGTCATAACAGATGTCACTGTAATGGAGCTAATAAACATAAATGCATTTGCAACTAAAGAGACTGTATGTGAGTTTTATACATGTATAATTGTTTTTTATTGCCAATGTGTGAACAGGTTGTAACCTAACCTACAAAAAATAAAACCTTCCATGACTTTCAGGGTTTCCTCTATCAGCCTTTAGACTGATTTTAATGTGAAAAACACGGGCCGTTTTTTCTGGGAAAATCCAACAGATCGCGAGGACGCATGGCGCCTTCATTTTCAGGTCAGCTTACAGAGCTAACAGTGTGCAACCATAGCTAACGTTCGGTTAGATGTGGAGTCTGCCAACGCTAACAAACGACCAGCCCCCACCACAACTCAGACTCCAACACAAACTCTAGTGGACCGCGAGCCAACATCATCATGTAAGAAGCCCAACCTTAGACAAACAACACCCAGGTTAGCACAAGCGGGAGTGCGAACAACAGGACGGTGACTTTCGCTGACTTAACGGCCACAGGTGTCGCTGTTAAGAAGCCATTTGTGATTCTTACATCTTTAAGTATTAGAGGCTACATGCAACTCTACAGGGATGGTATGATCGAGTCGTGCAAGTCTACATGTGTTTTTTTAATTTCAATTTTGTCATAATTACATATCACATAACCTGATTGACTAACCATCGCATCACAGTATCTTGAATAGGTAAACCAGCCATTTCAAAGAGATATGTTTGATAAATCATAACTTAGTTTTATGCATGTGTTATTGAAAACATATACACATGTTAAATACTTTATAAATGAGACCAAATAAATGCATTTAGGTAGAGTTAACAGGCCTTTTCCCTTTCATCAGTAAAACAAGCAGAATGTAGGCTAGCCTTTCATATTACAATACAATACGAGCATTCGGGCTCCCTCATGTGGCTCAAAGGTGTACTGCAGATATGAATGTTAAATAAAAGACTATGGAAGAAATTCTGCAAATTTATTGGTCAACCCTAAGAAAGTCTCCTGCGATGATTTTGGAATCTGCCAAATAAATAAATAAATAAATACATATTTTTCATTATTTTTTTACATTTATTTATTTATTGCATTTTTTTCTTTTTTATATTTTTCTTTTTTACATCTATTTTGATCAATTTTATATTTATTTTTAAATGTATGTATTCATCTATTTATTTATGCACAATTTTTCCTTTGCATTTCTCCCCTTATTTATTTATTTTTTTCTGCCTCAGGATGCAAATGAAGCAAAGAAGCAAATTAAAACAGAAATATCAATTTATGCCACATTTTAGCAATGAATTATTGGCTACATTTATTTTTAATATTATTTTTGCTACATTTAATGACAGTTATTTATTTATCGAGTCATTTATTTATTTATTCATTAATTTATTTGTTTATTTCGGCAGGTTCCGTCCTCCATACACCTGTAGGTCCCGACCCAGTCTTTGGGAATGACTGGCTTTATGGAGTGTTAGCAATCATTCAGATATTGTGTGCATGAAAACCTTGCATGCTGACAGAAAAACAGAAAGAGACAGTGACAGGCCCACCCAGAGAAAGAGGAAAAAGAAGGGAAGAAGAGGTTTATTTACATTCTACTCGCTCACTCAAACTCACTGGACCCCGACACCGTTCCCTGAGGCACTCTACCTCACTTTCCTAGTTTGAACCCACCCATGCTGCTGCTGCCTGGAGCATTATCGGGCCGGAGCAGGAGATGCACCAAACAAGACAAATATGCAAAAACAGATTATTCTCCTCAGTATGCCACACACACACAGAAAGAGAAAGAGAAAGAGAACCAACAGGATGTTTTCTGTCCTCTAAGTGAGTGAGCGTGTCTGGCACTCGTCCGCACTTCCGGCTTGTGTACTTATTCTTGAGAAGCAACATTCCTGGATAACGTTTCACTGACATCAGAGGCCGGGAAAAAATAGCAGCCTGCGACGGTCACGGCTGGTGTATACAATGAGCTGCATTTCTGAGATAAGGACACGCTCGCCATGTAGTATGGCTCTATTCTGTTGACACAAGAGAGGGCATGTCAGGCTAGACTGACAGCAGAGGAAGATAACTTTAGAATTGGTTTACAGTAGGTACTTCTGGTGTTGTAAATACCCAATTTGTGCATTTATCCTGCACCCAATTACTTCTACTATGTAAATGAAAGATATGCAGAGAATAATAAAAGAAAGGCACAACTTGGTTTCCCCTATATTTTTCTCTTGGGAATGGAGCAAGTAATAAACACAGGGACTATGTGATGACTCTAAGTCTTCATCATACTGTGGAGGTTCTGTAATTGTCTGTATTCTCAGGGTCAAGACCTCCAGATCTGAAAAGTGAAGCCAATGAGGAAGTGCCTTAGCATCACATAATGTTGAATGCGATGCAGATAATCACTTTGCTTTGTTTAAGTTTTTTTCCGGCTATCTTACGTGACTGTTGTTCATGTAGCACAGCTCTCCCACACTGTTGTGCAACACCTTTGTCACTCGAGGCCTCCCGTCTTAATCCATGTATGAATCTGTGCTGTCGATAACTCCCGTCGCCCCTGCATAATGGAGACGTTTGCTCTTCCTGTTGCACTCTCTGCTGACACTTCACATCAGTCACTGCCTCTGGCACCGCGGGGGTGACGAGCCGGAATGAAGAGCTCATCCGTAGTCGAGCGGCCTTTAATGAAGTGTCAGCGCCGCCACCACTGATAGGGAATTATCTTGTGCATCAAGAGTTTTTGGCAGCTGTCCAGATCACACCGCCCTGGGGACTTCTTATTTAATGCTGGAGTTTCCTTTGAGGTGGAACTGAAAATTGCATCACAAAGCTTTTGATTAAATCTACAGTATGGCAGAGGAACAAATGATGCTGATTGGATTCATCTGTATTCATCCCTGAAGGAATTGTGTGGGTGCTTCATGGGATTCATCTCCACTTTGCTTCCCAGCAAATGATTTGAGTGAAATGTATTTAATAACCTGTGCTACATTCAAAGTAACGGCGTCCCGGTGATGAACTCACTCCTCTAATCTCTGGGCCTTTCTTGGTCTTGACTACAAACTCTATATATAAGAAGTGGACGTAGTCGCCGTGACATTACCTATTGGTTTGTGGACTGCAGTTTTGAAGGCTCAAGTTTGGCTATATTGTTTTTTTTGCAGAAAGAAGTGACACGAGAGGAACTAAGTACAACCGAACACTGAATAAGACTTTTTTTGGCAACCAAAAAGGTTATGATTCATTTTCATGAACTGAAAACACACTGCGAAAGGCTGCTTTATGGTCTATTTGACTCTAAATGGGACCATAATTTACTAAATGAACATCATGCTGTATTGAAGAAGACTTGAAACTAGAGATTGAGACCATAAACTCATGTTTACAATGTTTACTGAGGTAATAAATCAAGTGAGAAGTAGGCTCATTTTCTCATAAACTTCTATACAATCAGACTTCTTTTTTTGCAACCAGAGGAGTCGCCCCCTGCTGGCTGTTAGAAAGAACGCAAGTTTAAGGCACTTCCGCTTTGGCTTCACTTCTCAGATCCGGGAGTTGCCCACTGTGTAGAGCTGACAGCCATGCTTCATATAGTGTCCTGCAGTATCCACGACAACTCAGATTTTTGATTTGTCAGCACATTAGCTGTCATTACAAACACCTGTGCACGGACAAAAACACTCACAAATGCAGACACAGCTTGTTGACACTCCCATGAAACAAGGTGCTGTCTATTGTAAAGTGGATCTGACGGATTATCTATCACACAATACAAGCAGACTGCATTGTATTGGCTTGTACCGGCTCCGTGAAGACGACCCGCTCCCTATGTAGATATAGACAGCTCATTCTAAGCTAACAAAAACACAACAATTCTTGTTTTCAGGTGAAGGTAACATTAATATTATACTCCATTTCTGCCAATAGATGCCCCTAAACGTTACACACTGTCCCTTTAACTGTGCCCTTTAGACACTGTTGGACACCATCAGCTCTGTGCGTTCTCTCTTGCAGATGGAGCCTGGAGAGCAGCAGTCACACGTCTGCGAAAACCTCTCAATCCAAACACCGTCGGGGGGGCCGTCGGTGTCAGACTGATCGAATTTGTTTCAGCGGAGTTCGTCTTTCACTTGGACAAGATTCCCTTGGACTTCCTCTTTGGCTTTGCTCAAAACAACATCAGGCCTGCTGTCTTCTGCAAAACACCACACCAAAGAAAAACACAAATCCCTTCTTCCTCTCCGCCCGGCGCTTAAACCCTCTTATTTATTCTGCTCGCTCTTCATGATCATTCTGCTGCTGTAGGAATAATGTCGGGGGGTGGGGGGGTTACTGTGATGCTGATTCTTATGCTTCTGGCTGCTTATAATTTAGCTAATCTAGGAATTTCAATCTGTTATGCTGACCGCACGCTGTTCTGCACGACTGCCACAATAAAATAAATAAATAAATGTGTCATGGGTTGAAACCTTTTTGTTGACAGGTGGAATTTTCCACCATCAACAACTGAAAAATAACGTTCCAACTTTGGCAAACACCACCCAGGTTAGGGCATGTTTAACCTCTGGCAAACAAGCCAACACATGCTGACTATTGTATATACAGGGGGGGTTCTCATGTGCACAAACAAGCATGCAGTCATGCACTGCACACACACACACACACACACACACACACACACACACACAGAGTCCTACGCTTGATAATAGTGCTCCGAAATAAACAAGGAGTTAATGTGAAGGAGTAATGACAGCGTTTACTCCACCTTCTCTCCCACTTTCCCCCCCTGAAAGCCTGGAGAGTAAAGCTCTTAAGAGACTACAAAACACAATTAGACAGACTAATTACCCCCTCCATACCACCCATTCCTCACCCTCATCGACAGGCTGGGGCAGGCAAGACAGCTCTGCCTGCCTCCCAGCTTCCCAAGGACAAGGACTAGAGCAGGGTGCACTGATTGTACATCTCAGGCAACTGATGCCAACCGTACACTGGGAGAGGCTGAAGTCTGACACCCTGTTAACATCTTAAGACAATGTGTTTTTAGTCGCAGACTATTATATTGTATAAACTTGCAGGGTCAATATAGAGAGCCCCAGGGATGATGTATTTTTGTAGGCCAACCAGGAAGTTAGCATCTCCCAGGGTTCCCTCGACAAAAAGCCAATTGGATTGTTCCATTGGGTTTTGGATTAAAGCAGAAAATAAGCTCTGTGGCAAAGAAACATTTATGATACTTACACGTTTTGTTCATCAGAATAATCTGCACAAATGAACACCACTTTTATGATTTTTGAAGCGTAAATGCAATCGCTAGTATACACAACGAAGCCGTAAAGGCGGCGGGATGACGTTACGTAATTTCATTTAGCCACATGTTAGCATTAACCACAGACCTCATTTCAGGCATCTAACTAAAAACCCATTAAAAAAGGCAATTGACTTCCAGACGAAGGAACCGGAAGTGCTAAAATGCTAACTCATTTCCGGGTTTTAGGATTCTTTCCTACAGCACTCTATTTACAAGACTACGAGAGATGATGTCACATCCTGCTCCGGGTGGTAATTTACAAAAAGGAAAACTGTTGAGAAAGAAGTGGACAGAAATTACTGCAGCCCTTGAAATCCCCAGTGAGGGTGCTATAGCTTTTGCATCATTGAACTTACGATAATATTAAACTTGTGTGATTTTATGGGATTTCAAGACGAGAAAAAGACTGACTTAAGACAGCTCGGACTGAGTTTTAAAACAAACCACCAACAATAAGAAGGGCAAAGGTCAGAGCCTTAGAACTCTTTCAGTGTTTCTGTTGCAGAAGAGCTTGAAGATAATATACAAGTTGAGGATGAAGATGTGGGGAAGCATGAAGGGTTTCATTTTACAGAAAATGATGAGAGATGGATGCTTCATCTTCTACAAACCCAGATAAAAAACAAACTATAGGAACCACTTCTAATGGGCCGAGGAGGCGGAGACAAGAGACCCAGTTGTAAGGACCCAGTTGCGTTAACAAGCTGAAAGTCAAGCTGAAGTTGCCAGTTCAGCAGCAGGTTAATGATGAACACCCCACCCCAGCCCCCTACTGCAGGCGATTTGGACTCAGTCACGGACACGCTGGGAGGATTTAGAAGCAGGGGAGCGCTGACCCGCACTTTGATGTCTCCTGCCCATGTTTCCTCTAGATCACGAGGAAAATCAGCAGCTTTGTTCACTATCAAAAGCCAGAAAAGGAATCAAGGAGTCTTTTTTTTTTGTCGGGAAGTCTTGTAACGGTAGAAAGAGGTGGGGGTGGGGGGCGGGCAGAGGGGGGATCAACCAGCCAAACAGGAAAGTTTCAGTTTGCGCTCTGACAGTTGAGGAGGTGGGACGGGCCGAGACGCTGCTGCAGCTATTTGGCGGGGAGTTTTGAAAACTCCTTCCTCCTTCAGGACGGGGGGACCGCCTTCTCTCTCTCTGCTGCAGCCTGAGAAACTGAGCCAAACCTTTCTCTGCAAAAAGGAAAAGGACTTTGGCACAGCCTGTGTTTAGTATGGTGGAACGCTTAGCAATGATCTCTGTGCGTATATTAAACCAGCTGCAACATTTGGTCGCTGTTGGGGGCATTAAGGGGTAATCTATCTGAAATATTACCCAGCATGGGGGGGACAGGTTGAGCAGGAAAGCAGGGGGGAAAGAGAGTATTCAGACCCCCTAATGTGGGGCTTCTCAGGTAGCACCCATTACCCTGGTATTAGTTTACCTCCCCATAGAAGAGCAGTTCACTTCCCAGGTAGCGATCTTAATAGTCTTGACTAACCCCCCATCCTGCCACACTTACACATAGTAAATGATGCACAGACTGAAGGGGAAACAGGATGAGGTAACACACTGACAGCATGACTCATCTAGTTTCTCCTTTTAGGTGATGACCACAAACCAGCGACATCATCCCACCGTAGGAGACATGACTCATCACCGTGTGAGTTTCAGACACCTGCTCAGAGCATGACACTGTTGGCTCTTTCATCCCTGACACCTGTGGAGCGTCACCACGCTGCCTGCACGCAAGCACTAAACAGCCACACAGCGAGATCCGTCTCCACTGACCTTGCAGATCTTGCTCTCCTCCGTCTCAGCCCTGGACTTCCCTTCAGGCGTCCTCTGCTGCTGCTGGTACTCGGACTTGATCGACAGCTGGCAGGAGAGCCCCGGGGCTCCCTCGCCCGCCTGCTGCCGGGCCGCGTAGCCCTGCGAGGCGGCCGCCCGGACCGCGCTGGGGATGGGGAGAGCGGTGTGCACCGGCTTGGCGGCCAATGCGGA
Organism: Sebastes fasciatus; assembly: GCF_043250625.1. Lineage (NCBI taxonomy): Eukaryota > Metazoa > Chordata > Actinopteri > Perciformes > Sebastidae > Sebastes > Sebastes fasciatus. Next base: position 3,956,493 of record NC_133817.1, on the reverse strand, counting down.
GGAGGGTTGCCTGAGCTTGGAGGCTACGCCGACCACCGGCATGGTGCTTCCCCAGGCACACAAAAATAATAACACAGGAGTGTGTGTGGGGAGAAAGAGGTCCAAAAAAAGTACGATGAGGAGATCTGCAGTGATTCCTTCTGATGTCTTGACACAGGACAGGAAGGGAAAACTAAAAAAAAAAAAAAAAAGAAAAGACAGCAGTTGCCTCTCAGACTGAGAGGAAAGCAACTGCGCTCATTCTGTAGCCTACAGCGAGCAGGACTCACAGAAACTGAGAGAGCTTCTCCTTCCTCCCGTTCACTCCCTCCTCCTTCTCCTCCCACAAGCAACACTCCTCCCTCCCTTTCCCCTTCTCTCTCTCTCTCTCTCTCTCTCTCTCTGTCAGAAGTGTACCACAAAGTCAGCCAAAACAGTTCAAGGGGGCGTGAACTCCTCTGGAAGGTAGAACCACCACTCGGCAAAACCCTGATTACTGAGACCTGGCTGAGAGTGTTCGCTGCTCCTCAACACAACTGTCAAAACAGCGCTCTCTCTCTCTCTCTCTCTCTCTCTCTGTCCTCACCCGAACAGAGAACACTAGAAATAGACGTCTACATCTGGAGCTGCCCCTCCCTTTGATGAGAGAAATAGTGAAAATGTGAGAGGAGGGGAAAAGCCCTACGAGTTACACAAAATCAGGAAATCAAAAAAAAAAAAAAAGACTATTTGGTTGAAATAAGGAGTTCCAGTTTGTGAACAGCTGCTGGAAGCTCTGGGAGCTGTCTTTGTGAGAAAAAAAACTCACTTTGGTTGTTGCTCAACTGGTTTCTGAGCGTGTTGTTGTAGTGGCTGCTCTTTGCCTTAGATTGGAAAGTATTCGGTCTCTCTCTCACAGCAACTCTTGGCCACACTCACTCTTTCCCTTTCCCTTTTTTATTCTTCCTGAATGGAAACAATTAAACTTTTTAAAAGAAACAGCCTCATCAAGTGCACATGCAGTGTGTTGCAGAAATTGTAATTTCTTTCAGTTGTTTCAGTATTAATATGAAAAGGTACCACTTCAGCAGGTGCCAAAATTGTTAAGATTTAACGGGAATGTGGCAGCAGTGGCTGGATCCAAAACGAACCAATGAACCCAGGAAACCTTCGGTAATATATGGACCTTAGTATGCTTCAAACAAAGTGTCTGAAACACCCTTCTTTCGCACTTTTACAATGTCGGAGATGGCGAGGCTACGACTTTCTGAAAGCTTCAATCTGCCAGCCTGTTAGACTGTTATCTGGTCATTAAATGAGGCGTTATCGGTATAAGCCTCATAGATGAGGGTTCACATGGTCGATCACCAAAAGAAAGTATAAAAGAAGACGACAACGACCTCTAGCGACCGTAGTAATTATGACAGGAGCAGAAGCGGAAGTCAGGCGCTGTAGTTTAGACAGTGTGAAACTCCATAAGGGTTGGAGGATGAGGGCGATGGACGGTACAAAAAACATGCATGTCTTTGTGTTCACAACATTAAGTTTCACTTTCGAAACATAGTTATTTTTAAGCCAAAAAAATATGTTTTTCCCGAAAGTTAACTAACTGGTTTTGTTACCTAAACCTAAAGATGTTGTGGTTTTGCTGCCTAAACCTAAAGATGTTGTAGTTTTATTGCTTAAACCTAAAGAAGTTGATTTCTTTTTCTCGCCTTAACCTAAAGAAGTTGTAGTTTTGTTGCCTAAACCTAAAGAAGTTGTAGTTGTGTTGTGTAAACCTAAAAGAGTTGTAGTTTTGCTGCCTAAACCTAAAGAAGTTGCTTTTAATTTTTGCTTTCACTTTGCAGTAGATGTAGCAGACCCCTACTGACTCACATCTATGAGGCTTATTAGCCGGCCATTGTTGTGAAATAAATCCCGATAGGGACTCGAAAGGGTTTATTTCACAACAATGACCCACTAGCTGTACATTATCCTGCTTATTATACTGCTACTTACTTAAGAAATCAATAATTTGACATGAAAACGGTCCGCCAGAGTCCGACATCATACCATAGCAACGGTTTGTTATACATAGCAACAGTCTGCTATAAAAACAATAACAGGCCGTAGAACGCTGTGATTGACCAATCAGAATCAAGTATTCAACAAAGCCGCATAATAAAGACTGATAACGCACATTCAATGAGCTGATAACAGTGGAATCGGGTGACTTTGCTCAGCAGCTATCTAGATATGCCGAGGTGAATAAGTAGGCATGATGTTAACTTCTCTCTTGAGCTCTCTTTTAGCATGAATGCCTTCAAGGAGAAACTGTTCCAAAGTGTATAGCGTGTCCCCATACAGTATATGATTCATTATATCTTGCCCTTCTCTCTATGATAGCCGGCTTTTCACCCTGCCTTTGCGTGTCTCCATTTGGAATAGTACCTGAGGACATAGTCAGATGACTTCGCATACTGAACCCTTTATATTAGACTAATACAAAGCTAGTTTCATTCATTAAAAATAGGATAAAATATGCTTAATGTTGTGTCTCGTCTTAATCTAAATTAAACAAAACTGACCGACTGTTGCCATCGTGAATAAAGGCCACTTCAGAATTTATATTTTAAAGTAAATATATCATTATAGGTTGGTAAAAGTGTGTAAAAGATGTTAACTGAAGTAACCAAATTGGCAATGTGAAGCAGGAGGAAAGTTACAACGGAGCAGCTGCTGGAAGTGGCCACAAAATTGGCTTCAGGCTGCTTCTGCGTAACAAGAAACAGAGGCTGCGTCAACGTCTTATGCATGTACAGTATATATGACACTGGTGTGGACAGCAGGAGGCTGACAGCATCTCTCACAAACATGATAAAAATAACTGCATTTCGACATCCTGAATAATAACTCTCTTCAAGCTTTTTGATCACGTTTAGCATCGTTCTCAGTTGGGTTTCAGCGATAGTTGCGTGCTACAGTTTGCGATCCTACAGAAAAAGACAGCAGGACTAATGCAGGACAGATATAAATCTGTAAGGGGAGGTCTTCTTCAAAGACTGCAGCTGTGTGCAACATCGGGAACTACATGTTTTCTATCAGATGTTTTTGTTGCTTGTTGAGAGACGGATGAGCCGTACCGCATTTGGACTGCATTAACCGGACACAATATGACATGTAGCAAGTTTTTGTTTTTTTTCCTCTCTCCTTTTTTACATAAAAGGGAGTGAAAGTTTTATATGGAAAAGGCTCCATCTGGTTCAGCTTAGAGAGGCGAGGAGATGTGCTGGAATCAGAGGGGCACATTGCAGTGTCACTGCAAAAACCGGATCTTTTTAACACGGCATCGGCCAATAAAAGAAGCAGGGGAAGGGGGGGGGTTGTCTCACAAATGTGATTTTACCACAAAAATGTATCTCCCTCCTTTGAGCTTATGTGCACCCCCTTTTTGTTTAGTAGTCTGACTTGTAGAAGAAGGTCAAGTTATTGTAGGAATCAGTTAAGTACAACATGATTACTTTACACCACCACTGCTTCCTCCTTCTGCTGCCTCGATGCCTTTGACAGTCAATTGCCTTAATAGGGACGCTGCTTCCACCCGGCCCAGAATAGCACCAGCTACTCCAACATGTTTTCAATCATGCACCAGGGGGCTATCATGACAAGCCTAAAAAAACAACAGGATACCACGTGAATGAATGGCACAGGTCCAACCAGCACTTCTACTGCCGCCGCCGGCCAAGCTGCACGAATCGGGGGCAACACTTGGCGGGCGTCCAGCTCCGCCTGGATCTGTCTGGGGATGTGACATCCCGGGGATGCAGAGACGAAACAAGCTTACACCAAACCTCAGAGAGATCTTTAAAGGTCACATATTGTAAAAAGTGAGATTTTCATGTCTTTTATATTATAAAGCAGGTTTAAGTGATATATATAAATACTGTGAAAGTATCAAAACACTCAGAAACTGTGCGTTTGAAACAAGCTGTCAGGATTTCTGTCCATTTGTGATGTCACAAATATACAATATTTAGACAATTTCACAGTTTTAAACGTAAACATTCTAAATGTGTCCCAGTTTATTTCCTGTTGCAGTGTATGTGAATGACATCAGCTGACAGGAAGTAAACAAGGACCCAAGTTGTTGCCTAGCAACGCAATTCCGTTGCAATTCCATTGAAATGCACTAAAACTGAGCATTTCGGACAGAGGGTAAATACTGCTATATCTAAGCAGACAGTATGAGGAAAATAAAGGTTTTTTTTAAACATTAAAGCATGAAAACATGTTCTAGTAGAAACCCAAAATACAAGTATGAACCTGAAAATGAGCTTGATATGGGACCTTTAACGGGTGGAAACCGTGGTCAGAACCTGGCTCTGGGTGGACGGCCATGTGCCGAGACAATCACCTTACTGCTGCGTCTCTGCTATCTGCAGGTAAAAAGGCCACCGCTCTAACACAGCAGCTCCTCGTTTAACAACATCGAACCTTTTCCAAGGTCAACATCGGCAAAGCAGATCTCAGGTTCACTTCCATCCTAACACACGGCGTCGGGCAGGTCAGCATCCTTATGTTTGGCCACCGCATCCCGACCACTTCTCTAAAAATAGTGCAACGTCAACTCATGTCACGGTCGAAATGCGGAGCGAGTGGTGCGAGGTGAAGACTGGAATGGATATCGTGTTGACAAAGGGAGATTAAATGATCACGCTGTATGCTGAATTGCTCAATTTTTTGTTTTCATCTTTGAGTAATATGTCAGAAAATATGGCAGCCAGACTGCAAAGCAATCAGTGGGAGCTGTAGTCGAGAAGACCACCTCGGTTGAGTCCAAGTCCGTTCCAAGATTAGGTCCTGTCAAATTTATAAACTGAGTCTGAGCAATTGGTCACAACCAAGACAAGAAAAATACCGCAGTAAATCAAAGCATACAGCACCTTCATTCCTACAATAGTAGGAACAACACTAACTAAATGTAAAATAAACGACTATGAACAAAGATGTATGTTCAGGAACACGACCGATCCCTTCAATATCAGCAAAGTGATTTGTAGAATTCTGACCATGTGTCTGAGAGGTGAAGACTTTCTCTTTCTACTGAAGATAACCTCTTGTTAAAATGCCTTCAGTCTTATTTTGGCACAGACATGAAACAGACTTCACCGCTCCTAAATTTAAAGCTCCAGTGACTATTCCTGTGTAGCGCAGCCCAGCAAAGCTTCCCTAGGTTTCCGGCAAAATACCAACCACTAAATATGTGGTGGAGAGAGAACGCATTCCAGCGGAGGGGGGGCGGAAGGTGGAGGTGGCGTTCAAGGACGGAGGGATGGAAGCTGGAGGCGGAGGGGATGACACACTTGCAGGCAGCTTCTGATACAATTATTCAGTGCTGTGTGTAATTAGGTATATTAAGGCCTTTGCACACCAAATCCGAATGTTTTTGTCTGAATTGTTGTACGTTTAAAAATAAAAAAGACATCACGTTGTGTCAATCGCGTTTACACACAAACTCTGAAACTTTCGTCCGTCATTAAAGGTCCAATATTGTAAAAAGTGAGATTTTCACGTCTTTTATATCATAAAGTAGGTTTATAAGTGCTGTATAAATACTGTGAAAGTATCAAAACACTCAATCCACAGAGAAATACACACAGCCCATTTTCAGAAGCTGTCAGGATTTTGTCCATTTGTGATGTCACAAATGGACAATATTTAGATCATTTCACAGTTTTAAATGTAAACATTCTAAATGTGTCCCAGTTTATTTCCTGTTGCAGTGTATGTGAATGACATCAGCTGACAGGAAGTAAACATGGACCCAAGCTGTTGCCTAGCAACGCAATTCCATTGAAATGCACTAAAACGGAGCGTTTCAGGTAAATACAGGTATATTCAGGCAGACCGTATGAGAAACATAAAGTTTTTTTTAACATTACAGCATGTAAACATGTTCTAGTAGAAACATAAAATACAAGTATGAACCTGAAAATGAGCACAATATGGGACCTTTAAAGTTTTCGGAACAATCGCTAAATTAAGTAAAATATGTACAGAAACAACGTAATATCAGGATTGAAAACGCGTGACAAACGTCACAACAAAACACCGGTGTCCTGGTTGAAAGTCCTGTGTTTTATTATAGGAAGTACAATAATACTTCTTAGTATTTTCTGTAACTAAACCACCTAGTGCAGAGTCAAATCTGCTTTCCTGTTTACACCAGCATACTCATGCGTTTTCTGGCGTGGTAGTATGGACGGAGATTATGTCTAAAACGGTACTAAAAGGCTTGTGTGTACGGAGATCGTTTTCATATTAAAACACAGTTTTTATTATATTATTTCTCAGTGTGGATGTAGGAGGATTCAGTTTTCTAACAGCGGGTGTTAAACTCTGTCAACATGTTTCCCTCCTGGTTCAGTTTGATGCCACCTTTGTGATATTCATGTCAGTGTTGGAAAACAAAACAAGTCTAATAGCAGCTTAGTCAGTAAGAAAAACATATAAATCTGGGTTATGGAATCAATAATGTCATGTGTTTATTATCTGTTCCAGGCGCTGGGTGGATGCTTGGTAACCTGTGTGGTTTATATGAAAGATACCGCCCAGGGTCACGTGACGTCAGCACCGAGGTTGCGCCGTGGCTGTGAAAACAAACACGCCGGGGTGCTGGAGATAAGAGGGGTCAACACCTTCCACCCTCCCAGCATGCGCCACACACACAGGATCACACGCAGAGTATAACAAACATACAACCCCCCCAGGGAGGATGGCTAGATAGTCACGCACCTGGACCTGTCAGCGCTCTGAATGCTATCAGTCAACCGCACGTCAGACAACATGGAAAATAAAACAAACACACTCTGAGCGCCGGCACATACACAACAGAGAGGTGGCTGAGCGTACGGAGGCATGTACGGCGGCTCAGTGAACACAGGCATGTGCCATTAACGTACATCAAGCGTGACCCGGGGAGGACGTAAACATACATTCGCTTTCATCCTCTCTCCGTCTCTCTGGTTTCAAGATTCACGGATAGATTCCTGCTCCTCGGTCAACCTTTGGCTTCTCCGCGGTCAACCACCCACGCTAAAAAACACCACGCATCCATCCAAAAACATTGGGGCATCATGGGAAATCTCTCCTCGTTTCACACATTCTCTAGGTCACGTTGCAGATCTTCATATTCAATTCTGAATCGCTGATGTTCTCAATTACTTTTTATAGATATTCCAGCTTGTAAACGATTAATTATCGCCTGGAAGTAACCTGATCTCACTCATACTGGTCAGAGAATCAGGATTATGAAAATAACCTAAAGGTATGATTTTGAAGTTAAGGCACTCATCGTTTAATCATTTATACTCTGATGAGCATGCGTGTGGGTAACATGGACTCTCTTAAGGTGGACCAGCGTAATCAGTGAATATCAGCCTCATAGATATGGTTAGAAGGGGCATGCTACACCTACTAAGAGGTTCAGAAGTGCCGTTATCATCTATTCACATGGTTGATCACCAATACTAACACAAGAAGACAAAGTTAGGCGCCAACCTCTAGAGGCCGTGGTAATTAAAACGGGGGCAACGGAGGAAGTCAGATGACGTAGTATAAAGAGCGACAAAGTCCGTGCATGTAACTTCACTTAACGTACGTGAAGTAATTTAACTCACGGAAGTAGCAAACATACTGTACTAACCCCAAACCATGATCTTTTATTCTAAATCTAACCGAGTGGTTTCAGTTTGTGACGTTAACCACATGGGTAAAATTACGACGGTTTCACTTTAACAACGTGCTGGTAGGTGCAGTTTGCCCCGTCTGAAGCATTGGAATGGTAGTGATAACACCTGATAACGCCCATTCAGTCGGCTGATAATGTTCGACAATCACACTGTTTGCTTTGCAGCTATGCATTCACTATTGCTCTCTTATTCACTCATTCACTTACATATTCTTTAGCTCACTACCTCATTAAAACCTTTACTTACTTACTTTCTTGTTCACTCAGTCATTGGTTAACTTATTCACTTGCTTGTTCTTGCTATCTTCACTTTCCCCATTTCACTTGGACATTTTCTTCCACTGTTGCTCCATCTTCCTCTCAAGCAACAATACCAAAGTCCCCTAGCTCATATTACAAGTAAAGTAATACTTCTGGGGTCAGAACTTGGATCCAGAATTACAATAAGAACGTCAAAAGACTCCTTGATTTCCATCCCACTGTGTTGGAGGAGTGAAAACAAAACATCATTCCTGTTCTATGACACAAGGATAAAATGATACTACAAAGGGGGGATTAGGGAGGAGAAGGCAATGGCAATACATCATTTTCATGCAGCTTCTCCTACACGGTGTGATGCTTATAGCTGCTCTCCTGTTTTTCAATGACAGGCGGCTAGAAAATCGACCATATAGGAAGCAATTTGGGCATTTTAAGCAGCAGAGTACTCCTCAATGTCAGCCTTTACACATCATGACAACTGCTCCTTGTCCTGTCAAATCACCCGGCTCACCCCCACATCGCTTTATAGTCTCCGCTGTCAAAGCTTTCCTCACTTCCCCCTCAGTAAAAAAAAAACACTTGACAAATCTCAAAGGCCAATGACTTTCATTCCTCGCGGCCCAGACGGCGTAAATCAATCCCATTTATGACCATCGCATTCCTTTTTTCTCGTGATTCGCCGCGGTCTTCCCCGCGTCCACCCCCGTATCTCGACGTTTCCCTCATCTTGTAAAACACTCGTGTCCTCTGCGAATCTTGGATTTCACAGCTGGAGTTGATAAAGTCCTAAAGTGCTGAATGGGGACTCTTCCCTCAAAAACAACAAGCAGGAGAGAGGATGTGGAGTTGTCCCGAAGCCTGGGTGAGCTGGAGTGCTGCAGGTGGAAGCTGTTGCCCGATAGAGACATATAGATATAGATATAGATATAGATATAGATATAGATAGGGGACAACAATGAATTATAGAAAAAAAGAAACTTAAAAATTCGATTTTTTTGTTTTTTAAAATGGTCGATTGATGTTTTCGCCTCAATCAATGGAAACGATAACTTTGGTGGTTCAACTCTCCCCACTGCCCTGGAGCTTAAAGGTTTTTGTTTTTTTCGTTAGATTGATTGATTTGTTTATTTGAGTGTCCAGCTGCAGATAAAGATCAGGCTAAACTAATATTATTAGTAATATACTATTTGTAGAATTAGATGCCAGTGGTGGATGCGTACAGTAGGATTGCTTCAGACTCGCTTGACTCGCCAAACATTTCCAAAAACTTCAGAGTAATAATTAAAAAAATTCACAACATGTTTTTATCTAACAAAATATTCTGCTTCAGTCCATATTTGTTGGCAATTAGCCTTTCAAAAATGGCATTTTGACTGGCCTTTCCCACTCGCCACACGCAAATGGCTGTATGGCCGCACGCAAACTGTATTAACAGGGCGGAAGAGCAGCAATTTAACAGGGCCATAAATTACATTTAACATTTAACTATAATAACAAAAAATTCTAGTTTGACTCTAACACTATTATAGTAAATTAACATACAAGTAGGGCGGGGGTTCAAGGAAAGTAGGTTGGGTACCACTGGCTTACAGGACACTCTACACAGCAACAACAATCAGGATGGCCACATGACAAATCATAATATACTGTTCTCCATGACAGACATGTCCTATTATGATGCAGACATTATTCTCTGTCTCAATTGCCATGCATTTTCTCTTCAGGGAAACATATACTAGCTCTGTCCAAACTGTTGGGGCTTCCCAGTACAACTTGACCTCATCAATCACCACAAAGTGTGGGAAACACTACATACACCTGGTTGTTACGCCAGACCTCCAGTCTGATATGCTGACAACTAAACCAATTGGGAAGATGGCGTTGAAATGTTTTATTAACGGCAAGTCCAGCTGAAAATCAGCCACCATGTTGAGACAAGGTGAAGACAAACTCAACTCAAAGGTCATGGCCATTCAGCTCCTCAGGAGACAGACTGCAGGAAACTCTGCCTCAACCAGCAGGAAGACATTTCACCACCTCTGGTGTCTTGACTCCATCGGGGACACATTTATCATAATGTATTCACAGAGTGAAAGCATGTTTTATTGCGGGGGTGTAATACTGTGTTCAGACCAAGACCGGTATCATTTGTGTTCATTCGTGCTAGACGCCGGAGAGGAGAAGGAGCTTGTCTCCACAGATACCAACAGCACCATCAAGCATGGAAGAATTGTTGCTGTTGCTGCTTTGTAAGAAAACCAAAACGCCGTCCTGTGTGGGTTCATAACATCACCCGGCGGCGAGCTATATTCACATTCAGTGTGATACATGACTTTATCTAGCAAGCCACACAATGCTACTGCGGTATGAACCCCAAAAATAAACAGATTGTGCTGTGATTTAATCGTAATAAACAGATCAAAAGGATGCCGTCTCGGTGACCACAGACGGTTACAATATTGTTTTCCTCCGTCAGTGACGACAGGAGGAGAATCTCAGCGCTGATGGGGTTTCGCAACAAACTGGTCAAAATTTAAACAGGAATTAAATTCCAGTATATAATGTATATAGTATATAAACATAGAATTTAATTGAATAGATAGGCTCCATTATCACGATACCTGATCCAGCTATTTGAGTCAGTATCGGCCTGATATCCAATCTGGTATCGGTGCAACCCTAGTTTGCGTTGTGTCGTTTGCGCCATTCACGTCGCCCGGCGCAAATTTGCATCTATTCTCCTCTTTGTATTGACTCTGTATGTACTCGTGCCGTGCAACACACCATAATACTGAATGCGTACTGTATGTGCAGAGTCTACACTCAGTTCCATGCATCATTCACTTAAAGCTTCTCATTTAGCCTTCATGTTACTTCTTAAGGAGATTTAATAAAACACATGAGCTTTGGGACAGACTGTGCTCCCATGACCATAGAAAAGGACTCTTTTATTATACAGTCAACACCTTTATAATATCAACAAAGGCAGCGCGTTTGAACCTCATAAGCTTTTACCAAACAACAGACAAGTGCTCTTTATCCCCTGAGTCACCAGCTTAAGCCTCATTACTTTCAAATGTGTGTGTTAAGGCACACGCAGCTTTTAACCTCCATCCCCCCCGGGCTGTAAACAGGGAAAGCTTGTTGTTTGCTCATCTGATAAACACATATTGGTGTCATCTGTGGCCGGCCCCGGGGTTGCTTTGCCTCGGCCCCTCATTAGCGCTGAGGCTCATGTAATGGCCGCTTTAACGCTGTCTGAGAGCGCCGTCTGATTAAAGAAGAGGGGTTAGAGGCCGCCTTCGGCCGTACCCCTGGAAGCTGGCGCGCCGTCAACGTGTCCAGATGTGAGCGTGATACTGTGCACATGTACCTCTCATGTATACTGTACAGTTCAGAAATCCACATACATGAAAAGACAACGTTGCATGACAACCCAAAAAAAAAGCCGGCTGCATTCACTGTACAACATCTCATTATGTTTAACGTCTACTCAACAGCACTGGCTTGTTAAAGATGCCTTTACACACGGCCTACGGCGCTGCGCTATACGTGCTCGCTGTCTTGTAAACTACACACGGTCCTTACATAAGTTTCTAAGAAAAAGCAGCTGGCGGGCGTCTCGGCTCTGTTTTGATTTATGGCGCGATGAGGGAGGGTGAGAGGGAGAGAGAGAGAGAGAGAGAGAGAGGGGGAGTGAGGACAGTCATCTAATTGGTACACTCTGACCTGCGGAGCAACAACTCAGAGGCTTTCTGAGAGATCCAGGTCCACCTCCGCAGCTGAGTCGCCGTGAGCAGGAAGTGTGTCTACCTACAGTATGACTGTGTGTGTGTGTGTGTGCGTGACAAGACAGTATCGGCGGTGGGAGTTCCTCTCCTCTGACACAAATGTGTCGGCCGTACATCCTGTTGACTGGCGGCGTGTTGTAGCAGATGGGACTTATGGGCCTCCTGCGTCATGACTACTGTACACTAGAATCTTCATTCCCCGAACACGGGATATGTAACGTTGATATGATAACTTTGTATTGGGTCTAAATGCTGTTTCAGAGAATAAACTTCGGCTAGAAACTAAACATTTGTATGAAATACATTTCAGTGATGATTTGGGCTGGGTATCATCAGGGCTGTCGCAATAACCTCAATATTGCAATACCGAGCTATTGACAAGCCAACAACAGCGGATAGCAAGCAACCGCCACAACCGCTATGGTCACGTACTTTTCTTTTTTCGAATCATTTGCAATGGGAGCGCCGTGTATTCACACTTGGCTACAAACACCAGCAGCGTGACAAGGTGCAGAGCGTCTAGTCAACGCCGAACGCTGCACGTTTGGTCTTCAACTTTGGGTAAAACGCTGCACTCATCACTCGTCACTTTTTACCCAGCCGGCAATGGGTTACGATGCACAGTGCTAACACCATACTAATACTCTCTCTAGAGCCAGTCGTTGTAAGAGTAAGGATGTATGTGAGAAGTGAGTGGTGAAGCAAGAGAGAGAGAGAGAGCGGCGGCGGCGTCAGCAGCGAGTAACGTTATTGACTGAGACGGAAAAGTTAACAGTGTTTGGTTTGTCCGTTCTGGGCTACTGTAGAAGCATGGCGATGCAACATGCCGGACACCGTGACCAGGACCCGCTCCCTATGTAGTTATAAACGGCTCATTCTAAGGTAATGGGTTGTAGCTGCTGCGGAAGCGGGCCAATCACACGTTGCATTAAATTGAACAACGCTTGCGTTGATTGTCTACATGTGGACACAAAAAGGATCGACTCCAGGTGTAGTTTGACTGGAGAAATGTCGATACTACTTGGGGACGGGGTTATTTCGGTCAATAGCCTTAAAGGAATCAAGGTACCGATATACCCAGCCTCAGTGATGATGTGTCGACATTTTGGGGTTAATTTGTGGTTTCCTGTGGGCATGTTTTGCAAGTGTGGCCCATGCTGAGCTGCTTATGGCTAGCGACGTGAGGCTGGGGTTACATCAACAATAAGAAACAAAAGAACTGGAATGCCAGACAACTATTATGTGTATGTAAGTGGAATCATCACTGAGGCCAACGACCTCTCTACGAGACTCTAGCTCTTCCTCTTTTGTCTTCCTGCCACTGCTGTCTCCATCAATCAGTGAGATGCTACCAAAGCCTTGGAGGCCATGCAGTGTAAAGTGTGTGTCCGTCTGACAGTGAGACATACAAACACTTCAGAGAGCGAATAAGTGAGAGAGAGAGAGAGAGAGAGAGAGAGATACAGACAGAGTCAGAGACAGAGAGAGCTTTAATGTGAACAGAAAATGAGGGTAAAAATAGAAGATAGTGGTGAGTAAAGAGTGTTTCCTCCTGTGTTGTGTTTGTATCTAAGGGTGGTCCAGCCAGTGTTTACACTCAAGGCTCTTTTCGGTGTTTTCGCTGTGTCTGATGAGAGCCGCTGAAAGCTTAATGGCTGCGGTTATTACAGGATTCTCTCAAAGTTAAATGGCAAACACACGGTTTGGTTTTCGTTAGACGGACCAAAATATAAAAAAAAAAGTTTTGTATTGAATGGGGAAAGTAAACGACAAAGTAAAAGTACTCATGTTATACAAGACATCTGTCCTGTAATCAGTGGTTAATGGCTTTATTCTGCGTTTTGACTTTATTGTATGTTATATGGTGGAACCAAACAAATGTATTGTTACATCAACCATCTGGATACTTATAGTACAACACAGAGTGTTGGTTGTGGTGGTAATAGGCAGCTGTTGACTACAGACGGGAAATGTTAATATCACTCATTATCGCTGCAGATTAATTAGGTTCCTTTTAGGTGCAAAATCATAACTAAAAAACAGGCACATGCATGCGCTGTAATCCCCTTATAAAGCCTCTGTATAGGTATCCGGGGCACTAGGTCACTCCAACTCAAATTTTATTTAACTACCAAATAATATATTTGCATTATGGATGGGTCAACAGAAATTTGTATCAGAAAGATGCATGTTTATCTTTGCCATTTTATTATTACTCTACTGTAACAACCCCTTTTGCTTTCCAAATCAGGTAAATACGGTACCTGAAATGTAGTAGTCGATACCAATACCAGGGAAATTCCACGATTCTTGATACTCAATTCTATAACACGGTAAAAAAACAAACAATAAATAACATGTACTTCTTGTACTACTAACTTTATTACCATTTGCATACTGTTTTTTGCAAACGTATTATTAATCCCTGATGATCCACCTAAAGTCTCTCGGCAAAAAACTAAATTTTACAAGATTACATTAAAGCACATCATGATAACGTTAGAATTTACTTTAGCCCAATGTTCACTGACTAGAGCTTGAATGCATCATAATGTAACTCAATGCAACCTCCGTACGTTAGCTGTTAGCTCCGTTATTTAGCCATGAAGAACTGTGCTGCGCAACGGCTGCTAGCAGCTAACGTTAACTAGCTCTCCTTCTGCCGATTTCAACACGGATTTGTTGTTCACAATGTAGCACTATAAGGGAAATTTTCAATTGTCACCGGGACGATGTTAGTCCCGAGCTCTGACTATACTTACAGTACCTGAAATACTGTAGAAAAACAAGTACTGTCACATTTTCAGAAGTATCGGTTCTCTTGACAACCATGAGATGGTGCTTCCTTCACAAAAACCTATATACCACTGAAGTACACTGAAGGTTTCTTTGTTAAGGCCACGGTTTGCACTATATGTTTCTCAGATTTACAGGAGTTGCTGGAACTTCGGTTAAAAGTTAAAAGTATGGTCTGTGTGGGAAGCACACTTCCTTATACACATCAAATATGATAAGAACAGATGAACGGTGAAGTAGCCTATACAACCGCTTCAGCTTCGATAATCACTGCTCCACCTTGTGGATACATAAATCATTGCAACTGGTTACCACATATGGCGCCGTAGGGGCGTTACGAATCGGCCCCGCGTTCGCTACGTCATCATGAGGGATTTTCTTTCATTCAAGGACCCAGCACGGACCCTTCACGGATCGGCCAGCTCGGAGGGAGTGGAAATTCGAGTTGGCTGCATCTGTAGGTACATCTGTCATAAAGCAGAAAAGGTACAAAAAGAAGAGAAAGCACTGTGCCACCTATGACTAGCATGGCTACGGCCGCCAAGCATGCTTCTGAATGTGTCATTAACCAATCAGATGGTAATGACCCCTTGCAGCATAATCCAAAATGAAAAAGAATCTCTCAGATTTGCATGCAGAAGCCAGTAATTAGTCAGAAGCAACCCAGTCTGAGTGGTTGTCTGAACTCTGTGGTGGGGCAGCAGTGGAGAAGCCATTTAGTCAAAGTGATCTAGCAGTGGGGAACTCATGATTTAGCAGCGGAGTAGCAGCTGGCGCTACAATGTCCCAACACTCACGTCCCAAACGCTACTGTGGATAACCATTGGCAGGAGTCGGTATCGACACTTTTCCTTTTGCACACATCCGGCAGCCACTTCCATGTAAAAGTCATTTGCAGAAACGGTTACTGGTACCGTGATGTGATTAAAGGGCTAAATGGACTTTGAAATCATACCCCAGAGTAACACAGACTTTTATTTTTGTCTTGTAGCCGTGGAAGTAAATCACATTTAGGAGGAAAGAGCGAGTCGCGGAGCTGCCAAAAACTTCTAATTCCTTCCTACTTCCCTTTGTTGGCTCCCTGCCTCCAGACAAACAGTCGAAAAAAATGAAATCGCCATGTGCAGATCTGTCGGTTTGGCTCTCGCAGAGTTTAGACTTTGATTATTCTGGGAGTTAAGGGGTTCTCCGTAGGGAGGACATATCTGAGGGGCGCAGTCAGCTGGACCGCAGCCAATATCAGGTTGTCATTGGCAAGAATATACCAATGCAGTTAAATGAGTCAGTTTCCAGTCATCGATAGATAAGCACACTCTTTATCAAGTTTCACTTTGAGTTATGCCTCAACGATTGTGGGTTCTTTTAGTTTATTCAAATTCTTCCTTTGGATCAGACAAAGCCGGGATGAAAGGGAGGAGGATTTGCTTAAAACAAACCTCAGCTTGACAGAGGTAACGGTGGTTATTGGGAGATCACCGCCACATGTAACAGTTTCCAATGTCTGCTGATAATCCAACTGACAGCAGCAGTAATTCACCGGTATCTTTACCTCACCTTGACCCTTCTTAGTGGATAGTGAGGACCAGCATTTTCCTCTCTTATCTACATTTTGTTTTTGGGGATAGAAAGTAAAAAGAGCATACTCGCAAATCACTTTAACTGGTCACTATAGTTGGTTCAGCACAGTGAGGACGAAGCTTTGGCCTCTCTGTGGCTGCATGCCGGCTTTATTAAAGAGCTGAACATGTGGCTAAGTGCTGAGCGCCTCTAGCATGAAGCCCATTTCTCTTGCTCAAATCGCTCTGATGAAAACCAAACGGGGGCTGGGAGAGGCCAACGGCCAGCCAGCCATCCAGCCAGCCAGTCAGCCAGCCAGTCAGTCAGTCAGTCAGTCAGTAAACCCCCCCTCACCCATCACCCTTCACCACCACATGCGCATTGTCCAATTAAGGTCTTCTACTCCCTTCTCCGTGCCCAGGCAGACTGCCACAGGCTGCCAAAGCCCCAAACAGTCTGGTCAGGGGAGTTAATCTCGCTCTCTGGGCCTGACAGGCCACGGTGTGTGATGCTGCCCGCTCTGACACTTCATCATCAGTGGGTGGGCACTGGCGCGTGGGCACAGGGCTATAAAAGGCCTGGAGGAGTCAGATCCATGGCCCCCCTACCCTCCCTCCCACCACTGTGTTTGGACCGACTGCCAGTCTGAAATGAGTGTGTGTTTGTGTGTGTGTGTGTGTGCCCTGGAGCGAGGTGGCTAGACTTTACACTTGCTGCAGGATTGTGAGCAGTGTTATAACATATTGCAGACTCCGGCCGGTGAACCATAACACTGAGCCGTAACTTTGCTTTAAATGAAATGTCGCTCTGCTGTGAAAATGGCAACGGCACAACTGGCTGGTGGGTCTGCTGCTGCTGCGTAATGTAACCGGCTGCTCTGGGACTGATCTGTGTAAAGGCCATTCTGCAGGGAGAGAGCCATGAAACAGCACAGCACACGTCAGTTAACTACGGAGGCAAACAATTCATCATCAAAATGATCCAGAATGCCTTCAGCTGTCGTCAAGGTCCATTTCCAGATGATTGAGAGGTGGCGGGGTAGGGGTGTGAATAGTGCCAGTTCAAATAATTCAAAAAATTTGCAAAGTCATGAAGACACTTGCATATCTGTCTGTTCAATATGAAGCTGCAGCCTGCAGCCTGTTAGCTTAGCTTAGCACAAAGACTGGAAACAGGGGGAAACAGCTAGCTTGGGTGAGTCCGAAAGCAACGAAATACTGCACACCTACATACAAATCCTCCTTTTTTGTTCATTTACATACAAATATAGAGCAAAACGTGTCAATTTCTGCTCGGCACATGCATACAATCTTTTCAAAATAAACTTCCATCTTCACAGGAAACAACTTCCTTAGGTTTAGGTAACAAAACGACTTAGTTAGGTTTAGGAAAAGATCGACTCGGTTAGATTCAGGGAACAAAACTACTTAGTTAGGTTTAGGAAAAGATCGACTCGGTTAGATTTAGGCAACAAAACTACTTAGTTAGGTTTAGGAAAAGATCGACTTGGTTAGGTTAAGGCAACAAAACTACTTAGTTAGGTTTAGGAAAAGATTGACTTGGTTAGGTTTAGGCAACAAAAATACTTAGTTAGGTTTAGGAAAAGATTGACTTGGTTAGGTTTAGGCAACAAAAATACTTAGTTAGGTTCAGAAAAATATCATGTTTTGGCTTAAAATAACACCAGAACTGGCGCTACTATGTATAGTAATACTATGTAAGTTACGTATGTAAGTTACGTGACAAATAAATCAGCGTTGACTTCCGGTTTCACACGGGACACTGACCAAACAATATATTAGTTAAATAGCAGATATATTCGTCCGATTGTCCAACCTACTAGTAACCTCACATTAATTTTGAGACGCCTAAGTCTAAGACTAAATTGCTGAATGTCCCTTTAATGCCTCGACTAAGCTACGCAAATATATTTATTTTTATAATAACATATTATAATAATATATAATATTCTTACATAGATGCAGTCCTTTCAAAAACAGCTGACTGTAACAAATGTTATACATGTTTTTATGCTTCATCGCCGGGCCAGTAAACTGCATGCTGACGGCAGTGAAAACGGCGCTGCAGCAGTTTGGCAGAAAAAAAGAAAAAGAAGTGTTGCTCACTTGCAGATTGATTGATGTCGCCGTAGGGCCGACCTGAGGGAACAAATCACTCTCTTCCATTCTCTCAACACACCAAATGCATATGTTATCTCAACATCAGTGGACCAGGGCCCAGGCAGAGTGCACTATTAGCAGATCACTTTGCAGCCATATAGAAAATGAGCCTGTCCGAAGAGCTGGACGATGATGATTGAGTGACCTGACGGGGGGTGGAGGGGGGTCAGGTTAGCCTGCATGCCGTCGCAATCATGTCTCAGCATCATCTTGTAGCCAAAATGTTAAAAGGTCAATTTCTTGCAGGTTGAAAAGCTCTTTCTGATTTTAGAAGTTTTATACCCCGACCTGTGGAACAGAAAGAACCACATTCTCAGGATTGGTTTGAGGCTCTCATCACTCTGCGTTATCTCAACCCGTCGCTCTAAGTCCTTGAGATGCTGTCAGATAACGGCATTGATCCCTATCCGCCTATTTGGTTTGCAGAGTTTCCTAAAACCCCTCGGAGAAACCAGAAACGAGCTAGAGCCGCCAAGACCGGCCCGGGAGCAGAAAACACAGGACGAAAGCCAGCCGCGGGCTCGCTCCTCTAACTCCTCAGCTACCGCTGTCTTCTTGTATTTATCGAGGGAAGCGGCGGTGCAGTGCAGGAAAGAGTTTTCCAGAAGTGACAGTGGTTACTGGTATGTCACAGTCGGGTGCTACAGTCTCCTACAGTCACTGTAATTAGATGACAAGTATTCACATGTGTGATATTATAATATCTGCCATCAATAACTTTAACTATAGGCTTGGTGTTCCACGTGGCCTGAGGAAGTCATTACTGACTGTCTCTAAGCTTTTCATATGCAGAGAGACAGTGGAACAGGTTCTTCCATCTACATCGGCTTGGTGTTCCACGTGGCCTGAGGAAGTCATTACTGACTGTCTCTAAGCTTTTCATATGCAGAGAGACAGTGGAACAGGTTCTTCCATCTACATCTAAAGAGAGGGTGGTGGTGGTGGTGCTGGTGAGGCTGTTGGGACGCGGCTTTGTCAAGAAGACGAGAAGCGATGGAACTAACTGGTGTTCGAGCCCAGTGGCTGCTGAGCTCCACTTTTTTTCCACCCAAACAAATAACGTCCAAGCACCTGTCAGAACAAATAGCGCGGAGCTGAGAGAGAGAGCAGCGCGGCCGGATGAAGTATGTACACTTTACACGTGTACTCATGCACACTTCATAAAGGGGACACGGAGAGAGGCAGCAGGGCAGAGTTAACTCTGGAAAGGGACAGAAAATGAGATGCAAATCAGGTGTGGTTCAAGATGGGGGTGTCACAAATAACCTGGCCTGTAACTCAACTGCGTGAAAAATTGATGCATCAATCCATCAGTCCTTTAACGTTTACCCACTTTTCCTCTGAAGGGCCAATTACCTGAACTTTTAGGAAACAGTAAGGCTTTAGTTTTAAGTTCTGCCCCACATTTCCACTGAGTTTAACGAACCAGAACCTTTTGGATATACGCCACCCCTTAAAACTCATTCTGCTATTGGTATGATATGAAACTAAAAAAGCTAAGAAATCCATCAGTACCAACCATGTCAGACTAACTTTTCGGAAAAGGAGGCTAAATTTTGGCAAGGAAAAACTGTCCTGTCCATTTTCAAAGGGGTCCCTTGACCTCTGACCTCCAGATCAGTGAATGTAAATGGGTTCTATGGGTACCCACGAGTCTCCCCTTTACAGACATGCCCACTTTATGATAATCACATGCAGTTTGGGGCAAGTCATAGTCAAGTCAGCTCACTGACACACTGACAGCTGTTGTTGCCTGTTGGGCTGCAGTTTGCCATGTTATGATTTGAGCATATTGTTTTATGCTAAATGCAGTACCTGTGAGGGTTTCTGGACAATATTTGTCATTGATTTGTGTTGTAAATTGATTTCCAGTAATAAATACATACATACATTTGCATAAACCAGCATATTTGTCCACTCCCATGTTGATAAGAGTATTAAATACTTGATAAATCTCCCTTTAAGGTTCATTTTGAAGAGTTAAAAATGCGATTAATTTGTGATTAATCGCGATTAAATATCTTCATCGATTGACGGCCCTACTTAATGCACATTATGCTTTATTAGTTGCCGTGTTGTAAACAAGCTGTTGGATGCCTTCCCCCCTTGAGTGTACCTGGAGCTTGGATTTATTACCTCCTGAGGCCCAAAGCAGGTGGAGAGCAGTGGAAAACCTATGACAGGCATATCTTAAGGCAACCTTTACATATGGGTTGTTAAATGGGCCGATGCAGAAATGAATGACTCAACAACAGGATATCATAGAAAAGAGAGCAGCTGTGAGATTTTACAGGCGATATTGTATAAAATCAAAAAGCCAGTTTTGAATTGTTGCAAAGTAAAACTGAACTAGCGGAGCCTGAATCCTCCTTTATACATATCAACAGCTTAGTAAGTAAGTGGGCCACCTATCAAAATGTGCTTTTGTCATGATATGTGAAATAAAATACTTGACGGAATCGTTGCTATTGAGCCAGAAGGAGGAGAGTCTGAGTTGGAGATGAGCTGCTCTGAAGATTATTGAGTTTCCTGGAGTGGAATAAAGTGCTTCACATGGTACTTTATGAAATTGAACATCCTCGCCGCTGAGTCATGTTTAAGGCCCGAGTGACTGTTCAATGACTTGTAAAGAAAGCGTGTTTGTGCGGACGCTCGCTTGTATTTATGTCGACATTTCTGCAAGTGTAAGGACTTTTTTTTTGTTGCGTGAGGTGGGGGGAGGGGGGGGGGGGGGGGGGGGGGGGGTTGCTTACCAGTTCATAACCTTTGATGGCTTTGTAATGACTCGGTGCTCCGCCACGGGAAGGAAAACTGGAGCTGAATCCAGGCGGCGGCGAGCGGTGGAGAGAGGGAGTCACATTCTCCCATAATTCATAAAGAAACATTTGTTGTATTACCCGCTTTGAGACCCAGGATAAACATTCATCACCGAGCCGTCCGGCATAAAGAGCAAATATCTCTCAGAGGCAGTAAGAGCAGAAACTACTGCAGTAGTGAGCAAAACTGGAGTTTACTTTGTCCCCTTCTCTTGTTCGATATACGGAAATTAACCCTCTGAGACCCACAATAGACCCATTATGGTCTTTCTTAGGGGGGTACAGGGGGTCTTTAGGGACAGATAGCAGGTCAGCAGTAGATGTCACATAGAAGTGGTGAACATCATCTGAAAACTGAGAACCTGAAGATGAATTTGAGATGCAGCTGAGCAATATGTGTCTCGTTGTTCTAGTCAGAAATCAGAAATAAATTTAATATAATATTATTTAATTAATTAACTTATTAAATAAACATGTATTGTGAAGGTGGTTTAGAACATTGTGATAAAAGTATATGATGGTCATTCCCATGCTCTATTATGTCTCATAAATTGTTGCAGCAATTTTTTGGGTTGATACCATTTGTTACACAGATTTGGTGCTAAATGTTCTAAACCATTTTTTACCACTTGAGAGTTGATAAAAATGATCAATAATCCCTCCAAAATACCACATTAAGACACCAAGACCTTGAGGAATACCAGAGAAAAAGCCATGCTGTGATTTGGGATCAAAAACTTTTTGAGATTTTTGCAAGAATTGCATTTTTTTGGCAATTGAATGGCGAGCACTTCTGTTGTGTAAACTGCTCAGAAACCCCCTTATTGTCAATCTGACTAGGAAAGCCATCCATCCTCTGAATGCTCTACGTCTCTAGTTTGTGGCTGTAAAGTTTCACGAGGCTGTGATTATCCTAGAGGTCACCACAGGTCATTTTACACAGTGGGGTCCATGAAATGTCTCCTATGGGGACTAACATCATCACGCATGAATACAGTTGGGCTCAATGGATCCACAAGAGTCTCAGCTTTACAGTGATACCCAATTCATGTAATTCTAAGACTGTTTAGGGATCCCAGTATGCAGAAATATTCAAACAAACCATTTAGAATCTGCTTGTGATTATCATAAAGTGGGCATGTCTGTAAAGGGGAGACTCGTGGGTACCCATAGAACCCATTTTCATTCACACATCTGGAGGTCAGAGGTCAAGGGAACAAAACTTTGGAGCATTATGTCGCCTCCTTCCTGACGTCTAACATGACATGATACCAATGGATTCCTTTGTTTTTTCCAGTTTATCTCTTAAACTGAACCGGCTCCAGCCTCTGAAAGACAGTAAAGTCGGTCTCATGTCTCAGGAGGGGTTAAAGGTACGTGATTGGCTAAAAACAGGAGCGAACATCCGACTTTGGAAAGCAAGCAGAGGCCGTAGCATCCTCCCCGCCCAGCTGGAGAGCGCTCCCACGACTACTGGACTGTGAAATTACCACAAACACGAGGAGGAAAATATTTCACCGCCGCTATATTGAGCGGCCAGGAATGTTAATTTCACAAACAAAACTCCCCTCCAGATTCTGCAGCGCAGAGATTGGGGCATTAGCCTTTTCTGTGGTTTGTGCACAGGGACAGGAAAACAAATAAACTCTTGAAAATATGAGTCAGAGAGGCCAATTAGAAAAAAAAACACGACTGATGGAGATGCCAGAGGCGGCAGGGAAGTCAGGTGGGGATGAGAGGTGTGAGGAGATATCTGGCAGAGTCAGGGAGCCGTCAATCAGAATTAAAACAAATAAAGAGATAATGCATGTTTGTCATTAAGCAGAGCTTTGTGGAGTAAACTGTGGACAACTGAAGAAGTTGACAGCTGTAATTAAATGCACATATTTTTATTCCCTCCTTTGGGTTTTTTTTTTAACGTTGTTGTTTTTTCTCCGTGCTCCAAGACATATTCTCTGCACGCCCACTTGAGCGTGAGGTCAGGCGGTGAGAGAGAGGCCAGGTTTGGCTAAGCGTTCGCTGTGGGGACGGTGGGAAACCATCTCTCTCCTCACGGCTAATACCCGCTGGAGCCACTGTGCACAGCCACTGTGAAATGGGCCTAATAGCCCAGATGAGGAGGGAAGGGGGGGATGTGGATAAGAGGAGTGAATGCTATTGGCCTGAAGCAGCAGGCGATAGGCTTCCGAATATTTGCAGAAATGAGTCTGGAGCACACCTACTCATTATGGTAATAGCCAGCTCTTAAAGTTCTGACGTATGGACAAATGGCTGCGGTGAAACAGCGGCGGGACGGGCGAAGGTCACGGAGTGCGTCCGCAGGATCGAGGAATCTACTGCGTGTCCCAGGACGACCTCTTTATTCCATAGCAGTCATTTTGGTTTCCCCTCTGATTCCTTCCTTCCTTCCTTTCACTCGTATACCATAGAACAATTTTGCACAAATCACGTAGTTTACAGGGATTACGTTTCCACTAATTGTGTTTACCTGGGCGGGGAAGCGGGGAAGCACGTCTGCACCGCGAGTAAAGGATTAAATCAGCTGCTTTTCTTCTGGTCCTCCATCTTTTCTCATCATTGCAGTGTAAAGCAAAGAGGGTGATCTTTACAGAGATGACGGGTACGACGACGGAGCGGCTAAATCCAAAGCACAGCTGAGTACACAGGTTTTCAAAATCAGTTAAGAATGTGCATGTTAGTGTTTTCTCAACAGCACTGTACTACAGTTCCTCTGTCTTTCTGTTAAAGACAATGTCAGAAAATAGTTCAAAACAATGATCCCCAGTTCCCAGAGCCCAAAGTGACGTATTCAAATTCCTTTTTTTGCCAGAGAGAAATATTCGAATGAGAAAAACGCAGCAAATTCTCTCATTTTGAAAAACTGGAACTCGACAATTATGATATAATTCAAATGATTTAAATAGTAGGGGTGGGGAAAAAATTTAAATAGATTTATTAATGCCAGAATCAATATATTTGCTTCATTTGAGTCTATGCAGAGGTAGAAGGAAGTTACCTCTTTTATTGTTGTAGTCTGAGTAACGTGACGTCATATCCGTTCCGTATCCGTCAACCAAAACAAACCGCAACAAGCCCAAACGAGAAAGTAGAAAACGTCGGAGGGTCGGACGACGCTACAACTGTAGAGCACCCATATACTGACATTTATGTTAAATGCATTGAAACGGCCCCGATGGAGCTGACCATGGATGGATAAAGAGAACGGAGCTGACGGGAGAGCTAGAGACGGACTTGGAGAAGATAGAGGAAGTAGACACGTGTGACTACGTCCGGTTTTCAAATAAGGTGTTAACAAAGGGAACTGTATATACAAAATACATCTATGGAAATAAGATTCACCAGAAGTATAAAACATTTATGTGACAACTGGGGGCAAAAAGCAGAAATTCTCACACAAGCTAAAACTCTACACCATCTGGAACTCTCCCAGAAGTTACATTCAGACACAGGCTCAGCACACTTGAAATAAGTGTCAGCGCTGCAGCGCTCTGCACGGAAAAAACACACAACTCTCTCGGGTCCGTGTTAGCGGCTCTCAGCGGCCCAGCGAGGTGTCGCAGACTAGTGAGAGCTGCTGCTGCTCGGAAGGGCTGGAAGCCAGGGGCCGTCCGGTGGGACCCGCACTGAAGTCCACACATCAAAGTGGAGCTGCTGTAAGCTGCTTTCTATTAAGTCACTGTCTGCCTAGACCGTCCTGCTGCTCCCTGGACTCTCTGTGGTTTCTGTTCTTCACTACTGCTTTTCTTCCTCTCTCACTCCTTTACCCTAACCCTTTCTATTTGACCCAAAGAAGAAGAAGTGAAAGAGGGAGGTAAGAAGAAGAAGCTTCAGCAGGGCACAGCAGTGGATCAATGAAAAAACAGCACAAGAGAAAGTGACAAAGTCAGTCAGTACCAAAGGATATACATCTGTGTATTAGTCTTAATAAGCTAATGGGCCTTTTGGGATGTTCTGACAACAGTTTGCTTGGATTAGTGTAAAGTTTTCTTTTTAAATGTCCTCCATTATCTATATTGACAACAAGACTCGGTCCAAACTGAGTATATGTCTGCACCGTGTTCGGTCAGTCTGTGAATTTGTGGCTAAATTGTTACACAAATAGTCAGTGGTTGTGTCTATAGTGCTAAATCCAGCGGTCCACCAGCTCCAGTGAGGACACTAGGGGACGCGCTGCTCCACTCAACAGGCAGTTCAAGCGGTGACGTACCCTCTCGTTGAATGCATCTGATTGGTCTCTGGTTTTCTGCTCGCCGTTTCAAACAGAAAACCTCGTGGCAGCCTGCTCGTAAACTTTCTGTTATTCCGTCTAAACAATCCACCAAAATCTACTTCTGAAAACATTTTAAGCAAGAAACAGGCTGCTGAATAAGGACTGCTCCCGCCTTTTCATTTGGAAAGAGCAACGGCCAATTAGGAAACTCCAACACTCGGTCCACTAATCGTGTAACTTCATCACTCAGTCACTCTGAGCCCTCTGCGGTCAAGCCAAAAAAGAAAAAGACAATGTTTCCAGTCATGTCGGAAACAGCTTTCAAACCATCATTGGACATTATAACTCCTTCAAACCAGACCAAGTCAATTCATTCAAGATCAGCAGCTCTAGTTACCAGCAAGAAAACGTTTTTTCCTGCTACGTAGAACTTAAGGAATCGATTGACATGAGAGCGAGTGCTTTATGAAGTGTAACGAAAAATGTTATACACTATACAACAATATACAAAGTAATAGGCTACTGTAAATGCCAACCTGTATGCCACATGTCTACTCTCTCTCTCTAAAAGCTAAATATGAATAAGAAAAATCAATAAGATTAAAGAAAAAATTTAAGAAATCAAATGACAACATGCCAACTGTACGTGCCGATGTTTCCCATCATGCTGTCCCAGTAGGGGGCGGACGCAGCCAGACTCAGCTTCAGTGATGAGGAGGGGGTGAATGGATTAGTCTCAACTGGATGCTTTGGGATCAGCATGGAATTATTGGAAGCTATTCTCATGAAGAAGAAGAAGAAAAAAAAAAGACATCATATATGTCATTTATCCTCCAGCATGTCTAAGAGTGATTATAGCCTATATCGTGGTTCGCCGGTTACGCAACTTATTTCTAATCTAGTCGTGGGACTGTGTGTGTGTTGGGGAAGATGTACGGTAATGAGCCCAAAAACAAATTAGGGAGTCATTTTGATGCCCTGCTGCATTCTCCTCCTTCCTCCTTCATTTACATTTCTATCACATACAAAGAAAAATATGCTTTTTTTCACGCTCTCGGGGCAAAGTAATTACCGTCGACTGGAAGGGGAGGAGGAGAATGACCTTTCTGCAGCGGTGCGGTGCGGGGCGGGGCGGCGTTTCACCCTCTCTGTCTGTCTGTCAGGCAGCTGATGTGTTTTCTGTTATCTCATTGTGGACAGTTAAAGGACAACGTCGGCCACATTTTAAATGCATAAATCACTCAGCCATAAAACTCATTACTGCATGCATGAAGGGAGAGAGAGAGTGTGTGAATGTGAGCGTACTGTAAGTGTGGTGGTTTGGCCCTCTGACTCTGGATTCCTTCCAGAGATTGGAATATGTTCTTTGACAGGAAAATGATCAGCCTGGTCACCAGAGTTAATTGATGGAAATAATTTAGAAATTCAAGGCTGAAGTGATTCTGTCATTCCCAAAGGGGCGGTAAACATGAATGGTAAGCTTTGACGGATCGGCTCCAAGTCAAATAGTCCTCTCTGCAAAGCACAGTGGAAGGGATAAAAACAGATACTTCATATATAGAATAAAAAGACTAAAGCCAACCTTCGATTGCGATTACACTTTTCACAACATTTTTCCATCGTCAGAATAAAATCACAAGAGTTTTGCTTGAGTTGCGGCGCGCTCCCGTGATCTCGATCGTTTAGTGTAAGGTGGTCATAAAACTCAGTCTTAAAGGGACTGTTTGTAACTTTGTAAGCGTATAAATGTACCGGGTCGGGACACATGCGCGCTCGCATATGCGCGTTCGCGTGTAGCCTCTGCCTCTCCTCCTCTACCTGCTCGCCTTCACTCAGACAGCGCGCATTCTCGCTCAGCTCGCTCCACCTCTAGACGTGAACGCGCGCTCACTCCACACTGCAGAAGAGTTAGTTTAGCTCTGAGAATATCTAGTGAATGTTCAGTGGACGTTTGTGCAGAAATAACTGCTGCAGCTCCTCCAGACCAACAGAGGTTTCCCGTGTCTTGTGAAGTGACGGAGCTCTGTAACGAGTTACGTTATCGTCTCGTTACCGACCGGGTGCCGGTGTCCCCTTGCTCTCTCCGGCTGCGGGCGGAGAGAGCAAGGAGACACGCTGCAGAGCCCCGCTGCACTGAAGCAGGAAAAGCCAACACTAGGATCAGATCTAAATCATGTTCATGGAGAGACCTTCGTCTGGTCAGCTAACATTACTGCCAAGCAGCTGAAATATAGAGTGATATTGTGGTTTTAGCTGACGTGTGTCGCCTCACTGCTTTGAGCGATGCTCGTTCAGGTATATTTAGAGCGAGCAAGCGCGAGCCCGACGCTGACTTTCGTTGATGTTCAGCTGAAAACATACAGCTTTAGCATACTCACCAGGGATTTTGAGGGCTGCAGTAATTTCTGTCCACTTCTTAGTCAACAGTTTTTCTTCTTGTAAATGTCTAGTTGTAGTCTTGTAAATAGTGACTCTGCAAGATCCTCAGTCTTTGCAAAATATTACAGTCTGTGACTAAAGACTCTTTAGATGTGAGAGGGTGTCAGACTTCAGTCTTTTCATAGTCTTCTCAAAGTGAACATCAACAGAAATATACTGGTAATTGCTTTTAAATGATAGATAGTTCCCTTCTGCTCCTCAGCAGATCTGTCAGAGCAGGAGACAAAGCTTTAAGTGATCATTATCTGCCTGCGGGACGCTCTGCTCTAAGTATCTTATAATAACCGGTTGGCCAACTCGTATATGATTCTGACTACGGTTCCTTGGACGCCGCTCTGTGTTTTGCTGTTTATCCCGGGCCAAACATATGTGTGCCAGCTCAAATAATGTCCACTCTGGTTGAATAACACAGCATGAGAAAGCCCTGCATCTCAGCGCGCCAATGACTGATGTGTCTCTCGCCGCTCTTTATTTTTTCCCTCGTCCTTTTTAAATGTACAGTTTTACATTTTGAGTGTTCGGCCGACGGGCTTTTCTTCAGAGCGCCTTGCGATAATTAGATACTGCTAAATTAAAGGAGAATTACGGTTTATTACAGCTTGAGTCTTATTTCTTTATTTCTGTCAAACGTTTCCATCGCTTCAGTCGGCCGACTCACATGGGACAGATTATACGTGGATGTAGAGTCTGACCTCGCCATCTAACTCACAAGGAAACACCAAACTCAGGACAGCAGGGAGTGGGGGTGTAGTTGAATATTTCTACATACTGGAGTCCCTAAACAGTCTTGGAATTGAATACATTGGGTATCACTGTAAAGCTGAGACTCTTGTGGATCCAATGAACCCAACTGTATTCATGTGTGATGATGTTAGTCCCCATAGGAGCCATTTCATTGTAGTGAGACCATCACTGTATAAAGTGACCTGTGGTGACCTCTAGGATAATCACAGCCTCATGAAACTTTACAGCCACAAACTAGAGACCTAGAGCATTCAGAGGATGGATGGATCAAGCTAGAGACCTAGAGCATTCAGAGGATGGATGGATCAGACTAGAGACCTAGAGCATTCAGAGGATGGATGGATCAGACTAGAGACCTAGAGCATTCAGAGGATGGATGGATCAAACTAGAGACCTAGAGCATTCAGAGGATGGATGGATCAGACTAGAGACCTAGAGCATTCAGAGGATGGACGGATCAAACTAGAGACCTAGAGCATTCAGAGGATGGATGGATCAGACTAGAGACCTAGAGCATTCAGAGGATGGATGGATCAGACTAGAGACCTAGAGCATTCAGAGGATGGATGGATCAAACTAGAGACCTAGAGCATTCAGAGGATGGATGGCTTTCCTAGCTAGATTGACAATAAGGGGGTTTCTGAGCAGTTTACATAACAGAAGTGCTCGCCATGCAATCGCCGAAAAATGCAATTCTTGCAGAAATCTCTAAAATGTCAAAAAGTTTTTTAAACCAAATCACAGCATGGCTTCTTCTTTGGTGTTCCTCAAGGTCTTGGTGTCTTAATGTGGTATGTTGGAGGGATTATTGATCATTTGCATCAATTCACAAGTAGTAAATTATTTTTAAATTTAGCACCAAATCTGTGTAACAAATGGTATCAACCCAAAAATTGCTGCATCAACATATGAGACAAGATAGAGCATGGGAATGGTCATCATATACTTCTATCATAATGTTCTTAGCCCTTGTACACATTAAACATTTATTTCATTAATTAATCAATGAATTATTTTTTATTTCTGATTTATGACTAGAACAACTCAATCTCAAATTAATCTCCAGGTTTCCAGCTTTCAGATGATGTTCAGCACTTC
The DNA here is from genome assembly GCF_043250625.1 of Sebastes fasciatus. Lineage (NCBI taxonomy): Eukaryota > Metazoa > Chordata > Actinopteri > Perciformes > Sebastidae > Sebastes > Sebastes fasciatus. The sequence goes on along the minus strand of NC_133817.1, from coordinate 3,926,890 downwards.
TATGTGACATCTACTGTTGACCTCCTATGTCCCCCTAAAGACCCCCTGTACCCCCCTAAAATAGACTTCATTGGGAAGTTTCAAAGGTAGAATGTCTTCCTTCAGCTCTGGAAGACCAATGTGGAGAAAAAAAACTGAGAGTTAACGGAGAGGTAGAAAGTTTTTTTAAGGTAAGGAGCAAACTGAGGCCAGCACAGGAGGAGAACATGGAGGGGAGAGATATGATTCAGCAGTGAGAGAGCGATGTGAGGAACAGCATCAAGTTTTCAGCCGTTCTCTCAGACACACACACACACACACACACACACACACACACACACACACACACACACACACACACACACGGCGCTCTCACAGGCTTCCAGCATCGTATTAACACACGAGCGAGTCGATTTCTACTTCTGCAATCCCAAAAATAACACATTGCGTAACACTTTCTCTCCCTCCTGCTCATTTTCTTTGAGAGTTTTGCTCTCGGTCTCGCCTCGTTCCGTCTCTTCATACGTCTCTCTCTCATGCGGAGGCTGGAGGTGGGATGCACCGTGTCCTGGCTTTTGATGAAATTTGGAAGTGCTACTTTTTTTTTTGTTGCTTTCGGCCAAGCTGGAGAGGAGACAGGTTATTGAGGAGAGAGAGGCCATAGAGAGAGATAGACCAGTGGATGTCTGCTACAAACCTCAATGCTTCTCAGTACTGAAAAGAGCACATTGAGCTGCAGTGACCAGACATTAACTAGATACAACCTGGCCATTGGGGACAAACCTGGCAATCTTTATAAGACAGATTCTGCCGACAACGAGAGCCGGAGACTGAGCAACACTTCCTTTTACGCTGCAGCCACAACAACCTAGTTCTTTACCAAAACAAAACTCAAATGCCGAAGATTCCACATACTCCACATGTCCTTGGGGAAAAGTCTGACATTACCATGGTAGCAGTAAAGTATGAGCCTGAGCCTGAGGCCCTTTTCTTTCTTACTTTCACTACTAATACAGAAACATGTAGAGCTGTTCCGACACCAATACCAGTAAATCCTAAATGCCTCCGATAAAGCCTGAAATGCTGGATCAGTCATGGGCAAGTATGCAAGACTATGCACCGATCAAGTTATTATATCATTTATCAGCTCATTTACACTACAACAGGAACAACAGCGCGAGTCACTCAATACCCGATCCGTTCATCCTGCCCCATCATCAGCTCTGGAAAAAAAAAAGATTGTATCTACGGCCGAAATCGACGATGGAAGTAACAAACGAGTGAGCCGTCTCGCTTCTTTCTCATCTCTGTTCAGAGTTGCACATGCACAGTATTGCAATATTTTAGCCTGGCTAATCCCACCAGTAAAACGGCAATGTGTTTTTAACGCACTGGTATCGTATCGGTATCGTATCGGTATCCGCCAATTTGCAAGTTCAGGTATCGGAATCGGTAGCGGGAAGGAAAAAATGTTATTGGAACATCTGAGGTAGTAAAATGTCAGCAATTTGGCGATATATTATACTGGAAAATCCCATCAGTAAAACAGCGATGTGTTTTTAACGCACTGGTATCGTATCGGTATCGGCCGGTACGCAGTTCAGGTATCGGAATCGGTAATGGGAAGGAGTAAATGTTATTGGAAAATCTCTAATTAAATGTTAAACTATATCTTATATTTCTTTATTAGTTTAAACCTGCAATCGATTTTTAGACATTTTTGGAACAAGACAACAACTTGTACACAAAACACTGACATATCACGTTTTTTCTTATATTTTAAATGATGACCTTTACATTTAAACGTTGAACACCTTCTACGGAGTCGACAGGGCCAAAGAGAAAAGAGTGTTTGTCAGTGAGTGTGTATTGAAGTGAGCTCACATGCCTTCATGCTTATTCTAGTCAATAAGGACACGTGTGTGGCTTTAGAGTGTGTGTTCAGTGTTGAGTAGTCACACCGGGAGCACTGATTGTTGAAGAGGAAGTCACACCGATACGCACAGAGAGGTGGCTCAGAGAGCGATCGACACTACGCAGCTGTGAAGAGAGAGAGAGAGAGAGTCGCCAATCTCGAGACAGAGGGATGAGGGAGAAAAAGAAAAAGAGGAGAAAAATTAAAGAGGAAAGTGATGATGGAAATAAATAGAGGGTTAATGGGCAAGTCAGTGGGGCTTTAGAGAGAGAGAGAGAGAGAGAGAGAGAGAGAGAGAGAGAGAAAGAGAGAGAGAGAGAGAGAGAGAGAGAGAGAGAAAGAGAGAGAGAGAGAGAGAGAGAGAAAGAGAGAGAGAGAGAGAGAGAGAGAGAGAGAAGAGAGAGAGAGAGAGAGAGAGAGAGAGAGAGAGAGAGAGAGAGAGAGAGAGAGAGAGAGAGAGAGAGAGAGAGAGAGAAGAGACAGTCAATGGGAATTTATCAGCGTAACACTCGAGGCGGAGTGAGAGAAACTGAGAGAGAGGCTGAGATAGAAAGTCAGAACAGTCAATGAGCTGTTAGCATTGTATCACTTGTGGAAGCCCAGTGGGAGGCCGGAGTGGATGTACAGAGGACAAACACAGCTAGACGAGCCTCTTAGGAAATTAATCTTAACGTTGCATTATTCATCCTTCAACTTCCATCCATTTTTACATTCACTGTGATACTACTGGAGGGAAGGAGGATGAAGCAAATGGAAGGGAGAAGAGAGGAGAAGAGATGGAGCGATGGGACGCAGAAGCAGCTACACTCAATGAAGTGAAAACGACAGAGGGGCGAGAGAGAGACAGAGCGATGGAGGTCATACATCCCCGGTCTGTCTAAACAGAGAAATTGGAAACATCAGTTCAGGGTGATTTGAGCAAAGGGTGGCAGGATGTGTCGCAGCACTGAGGAGGACCAGTCATCCTCCCATTGGTTGGCTACACATGTCCATCTCATGCTAGTGACCTTCACACATGTTGTAGTGTTTTCTTTAATAATAGCTTTTTCCTAAAAATGAAGAGCGCCACCTATAGAAACAGTTAAGATTTAATCCATGAGGTCAAAGTACCACAGCACCGACACAAAATAAGAACCACTTACAACCACAATGAGGTGTTCCCATATTGATCCGAACGGCCTATAAGGAGAAGGCTGAGAGGAGGATTAAGCAAAGGTGCTGCTAGCTGGAAGTGATTCATGGTACACTTATCCACTGATACAACAAAAGCTGTTCTCTGAAACCAGCACATAGCTGTTGGGGACTTCCCTTCCTATCTTGCCAGTGGTCTGATAAAGGAATCAAAGGAGAAGTCAAGGTCGAATCCTTGTTTCCTCTTTTCGTCCGTCACCTAAAACCTGTTTGTCTTAACTCCTTCTGTCCCTTTACAAGATGCCTGATGGGTGGTTTTATGTGGCTTTCATTGAAATCACAATCTCCTGCACTCTCTTTTCACTTCTTTCTTCCTCTCTTTTCCATTCACTCTTTGCTTTTGTTTATTTTTCATCATATACGTTCAAAGTTCTGACTCTTTGACTCCACTCATTGTAAATTAATCTGGAGAGAATCGGGTGAAACTGTGGACAGAAACTGTTTTCACTTTCTACCTGGCACTCTCTCTTCATCTCCTCGGCTTCCTCTATCTGTCACCGTCTGCGGTTGTTTGAGAAAAGACACAACATCGCAACCCGACTCGTTGGCTCTCGGGTGATTTGGTAAGACCGGATGATTGGGGCGCAACCCGCTCATCAATCACCGGAGCCTCGGTCAGAGACATTCCTGCTGTAAATATTAGGTGATTCAATATTACTCTGCCCTCATTATCTGCTATTAGGCTGGGAAGGAACGCACAAATTCTGACTCTGGCCCCCCAAAATCCTGTCTGGGCCCTGGATGAGGAAGTAATCACTCGGCTGCGTCGTCAGTACAAGTGAGGGCAGCTAACCACAGAAACCGCACCAGAATGAAATGGAGCAATTAATGGGCAAAGCCAATTTTGAGTTTGATAGTTGCTTTCAGCTGTTGCTCATGCCTTTGTACCATCCAAAAGCACTGGAGTCATTACATGAGTAGACACACGTTTCAGATATCTACCTTTGTTAGAGCATCGGTTTAGATTGCAGTTTGCCCTCAGCTGACAGCTATCATGCACATATCTTTAAACACGTAAACGCTTGCACTTTGGTGTGTGAGCAAAACTCGAGTGTAGCTGTGTGGTCCTTAAAGTGGAGATGAAACAGTGAACCAAGTTAAGCTGGTTTGCTAATTATATAACAAACATGATAAATGTAGAGGAGCTTTGTTTCATCTTTCATGGTAAGAGCGCCGCCATGCTGCAGCTCTCTAGCCTTTGGCATCACGAGGCCGGTTGGCTCGGCTGAGTTCTACAGATACAACGGTAGAGACCGTGAAAGACGGAGACTGAGGAGACACAGGACAGAAGACAACAAAAGAGGGGACACTATTGTATTGTTCTTGGATGTAAAGATGAGTTTCAAGATGTTAAAACCAACAAAACGGTTCATCTCATAAACTGCCGCTGAAACGGAGATCAGTAACGTGACTGCAGCGCTGGCTAGTGGCACTGAAAGAGCCCACCGACGGGCACTGAGTCCAGCTGTCTGTCTCCCGTCCTCTCCCCTCTCTGATCAACTGTCTCTCCTCCTCTGCTGTCTCATTCACACCGTTCAAAGACAGGGTCACTAAGGAAATAAACGCCCAAAGCACTACTTTATACTGAAGCCCACGTTATAGCATCTGTTTACGTGACTTACATGCACTAGCAACTTACCACCATTAGCAAACTGCGGAATACATAGTTGTCGTTTTGCCCACATCCTCTCCAACGCCACCCAACCAAACTCCTGTTTCCAGGATAACTGAAATGCTCGCTTGCAGTTCAGCTCATAATGTTCAAATCTCAACAGAGGTGAGAAGCAAGCGACCACTTTTACCACTCGTCCAATCGGTCAAGTTAGTTGCTAGATTTACTGGCCCGATGTGGCATTTAACTTGCCCCTGGGCAAGCGTGAAAGGGTTATTGTTGAGGCCTGTTGTAATACCGCTTCACCGCCCAAGCCTGGTACTCGGTGGTGGTTCAGTAAAAAACAACTTGCAATACACTTGAAGTTCGAAAAGGACAACATGACGTAGCCTGCAGCCACCACACAAACACTGATGTTTAGGTGTCATTCATCGGTGTGTAATGAGTTTTGTAGCCCCCCTGGTGCTTTAGTAATGGAGCAGTCCTCACTCATTAATATTTATGACAAATCGTGGCTGGCTGGTCGCGCCCCTCGCTGTAGTGCGCTCTAGAGAGAGACGGCTAAACGAACCCACGCTTGCAGCAATTATTTCCTGCTGCTCCACCTCTGAGAGGAAACTCTTGGTAAAAAAAAATGTAAAGCACATGATACTCAACATTCAATTTGAGTGAAAAGGATCAGGCAGCGGGGGGGCTTGCAGTGATATCGGAGGATCGTTGCAGGATCAGAGCAGTGTGGGGTCATAGTGGGGGATTAATACTACTACTGTGGCTCCACACACACAAACACACATGATGACCCATTATACTCCAAAGTTGCTGCGCACTTCCTCTCCGACAATACATCCTTGAGAACATGTAGCTGATTATTTGTATTATGCTTGGACATAATGGGAGATTCGGTACAGAGAGGGAGCTATTTCCATACAATAGCACAGTAGAAGCTCTGATTCAGACTCGCTGTGAGCAAAGAGGAAAGCGGGACGTCCAAGCAAAATAAACTCAATCCCATTCATGGCTTCTCGTGCTGCATTCCCGGACAGTGATTTTGTGCAGGTTGCACACACACACATGCACATGAGCGCGGTGTCTCGTCTGCCCGCCGCGGCGCTCATTTTCATCTGATTAAAATCCAAGTGCAATTACATGGATCGTAAAAATCAATAAAACAGGCAATCAAGGAAAAGACTACAAGCCGTGTGAGGCGCATAAAAACAGCTGGCAGAATTGATTGGGAAACCCTCGAGCAAGGCAAGAAAAAAGCTATCCTCAAAAGAACTGTAAAACAGCCAAAACCAACACACCCAGCAATGCAAACGTTCTGCTTTTGTAGGTCGAGCATCCTGTTCGCAGCTTACCTGCTTGGCGTGCAGATCTGCCTTGGAGGGCATGTTGGGGCTGGCAGCGGGGGTCACGGGGGCGCTACGGCTGCCCCCGGACAACGCCGCGCGCACAGATGCCAGCCACTTCATGATGGCGAGAAGGGAAGCAGAGGGGGGATGTCACTCTGACGTGCCCCAGAAAAAAGTCTCCAGAGGCGGGGATGCAAGAGTGAAACAGAGCCTGGAGGTGGATGGAGAGAACCGCGCTACGTACGTCCAGCGTGTGACCGGTCTGCCGCCGCCTCACACAGCCCATTCCCCCTAACACACACACATCTACACACTGACACAGATCCACACTCTTATGGTTAATACAAGCACACAAACACACACTAATCCTACAAACATGCCCGCACATGGATACATGCACACCCCCACCCACTATACCCTAGTGACACACAATCCTTCCCCCATCACTCCATCACCATCTGTCACTTTCCCCCCAGCTCTCCAGACACATTACTTTAGCCCTGACTTGCATTCTTCACCCCCACCACCACCAACACCAACACACACACCAACACACACACACACACACACACACTCACCTCCCGCTGTGTCCCACGGCCGTCACACACACAGCAGAGATGGATGGCTGGCATTAGTCCATCATTAGTGCTTCATATTGCAGGCTGAGATATGCATGCGTCTGTGATGGAATGGACAGATGGAGGGATTGATGGTTACAGCTGATCAATTTATGGTTGTGATGGAGGGATTTACATGGTTGCATGTGGACGTACTGTATAGTGATTTATATTATATGGTGGGACGGTGCAGTAGATTTATACATGGGGGCAGAGAAGAATGGATTTAGAGTATATGGGGTGGTGACCTCTGATGATGCTGATTCTAATGATGTCGCTGCTGACTGCTGGTATATTCGCTGCCTTTTTGCAGTCATATGTCACTTCAAAAAGGTCACTCTGGGGGGGAATGAATGTTAAGATCACTGTTTTAACAATATAAAGCAACATTTGATCTTTAATGAAAGCACTTTATCAGCCACCACAAAGCTGGGAATTCTACACATAGTGGCTTTAATATTCACTTGGATAAAAAGGCTACCTGGCATGTCTAAAGCCTCATCCCTAAAAAACACTTTCTAGACAAAAGATAAGTCCACTGTTTTAACAATACATTCTTTCATTCACATCAATGTATTTTGTATTCCAAGAACCGGTGTCTAGTACGGTACCGAACCACAACTTGTGGATCCTAAGTACTGAAAAAGCTCAACAACACGTAAAAGGTAAAAGGAATTTATCACTTTAATGCTTGGTGCAAGTACTTGTGCGTCCTTATTCACATGCCACAACATAATGTCTCTGGTCAAAGCCTCCAAATAGTACCTTTAACTTATGAAAATATATGTCTACTAGGGCTGTCAAAGTTAACGCGATAACAACGCGTTAACGCAATCAATCTTTCGGAAGTTGTAGTGGACCTAATCAATCCATCGGTTCCAACCATGTCATACTAGCTTGTCCCGAAGGAGGCTAAATTAACGCTTCAAACTTGAGCTAAATTTTGGCGAGGAAAAACTGGCATGGCAATTTTCAAAGGGGTCCCTTGACCTCTGATCTCCAGATATGTGAATGTAAATGGGTTCTATGGGTACCCACGAGTCTCCCCTTTACAGACATGCCCACTTTATGATAATCACATGCAGTTTGGGGCAAGTCATAGTCAAGTCAGAACACTGACACCCTGACAGCTGTTGTTGCCTGTTGGGCTGCAGCTTGCCATGTTATGATTTGAGCATATGTATTATGCTAAATGCAGTACCTGTGAGGGTTTCTGGACAATATTTAATCGCAAATTAATTGCGATTAAATATTTGAATGTACTGACAGCCCTAATTTCTACTTGGTACAACCAAAATGCAACAGGCAGAAGGTCAACATCCAGCTGTTTTTTAAAGCCCTACTCAGACATGCCCTCTGAGGATATGAATCCAGACTGTGATTTGTCGTGTTACAGCAGTAACACCAGAGGGGGTGTTTCTCGTGACGCCGGGCATGGCCTCGTCAGTGATGTGGCTTCATCAAAGCAACCGCAAGAATGGTGAAAAATGTTCTTCGCCATCTCCAGGGTTTTAATGCAGCACTTACAAATGCATGCGTACAGCATAAGTACATCTCCTGCCAAGAAGCACATACGTACAAGAATAGAACCAGCTCTCTGGTTTACATAAGATTAGCTATAGGAAGCGATGGGAACAATTGGAATGCGTGTTTGAGCGATGGAGTTAAATATGCACTTATTCAAGACCATATGACTGGGCCTTTTCATGAAACCACACGCTGATCCCACAAGACAGCGCTTCATGTTTTTGAAGTGACAATCCTGCAGATCAGAAATAGCAGCGCACGGTAACAAATGTCAGCCTTGTACATTTTGAAAGAGGATAATCCCCCCGCAGGCTTTACAAGGGGCTGGGCGGTATTATTGCTGGCTGGAAGACACCCTCCAGACGAAACATAGAGCGTGTGTGTTAGTGTGTGTCCAGCTCGGCCTTGCGCCCGTGGCCATATGTGGAGGCCAGGCGTTCCGTCTCTGCGGGTGTCCGTGTGATACCGGCAAGGAAGCGGCCAAAGCTTCGAATGAATTCATCTCTTAATCCTCTGTCTCAGCGTGGCATCGCATATGGCACGGCGTGGGCTCGGGGTGTCACGGGAACGTCGCGATTGAACGGACCTTCGCTCTCGATACAAAAGCGAGGTTGGTGAAAGAGGAAGAAGAATTGATACATCAAGAGGACACAAGAGATCTGAAGTGACAAGCATAACCTATTTCTGATGACTGGTGACTGTGTGTATGCATCTCCGTGTGTGTGTGTCTCTCCAAATAAGGAACGGTGCCTTTGGGGAGACATCAACTCCGTCTAATCTCCGACTGCGAGACGTTTCCAGTAACAAACACTGAATCATGCAGAACTTGTCGCCGCGCCAGGGCACAGACTTATCTGCGATGCTTTCATGCTTTGATTCGTAAAAGAAACTTCCCTGTCGCCGTAATGACTTCAGCGTTACGGCGGGAAGGATACAATTAAACCTCAGACGAAAGCAAAAAGCCAACAATGGCTGTGACATGAATACAGCCAGAGGCGGAGCGCAGTACGACAAAGTGGCGTGCCTGTTTCGGTGGGCGGTGGAATGGGAAATAAAAGCAGTGTCAGTTGTGGTTTGTGAATGGAGATGTTTTAATAATAATGGACGGAGACTATAAAAGCACACATGTTCATAATAATGAAAGCAAATAGGAGATTTGATCTAATCGGTTATAAGGCTTTGCATAATAGAAATACGATGTAAGTTGCTGTAACTCTGCTTGGAATCACATTTATTTCATTGATACAGACACGATACTTTGATTAAAATTCAATTCTAGCATATTTCCAAGAGAAAATAAGGACATTGTGTTTTCAGCATTGAGTAGCGTTTGCAGCTCTCAAGCAGCCTGCATGTATGATTTGATTCTTACTGATCTGATATTCTGTTTTGGAAAATATTATATTCATAATGTAGCTGTTAAGTAAAATGTTGCAAAAAAAGAAATTAGGAGCGTTTCCATCAACTGGTTTGGAGCAAATAAACTTGGCCGCAGTGCAGTTTGGTCAGAAGTCGGCGCTATAGGCTGCATGGCTGTAATCCACCAGTAAACAGAAGTAGAAGAAGAAGTAGAGGTTGCATCAATGTGGGAGTGGGCAAATATGTTGCTTTATGCAAATGTATGTATATATTTATTATTGTAAATCAATTAGCAACACAAAACAATGACAAATATTGTCCAGAAACCCTCACAGGTACTGCATTTAGCATAAAACAATATGCTCCAATCATAACATGGCAAACTGCAGCCCAACAGGCAACAACAGCTGTCAGTGTGTCAGTGTGCTGACTTGACTATGACTTGCCCCAAACTGCATGTGATTATCATAAAGTGGGCATGTCTGTAAAGGGGAGACTCGTGGGTACCCAGAGAACCCATTTACATTCACATATCTGGAGGTCAGAGGTCAAGGGACCCCTTTGAAAATGGCCATGACAGTTTTCCCTCGCCAAAATGTAGTGCATGTTTGGAGCGTTATTTTATCCTTCGCAACAAACTAGTATGACATGATTGATACCGATGGATTCCTTAGGTTAGCTTCACTCTAGCTTTAAAACTGAGCCCGGTGCAACCTACGAAAGATCGGCAGCACGTCGGATCTTTAAGAGGTTAATTAAAAATTGCAGGTTGCGTTAAAGAAATTAGTGGCGTTAAAACAAATTTGCATTAACGCGTAATTAATTTTGACAGCCCATGAACAAATCTTATATTCTCATGGAAATATACTAACGTTATTTTTTCCCCAAAACATGCTGAGACGGTGTTTTTTAAGTCCAGAGTAGTGTCTGCAAGCTGAAGCCTGTGTGTAGCCTGAAAGACATAAGCCAGGGAAAATTAAGTCCATTCCTTTCTAACGATTATTGCAGGGAGCACACTGTAAAAAGGGAAGGCGACCTACATGTAGATGAGTGTATTAACATTTTTATCAACTCCGAGCTTCTCTTATCTGGATTATGACAGCTGGACATTTAAAAGAGACACTTTTAAGACAGAGTTTAGTGAGTAAATCAAAGTGAAAGTGCAGTGGGGTTTAGAAAAGTGAAGGGGACATGTCCCTCGTGACAATGATGTCCTTGAGGGCTCTGCAGGGTTGCTGCAATTCAAAACTGAAATCAAAGTGTTATTGGACTTATCTTAAGAGGTGATTGTGTAAGCCTCCAAATCAAAGGAGCTTCAGCTCTTAAAAAAGCACCGCCTGCAGCCAACGTCTGTCGACACCAGACTGAAAGCTGCATTTCATCTTTTAAGAAAACACTTTATCAGCCACCACAAAGCCGGACTAGAGAACAGAGGGCCGCGACTTTGTTCCAAACTTATAAACATCAAGCTTCAGTGTAAACCACACTCTGTACCACAACAGGGGGTGAGGAGGAGGATGGAAGGGGAAAGGACACGGGCACAAATGGGTTTTAAAAAATCATCTTTTTATCTTAATGTTTTGGCAACAATAGCCTTTCATGTCAGGCCAATAAAGCTGATTTAACTGAAATTGAGAGTGAAAGATGAAGAGGAGGGAGGAGGCAAGGAGAAAGAGGCGGGGTTAGGAGCGTTTGAACGGCGAGCTCTGGAACTCCTCCACATTCCTTCCTGCTCCCACATCCCTCCCACATTTTCAGCGCTCACTCTGTGCTGAAATGCCCCAGTGGAGACGGCCGCTTTCATCCAGCTCCAAGCAGCCCGAGAGAAAAATCAAGAGGGCTGTAAATGTCTCGGCATGAGAGAGGCATTAAAAGCTAATTCCCTGACGACGGAAAAAGGGCTTTTCCAAAGCAGGCGGGACAGCACTCCACCCTCGGACACAGCGCTGCTGCGTGCGGGGACAGCCGTCACCTTTGGACCACATCTCTCTCAACAGCTGTGGTTCAAAAGCCTTGAGATAATTCAAGACTTTGTGTGGGAATTTCAAGTACAGGGGATACTCATTGCTCAACATTTTGAACAAATGATATCTTGCTTTGCATCATCCACATTGCAGAGCTGGACAATGTGTTTGTCTCACGGCCCTGCCAGCACAAATACCTCTCCAAAAACCTAAAAACAAAATAAGCTGGGAGATCTATTCCTCTCAGACGACACAAGTAAAGTGGCCATCGCAGAAAAATGTGTCCTCCAAGCAGATTATTGCTATTAGTACCATAGACTGTATATAAGAAGAGGACGTAGTCACCGTGACGTCACCCATTGGTTTGTGGACTGCCGTTTTGAAGTCTCGCGTTCGGCATTTTGGCTGTCGCCATCTTGTTTTTTTGCAACCACAAGTGACACGAGAGGGTGGAGCTAAATACAAACGAACGCCGAATAAGACATTTTTAGACGACCAAAATGTTAACTTTCATGAACTAAAAACACACTGTGAAAGGGTTAAAGGTCTAAGACAAAAACACAGACAACGCCGTGGCAGCAATCTGTCAGTCACAAGATAGCCCCGCCCTAAAGCATCCCCTGCTTTATGGTCTATCTGACTCTAAATGGGACCATCATTTACTAAATGAACATCATGCTGTATTGAAGAAGACTTGAAATTAGCCATTGAGACCATAAACTCATGTTTACAATGTTTACTGAGGTAATAAATCAAGAGAGAAGTAGGCTCATTTTCTCATAGACTTCTATACAATCAGACGTCTTTTTTTGCTTGTTGCATTTACAAATATGGCATTACAAAGTCACGGAAAGTCACGGAAGTGCCAACAATTGCAATTCTTCAAATGGCCATTTGAGGCTGGCTCCAAAAGTGAGACAATCCCCATACACCCCCATGTTCAAATGTCCAACTTAACAGCAGAAATGAACATGTTTACAGTCTGGTACAAAAACGGTTTTGGTCTATATTACAAATTTTCCCTGTTCATGACAACTGTAGTCACCCGTTTAAATTATATTAAGGCTTAAAGTAGGGCATAAAGTGAGAGGTAGGTGGCGTACCAGGTCGTTAGCTGTCTACTCTGCTGCGTCCCCCAGGGCCAGACTCCGCTCCACCGAAGACACACCTCTTTGCCCATTTTTGTATTAGCCTAACTTAAGTTATGTCGACACTGCCAAGAATGTGACGGCCGGAACCGCCCGCAACTTCACAACCGCTCTTCAGGAACCCTATCGGTGATGTCAAGGAGACTACGTCCATATTTTCTACAGTCTATGCTCCAAAAAAGTTGATGGAATGTTTTTTTGCATCATTTTCAAAAGTTGGCTTAAAACTTGGCTTGACATTTGAATGGAAACACGGCTACTGTTACACCAAGGAGCTAAGAAGAAGCAAAAAGAACAAAGTCAGGAAATCCCAGAGGGTGCTGGGATACAGGGAGCTTGTTAGTCCGCCTCAATGCCCAGTTTCCCCTCTTGTGAGGTCTCTGTGCTTGTTGTTTCCTTTGTCGGGGCTGTTTTCACTCTTACTGTAATCTGGTATGGTCACAATAGTCGTGTTGGTATAACACATACACATGATATTGTGAATTTTGATGCAAAATGAGCAGCCTGAAGTTAGACCGCATAGAAAGATGCCTCTCACTACAGCTGACTCTTATCTGTCAGTTGTCAGAGAGACATTCATCACCTGTGTACCAGCATTTGCATCGTGAGGGTAAACAGCACCTCGCTCTCATTTCCCAGCTCCTTTAATGGACTATAAATCACCCATGTCACCTAAAGTAAAGTACAACCGGTCGCATCTTCCACATGTTCCGACAGACACGCCTACTGTATAATTATGGCTGGAATGGAGTGATAAACAACCCTGGGCTCACAGAGCAGCGGGACTGCCTGAAAGTAAGGCAGCACAGGTGGCACTAACTGGAGGATGACATGCTGCCGGGTCAGGACGGGCCACGGTTACATGAATATTGATACGGTGAAGTGGAAGCAGTTTAATAAATACGTGGTGACCTTGATTAGACAACTTCATTTGGAGCGGGAGGACTGGTGCAGTGCAGTGCAGCTTGGCTGTAGCATTTGACGGCCTCTCTTATCCTCTGCCAAAGGATCCAGAGGCCAGCGGGGACTTGAGACGTTTTTGGAGGGCTTTTTTTTTTTATTTCCCCCAAGCAACAGCTTTTTTGGAATGAGGCAGATGTAAACAATTACTGAGCAAAACGCTCATGACGGGGAGGAAACAGAGGGGGATTAGCTGAGTTTCATCTCCAGAGTTTTGGCATTAATTGACACACAAGCAAAAGCAGAGACACTTTCTTTTTTTTTTTTTTTTAAATGAGAGGGAAAGGACCTCCCTTTCACATCCCCTTCTTCAACTGTGCAGCCCACAGATCCTGGCTCGGTCAGAACCGCAACTGCTGCGCTTTGAGACCCCCCCAGTGAAAACAGTCCGAATCAGCGGTTTCTCTTCACATGGGGGAGTGTGTCAATCAAAGGAAGGGAAAGAACTGAGAATGTCACAGACGGAAAATCTGGCATTTGTGGAAAAACACAGAGGTTTCAGTAGGACAGGTCGGGTGATTTCTTAACTTGATCCAACAGTCTTTTTACTTGATGAGAGGGACTGAAAAAGGGCAAAAAGAGAGGAAATGAGGAAAGTGGAAAGAAAGGAGTGTAGGAGAGGAGAGAGGGGAAGGTAAGACCGATAAAGAGAGGGAATTAGATGGAAAAGTGACCTCCAGTGATACAAGAACACCTCCAAAAACCTGGATATAAAATTCAGTTAAACATCTCCTGATTTTATACGATCACGATACGTGGGAGATTGATATATATTGCGATTTTTTTGTATTGCGATTCTACAAGTATTGTGATTCGATATTACAATTTAATTAACTTTTTTAACACTAGACCATGGGGAAAAGTTGAATCATACACTTCTAGGGACTTTTACTTCGGAAAATATCTAAATTAATACAGTAAAACTGTTTGATTTTCAGCATGTATGTAGTCAGAGATGTCTTGAAGTCAAGTATATCAGGATCATTGTCAGGAATTATTTATTGTGGGGTTTTTTCAGCCACCCAAAAATCAAAGAATAAAGACAGTTCCCTCAAAAATTAGTGGTATTTTCTTTTTAATTTATAACTGACGTGTAATGTTTTATACTTCTGGTGAATATAATCCAAGTAATCTTATTTCCATATTTGTATTTTGTATATACAGTTCCCTTTGTTAACACCTTATTTTGAAAACCAGACGTAGTCCCACATGTATACTTCCTCTAACTTCTCCAAGTCCGTCTCTAGCTCTCCCGTCAGCTCCGTTCTCTTTATACATCCATGGTCAGCTCCATCGGGGCCGTCTGAATGCATTTAACATAAATGTCAGTATCTGGGTGCTCTACAGTCGTAGCGTCGGCCCATTTGACCACGGAGACAAGAGCGACGGCCGGCTCGACCGCACGTTACCGCGATACGATAACGTTTCCTGTCCGTGACAGAGTTAGCATGCAGCTTTAGCCGTGATGTCTAGCTCTGCTTTTCCTGACAATGTGTGAAACCCAAAGTGTTTCCATCCTTTACTGGATGTGTAGTGTTTACCACGCTGGATTTATCATGTGAGGGTGCAGGTCGTATCCACGTGGACCCTCCGCCATGTTCGACATTGTCGTTTCGGCTCGCTGCGGTTTGTTTTGGTTGACGGATACGGAACGGATATGACGTCACGTGACTACAACATTAAAAGCGGTAACTTCCCTTTACATCCGCGTAGACTCAAATGAAGCAAATATATTGAATCTGGCTTTAAAAAATCTATTTAAAAATAGAAAGCCTATTGTTCATGATATAATATTGATACAACAATACACCTCTGGGATCAGTGTAAACCTGAAGGTTAGATCAACAGACTTATTGCCAGTTAAAGCAGTAAAATGCTGTGACTGTACAGGGCAGCTGTACAGACGGATTTATTCATACTTGGACAACATTCCCTGAATACATAGAACTTGCAAAAAAATGCAGATTTCTTTCATCTCCTTAAGTGGCTGCTGAGCACAACGCAGTCCCAGAATAGATTTTGGGTAACGACTCCCCACGCTGCCTGAATAATTTATCCCTACTTTCCCCTAGAATAAGGCTGGGAAGTTTCTGCCAAAAATAAAATCTCTAGTAAACACGAGCTCTTTAATATGTGTGTGTATAAAAAAAGATAATAAGTGGGCATTACAGGGTAGAAATGCAGCCTAGCATTTTTGGCAAGCAGATGTCTGGTTTGTGACACGATAGGGGAAGGGAGGCGGGGGAGGAGGTCACGAGGTGCATCGGCGGACAACGGGCCCAACAAGTGAGCCTCTCCAGTGACTGACGCTGTGCGTTTTGTACTCCTGGCAGACGCGTCAAGAGATAAAGGATTCATCAATTCACATTCACCCACAGGTGTGTGTGTGCTGGCTTACAGTTGGAGCTGAAGGCAACTCGGTGAGTAGCAACAGAAGGAGATGTCTCAAAACAGAAGATGAACACTGCTGCTTTGTTTCATTGCCAACTTGGACTGGCGCCATGTGTCTTTTTCTAACACCCGTAATGCTTTGACAGTAAATCTTGTCTGATTGTGAGGGCGACATCTCGTCAAACAGGTCTGCCCTCTCGTCGCACTGCGGATCATGAATGCATTGCGAAATGCAGCTGGTATCCGACTGTCACAACAAACATGAAACTGCTTCCTCTGTGATTGAAATGTGATAACAGTGGGAAACTAATCGAGCTTCAGGTTTCAGATCGGCAAGCATTTACCCGACTGAAGCGCTCTGTTGTTGACCTTGACCTTTGTGGAGCGGAAGAAGAGCAAAATAACTCCCCCTGCTGAGGTTTAAGAACCTAAATTCAAGCAAATCTACTGGTTTCTTACTGGGACTTGAGCCCAAATTGCTTCGGTTTGCCTCCGACTCAGTTCTCTCCTCTCCATTGTCTCCTTCAGCGAACATTTCATTTCCAAAATAATTTTATTATTAGTAAACTCTTCTGTCAAATTACAGTAAGTAAGTATACGTTGCTGTGGTTGTCTGTTGTTTTTTGGTTCTTGTTGTTCTTGTTCAGCTCATGAACAATAAGGTCAATATTTCCTACATCCATTGTTTATCACTTTGCAAATAAACTAATTCTGGTCAAACGCAGTGTCTCAAGGTGGACTGGGTTACGCTTGACTGGTTTTTCCATGTAACACAGGGATTAGACAACCTCTCCCTCTACCGTGCTTCACAACTTAATTAATCATCCTGCAGCCTGACAATTCAATTATTGTTCAGCTCGTCTCTTCATCCGCCTGCTTGTTCCAGAAGCCTCTGCCTCCATGTCCGATTGGTTGTTGTGAAAAGGTACGCCGCGTTCTTGAGCTGAGATGCATGCTCTTTTCAGCATTGCTCTGTTTATTCACACATGAATACAACGTTTGTCACCCACAAACCGACCAGATGTTATGCGTTGGAAGCACATGACCCGAGGCTCTTTCCATTGTGTTGTGGGTGAGAAAAATAGAGTGGTTGTTTTTTTTGATCGCAAGATAAATATGCAGCCTCGAGCCGTGGTAATAGTTGGCACCATGCAAGGAGCCAACAAAAGAAGAAAAAAAAAAGCCAACATATCACAAACCACCATATCACCAAAACCAATGAAGAAACCAATGTCAAAAAACACATTTCACCAATAACCGATGGGTGAAAGATGAACTGTTTGGGGACAAAGGGAGGAAAACAGAACCATCTTCCTCTGAAAGGCCAGTTTCTAGCAGGGAAGAAGAAAAAGAAAAAGAAAAAGGAACATGCATAATGCATATTATTTAACTGAAGATGACATATCACCTTTTACTTCTATGTATGGCCTCCTCTAGGGGACACAGCCACAGAGAACCAGTCAAAGGTTAGGTGCCTAAAGCCCCTTTTCGACCACAGGAACTTTGCCCCAGAACTAGGAACCATTTGAGGAACTCATTGGGTCTCGACTGCAGGAACTTTCCCCCGGAATTAGGAACCTTTTGAGGAACTCAATGCGTTTCAACCGCAGGACCTTTCCCCTGGAACAAGGAACCTTTTGAGGAACCCGATGTGTTTCGACCACAGGAACGTTCCCCCGAACCAGGAACCTTTTGAGGAACTCATTGCGTTTCGACCACAGGGACTAGGGTCTAAATTAAGTTTGCAGGGATGACCGTCGCTGATCGGTGAAACTTCATTCATAAACAAGGAAGTACTCTAGTATCAATTTAGGAGCATTTAGGACGAGGGGAGAACATTTCTCTCTGTTCGTTGACATTCAAAGTAAAGTTTGCCTTTGCTGTCAGCTTCCCCGCTGCGAGTGAGCTGAGAGGGCGAGCGGTAGAAGAGAGGGACGCCACAATGATGCTGTGAATGAGAGGAAAAAAAGGTTCTGATTGTTTCACGGCGGTTACGTTCTAAATCACAAATAAATAAACAGATGATTCACTGTGGAGACGGATGCTCTTAGTTTAATTCAACTCCTCTGCATATAATTCATGACATCCAACATGCATCAGTAAATACTGTGCAGAAGTGAATGTCAATGTAGTGACACAAAACATGTTTATTTCTTTAACATGTTTTTGAGATGAGACGGGCGGACCCACTGAGTGTGTTTACCACCGCTACCACCAGCAGCCCTCGTCCCATGTCATGTTGCGGTGGAAACGCAGACAACAATGGACTGAAGGAACCTTTTGGTTCCTTGAAAAACAGTCCCGGAACTAAACTTACCAGGAACTTCTTGGTGGTAACCCGACATAAATTTCCAACTGTCCCAAGATTGAGGGACATTCTCAACCATCCTGAGGGCTTTACCAGTAACCTTTGATCACATGGGTCCCTCGTCTGTAACACCATACCACAAAAGGCACACAGGTCTTGTACTGGCAGACATAATGGTTTTCCCATGGCACAGACACAAACAGACACCAATATAGTCTCATACACAAGCATGTGTGGTCCTCAGTTGACTTCCTTTGTGTGTTGCCGCTTTCCTTCGAGGTAAAGCAGGCGTCCGCGGGAGTGAATGAGTTTTTAAGTGGCTCTGGTGACTTTGTGGGACAAACAAGCAGCAAGGTCTCGTCCCAGAACACAAAACCCCAGACTGAGCTCCACACACGGCAGGAATTTCAGTGAATGAGAGAACGTCTCAGTGAGTGCATTTTGTTTTGGATGTGTGTGTGCGTCTTGTTGCTTTGTGTGCGAGTGCGCCGAGACGTAATCAAGCCATTGTTCCTGGACGGAATATTGAGGTTTTCAACTGTTGATATCACCAGAAGAGCAGGAATATGTTCCAAACATCATTTTTCTGTTTTCCTCCTGCTGACATGAGGAAGAAAATCCTCACCGTTTACTTCATTAGAAGGGTGAGCTTTCACTCACGCATTGTGTGTCTTTGAAACGTTCGGGCAGCTCTGAGCGCCGGGCAGCTGCCAATCGGTAATGAAGAACAAAAGCGGCACATCTGCTGTGGCTTTGGCGAAGAGAGCACCAAGACGGCCTCAAAGCAAACTCCGTCCTTTTTTATAAGAACCATAAAAAGACCGCACTCAGTGCTGGGATAGAAAACAAGAAGGGGGGGGGAGAAAAAAAAAATCATAATAATAATCTGGGTAAACAAAATCTGCTGGTTTTACAGAAACACGCTCGGATGGAAAGTCGACGGCGCTCCGAGGCAACTATTGACGGGGCTAATCCACGGGAACGCAGGACTCATGAAACTGAGGAAACTGGACACCATCATTATATCTGCAGTTCTGGTGAGGAGCTAAACACGCAAACTAGACAAAAGTCTTGGCATGTGGAAGCTCCAACGTGTCAAACAGAGATCAAGGGATGAGCAGGTCCAAAGAATTACAGCGCATGAGGTATTCTCTTGGAGATGTGGGTTGGCCTGTCATGTGACATGATGCTAACCATACTTTAAGAAGGATCAATGCTATTACAAAAGATTCTTTATAAAACTGTAACAGTAGTGAGGTTAGATAGGGAGAGAAAGGATTGGAAAAGACAGAGCTCAAGTTTGGCTCTTTTGAGACTAAAGCAATCAGGGTCAAATGACTGAGAACACAGCAAGAGTCTTGAAGTTGATCCCAGTCCTGCTTCAACTAATTGACAGATTGGTGTCATGAGGTCACGGACTTGACAAGCACGAACAACTTAAATTAAAACCACTGCACTAGAGTTACTAAAAGCCGCCCAAATGTGGGAACTAAGGCGAGCGTCTGTTGCTTTGCAACACTGCTCGGTGGTTTTTCTTATTTGTACTGCGATAGCATCAAATTTTAGATGCCGAGTGCAGCGCTGAGGTCAAACTTTTTTTGGTATCGCAGCAAAACTGCTGCGGAAGCTTCCAGCTGTGGGCTGGAGCCACCGGCTCAACGCTGTAGTTTAGGGCTGCTGATTGGAATGGCATTAAAGCACCATTTGCAGGGTCACGTCTGGGAAACAGGCGAGCGCCATCCATCACGTCCCGATGAAGACGTTGGCAGGAAACATGTGGTCCATCTGCATTTTTCACTGTCAGCAGTCATCTGCTCGCACAATATGTATTGGCCTCCTTCAATACTCTTTCTTCTCTGACCAAAATGTAGTGGTGAAGCAGCGTTTTGTTTTTTTATTCCCTCCACTGGGAGGTCAGAGTTCAGGATCAGCCACCCATGGAGGTGGTTCGCATTCACATTGTGGAAATCATCCAAATATTCAGACATTGAAAGTCTTTTAGATAACACTAAGCTCAGCTTTCTGTACTCCAACACAACACTGCTGACACTCACATTTCCACCATAGATGTATTCCACTATTCCACCGTTGTCCTCCAGCAACACTTCCCCTCGCCAGATTTCAGTGCAAGACTTCTCTTTGAGCGAGACTCTTTCCATCATGCAAGACACTTATAATAACAATCAGAGCATGTCATGGCAAAAACAAGCACTTTTAGTGAACATAAATGACGGTGCCAGCTTGCCCCAATAGGATTACATTGCAGCCTGTGGGTCTGCAGCGCTCTCCCTCAATACTGGACCAATTTCAGAAATTGTTGTCACTATTAGTCAGTTAGACACAAAGACATGGGAACATAGGGTCCACGTTGATAAATACCAAAGCTACCCACTTTTAGTGGATGTTAATGACGGTGTCAGCTTGCCCCAATAGGATTACATTGCAGCCTGTGGGTCTGCAGCGCTCTCCCTCAATACTGGACCAATTTCAGAAATTGTTGTCACTATTAGTCAGTTAGACACAAAAACATGGGAAAATAGGGTCCAGGTTGAAAAAAATACCAAAGTTACCCTTTAAAGCTCAGTGTATTAACTATCCTTTCTGGCTGTACTCATAACAAGACTTCTTCTTGAGCGAGACTTTTTCCATCATGTCAGACACTTATAATAACAACCAGAGCCTGTCATGGCAAAAACAAGCACTTTTAATGGATGTAAATGGATGCCAGCTTGCCCCAATAGGATTACATTGCAGCCCGTGGGTCTACAGCGCTCTCCCTCAATACTGGACCAATTTCAGAAATTGTTGTCCGTATTAGTCAGTTACACACAAAAAACACGGGAAAATAGGGTTGAAAAATACCAAGGCTACCCACTTTTAGTGGATGTTAATGACGGTGTCAGCTTGCCCCATTAGCACCATATTGCAGCCCGTGAGCAGCTGCCGTCTCTCCCTAAACATTGGACCAATTTCCAAAATGGTTGTCCTTATTTGTCAGTTAGTTAAGTTAATCTTTAAACTTGCATTCTTTCTAATAGCCAGCAGGGGGCGACTCAACTGGTTGCAAAAAGAAGTCAGATTGTATAGAGGTCTATGAGAAAATAGGGTCTAGGTTGAAGAATACCGAAGCTATAACTTTTAAGATAGTTTTACATTTAAGACGAGGCAGAGTTGAATTCAGTTTATTGCTCGGTGGTTAGACGGACTGCTCTTGGCCTGAAGGCTGTAGGTTTGATCCCCAACTGAGCCCTAAACATTCCACATATCTGGATCCACTTAGGTTGCAGAAGAAGTGAGGAAACGCTGAAAACGTACTAAATGTCATTCAAAATGTGAGATAAATATGCATGCCCGTGGCCATCATGGATGTGACAGTATTGTGACAGGTAGGCAGTAAACTGCAGCACACCCACTCTAACGATCACAGGAGAGAACATGCTCGCTGGCGCTGCTTTTCTTTCACAGTTACAACCGCACCAAATGTTTTTCTCCTCAGCAGTGTGCACTCGAGAACAAAAAGCAGTATAAAACCATGACTAATTGGGCTTCGTGGGAATTATCAACACAGTTGGAACTAATCTGTGACCAAACTGTTTGGTTGAGGAAGAACTAGTATGTAAAATACATTAGCACATGCCATAACAAGTGAGTTCTGGCAATTATGTGCGACCAAAGAATTTGCTGCGTCATATAAAAGTTGGGCCTCAGTAATTTGCCGAACAATGGGTGTTTGGCAGATGAAAGAAGCCTCGCTGGGAAAGCTACCACCACCACCACCACTACCACCACCACCCAAACAGCTCCTCTTGTTAAGACGAGGCTCGATGTGAAAAAGGTTCTGGTTTTGGCAGCGCGGCGGGCAAAGAGCTGAGAGCTGGGAAAAAAAGCAGAGCTGAATCCCGGCACGCTGCTGCCTCCGTCCTCATGCCGCATTAGGGGAACAACAGGCCTGCAGCAGAAAATCCTATCCCCGAGCGGGAGCGGCTCTCCATCCCTCATCCCTGCTTAGAATGGGATGCCACAGTCCGTTCCCTCCCAGAACGACGTGCTAATGCTGCACAAGGATGAGCCGTTGTTGTTATCTGGTGTCACTAACAGCGGGGTTATGTAGGATTCTGCAAGGCTACATGCTAAGTTAGTCTCCTCACAGAGACTTTGGTACTCGCAAGGGGGGCTGCAGAGAAACAGTGGGTAGAGGAGAAGAGGTACTTTTTATACCAATCCATGAAGACATTGTTTCTTCCTCAAGGCGTCCTAAATGGCCAATGAGCAAATGTAAATACTGTATGTTCTCTGTGCTATAAAAGAGAGGCAAAAGCATGACATGAAGTAGACTGTGGAATAACTGGTTGTATGTGTTGACTTTCAATAGCGCAAACCAAATGTAATCCCAAACCTATTCAAGGATTACGTTGCATGGCAGCTGGATCTCACAAAAATCATACAAAAATCTATTTTGCCAAGCTGCGAGTAGTGCGTTTGTATTCGACCCGCAGTGGATCACACCAGCCGGCGTCCTGTGGGGAGCTACGGCCGTGGTTTAGGTGTGAGTGAGATGACACAGAGAGGAGACTGTTCCATTCAAAACAACAACGGCGGCTCCTAGAGACCGATTAGTACCGATGATTTCTAAGCGGATTTATGGGCATTTATTTATTTATATTCATCTATTTATTTACCAAGACATAGACATCCTCGGGAAGAGCAAGTCACAGTGAATCTAAGGGGATGTTTCATGTCTGTGTGTACAGATATGACTGAGTTATGACTCAGAGATGGAGAGATATGCAGTCAACCTCACCTGACGTAGTATCTTTTGCCTCATGTCTCTCTCTGGGGAGGCTTTTGGCTTCGTCCTCAGGAACGTCCATCTCTATTACAGACCATATCCTGTAATATCCCAACGTTGTAATGAGTTAAACTACCGAGGAGCACGGTGAATATTTAATTCCCTACCCCATCAGTTCCTTGTTGCTTTCATGGTGTTTAACGGGAGGATTGGAGGAGAGCGAGAGAGGATTGTGACCCTGTGGCCATCTGGGCTTTTTTTTTTGCCCAAAATCACACACACACACTCATTTCCTCAAAAATACTTAACCCCCACATCCAAACACTACCTCAGCAACACACAAACAGAGACGGAGAAGTCATCGGGGAGCACTAAATGTTAACTGCTCTCTTTTGGCCACCGGCGGTTAGACACTCGACGGAGAGCCTCCGTCCGCTAGAGGAACAATTTTACATCGGCCCGCTTCCCCTCAGGCTTCCTCCGCTTCTTTCCTCAGCACTTCAGAGAGGAGAGGTTATCTGTGGTTTGTTACGTGCTCATTTTGCTGCTGTATGTGCAACTGGCTTTTGGGCTTACTGAAGGGCAGTAAAAATGTCAACGAAACACTGACCAGAGTCCTTCCTGTCAGAACTCGCTGGGCAACAGAAGGGGAATAAAGGCTGACCAGAGAAATGGAGTTGTCTTCTGAGAAATCAACCAAAAGTAGTCATTTATAGGGCTGTGTCACTATGTGAAATGGGGACACATGGGGACTACCCGTCTACCTGCAGTCCTCTCAGGGAACCAGTTACGTAACAGCTGAACGACGCTTCTGAGTAATTATTTAAATAGTGTACTGTATATTATGTACTAACAAGCAAAAGGAGCCTTCTCCACCTCATCATTCAATCAGTTGCAGCACCACAGCCCTATTTGGCAGCAAAGCCAGACTCAGTGATTAGAACAACTAAAGACATTTAAGAGGCTATTAAGAGAGTGGGCCGGGGAATTAGTGAAGAAAGAATGGAGCGTATTCTTTCATTCTAATTTTCTCATTAGTGTCGTCACTTCTTTTGTTTTTTTTCTCCTCCTCCTCCTCCTCCAAATCAAATACATGTGTTCAAGCGAAACTAATCTTTTTAGCTCTCGGTGGAATCTCTTACAAATTGATTTACATCCCCTGAAAATAGAGTAAAAATACAAAAACATCCAGCCTTTTGAATCTTTCACTACAAAATTAAATTACCATGAAAGGCTGCAGTAAGTAACGTGTTGTCAATTTGGAAAATTAAAAGCTGCGAGCCAAGGTGTCTGCAGTTCCTCTTTGTTCACAGAGCGCTTTAGCGTCTTTCAGCTCCTTGTCTTGGTTTTACTCTACCTGACGGTGACAGCCAAAATGCTGAACTCAAAGAAAATATACATACATAAACATGAGTATCGCGATACTGTATCGATTCTCCAAAACGCTGTATTGATTTTTAATTAACCTCTTAAAAGATCCGACGGCTCAACAGTGGACAATTCTGTATTTCGGAGGTTGTAGCGGGTTCACTGTTAAAGCTAGAGTGAAGATACTGGCATCATATGAAACTAGAAAACCTAAAGAATCCATGCATGTCGCAAAGGAGGCTAAATAACACTCCCCGGCTACGTTTGGGGTCGGGTTAGGGTCACCTATGGCAGCCTTTTTCCTGAAGGGACACCTGACTAAGTGATATATTTCATGTATATTTCATATTATATTTAGGTCTGTCAAAGTTAACAAGATAATAACGCGTACATTTATTTTAACGCCACTAATTTCTTTAACGCAAGTTGCGATTTTTAGGTTGTAACGGGCTCATAAGACACTAAAAAACCTAAGGAATCCACTGGTACCAACCATGTCATACTAGCTTTTCGGGAAGGAGGTTAAATTACACTTCAAACATGTGCTAAATTTTGGCGAGGAAACACTGGCATTGCCATTTTTAAAAGGAGTCCCTTCACCTCTGACCTCCAGATATGTGAATGGAAATGGGTTCAATATGGTTACCCACAAGTCTCCCCTTTACAGACATGCCCACTAGTACAAATGTGTTATTTTTGACTATTCTAAATTGGTGTATTTGAATATTTCTGCATACTGGGGTCCCTAAACAGTCTTAGATTTGCATAAATTGAGTATGACTGGAAAGCTGAGACTCCTATGAGTAAAATTGTATTCATGTGTAGCCTAATGATGTTACTCCCCATCATCTCCATGCGTCCCCATTTCACACAGTGACTTTTCTTTACTCAGATTTTATACATATGGGGGTGTTTCTTTATACTATGACAGTTTTCCCTCAATATATTGCAATATAGTGAATCGTTTCCCCCATATCATTATATATATATATCGTAGCGCCAGATTCTTATCAATACACAGCCCTATTCAAAAGGGCTGGAGGATGACATCACGGTGACTACGTCCCCTTCTTATATACAGTCTGTGTCCAGGGGAATTGTGTTTCTGAGACTTACAGTTCAAAAGTTACAAGCCAAAGTTCTTTGTTATAGCGCCACCATCTGGCCAAATTGCACCATATTCGACACTGCACTCCCTTGGGTCCCCAGCAACACGCCCACCAAGCGTGAAGTGGATCGGATGAGCGGTTCTTGAGATATTTGAGTGACACACACAGAGAGGGAAAGTCAGACACATTGCTTTCTTTATAGTTAAATGCATCACAGATTTATAGGGTCGGTCAACATGTGCTCGCCATCGACAAATTACTGTGCCCTTGTTCTTGCTTCTCAAGTTCATACTATAGTGTGTGTACATCTAGAATCCCCACTCATATCCAATTAGAGCTGTCAGACTCGCCATGTGCCTGAGAGGACATTTGCAGGACAGATGCGGGGTTGGAAACGAGATGCTTTGATGGATGCAGCGCCGCTATAAGTGATGCACTTGAAGTGTCATCTCCCAGACTCTGTGGTCAGCCTGTTGACACTAAGAGGCTCACTGTTGTCACTTCTTCTGACATTCAACATGACTTAGACCAACACGTATAGGAGCCTGTGATGCTGCTGGCAGACTAACAGGACCGGTGAGGTGAGGGAGAACTGAGAGCTGTCTGAACAGGCTGTTTGATGGAGAGCAAACAAACGGCTGCAGGTGGATGATCACGGATTAGATTCAGAGCTTTGGCAACACATTTTAAAGTAAAACTGCATGATTATGGCTCTGGCTTTCTTGAATAAACTTTTAGTTTTCTTTACTCACAATATTCAGTTTCTATCAGTTATCACAATTACAGTATTTAGCTCAGTTTGGCATCTAATATGTCCTCTTTTCACCATCATTTTCAGGATCTCAAGGCCGGTCTGCTGGAGAAAATGATTTAGGTTTGTGCAGGAATGCGTCTGTCTGTGTTTGTTGATCGTCCACAGTTACTCGGGATTAATCACACATTTTTTTATTTGTTCAAAATGTACCATAAAGGGAGATTTGTCAAGTATTTAATACTCTTATCAACATGGGAGTGGACAAATATGCTGCCAGTTCTTCCTCGCCTAAATTTAGCGTAAGTTGGAGCGTTATTTAACCTCCTTTGCAACATGCTAGATTCCTTCGGTTTTCTAGTTTCATATGATACCAGTATCTCCCCACTACAACCTAAAAAGGAGATCCTTGGCACATCACCGCTTATCGGGCAAATGACATTTACCCAAAGCTGCTAAAACAAAAACAAAAACTCTGTCTCCAAAACAAATCAGAGCAACGGGGTATTGGTTCAGGGCTGCATCCTTCTCGGCAAACAGAGACTTGTGCACACAGATATACAGTACACTCACTAACAGATACCTTACAGAACAAACAAGCGTTTGACATTGTGTGTACTCAGAGAGGCGGCTGATGAACACATGCATACAGGGAAATGGAAAACAAATTTACCGGCAAAGACAGGTAAATAAAAATATGCAACTCTGTCTCTGTCGCTGTCTTTCTCTGTTCCTCTCTCTCTCTCTCTCTCTCACACACAGCAGGCTGTTTAACATTCAGGGCTCAACCAGTTGTTTGCACTGAGCCTGCTGTTAGTGAGCCAGACTGCTGCACGCTTCCAGGGTAACAACGGCAGCCAGCCCACCAGCCTACATCTGCCCCGAGGTCGGTCCGGCATTATGTAATAAGTTGGCATTTACTGATAGCTGAGGGGCTCTTTGAACAGATCTCATCCGGCCGGAGGATCACCAAGCGACTGGTCAGAGAGATGGAAGAATAGCATGCCGAGGAAAGCCTGCCTCATTATCATACGACTCTAACAATGCTGAAAGACTCGGCTGCTGCTGTGAGGTTCACCCATTCCGAGTATTCAACATCAGTGAGCAGTGAGAGAGGGACACGAGAGAGAAACACAAACAGAGCTCCATTTCTTCCTCTCTACAACTTTATAACATGAACAAAGACACAAATTTCCGCTTAGCAGATTAATATTTGGCAGGTAGTGGCGCAGAAAACCTGCTTTGGCTTAAAACAACACCATCAGAGCAATGAGAGTGAGCCCCGCTTAAGAACTGATCTGATCATACGAGCGGTTCTTGCCTGAGGCCCATCGTTATTATACAAATATGTCTTATAGCCACTTTCAAGAAATACATCAGGAAGGCTGCTGATCTGCTGGTTGTTCTATTCATTCACCTAAAGCCACCAAACTCAAACTTTTTAAGAAGGTGAGAGGAATAACAGAGCTTCCTCAATAGAGCTTCTTTACCTGCACTCACAAAATATGGTCCGACTCTCTGAATTGGACTTGGGAGAGTTTTGAAGGTATTTTTAGTTACTATTCCCTCAAGGTTTTGTTACATTTCATTAAAGAACTTCAGGAGTCAAAGTCTCTCCCTCTCACACACACACACACACACACACACACACACACGGTGCACACACTCGACCTGACCTACATACAGCACTGGCCGCTCTTTGTTCATCACGGCCGGCAGCAAACTGTGAAGCTCCAAATCGACTCTCGCTGCAGCGGTCTGTCTCATTCATAAAAAAAAAAAAAATATCACCGTGCTTTACCTGAAACACTCACATGTGAGCCTCATAAATTACTACACCTGTCACACACTCATCTCTGGTCATGACTAGTTCCACAACACCTTCCATACCGTGTGTTTTTAGCAGTCAAAGTTGGAAAACTGAATTCTGCCTTTCAGGAGAGGCTGATTCTGATTGCGTCACATGGAGATCCGGTGGAAGATGTGCTGTGACCCAATTTGGATTCTGAACCATAATTTTTACAAACTGTCCGCTTTTATCTGCAGCTTCAAGAAACATGACTTCCAAGAGCCAGATGACTAAATAACAAGCTCTTCCACATGTGTGGAGAACTACAGAGCAAACCAGTTACACTGTCTAAAGTTACTGTGAGGAACTTTTAACTGGTTATGAAACAGTCTCAATGTAACACTGAGGCCTCTATTTGACCTACAAAAGCAAATGAGACCGTCAGCTAGAAGAATATATAGTTTTACTTAATGCTCATCATCAGTGCCACCGGGTCGGATCTAGCTTTGCTGCCGCCTTCGACCTGCAGTCGGAGCTCCGGCGGTAGGGGAAGAGCTCCGCGCCTGGCAGCACCGAGCTTCATCTCTCTGGTCCGTGAGTCTCCGCTGGGTGCCAACCACGCCCCTAGGAAGAGCGCTGGTTGTCGATCCGGACTTTCACGTGATACCATTGGGCCCAAAAAGACTTTTCCCATAGACTTACATTGGGAAAGAGACATCTGTAACTCAGCGGATAATTTTTCTTGAGGTGAATCAACTCCCCAGTACGAACACTCTAATAACCTTTATTTAAAACATTTAGTTTTTAAAGTTTGTAAAATGCACTAATAGCTGAATCCAGAGTTATTTCCCGTCCTCCGTTCATGTGAGTGAGACCCAGACCGAGGCTGGAGCAAAAGCCGTGATGACAGCGTGACGTTGGGACCCCGTGACCAAGTCATGTGACCGAGCGGACGCTACTGCGCATGTTCCATGTGTTCCAAGATCCGGGTACTTTTCCAGATGGAAGTCGAGCCATTTAGGCTTCATGCGCCACCGAGCAACTTTCATAGGAGTGAACGAGGCCCCACCTCCAACGCTGTAACCAGTTCTCTTAATACATCCATGGTGCCAACGCAGACAACGCGCCTGCTGGAGACCCGGGCTGTATTGCTGCTCCCGCTGGAGGGAAGGAAGGCACGGGAGGAGAACCAGAACCAGGACTGAGCAGAGAAGACTGTCACACCCCGCTGCAGTAAAACGAGAGGTTTTCTAAAGGGAGTCTGGTGCAACGCCAAAATCAACACAAAATGAAAGTTCCTCGTAGTGGCTTTAACTTAAGGCTGCTAAAAAAACAATATTACTAGACTGGAAACACGGAAATCCCAGTGGCACCTTCTATTACATACTATACACACAAGAGTATCACTTTAGTAAGGCTTTTATCAACCACACAACACTAAACGAAAGAACCAAAGAATGATCTCAACTCCAGATCTGACCTAACAGAATATTTGACTGTCTCTTCTTTGGAATCAGAAACGCAGCTGTGTCTTTTCGTCACATGTGCACCCCAAATGAAAGAAAGCCTGCAACTCATTTAGATCTTGACCCGTGTTTTTTAGATTTCAAAGACTTTGATTTATTTCCATAATTTGTTGGAATGATTCAGATGAAGGACTTTTCTGTAAACAATGAAAACGGATTCTGTCATAGTTCCAAATCCACAGATGGATTTTGATCTTGGAGAATGTTGAGAGGATTCACCAAGGGGCTGTTATTGCTTGAGGAGCTGTCATATTTTTAAGTGTTATACTTTACTCTGATACATAAGGAAATCATTTATTGTATTATGTATTTTATAAGGGTGGGGAAAAAAATTGCAGTTTTTTTTTATGATTTTGAAATAGATTTTTTAATGATAGAATCAATATATTTGCTTCATTTGAGTCTATTTGGATACCGCTTTTATTGTTGTCTTATCCAGAAGTATAAAACATTATATGTCCCTTATAAATTAAAAAGAAAATAGCACTAATTTGTGAGGGAAATACTGTAAAAATGTAATAAATTATGCCTGACAAGGACTGATATATTTGATTTTAGGACATTTCTGACTACATACAACATTTTTACTGTATTAATTTAGATATTTTCTGAAATAAAAGTCCCTAGAAGTGTTTGATTCAACTTTTTCCCATGGTCTAGTGTCAAAAAAGTTAACAAAAAATCGTAACATCGAATCGAAATACTTGTAGGATCGCAACACATATTGAATCAGCACCCAAGTATCCTGGTAGTATCGAATCGGGAGATAGGTGTATCGTCCTAGCACTAGCATTTTAACCAGTATGAAAGAGAACACAAACTTTCTATACTTGTACCTCTGTCCTTCTACATGCTGGTCATTTTAAAATACTTCCAAAAAACAAACAAAGAAAGTGGAAATACAATGTTCTAATCCTGCTGCTGCTAATAGCTTAGTGCTAGAAGGTTAACTGAAATCTGTCAAACAACACTAATCCCTTCAATCTACACACACACACACACACACACACACACACACACACACACACACAGACAGTGTAACTGTCTCCCACCCAGACTGACCGATGCGCCTCTCTACACCCCCCTCTTGTGGTTACATGATGTTTGAGGTCAGGTCAGCAGTGCGTGCCGGCTGGAGATAAGCTTCCCCTCCTGCACAGTAGAAGCTGAATTATTAAAGCGATCCATGACCTGCTGAACAGCCTCGTCCTGCAGAGGTTAATCCCAACAAGCTCAAGCTTTACTGTAAATCATTTGTTATGTAATCTTTTTCTTGTGTTTCAGTCTTGGTATAATCACATTTTGACTGCTGGACGATGTCAGATTTAGGATTAGATTACATAAATCAAATCAAGAATTAGCCAGATTTGATCCTTTTGTGTACAGTTTTAAAAAATAACAACATGTACCACCCATGAAGGATTAATGTAAAAAGGGGAACTACTATCTGTACACAGTTTTGTCAAGACACATGACAACCAGCAACACACACTATTATAAAAAAAAAAAAGATTACATGGCTTAGGGAGCTCTGTTCCTGAGAAAACAGCTTCTAGGCTGCTGGTCTGCTCCAGCTCAGCTTCCTCTTCCACAGCCAGATAGCAGAGACCCAAAACGAAGAAGAAGAAATAAGAAAAAGCAGCCAGAAGTGTAGAGAGGATATTTGTTCGATGGAGAGGAACAGTCTGGGAAATTAACTTGAGGCAGGTGAAGAGGAAGTGTCAAAACAGAATTAATGTTGCACCCCAAAGCTTAAAGGTGAGATAATAGAAGATATGAGGAGCAGACTCAAAGTTTGCGGTTTGTTACAAACCAACCTCGTTACAAACTATCCTCGTTACAAACCATCCTCGTTACCAAACCATCCTCGTTACAAACCATCCTCGTTACAAACCAACCTCGTTACAAACCATCCTCGTTACAAACCATCCTCGTTACAAACCAACCTCGTTAAAAACCATCCTCGTTTACAAACCATCCTCGTTACAAACCAACCTCGTTACAAACCATCCTCGTTACAAACCAACCTCGTTAAAAACCATCCTCGTTTACAAACCAACCTCGTTACAAACCATCCTCGTTACAAACCATCCTCGTTACCAAACCATCCTCGTTACAAACCATCCTCGTTACAAACCAACCTCGTTACAAACCATCCTCGTTACAAACCATCCTCGTTACAAACCATCCTCGTTACAAACCAACCTCGTTAAAAACCATCCTCGTTTACAAACCAACCTCGTTACAAACCATCCTCGTTACAAACCAACGTCGTTACAAACCCACCCTCGTTAAAAACCATCCTCGTTACCAAACCATCCTCGTTACCAAACCATCCTCGTTACGAACCATCCTCATTACGAAACCATCCTCGTTACAAACCATCCTCGTTACAAACCATCCTCGTTACAAACCCATCCTCGTTACAAACCATCCTCGTTAGAAACCCATCCTCGTTACAAACCATCCTCGTTTGAAACCTATCCTCGTCACTAAACCATCCTCGTTACAAACCATCCTCGTTACCAAACCATCCTCGTTACAAACCATACTCGTTACCAAACCATCCTCGTCACTAAACCATCCTTGTTACAAACCATCCTCGTTACAAACCCATCCTCGTCACTAAACCATCCTCGTTACAAACCATCCTCGTTACAAACCCATCCTCGTTACAAACCATCCTCGTTAGAAACCCATCCTCGTTTGAAACCCATCCTCGTCACTAAACCATCCTCGTTACAAACCATCCTCGTTACCAAACCATCCTCATTACAAACCATACTCGTTACAAACCATCCTCGTCACTAAACCATCCTCGTTACCAAACCATCCTCGTTACAAACCATACTCGTTACAAACCATCCTCGTTACAAACCATCCTCGTTACAAACCATACTCGTTACAAACCATCCTCGTTACAAACCATCCTCATTACCAAACCATCCTCGTTACAAACCATCCTCGTCACTAAACCATACTTGTTACAAACCATCCTCGTTACAACCCATCCTTGTTACAAACACACTGCACATAATCATGTTACTGAACTCCCAGTTCAATATAAACCATTCTATTGTTCTGTATTTGTCTTAATGTCATAATGTCTGTATGTTTTAACACTGTCCAATTGTCCTATGTCTTTTTGTATTGTTATATTGCACCAATGAAAAACAAAAACATCTGACAGAGGAAGGGTAGTGACCCGTGTGTACATACACACCAGGCGTCCGCACATACACGGTGTGTAAATAGATACTGAAGGTTTATCTCCAAGCGACTTCATTCTGGCACACCTCACTGAATTAGCTTACAGTTCAAGGCACATCCCGTCCCACTTGAGATAATAAACCCGAATCTCCACTTTAATTTCCCACCTATCTTTGCCTTTTTGTTCTGCGGTCCCCCATGCATCGCTCTCTTTTTGTCCTGCTTCCAATCCAATTAACTAACCGAAAGTTCAAGCAGTGAATGCTGATAAATGCTGCTAAAAGAATGACTAATTTGGTGGAAAACAAACAAGCTCTTGATAGGACCAAGGTCATCGCTTGTCGCTCGACTCACTCCGACCAGATCAGATTGAGATCAGAGCTTGCAAACCTCAGCGGGGGGGGGGAGGTGTGTGTTTGCGGTGCAGCTCGTGTGTTATCTCATCAATTCTAACAGGCTGAACACAGCACCGTGTCTACTTTCAACATGAGGCTGATAAAAATCAGCACGCCGGTGGCACGTTGGTCCTCCCCAATCTGACCGCATTCCAAAGTGTGCACACATGAACCACAAGTGCACACACACACATGCCTGCACACACCCAGAGGCAGCGGCTTTTGACAGAGGGCGCCTTCAACCAAAACCTCAGTGAGTCACCGACAAAAGACAAAAACAAACAGCTCGTAAAACACACCATAAATTTTCGTTGTTATTCACCTGAGCAAATAAAAGTGTCATCATGACAGTAGCGCCTGCCCTCTAATGCTACGTTACACTCGTCTAATACATGTGTTTAGCAATACTACAGATTGACCTTGCCTCCGATTCCAAAAAGGCAGTAATTATGCGAGAAAAAAAACAGAAGCGCAGGGCCTTCCTTCCAAGCTCCTGTGATTAATAGCGCCCGTGTCTGGCATAGTTCAGCGCCGATTGGATTTACAACGGCGTAATTGATGGGTGAACTCCTAATGCGAGACAAAAGTCAAGACAGGATTTCCTCCTGAGCTGCGAGCGTGAAGATTCCCGGCGTGCGAGGACGTTGAGAAGTCGGTACGGAATGAGAGCCAAACCATCTGCTGGTGAAATGAGCGGAAGATTTGCGGAGATTTGTGAGAGGTGAGTCTCAGGTCCCCCTTCCTCTGAGCGGCTCTGAGATTGGAATACCGATTGAAGACCGGAGCGGAGAGAGAGGAGAGTGAACAGAGTTGGGTTTAATGGAGGACAATGGCTCCATAGACTGTGAACAAAGAGGCTTTCACACACCTGAGTGTGTGCGTTGAGTTGAGATGAGATTATAAATTAGGAGACATAGGTGAGGATTGAAGGACAAGGTGTTGGGGTGAGTGGAAGGAGGTCTTATAGGGGAAATGAAGGGGAGAATGAAGGGGAAAAGAGGGGGCTGTGTTTGCCTTTAGGGTCCCGTTGACACCCATCCAATAGCAGCAGGCGAGGGAACTTGTGTGGACAGGGAACACCCTGAGGGTCTGACATGTGTTCCTACTGAGAACGCGGCATTCAGGTGAAAATATGCACTAGAGAAAAAAAACAAATGAATGAAGATGCACAGATAGCACTGGGCTATCACCTTCATGCTAAGTGCTAACAGGTTTAAGAAATTAGCCTCCTGCCCCATGCATCAGTTTTTTTTTATTCTGTGGGCTGCATTTTTTACTATTTTAGGTCATGTTGTTTTCAGATGAGGAAATTCTTCATTTTCCCTCGGCACTACTAGCTGCTGCCGTGGAGAACGGGTTGTAAATAGTGGTCACCCATTTATGGACACTATGAGAACGGTCAGTTCTTCCCAATTGGAAGTTTGCATGCAAATCATGGCTGATGCTTGTAGCAGAACACATTTGAATTTTGTGTTTTAATGCAAAATGGATACAATACAATGACCGACCAGTCCATTAACCCTATGAATTACGTCCATGGGACAATTCCGCGCCTCCCAACTGACGTCCGGTGCCAACGTTCAATGCCACTGCAGGAAGTAGTGTGCCCTATAATGTAGGAAGACGGAATATAAAGCCAAAGAACGTATATTGCCAACAAGTGAAAGTCAATTGATTGTCAGAGTTTCTGTTCCGCACGTGCAAGTAGTAGACATAAACAGCTGTTTGGGTAACAGCGAACCAAAAGGATGTCACGAACCAAACCGAACGTCTGGTACCGAACGGTTCGGGTCAAATACACGTACCGTTCCACCCCTAAACTGGAACCAGTGTTGAAATCAACAGGAGGAGAGTTAGTAATGTTACCTGTTAGAGGTCAGTGCTTGGCTAAATAACGGAGCTACTAATGTTAACAGAGGTTCCATTGAGTTACGTCATGGTGTGTTCAAGCTCCGTAGTAAAAATGACTATTGGGCGAGGGTAAATTCTAAATTTATCATGATGTATTCAA
The DNA here is from genome assembly GCF_043250625.1 of Sebastes fasciatus. Classification (NCBI taxonomy): domain Eukaryota; kingdom Metazoa; phylum Chordata; class Actinopteri; order Perciformes; family Sebastidae; genus Sebastes; species Sebastes fasciatus. Next base: position 3,891,619 of record NC_133817.1, on the reverse strand, counting down.
ATGTAATCTCGTAAAATTTAGTTTTTGGCGAGAAAGTTAAATAAATACAGTTTGAAGGAGATGTTTTCACAGCAATATAAAATAGATATTAGGGAGCTAATATGACCGGTTCCACTTCTTAACACTAGCTCTAAGCAGCTTATAATACATTAACATTTTTATGCAAATAACCACTATATATGGAAATAACAAAGTACAGTACAGTACTGTGTACAGTACTCTCCCACCCCCGAAAAATAGGGCTCCTCCAGAAGCTATGGTGTAATTCGTACACTGAAATTTATCATACATATGTTTTTTATGTAAAATATATCAAACATTGAATGCCATCAGATCTAAAATGTTATATGTATTTATGCAACAATCGAATACTAAAAGGAATTGTGGTCTATAAATCAGCAGGTCTGTTCTGATATACTAATTTGGTTCTAATAGAAAGCATTAAGTAATGTCAGCAGTATTAAAGTGAAGTATGAGCAAGAGAAATGCACGGAGGGGGACTTGTAAAACTGCTACTACTTTATGAATGAAGCTTTCTTGGACATTTTCCCCCCATTATGGGAATACCTGTCAGGAGAGGTTTCTGGGAGAGCTGCTGTTTTTCATTTTGTTGCGATCTGCGGGCAGATTCTTTCCGACAGGTTTTGGTCCACTGGGATGTCTCTCTCCCTTCAGATGGCAAGCAGCCGATTTAGGCCCGTCTAGGACTGTTTTGTAGAGCGGTTACCGATGGTTACGAGATGCCAGCACCTTGGAAGAGTGACAAGAATTGCAAAGAGAATTTTTCTCTTGTCTTGCTCTGATTCAAATGCCCGGGAAGGTTTTTAAAATTCTACTGCCGGAGAGGGGAAAAGACTGACAGAGGGTTACTGTAGCAGTTCATTCACTCCTCCAACCCGGTGCCATGTCCCTTGTAACCCATGCTCACCATTCACTCACTCCCAGACAAAAGTGGCTGCACTCTTAACTGTCTGAGCCCTGGGCCCCGTTAATCCAGCAATTCATTTCAAACGGAGCGAAGAGGTTTTTCCAGACCTGCATTTGACCCCGACGCTGGAGGTAAACATTAAGCTAGACTGCTGACAAGCCTCAATAACCTGTGTACCTCGGTGCAGCCTACAGGGCCTCTTAAAGCAGGGGGGCTTACTAACTTTTTCAAGACACAGACCAAGTTTGATAAAGGTTTGGTCTCGGAGGAAAGCTTTGTATCAATGAACCTGCAAAAGATGACATTGCCTATAAACCATCGCACTTTTCAATATTCTCTATAGCACCAAATCTTGCACCTTATGCAGTAACTTTGGCCCCAAGATGTCTTTAATATTTTGTCCCTAAAGGCTGGCCTACACTAAAAGATGTTGGAAATGTGAGAGAGCCCACACATAACAACATGTTATGTTAAATTTAACAGTTTTCTTCCTATAGTGTGCGGAGAGCAACATTTTGTCCAAAACAGCAAAACAAAAACTAACAGATTCATTCTTGAACAACAAGAGTCCCGACTAAAAATACGGGATAGACAGTATAGACTGTGTGAAACTCCTAAAGTAGTTATAGTTTGTTGCCTAAACTTAAAGAAGTTGTAGTTTTATTACCTAAACATAAGAAGTCGTAGTTTTGTTGCCTAAACCTAAAGAAGTTGTAGTTTTGTTGCCTAAACATAAAGAAGTTGTAGTTTTATTACCTAAACCTAAAGAAGTTGTAGTTTTGTTGCGTAAACTTAAAAAAGTTGTAGTTTTGTTGTCTAGACCAAAAGAAGTTGTAGTTTTGTTGCCTAAACTTAAAGAAGTTGTAGTTTTATTACCTAAACCTAAAGAAGTTGTAGTTTTGTTGCGTAAACTTAAAAAAGTTGTAGTTTTGTTGTCTAGACCAAAAGAAGTTGTAGTTTTGTTGCCTAAACCTAAAGAAGTTGTAGTTTTGTTGCGTAAACTTAAAAAAGTTGTAGTTTTGTTGTCTAGACCAAAAGAAGTTGTAGTTTTGTTGCCTAAACTTAAAGAAGTTGTAGTTTTATTGCGTAAACCTAAAAAAGTTGTAGTTTTATTGTCTAGACCTAAAGAAGTTGTAGTTTTGTTGCCTAAACTTAAAGAAGTTGTAGTTTTGTTGCCTAAACCTAAACAAGTTGTAGTTTTGTTGCGTAAACCTAAAAAAGTTGTAGTTTTATTGTCTAGACCTAAAGAAGTTGTAGTTTTGTTGCCTAAACTTAAAGAAATTGTAGTTTTATTACCTAAACCTAAACAAGTTGTAGTTTTTTTGTCTAATTCCAACGAAGTTTTAGTTTTGTTGCCTAAACCTAAAGAAGTTGTAATTTTAATGCCTAAACCTAAAGAAGCGTTTTTGTTTGTGTTTAAAACGTAACGTTTCATTCAGTTTTACAACATGTTAGAACGTGTTGGTTTTAAGTTTCACTTTCACTTTTACAACGTAGTAGGCCCCTATTGACCCACATCTATGGTGCTTATAGTTATAGATAACGCCTATTTAATGGCCTGATAAAAGTCAAATCAGGTGATCGACATTATAAACTCAAAACCACAAAAAACAGGTGTAAGATCTAGTATAGGAACTAGGTTTGTCCATGTCTGATTTCAAGGTTACTTCATCAACAAATGGGCATTAAAACGTGTCCAATAATCCTCCTGAGCACAAGGCAGAACAAAACAAAGGAAGAATCGTCTGTGAAGGTGAGAAATGACAGCAAAGAACGCTGGTCTCAGGTGTTTCGAGGCGCGACGTTCGCTGCATGACAAAATGCATATTAAAGCCACGGTGCTAATTACATCTAGGTCTAAGCAGTCAGGATCAAAGAGCGCCAAAATCACTCCGGTTCTCAGATGACCAAAGATTACGAAAGCCCCTCTGCCATCTTTGTGATACCGCGGCTCTCAGCCAGCGTAAACCCGAATTAAAACAGCACTGGAGACTGAAATGAAAGAACAAAGGAGAGAAATGCACAGAGGGAAGGAGAAGGAGAGAGTGGTATCAAGCATGAGTTTTGTTCTGTGTGAAGAGTGACAGCATAACAGAGAACAGAGCGTGAGGAGAGGAGAGGAGGAGAGGCAGGGGAGGAACAGGGACGCAGTGAAACTAAGACAGAAGCTACGTTTCCATCCGACTGTCAGACTAATCTAACATAAACGCTTCACATGTTTTTATGGTCACAGAAAATATAATCCAAATCTCTGCCAGCTCCCCAGATGGAAACACGGGGACGGCTGAAGGAAACAAACTCCCAAACGTCTTAAACGTCTTAAACGTAACCACATCAACGTGGAAAAACTCAGAGTAACTGATGTTCTGATACACCGGCGTAACAACAGAGAAATGCATTTGGCAGTTTACTAAAGCTTCAACTAACTGCCATACAACAGCTCATATAAAAAGAAAGAGACAACCTACATAAGGGTCGCCAAAGCTTCGCGGGAGGACGCAAGGCCGTCTTAATTTTAAGGGGTGTCGCGTCTAAAACGTAGTGCCGCTTTCATCCTTTTTATCCAAGGTGCTTGGGAGGTTGCGCTCCCGTCGTGCCTGCCGTTACCAAACAACCAAAACCTGCGCGCTGCAATGACGACAATGAAGTCGCTTTAACTTTGACAGACCTAAATATAATATGAAATATACATGAAATACGTCCCTTAAGGAAAAAGGTTGCCATAGGTGACCCTAACCCGACCCCGAACGTAGCCGGGGCCACCGTCAGGGCTTGGAGCGCAGGAGAGGTAGGGAGGTAACTAGTGAGAGACCACGAGAGGCCAGAGGGAGGGGAAAAGAGACGGATCAGGGCTTCATGTGAGGGAAAACAGAAGAGCAGGGAGAGGTAGAGCGTGGTAGAGAGACAAATAGAGAGAGAGACATGAATGGCAGCCAGTGAAAGGGAAGTGAACCACAACAGAACAAGTGTAAGTTGAAGGCAGACATGGAAGCGAATCCTTCGTCCATGCGACCATACAGCACTTTACTAAAGTAAAGATTACACACACATCGGCACACAAACCGACCAGCAGGGAGGTCAGGGCCACGGAATGAAAAGACTGGATTGTATGCCACCGCTGGCATGGCTCTAGAGCTGGGAGATTTAAAAAGTTGAGTACAATAATAAAGCTAGTGAGTCAAAGCCTCTCTGGAGCATTATTCCTCGAGCCGCGGCATGAAAAAACACCCTGAATGCTTGCGCTGCGGTGGAGGCTGAGTGAAACCGGATCGGGAGCTGAAGCAGCAGCTCAGCGGGGGGGCGGCGTGTGGGTTCGGAAGCGGGGTCGTTTAACGAGGTGTCTGACTGATCGGCTCGGCACCGGCCAAACTGATACGCCCACCCGAACCCAACCTCTGTGTGGCCCGAGCAGCACCCAGGACGAACCAGCGGGGACCATCAAACGGAGGCCGCGGCGGGCCTGCCAAAGCTGCTCGCAGCCCATTATCGGCCTGGAATTAGAACATTTGTCTCCTGCCAAAGCCTTTTAATATCAACAGCCCGTGTTTTACATGAAAGGATTTCGCTGACGCGCTTATTTGCAACGACTTGCAAGGATTTTTTAGGAGTAGACGAAGAACAGGAAGTTCGACTAAGAGGAGTAGGAGGTATGAATCACACTGCCTGGAAACATGTGCAACACACTTCCTGTGAGTCTCAGAAGAGAAGCAGAAAGTGGAGTATGATCGTAAAGATAAGGGCCGATCAGAACGAGTAGAGGAGAAATGGATCGGGTCCAATGGGGAAATAATAACGTTCAAGCCCCCCCCCCCCCCCGACATATTTCTTACGTCAGACTTGGGGAGGCTGCATCAACTTTACAGAACCAACGAGCAGGTTTCTCTCTCTCATTTTCATTCAACTACTTCTGTCACAATTTCTGTCTACAACCAAGTATAGCTGTTCAGAATGGTCCCAATTTCACTATTGAGATTTCATTATTGCAATTTCGGTAACCCTCTGAGACCCGCGGGATCGTGGGCGATCCTGACCGACTTTATTGTCTTTCAGAGGCTGTAGCAGACTCAGTTTTAGAGCTAGAGTGAAGGTACTGATATCATATTAAACGACAATAACCTGGGGTCCCTGAACAGTTTTGGAATTACATAAATTGGGAATCACTGTAAAGCTGAGACTTTTGTGGATCCAATGAGTCCAACTGTATTGTATAAAATGTCCTGTGGTGACCTCTAGGATAATCACAGCCTCATGAAACTTTACAGCCACAAACTAGAGACCTAGAGCATTCAGAGGATGGATGGCTTTCCTAGCTAGATTGACAATAAGGGGGTTTCTGTGCAGTTTCTAGAACAGAAGTGGTCGGCATGCAATCGCCAAAAAAATGCATGTCTTGCAGAAATCTCCAAATGTTGTCAAAACGTTTTTGATCCCAAATCACAGCATGGCTTTCTCTATGGTGTTCCTCAAGGTCTTGGTGTCTTAATGTGGTATTTTGGAGGGATTATTGATTGATATCAATAAAAAAAAAATGTAAAAGAATTGTTAAATTTAGCACCAAATCTGTGTAACAAATGGTATCAACCCCAAAATTACTGCAACAAGTTATGAGACATAATAGAGCATGGGTAATGACCATCATATACTTCTATCATAATGTTCTAAACCCGTATACACTTAATTAATTCATGTTTATTTCTGATTTAGGACTAGAACAACTTGACACACAGTACTGAGCTGCTTCTTAAATTCATCTCCAGGTTCACAGCTTTCAGATGATGTTCACCACTTCTATGTGACATCTACTGTTGACCTGCTATCTCCCCTAAAAACCCCTATACCCCCCTAAAAAACAAAACGGGTCTATTGATTGATGAATTAAGGGGATATAAGGGCAAAAACTGAATGTTTAGGGGTTGCAAAAAATTTAAGTAGATGTAGAAAATATGACCATTCACCAAAGAAACGTTCCTAACAACGAATGTTTCACGTAAAAAAAGAGGCGTTGTTTTCTAAAGACACGATGCCACTTGATGCCACGAAGGAGTAAATGAGAAATATGTATTAGTAGTTTGGGTGAACTGACAATCTTGACTCTTTCAGAGCCTCCTCAGCCTCGAGTACATCAGCCTCAGCTTACCTGCAGAGTAACCCCAGACATGTAATAGCCCCACCCGTCAACAGATGGCACTGTTCTGTCTGTGATGGTGAGGGGGAGAGAGGCAGCAGCTGCACAGCAGACCCCTGCAAAGAGGGATGCTGCTGCTGCTGCTGTAATGATGGATCTAACCTTGGGAGACGATTGTTGGGCTTGCAAATGAGCCGCCGAGGTAGAGATCGGGCGGAGCTGCAGCCTTCTCCCCACAGAACCGACGATTAACAACGTTTTACATTTATATTAAAGGCGTTTAGCAGATGCTTCCATCCTCTGTGACAAGTAGAGTAGGATAAGCTTCAGCTGCTAGTTCTCCAACTAATAGAGGAAACCATCACACTCTGATTGTGTAAGTCATCTACTTTAGGATTTCTGTCCATTCCTCATATTTAATCTATTCATAAGATAAAAATGAGCTCATTATCATCTCTGCATGCTGCTGGTGGGAGACAGAACGAGAGAGGGAAGGAAGGACAGAGGTGGGAGGATGAAGAGGTAGGGGCCAGGAGAAGAGGAGGGAGGGACACGAGGAGGAAATGGGAGCAGAAGACGAAGAAAGAAAAAGTAAAGGAGGAGGACGAGGCGGATTGGGAATGCCAGGGAAAAGGTCAGCTGCCTCTTCAGCACTTCTCCTTGATAAACCGAGGGGAACGGTGGCCTGGATAAATCCTCCTTTGTCTTTATTTACTGAGATGTCGAGCATTTCATCGCCGGCTCTATAAATGGGCTCCTGTGGGGCGGAACTGGAGACGACGGAGAGAGTCGGAGAGAACAGTAGTAGTGCAGAGAGCTGGTGTGTCTGCTACAGCAGAGGTTTCTAGTGGATTTTAGGTCAATGCAGGTGTCAGGTAGTCAAATATAAGATCTTTTTAATGATCTTTTAAGTATATATTTACAAATTTAAACGGACTATACAGTACATAACAACAACGCGTATTCATGGTGAGGAATGCAGAGGCTTCAGGTATACTCCACAGGACTTCAGAATAAAAGCAGATAATGTTACAACTAAGGCTGTGTCGACGTTAACGCAAATTCGATTTAAGGCCAACGCAATAACACAACATGTGAGAGTGAAGATACTGGTATCATATGAAACTAGAAAACCTAATGAATCCATCGGTACCAGCCATGTCATACTAGCTGGTCACAAAGGAGGTAAAATAACGCTCCAAACTCGCGCTTAATTTTGGTGAGGAAAAACTGTCATGGCCATTTTCAAAGGGGTCCCTTGACCTCTGACCTCCAGATGTGTGAATGTAAATGGGTTCTATGGGTACCCACGAGTCTCCCCTTTACAGACATGCCCACTTTATGATAATCACATGCAGTTTGGGGCAAGTCATAGTCAAGTCAGCACACTGACACACTGACAGCTGTTGTTGCCTGTTGGGCTGCAGTTTGCCATGTTATGATTTGAGCATACGTTTTATGCCTGTGAGGGTTTCTGGATCAATATCTGTCATTGTTTTGTGTTGATAATTGATTTCCAATAATAAATATATACATACATTTGCATAAAGCAACATATTTGTCCAGTCCCATGTTGATAAGAGGATTAAATACTTGACAAATCTCCCTTTAAGGTACATTTTGGACAGAAAATGTGAAATTAATTGGCTTTTAATTGCGACAATCATGTGATTAATTTCGATTAAATATTTTAATCAACTGACATATATATATTTCTTATTTGACATAATTTAATTTTGCCTATTAATTATTTTATTTTTTTGTATTTTCCACACATTCTGTAATTTTTTATTTGATTAAGACACTTTTACGCATTAACTCAATAATTTGTAAAAAAGTTTAATTTTGGTACATCATATGTATCACTGCCTGTTCGTAGCTGCGAGACAAGCAGACATACAGTAAGAGAACTTTTTTCCACTCGAGTCCCTGTCAACTCATGCAACACCCCGAACATACTGATGTGTGTTTAGTTTCTAGTGTTTTGATTGATGAGACTATTTGTTTATTTGACTTCCATCCTCATTAACATGCAGATAACATCAGATGAGCACAGAAAAGCGTCTCCTTCTCAGGCCCTTTCTCACCTTTTATGACAGTTGATAGTTATGAAATTGTTCCGAAATGGCGAGTCAGCAGAAAAAGCTCTTCCAAAGCTTAGTGTAAGCCACAGTTTTATGTGCCAAGGGTTTGACTTTGAGTATGTGGTTTTGGCAGCGGGCAGCCGAGCCACTCGGAGACCCTATCATAAGCATTTTTCAGCATTATGTTATCATAGTGGGGGGGGGATTGGACTGTGGTTACTGCTGGAATAACCCAAATATTTACTATCAGCTTTCAGTACGCGGTGAGTGGGTGCTGCTGATAGTGGGAGGTGGTGTTAGTTTGAGCAGCGGGAGGAGAGGTGGTGAGTCGTGAAGGAGGATAAGGAGGTGCGGAGAAATGAGGTCTGGTCAGTAATTGATTCAAATGTGCTCCACAAGAACAAATGATGTGCACGTTTTGTGGTGAATTACTGTTGCAAATTCATAATATGCTAAAATCTTAAAAGATCTACTGTTGTGTCTCCTTGCAAAACGTTGCATTATCCCTTAAAGTTTTGTCTTTGTCGTGAAAAATCCTTCTGAATAAAAGCATCGCACCTGAGGTCTCACTGGTTGCCTGGCAACCTCACAGTGACGACAAGACTCCAAGAGGTCACGGTGCACTGCCAAGGAATAGTCTCATACATAAGCTTAAACTACAAAGTGCTTTTGGATGTATTAAACAAACAATATAGAACGTTTTAATTCAATGAGCTTCCTCCGTAGGGTGTCTAGACTCAGCCTTAGAGAGGAGCTCAGACATCCGGAGGGAGCTCGGAGTAAAGACGCTGCTCATTCACGTCGAAAGCAGCCAGTTGAGGTGGTTCGGGCATCGGATCAGGATGCCACATCCAAGCTCTTAACAGGTATAATGATTAAATGCATAATGATAGTACTTTAAAACAAAATGTTTTAAAATAGATCTCTTTTTGAATCTTGAGGAAAACACTGAGCACAGATCTGCCGTTCAGCCCTGCTGATCCCCCCCTCCCCGAGCCAGACACCCCTCTCGGGAGGCTCAGAGTGACCCGGTCCGTGCTGTCTGAAACGGGGTTAGTGCTTCTGCACAGCCGGGATAAAGCCTGGAAGACTCCACTTGGTGTGTGTGTGTGGTCTGAGATATAGCACTACAGCGACACTTGACCAACCCTCAGGCATACATCATGTCTTGTTGCAACACACATCATAAATATAATACATACTGCGATTGGAAAGGGTTAAAAGTGATCCCTTTATGTAATTAACCCCCGAGAGGTGAGCTGGTGTAATGGAGCCGTCCCAGCGTGACTCGTGTAGCTAATGGGACTTTTAACTGCTCTGCAACGACAAGGTCACGACCGGCTGACCTCGCTGTCGTCAAGGAGACGCGCAAGGTTACGAATGCAAAGGATTAAAAAGAAAAAAACACTTCCAATCCCCTACAGCAGAGCGTCTCACTGCATGCTGGGTAAGAGGTCAGAGGTTACAATAGCTCAAGAGCCACTCCATTGCAGACCGCCTCGAGACGGCTAAATCCTCGTATGCTACGTTTGCTCTGACGGTATAACGGAGAGAGAGAGAGAGAGAGAGAGAGCGAGAAAGGACGGATAGAGTTAGAAGTAATAAAGAGTTTTCCAGTCCGGTCAGATGTGAGCCTGCGGCTGCACCGCCGCTGCTCCTCCTCTGGCTGCCGCGGTCAGATGCTATTAGGGACACATAAGAGAGACGGATGGCCGCTGACAGGCCGAGGAAAGACCCGGGTGAATTTCTCTGGTTTCTCTTTGACGTCTTGGTGTTTTAGGAAGGTGGTGGTGGTGGTGGTGGTGGTGGAGGCTGCAGCGAGGTAGAATTTACGCTGCGGTCTCCGTCCGGATCCAGAGTTCATGACCCCCCCTCCCTTCTCAACAAGCGCGTCTTTGTGTTGCCTTTAATTTGACAGGCTCTGCGTTTTCCCCCTACTGTTGACCGCGCTTTGAGCTTTTCTCTCGTAGTAGAACTACTGAAATAACAGTAGTTGTACTGCGACGGAGACGTAGTTAAATTGTCGACATTATGATGCTTTCACAGCTACTACCAAGAAAGAAAGATGTGTGAGAAGTGCAGTTTGATTAAGACTGCAAAGAGCTGCCTGGTAAGAGAAATTCAGTATGTATAATTTATAGCAGCTCCGCGCCGTTGGAAAAAGACAAACTCAAACAGCATACCAATTAAGTTATTTTCTCTGGTTTTTGGAGGCCCGGTGATTATTTGGGATATAGAGGAGGTGCAGGGAGGCCTGTTCGGGTTTGGCCCGGAGGCCCACATCAGTTCCCGGAGGCACGGAGATCCTCTCCTTTGGTCCTCGCAACCGCTGACGTCTCGGGTTACTTTGTGCAGAGCCGCCTCGCTTCCTGCGTCGCTTATTCTGAGACTCGCTTCGCCGTCTGTTTGTTTGTGTTTCTGGGTGTGTGTGTGTGTGTGTGTGTGTGAGAGTCGGAGTTTGCTCGGGTATCTTTAAATGAGTGTGTGTAAAGTGCTGACACGGCGTTATATTTTCCTGTCCAAACAAAGCTTTGCAACAAGTGTCCATCAATTAGTAGTCCATTCCACTGTCTGTTTAGCTTGAGACTGACAGTGATTGACAGTCAATGACACCATACCTGACACACATCTGGACTACCCAGATGTGGTCAGAACCAACCATATGATAGCCTTGACAAACTAAAGGCCTAAGAATGATCTCTTACAAGTACTCCAATGCGTTGTGGTGGGATTCAATCAGGGCTAAAGAACCGATTCAAATATTTAATCGGGATTAATCGCATGATTGTTCATAGTTAATCGTAATGATCGCAAATTATTTGCACATTTTGTATCTGTTCAAAATGAACCTTAAAGGGAGATTTGTCAAGAATTGAATCCTCTTATCAACATGGGAGTGGACAAATATGCTGCTTTATACAAATGTGTGTATATATTTATTATTGGAAATCAATTAACAACACAAAACAATGACAGATATTGTCCAGAAACCCTCACAGGTACTGCATTTAGCATAAAACAATATGCTCAAATCATAACATGGCAAACTGCAGCCCAACAGGCAACAACAGCTGTCAGTGTGTCAGTGTGCTGACTTGACTATGATTTGCCCCAAACTGCATGTGATTATCATAAAGTGGGCATGTCTGTAAAGGGGAGACTCGTGGGTACCCATAGAACCCATTTACATTCACTGATCTGGAGGTCAGAGGTCAAGGGACCCCTTTGAAAATGTCATGCCTGTTTTTCCTCGCCAAAATGTTGCGTACGTTTGGAGCGTTATTTAACCTCCTTTGCGAAAAGCTAGTATGACATGGTTGGTACCGATGGATTCTTTAGGTTTTTCAAGTTTCATATGATACCAGTATCTTCACTGTAGCTTTAAAACTGAGCCCGCTACAACCTAAAAATGCAAGTTGCATTAATGCGTTAAAGAAATTAGTGGCGTTAAAACGAATTTTCGTTAACGTGTTATTATCGCGTTCACTTTGACAGCCCTGTATTTTACATAATTATCATTCCTGCTTACTCTGGATCCGTGTCATAAAGACTTGAGGCCATTTTTGGGCACTTAAAATGATTGAGAAAGTGCTGCACAAAAATGAGAGAAATTAGAATTAAGGAGCAGAACGGTGAAGTCCAGTTGGAACGTCAGGAGATCACCGTAAAGACGAGCTAAGTGGTGAAAGAACACAGAGGACAGTCTGCTGTTCGGAGCTGGACCAGGGCCTCGGGGCATGGCACCGAGGACTCCTCAGCAGCCGCGTACGCCTGCACCCACATTTTGAATTCAGTGAGTCAGATACATGCTTTTTTTGTTTCCAGTCCCTCTGCTCGAGCTCCAACCTGCTTGCTTCCGTTTTCCGGGGAAAAAAAGAGTGCCTTGGGGGAGAACGACAGACTGCTGCATCATGTGACGCTTGGCGCCGCCGCTTGGCGACTGGCACCGCCAATCTGGGCCCCGTCACGGGACCCACCTTGAGAAAGAAGCCACCCACTGCGTGGCACAGATGGGATGCCATTGGGCTGGCACGCTCCTTTACTTCATTGATTCATGTCGACCTCGTGATATTTTTACAATAGAAGGGGAGCGGAGCTATAATTCATTCATAAGAAGATCTTTACTACAGTTCTTTCCTGTTGTCAGAAGTGAGAACAAATGGACCTGAGACTACACGGCCTCGGCTCTGTTGTGAACTGCATGCAGAGTAAAATGCAGTAGGACAGATGCACTTTAAGAAACTACTGTGCTGCAGCTACGAGTTTCTCACTGCTGCGGGGAGAATCGATTCCAGATCTGCGTTACGTCATGTACAGGATGGAGGTTGTTTATTCCCCCGCCGACGCAGTTATTTTTGGGAAAACGGATGTTTCATACACAAGGTGCCCGAGTTCATATTGCACAAAGCTGCTGGGAGCCAAAACAGCTTCCTCTATCAAAAGAACAGATGCCAAAAAAGGAAACAGATGATGGGAACTAGGGGTAGGGGCCGATTCTGACAAAGAGGTGTGCTCTATAAATCAGAGATGGACTCAGCTTGAGGTGATAACACAATGGGATGGAAGAAGACGGGAGCTGGAAACAATAAATTCCAATTTTACCGCGACGGTGTCTGACAACGTGCTGGCTGAAGACGCCATCAAAACTTCAAGGAAACGTCAGAAAGCTGTGGCTGACTTTGTAGAGGTTACACGCATGGTGGTTGCTGGTTAGTATTCACAATCATGACTGTCTAATCTCATACATCCTTTTGTTTTGCGACCTTCGATTCCAAGCTATTCTACAATCATCTGCCACAATCTATCTTTAGATTCTGCACCTCTGTGTTCTTTTATTTCTTTATCGTAAAGTGTTTTTATGCTGGGAGACGGAGTGAATGTTTATCATGCCATTTTGGATGATGACGGTGGCTCTGAATGGTCAAACAACCCTCTTTTGCCTTTTGACGAATGCAAAAAAAACAACTAGTAAATCAAAGTTATTCTGAAAAATGTAATGACGGACGGAAGTTTCAGGGCCGGTGTGTAAATATGATTTATTTTTAAACGTGTTACATTATACGGACTTGGTGTGCAAAGACCTTAACCAAGCTAAAAAACATTATTTCTGCCTCAAGCAACATGTTGAGTTGCCCCTGAGGAAGGCAGTTACTCCACCTGAGCTGATCCGTGGCCAGCAGCAGCAGCAGCGCGTCCTAGCAGCTACTTGGTACGAATGAGCACCACGGCATGAATGTGAAGAAGAGTGATGCAGAAAAACAGCACTCCTTGTAATCCTTGTGGATAAATTATATTAAGTGTTAAAAAATACATCAGTGTGTGTTCAGAAACAAAGAGCTGGCCTCTGTGCCTCAGCAGCAACATCTGTGAGTGGTTAGCAAACATCCAGAATGCATTTGGATTCAATTTGCTCAGCACCTTCTGTTTAAACACCACTGAAAGCTTGTTTTTTTATTTTCCAAGGGATGAGGTGAATAATGAATCAAAGAGAAATTTAAATTCAGGATGAGCATCTGGCTATTTTTGCACCGGACTAACAGGGATACATGATGCAGACACATCGGGCCCGAGCTCTGAGAAGTAATAAGTGAATGAAGGAGAATCTACTGATTGAAATCTACTGATTTCTATGATTTAGAAATAGATTTTTTTCATGCCAGAATCGATATATTTGCTTCACAGAGGTAGAAGGTAGTCACCGCTTTTATTGTTGTAGTCTGAGAGGTGTGACGTCATATCTGTTCCGTATCCGTCAACCAAAACAAACCGCAGTGAGCAGAGAAAGCAGAAAACGTCGGAAGGTCCACGTGGATACGACCTGCACCCTCACATGTTAAATCCAAAGTGGTAAACACTACACAAGTATGGAAACACTTTGGGTTTCACACATTACCAGGAAAAGCAGAGCTAGACATCTGCTTGCTAACTCTGTCACGGACAGGAAACGTTATCGTATCGCGGTAACGTGCGATCAAGCCGGCCGTCGCCTCTCGTCTCCGTGGTCAAATGGGGAGACGCTACAACTGTAGAGCACCATATACTGACATTTATGTATTTTCCAAAGTTAAAGTCCCTAGAAGTGTATGATTCAACTTTTTCCCATGGTCTAGTGTTAAAAAAGTAAATCAATAAATCGTAATATCGAGTCGCGGTACTTAGAAATTGCAATACATTTCAAATCGGCACCAAAGTATCGTGATAGTATGGAATTGGGAGATAGGTGTATCGTCCCAGCCGTAGTAATAACATTATACATCCATCAGTATCCCTCAGTGGACTGCAGCTTCATTCCTGAGTTTCCCCAATTCCAGGTATTCAAGGATGAGAGATGGTGAATCAGGATTCCATTTCACTCTCATTTGGTTTAAGATTTTCCAATACTGAGTGTCCCCTAAAAACTGCAAAGACTTAAGTTCACTCCGAGATATTTAATCCGAAGTGGGGATACTAACTCATGTGCTGGGAGCGTAGATCTTTCCAAAGGTTTGCTGCAAAGACAAGAAATAAAAGTTCAAGTGGTCACAGTAGAGTGTATCTATTATCTACGCCCACTTTGTCCGGCGAGACAGAAAATGAGGAACGACTGATCGTTTTACACTGCACTCCCAAAGCGGTGGGGAAGGGGGGGCAAATATAAGTGGGAGGTTAGAGGGAGTGAGCTGTAGGAACTGCCCGACCGCAACCCGGTCCTTCCCCTGATTTATCCCCCTCTCCTTTCTGCACGGCTATTAAGGGTAAGACAATATTTTCATATTGTTTTATTAAACACTATGTGGCCTTATTTATTGCCGTCTCCCCAGACGGCTATAGCATACCTGCAACGGCAGTTTGCACAGCCCCCTGACCGGACTGAAAAGACCCATTGAAGCTCCGTTTCATGAAATATGGAGCTGTCGGAGACTGTGCCCCCCCCCCCCCCGCCGCCACAGAGGGACACTGCACGCAACTTTCTGTGTGTGTTTTAGACAAATGACCAAGTGTGATTCTTACCAATGAATTATATCGTCTTTCTTTCCACGAGTGTGTTGTGTCAGGTTTCAACAAGTGTGTTTTTGTACCTCCAGTGTGTGCATTCGTGTCACTGCATGTCAATTTACTATATTGTTGGAGCGCCTTGATAGCCGAGTGGTTACATGACACATAACCGCAACGTACCGGGTTCGATTCCAGCCTCGGGACCTTTAATGCACGTCATACAAAATTCCTCTAGATGTTCCTGATATATTGCGTTCAAGAGAACGGGACAGACGTGAGGTCACAGTGACCTTTTACCACCAATTTCTAATCTGTTTATCCTTGAATCTAAATGGACGTTTTTGCCGAATATGAAGAAATCCCCTCTAGACGTACCTGAGATATCGCATTCACAAGAATGGGACGGACGTGAGGTCAGAGTGACCTTTGACCACCAAAATCCAATCACTTCATCCTTGAGTTCAAGTGGACGTTTGTGCCAAATCTGAAGAAACCCCCTCTCGGCGTTCCTGAGATATCGCATTCACCAGAATGGAACGCATGGGCGTACGTACAGGTGGACGGACAACCCGAAAACTTGGGCTGTCGCCCCCTGTAAAAATATCTTTAATTGACTATATGGTTGCCTGACTGTGCACACTTAAACTTTATTAGATTTGTCACATACTAATACATACATGAAATTTGACCTCTGCATTCAACCCAGCGATGAGCTGATGTAAACGCCCGGGGAGCAACTTGGGGTTAAGTGTCTCGCTCAAGGACACTTCGGGGATCGAACTGCAAACTTGCGGTTGAAGGACGACCACTCTACCCGCCGAGCTACAGCTGCCACACGTGGCCCTGTGTATGTGATTGTGTCATTTAGCCACTATATGCTCCCCGGTAGCAGCTTTGTTTAGATGGCCCTAACCACTGCAAGCATACAGGGTTGTCTGAGCATCATCCAGACATGTCAGCATGAATCATACACTTCTCATCTCTAACGCTGCCTCTGGATAGCCACCCACACTCATATATACATTAACATCCTGTTGTGCCACAGTCACAACAATCTGTGGCCACCCAGGACCTTCACTTTCAACAGGACATCTGCTGGATGATGGAGACTAATAGCAGTAAATAGCGTACCTGCGTCTCTGCAGCCTGTTCAGATCGTTTTGACCTTGCTGGCTAAGGCGGTGCACTGCCTGAAGGGTGGCATTTTAAACACACTAACCGGCGCCAATACTGACCTGACTAAGCAAAGCGGGTGTTGGTCAGATCAGACGTGACGGATCCACATTAATCACGTTATAAAATACAGTATTTCCGCTATCAATAACGGTCATTCAGGCGGGCTGCCGACACAAGTTTCATGGTCTCGTGTTACCTCATAGAACAATAAAATATACAGACTTTCAAACTGATACAGAGAAAACACAAGAATCAGATTAGGAGTCAATATCGGCCGATAACCCAGCCCGATCGCACAAAAAGGCGTATAAATGGCGTGATAATGCGCAAGGCGTTTAGCATGCAATAAGTACGCCTTTCTCGATTTCCGTGTGTCATTTGTACGTCGTGTATCCTGTACTGATTGCAATGAGTTAGTGACGTAGTATAAAAAGCAAAAAAGACCACTTATGGCAGGCGGCTGGGCCCAACAAACACTGGAGTTTTAACCAGGAGACCCGTGTTCGAGACCGTTGTTGACCGGTGTTTTTATTTTTGTTTGTCACATGTTTTTTATTGACATTTTTCACACGTTTTCTGTAGTTGTGTTACGTTGTTTTTACTTAGTTTACGCCTTTCCGTGAGACCGGGTTGGATAACCTGTTGAGCTACTGGAATCGGTATTAGGAGAAAAGCTGGATCAGTGCATCCCTACTAAAGATGTTATGTCAAAACTGAAAGAGAAACACAGAATTCCCCACTCTTGAAGCAAAGAATTGCTAAAAAGTGGGTGTGTTGCAAAATCAAAAAGAGTGATGAAGTAAACCATCAAATCTGTCAATCCATCAATTGTGAGTGGCGTTTTGTTCTGGTGCTTTGTGTTACGTTAACATCATACCACCATGCCAAGACATGTTGTAGCGTAGACCTTTGGCAGACCCTTGGACTCATATGTCAGCCTCAAGGCCTGGGACCGAATCCCACAAAAAAAACAAGACTGAGATGAGATGAGTGGCTGGAACAAAATTACAGCCCATAAAGATATAGTAGGATATCACATAACAGATGTCTGGTTTTGGATTGACATCTGAATGTTTAAAAATGAATACAAAAGTAATTCCTCCGTTGAGGCTTAAAGGGCCCTGAGAACACACAATGGAAACATGTGTGTGTCCCGGTGGGAATCAAACCTCTAACCCTGGCAGAGTGAGCACCAATCGATGGCTTTAAAGCAACCAATCAACCTATCCTCATACATATGACATAAGTTATTCCTCATTTTTCGTACAGTTCGTCCAGCAACACGTGTCAATCTACGCTCGTTACATGCATACAGTATTTTCAAAATAAACTTCCGTCTTCACAGGAAACAACTTCGTTAGGTTAAGGCAACAAAACTACTTAATTTGGTTTCGGCAACAAAACTACTTAGGTTGAGGAAAAGAAAAAAGAAAAGAGTTTATTTGTCGGTGAATAAATGTTACAACTCCTCAAGACCGGAGCCAACTTCCTGTATCTTGAAACTCCGGCTCAGACTTTCTTAAGGTGGGCTGTTTAGGTAGACCAGCTTTTCTCCTTTAAGTGAAAAGTTGCTCCTCTGAGTTTTGCTCAGCTTTTTAATTAATTATTAATATTTCTTTAAAAATTCTTAATGTCGGTTAACGGTTAAACGGTTAATTATTAACATCCCTAGTTTAAGCAATAAAAATACTTAGGTTTAGGTAACAACACTGCCTAGTTTGGTTAAAGCAACAAAACTACTTAGTTAGGTTCAGGAAAATTTGTTGTTTGGTTTAAAATAACTTCGGAAGTGGCGTAACTTAAGTACGGAAGTTACGTGACAAATAAATCAACGTTGACTTCTGGTTTCACACGGGATACAGACACCGGTCTCCAGAGCTAAAGTCTGGTGTTTTTAGACTCACCCATTCACCCAGATCTCCTCCCTACACAGCATCTGTCTCTCTTTATACTTCCTGGTTCACGATTATGTGGATTACATACGACTTGTGGGATATATACGAATTACAGTGCATTACATTACGTAGGTATAAGTACGAACGGTGTGTGAGAACAGCCTGAACCAATAGTAGCATACGAGAGAGAGAAAGATAGTGAGCAGACAATATTCCCCATGTGAAAGGGCTTATAGTGTACGACAGCCAGCTGAATCAACAGGGGTGTTTACTGATGTCCTGATGAGACGGCTACAGCAGAGAGAAAAATTACAACTCTGTCTTTATGTGTGTTTGCGTGTTTGTAAATGTGTGTGTGTGTGTTAGCCACAACCAGCAAACGTAGCATTCACAGCAGCGGTGAGAGAGGCTTTAGAGAGCTCATATCAGATCAAAGAACGGGGAGTCAGTGGGGGCTGTTGATACTGACTCATTAGATAGCAGGAGAGCAGGAGATGAAATAGTGATGGATGGTGGGTGAAGGAGGAGGAGGAGGGGAGACAATGGAAGAAGATGATGCATTTTGAGAGACACAGAGAGACAGACAACTGATGTGAGTAAAAAATAAATGTGTTCATGTGTAAAAAAAAATAAATAAAGACAAAAGAAGAGGATGGACGCTTTCTGTGTGTACATGTATAAAACTTTAGCATCATAAGCTACTAACCTTAACTTTAAACCTAACCAAAAATCAAGTCTTAACCCTGGAATTGAGTGGTTTAACCGCTTTCTGTCCCCAAATGGCAATGTCACTGTGTACATGTACATATTTACGACTCCACAATATGATAAATACAATTACACAGACTCATACTCACACACACAGAACACAAAATTAGGGCTGTGAATTTATTAAAATATTCAATCGTGATTAAAATCAAATTAATCGCACATTTCTTATCTGTTGAAAATGTACCTTAAAGGGAGATTAAATATAAGTATATACTCTTATCAACATGGAAGCGGGCAAACATGCTTGCTTCATGTAAACGTATGCATATATTCATTATTGAAAATCAATTACCAACACCAAACAATGACAGATATCGTCCAGAAACCCTCGCAGGCACTGCATTTAGCATAAAAAATATCTTATTATCACGTTAACTTGACAGCCTAACTCAAAACCTAAATGTAGTTTCACACTCACTGATAAAAAACACACACATCTTCACATGCACACACACAAACTCCAAAAACTCTCCTCCCGAGTCTCTACAGTGTTTGACATACTAGTCAGAGTAGGTGTGATGTGACGGTACAGCAGGGTGGGAGATAAAGGGAGAGAGGGAGAGAGGAGCTAGCGAGAGAGACGCGAAGGGAGTTGGTGGAGTTGAAGCGAGGAGCTTGTCTCACTTTGGCCCCGTCTCTACAGATCAGGAGATGCAGACAGCAGGGCGACCAGGGGAAGCAATGACCCTGTCAGAAACACTGACTCTCATCTGGGGGGACACTTGTATGTATGTGGAAAATGAACTCCTATGTGACACTTTGAGTTTCAAAGAGTCATGTTCACACTTTTTAACGTCACAACGGATCGAAGTTACGGCCAATTTAACAGTAAAACGAAGAAGGTAAAGAAATCAGTCCTATAATGAGTGTATTTAAACATTTTCAAGCATTTTTATTATACAATCCAGTAAATGAAAGATTCATTTCAACTGCTGTTTCAGTTTCTTTAAGAACCATTGGACACCTTGTAACAGAGGGAGACATAGCGCCCTTTTCTGTTAGTCAACGTGATGACGTATTTTGCTGACGGAGCGTTAAGTGGAGGCAGAATAATTCTCTGAACACGTTAGTTAACGCTGGCTAGCAAGTAGTGTTGGCTTGTTTTTTTAACAATAGCTGAAGAAAATACTAGTTTATCTCAATATGTTCAGTCACTCGTTCTCCAGTGTTAGTTGAGAAAGTTAACATTAACCAACGGGACCAGATTAGCCGACCACCTCCAGCTAACACCGTGTCGTGATCATGACATCGACACATAAAGGGTCTATATGTCAGTGCAGGAAATAGACTTTGAGTCTGGAGGGCTCGGACGATGAGGAGATTATTTTCCCATCTACCTGCCCACCTGTACTCTATGTCTGATCCTTTTCTGTCTATCCATCGTCTCTTTTCTGTCTGCTCGTTTCTTTTTCTTCCGCCAAGGTGGGTCACCTTCATGCTGCCCACAGGTGATGACATTTTGTCAAACTTACAGCTGAAGAAAGCCGCCATAAACTCCTTCTGACAGAAGCAGCCAGTCCCACGGCGCATCATCCGATACACTACGCTGAATCGCTTTGCAATTTTCTATACTCATGTCAGTCTGCCCAGCAGCTCCTCTGTGATTGCTGCAAAAGGCTGCAAAGTGTTGGTTGTCAGCTGGCATGTTGCACGCGGTCATGCTAAAGCAAGCAGGTTTACGTATGTTGCTTGTCTGGTTCTGTGTCACTCAAGAGGAATAGCAGGCACCAACACTGTTAGATTTAGTGGTTTCATTTTATTCCATATGTGGCGTTGCAATCTGTTCTGCTGAGGCTGCCATCTCTTCTTCTACAGTATGATGGATTCCTCCTTAACGACTCGAACGTTAACCTTCAAATATGGCAGTCCTAGAAGCGGCCGATTCTTTCTCAATGATTTTGAAATACCTGACCCAAGGCTATTATGAGTCTAAGATGTGTCAGTAATAGCTGTGAATATTTACCTTAAGAGCAAATCTAACCATCTATTAACAAGAATAATAGTCTGAACATCCAGGCTGTAATGTCCATTTCTATCCATAGTAAAATGACAAAAACAACAAAGTGTTCTTGGATCCTGAGTAGCTGTGGGGCTGAAAATGGAATGGATGTCTTGACTGAAAATAACAGCATTCATCCACAGGTACACAACAGTGTGCTTAGCAACTTAGCCATATTAAAGTCGGAAGTTGTATGACATTAGAAAAACCTGAGGAATCCATCGGTACCAACCATGTCATACTAGCTTGTCGCGAAGGAGGTTAAATAACGCTCCAAACTCACGCTGCATTTTGGAGAGGAAAAACTGGCATGGCCATTTTCAAAGGGGTCCCTTGACCTCTGACCTCCAGATATGTGAATGTAAATGGGTTATTTGGGTACCCACGAGTCTCCCCTTTACAGACATGCCCACTTTATGATAATCACATGCAGTTTGGGGGCAAGTCATAGTCAAGTCAGCACACTGACACACTGACAGCTGTTGTTGCCTGTTGGGCTGCAGTTTGCCATGTTATGATGTGAGCATATTGTTTTATGCTAAATGCAGTACCTGTGAGGGTTTCTGGACAATATCTGTCATTGTTTTGTGTTATTAATTTATTTGCAGTAATAAATATATACATACATTTACATAAAGCAGCATATTTGCCCACTCCCATGTTGATAAGAGAATTAAATACTTTAAAAAAGTGTGATTAATTTGCAATTAATCGCAATTTAATATTTGAATATATTGACAGCCCTAAATTGAAGCATTCTGCAGGGAGTATGAATGTGCTCTTGTGAATTGACAATTTACCCATTAGATAATTCATGAGTACAAGTTAGGAAATTTGGCATGACTGACTATAGGGATCCGATCCAATTACTTATCTTCTGATACCGACTCTGATTCTTCAACTCTATCTGGTATCTGGTGATTTTTTCCCAAATTTGAAAGACTTAATTAACATAATGTTGGTGCCCCGCTGTGACTGAATTAATGTCATTGTTAGAGGAAGAAGTCTTATGATGACATTGACAAAGAAACTCCCAATCCACTTAACAATGTCAGTATTTGTACCAATCCGGCATAGTAGTTTGGTGCATCTCTAGTACTGACTGGACACAACGACTGACCAATGGAACGTACCAACTATGATACCTGCAAGAACTCAATTTGCTCCATAAACTCTCAGATCACCCTTGATCCTTTTAACTCTTGAGAATAGTCCTTAAATTATTCTTTTATTGAGTCATTCAGACACCTCACAAGGACTTGACCACAAGAGACAAATGCACAAATGCAATCAACAGCACACTCCCTGACTGACTACTATGGCACTAATCCTATGTGTCACAGAGGAGTAATAACTACTCCTATGGATTTACGCATATATGTGACAAGGTAATTAAGAGTAAAGAAGGGGGAGTCTATTCACTGCCACAGCACGCTTTAACCTTGACAAGCCCCTGCTGCTAATGAACCGCTCTGAGGAGAAGACTAACGACTTCTTACTACCAGTCTTGGGATCACTCCAAAAATCCACTTTCAAACCACACCGCTTACCTAAGGTCTTGTTTCTAAACTGGCTGAACCTGGGATTGGGGTTTTTCAAACGGTTGGCTCCCGGGTTAAAGAAAAGAGAGGAATTCATCAGAGAGGACGCGTCGGAGCGAGGAACTCTCCCAGGATTATTAATGAGATTTGACTTGCAGGAGGGATGAAGTTGGGGCTGGTGAAGGTGGGACAGTGAAGCCGGGGGAGGGATTTATGCTTATTGATTAAAGTTCAGCTACAGGTCAGCGTGTGGTACCTGGGGAAAGACAGATAAAGGGGAAGGTGGGATATAGCAGCATGCCCCTCCGAGGCCCCCCGATGCACTTGAAACAACGCTGCTACAGCCTGGCAGAGGTGTTTCATCATTGTGCTTTTATGAGGCAAGTTAGATCAGGTCAGCCATGGTTCAATTTCTCAAAGCTTTAACTGCTTCAATGTGGATGTCATTGAATGGACTGACAGGCAAACAAAACACTTTGAAAGTACTTTAATATTTTTATACTGAAGATAAACTTAAAGAGGACCTATTATGCTTATTTTCAGGTGCATACTAGAACATGTTTACATGCTTTAATGTTCAAAAAATGCTTTGTTTTTCCCATATCGGCTGTGCTGCAGCACCTCTTTTCACCTTCTGTCTGAAAGCTGTTTAAGCTCCACCCCCGTCCTCCCTCGAAAAAGCCCAGTCTGCTCTGATTGGTCAGGTGGCCCACTCTGTTGTGATTGGTCAACCGAACCAAACTCTTCGGACTCCGCTCCAGCTCCACTCTAACCAGCTTTGTTTGAGGGCGTTCCAAACTAAGCAAATGTGTTACTTGATGACATCACCACGTTACGGAACAAAAGGCGGGACTTCAAGCGAGGCGTTTCAGGCAGTTCAGGGGAGAGTAACTTTCTTTGGCGTGGACGTTAGGCTTTGTAACTTTGCAGACCTTTTACACGCACAAAAAAACGACATAACATACTAAAGGAAAGGGGAAAAAGCACAAAAGCATAATAGTTCCTCTTTAAATTAACCGGCTACAGCTCTAAACTCTAACACTAACACTTTTACTATAAATAAATAAATAATATATGGTTAACAGTAATCTGTATCAAAGTAATCAAACTAAGATAAGGAAAGTAGGGTATGTTTGGTTGTGGATATTGTTTCATTGATCATTCCACTTACTTCATATATACCACTGACAGATAGAAATACTGTCTTGCATCCAGTTTACTCCCTGATCTTTCTGGCGCATACATAAATCCAAAATGTTGAATTAATGAGGACGGCTTAGTGACTCAGAGGACACCTCACTGGGATCGTGTGGCTGGGTTTGTCTGTTCTTAAGAACATGCGACCTGTACATGCAAAGTATGGCGGGATATACAGTATAGGCTCTAGCCCTCCGTAACCCCGCATAGGATTAGTCTACATAGCAAATTGATGGATGACTGAAGGATATTCGACTTTGCATTTACACGCACTTCATAAAATTGCATGAATGCACAAAACTTGTGTGTTAATTGGCTTATGCACATACTGATTAAAAGCTTAATTAAGTAGTTTAGTCAGACTAGTTTTTATATGACAATTTTCATGGGTGAAAAATTACCTTAATCCAATTCTAATTAAGTTATTAGTGTGCATGTAAACGCAAATGACATGCAATGGCTTAAATTTAATCTCTAGAAATACACACTTTCACATAAGAAGATATTAATGTACATGGGGTGGCCATAATACGATAGAAGCAACACCTAATCAAATACAATAGAACGGTAACAACCTTTTTGAAGGATGTGACTGTGTCTTTTAGACCATTGATTCCCAACCTGGGGTCCAAGCCTCCCTTAAAAAACTAGTAAAAAAAACATGCAACTTGCTAATTAGTAGCAAAATCTAACTAAATATTCTGCTTCAATACATATTTGTTGGCATTTAGCCTTTCAAAAACAACATTTCCGCTGCGGTCAAAAACCTATTGGCACTCCTGCTTGAAGCACACAAAGTTGGCCCACACCTGTATTAACGGGGTGGTCTAGCAGCAATCTAACAACACTATAAATTACATTTATTTAACCACAATAACAATGCTAAACAATAACGCTATTTTAGTAAATTAATTAAGTAATTACAAAAAAGAGATCATATAATGTACCTGCATTCACTTGGCGAATCCGTCAAGACGTCACTATATTTAAGTTGACGTTGTTTCTATTCATTAAAGAAAGTTGATTGAATAAGAAAAGTAGGGCTGTCAAAGATAACGTGATAATTTAATGCCACTAATTTCTTTAACGCATTAACGCATTAACGCATTAACACATTAACGCAAGTTGCGATTTTTAGGAAAAAAAGCTAGAGTGGAGATACTGGCGCCATATGAAACTAGAAAAACCTGAGGAATCCATTGGTACCAACCATGTCATACTAGTTCGTTGCAACTTGACAAATCTCCCTTTAAGGTACATTTTGAACAGATACAAAATTTGCGATTATTTTGCGATTAATCACGATTAACTATGGACAATCATGCGATTAATTGCAATTAAATAATGATTGACAGCCCTAAAAAAATATATTTAATACACTGAATCAATATATTCAAATTGAGGATTTTGTTCAACTATTTGTAATTTTTTTTAGGGTGATGACGTTGGATGGGCTCAGCTTTTTATATACTTATATACATATACTTATACTAGGAAAATAGGTTGGGAACAACTGTTTTAGACCCTCTGAAGGTAGTGAGAAAACCTTACAGTATATAATGCTATCCTGTACAATAACGTCCAGACTGGGGCAACCGTCAACAAACATTTGATGAAATAAGCTTCATAAAGATAATATATTTTAAATTGCATGGCTGTTTGTTGGACCGTATAACATGCTGCTCTTATTGTGTCCACCACCATCACATGTGAGATAAAGTAGTCATTACACTTTCCACAGGATTGACTTTTCTTCTAGAGGCATGTCATTTTCCCCCAAAGTGCCAAAGTAGGCCCGTTTTCCAGGTGAGCTCCACCGAACAGCATGAAAGGTCTCCTGATTACTCACATGGGTGAGTCTCTGCCTCCAGCACGCCGCTGTGCTAAACATGACCCCCTTCACCTCCCGTTCGGCGTCGACATGTTTCACCTGCCAGCTCTGCTCACAACCAGAAACCTCCTCCTCGCTGATCTCTTCTGCCTGACATGACTTGAATTAAATCTCTCGTTGTTGTTGTAGCAGCAGCAGGAAAAGCACCTGAGGATAAACAGCTGAGGCAAACACGCGGCACCGTGACCCCCCCTCAGCATATACACCCCAACCCGCAACATCCTCCAACCCCTGTCATGAATTTTAATCACCTTACAAGCATGACATTAACCTTTTCGTATGGCGAGCAGCCGTCACATCCTCTCATGTGTGACCTGTGATCTATCCTGCCCGTGGTTAATTTGGGGTGGCAGAGGGTGGTCCCCTGCTGAGGTATGGGGTGTGGGGGGGTGAACAACCAGGCGTGAGACAGGTTCCCATGGCGCCCCACCTGGAAGATTAAACGCTGAAGCGAAATGCAGACAGGAAGCAGAAGGTTCGCCCTGACATGCTTGGAATAACACACAACCTGCATTACGCTCCGAATGCCTCGGTGGAAATAGATTGCGTCACCGGTGGCGTGCTAACAACACGGCCGCGCGGCTCGACTGTGTAATACGAAATGCCTCAAGAGTATCGAGTAAATTCCGCTGATGAGCTTATCTGTGGCGACTTATCTATTGTAATGCCAGGCGATAGAATAAGCTCCAATTCCAAGATCACAACGGCAGCCAAGAGGTTCAGATTTATAATCCTCTCACAATATTCACACAAAAGTAGAAGGATTACATAAGTCAGGAAAACAAAAAAGAGCACGCACAAGTCAACAAAGGTGGGGATATAATTCAGCTGCGAGAGGATGAAGTGAGATTGTTGAACAACTGGGAGTGGAGTAACAAGGTCACTCCCTTCAGGGTTTAAACAATCGAGCCCCTCGGAGGAAAACAAGCCAGGAAAGCCAATTCATCGCCTCTGTATTAAAACTTTTCTCGCTCTGCGATAGAGGTCGGAAGTAACTGCAGCTCAAAAAAAAAAGCCCCCGGGAAAACGAACGCCGACTGGTAGGTGATGATGAGCCCAATTGAATGCAGATTGCGTTAATTGCGCTGCAGCGGGGCGGATTAATCACTGTTTGAGAGACCTGAGGTGAAAAAGGTGAGCGCTGAATGGTTTTTCCGGTGATAATGAGCCTCAGTCATTTCACTTTCATCAGAATAACAATTAAATTTCCCACCGCGTGTGACAAATGAACAGGAGTTTGTCTCGGCGGCATTGGTGCGAGAACACGACAGCAAACGCAAATACACACAAGGTGAGACGCTCTTGAAATGTCAGCTGATGAATCTCAAATATATCATATACCTGCTCATCATTCTCACACAGAGCACAGTTTCAGAACATCGTTTCACCGTGGGCAAAGTCTGAATATGAGTAGTGACCATCTGGTGTGTTTAACCTCCTCCCACCTGCTTGTCAATCCTCATTTTTCTTGAATACGTTCCCTGCAAGGTGTCTCACTGCAAGTTAAAACTCTGGTATCAGACAATCGTTAGTGATATCTGTGTGAGTGATGTTTAATCTGGATACTCAGCATTGACTAATGTGATTCTCATCCTGTTTCAGCATTCTTCAGGCTGCTCCCTACAGCTGTCTAAAAAGATGGCGTGCATGTGGGGAGCAGAAGACAAACAGAATTCCCACTGTGATACTTTTGCACTTTTTGTTTATGGCTTTGAGGCACGAATATACAGAAAAGCATGTCAAATTTAAATTGAAGTTTAAAACACCCCTGATAATTGGAATGTAAGATGTTGATTTATGCTGCCTAAACTACTTTTTAACTGCCCGAGTAGACGACATGTGAATGAGTGGATTATTTCCACTGCAATGTGGGCAAAAGACAGACCAGTATTTGATCAGGAAACATCTGCACACAGCCTGAAGGAACACAAGAAAACACACACAGAACACTGCATCAACACGAACTAAGACTACTAATATTATATTAATGTTAACAATTGAAAAATGGAAGATAGACCGATTGGGGACAGAGAACGAAAATGTCTCAGTTCTCCTCAAACAATGGGAATGAATTATGGCATACGTGCTACACAATGGCACTGAAACACTCCCAGAGTGACAAAAAAGTTTCGATGGAAGATGATCTATTTATAGAAGATATATATGCCGTACCGTTTTGAAAACGTGAGGTCTTCAGCTTTTAGAATCTGTAGACCAACTGTATGTTGTGTCCAAGCTATGTGTTGTTACGAACCATTTTAATTAAGCCGTACAGAAATAAACTTTGTAAACATAAGAACAAGTTGTAATCAAAAGATCCGCAATCATTTTCTCGTAAGTCTACAATATCATGCTTGGTATCATTGGAAACTAGAAATTCCGAGCTTTCCAACTCACCTGAAACGCACCTCGAATAGTAATGATCAACCGTTACCAATCGCTTTTTGTTGTCACAGTAGCTGGTATACAAGGCTCCAGACTAACTTTTTTGACCACAGTCCCGAAATAATTTTTTCAGCCTTCCCGAAGTCAGTGTAAAGCGTCAATAATTCTAAATATTACCCTTTTACTTTATTCCTTTTTTAATTATTGTATTTTTATTTGAATATCTGTTTGATTTCTGCTTAGAGCTAGTGTCAGGGAGTTATACTGTAAACAGGTCATAAATCTCTCTCTAGTACCTATTTTATATTTCTGTGAAAACATTTCCCTCAAACAACTGGTTTTATTCACGTTTCTTGCCAAAAACTACATTTTACAAGATTACATTTGAACACATCATGATAACGTTATAATTTACCTTCGCCCAACACTCATTTTTACTGAACAGAGCTTGAACGCATCATAATGTGCACAATGCAACCTCGTTGACGTTAACGTTTAGCTTTAGTAGTGTGTAGCGCCTGAACAACCACATGTGCAGCTCCTGGCCAGTGAACGAGGTGGGAGACGGCACTATACTACGCACACGATTGTTGCTCTCATTCACATGCACCACGAGTGTTTAGCCACAGGTGTGTAGTAGTAGTTTGTCCTCAACAATCCATCCAATAGATGTTCACATATTTCCGTCTGGCTCAACAGACCAACAATGCCATCCCTAGAGCCATGCAGGGCTAAAAATATCTTTCTGAGAAAATTGTTTCACTGGTGTGCACCTGTGGTTTTTCTACAGCAGAGACAAAAACTCAGGTGGAAACAGAAGAGGCGCCTGGCTGCCGTGGTTCAGCAGAGATAAAAGTGAATAATAACCTACAGACTAATAGAAAAGGCTGTGTTTCCTGAAAGGTTGCATCACTTCCAAAGATATCGTCATCCTCACGCCGCTGCATGAAGACAGAGCTGAGAGTCCTACTGACCTTGCAGACACGACTTCATAAATACTCTCCACCTTTGATCAAACTAAAGTTTGGGTGTCAAGATTCGTGTTTGCGTGCCGAGGAACAGCGATATATCAGTGGCTATCAAGTCACTGTAACATTTTATGAGGAGCATGTGAGCCCTTTCACATCGTTGTGCAGGAAACACACTTCTACTTTCAAGGTCACTTACCCACAAGTTTTGAACGGCATGTGCATCATCCTAGCAGTTACCTGAAACTGAATAAGTAGGCATCATCATGCATTATTAAACGATAGTAGTCTATCAAACCTCACTGGCTCCCCTGGGAAACTTTCTGACTTGTCCAACATGTAATGGAGATGCAGGTAAGTGTTTTTTAAGAGGACAAGAGGAGAGGAGGCTGTTCTCTCTGGGGACTGGCAGGGTAGCACGGTGCTTCACGGTAACCACTGGCGGTATTGACGGGAGGAGAGATCAAAACATCTGTCGCTCACAAGACCGAGCTGAGTCCCCGAGTGGCCACCACCTGCCTGTGAAATCTGAAATTCATCTCCACCCTCACAGAATGTGTAATGCACATGGAAGCCAGCCAAAAAGAGCATTTGCCCTCTAATGCATTCATGGGAGTCGTGTTTGGAGTGCAGGCGATAGGGTGCAGCTACAGTGCAGGTGAGCGGCTGTAATATGAAATTATGGTTTCGTTCTTTACCCCGAAGCACTGGGAATGCATTAGCACAAGTGGAAGGGGGGGGGATCTGTTTGTCCTAATCTTCTTTTTCTAATCCCTGCGACATGAGGACTGGCTCTTCTTGCTTCAGGGCAAGAGAGAAAATTTAAAGCGGTGGAGGTTGACATTTCCTCTCAATGTGCTCGGTGTGTAACTCCCATAGAGAGCCAAAGTGAAACCACAACTTTCGGGTCCTGTTCCAGAAGTAAGAAGAAATTTGATTAAAAAAAAGCACTCCAAAAATACAGACCAAAGCTTGCACAACGGGAGCACGATGTTGAGATAATTAATAATAATTGTAATAAATAATTTGTATTGTAATAATGAATGAATAATCATTTCTGATGTATTTTGGTTTAGTTTCTGTCTGTGTTTATATCAGGCGGCAGCCTCCGATTTCTAAAAATGTCTTGATCAGCATTCGGTTGTACTTGGCTCCACCCTCTCTTGTCACTTCTGGTTGCAGAAAACCAAGATGGCAACAGCCAAAAAAAAGATGATTACGGCCAAAACCCAAGATGATTACGGCAAAAAAACGAGATTGTGACGACGAAACACCAAGATGGCGAAGACCAAAAAACATGATGGGGACGGCCAAAAGCCAAGACGGTGATTGCCAAAAACCAACATTGTGAGGGTCAAAAACCAACATGGTGACAGCCAAAACCAAGATGGGGATGGCCAAAACCAAGATGGGGATGGCCAAAAACCAAAATGCCGATGGCCAAAAAAAACAGATGGTGATGGCCAAAAACCAAGATGGTGACAACCAAAATGCCCACCTCGAGACTTCCAAATGGCAGTCCACAAACCAATGACGTCACGGTGACTATGTCCAGTCCATGGCTTATATGTTAACCTTAAAGAACTGAATCACACCCCACACTATTAGAAATGAGCGCATGGTTGGCAACGCACAAAAGGTCAGCATCTGTTTTGGGTGTTAACTGATGGCACTCAGGATATGATGCGGCCTGTAAGGCTTAGTGTTAATAAATCCCCCTCCAATAATACAGACAGGAAAACAGGTAGGGTTGAATGGTGTAGACTTTTTTAGGACAGCAAAGACTACAGCTAAAAAGTTGGAAAGGTAGCATTAGAATTAATCAATTATGCTTGTTTAGAAGTAATAACAGCTATACAATATGTGCTATCCTTCATATACGCCGACAGTATGGCTCGCTTTTATAACGTTTGCACAACAATCACACCCAGCAGATTAGAGCGAATCACAATGCATTATGGCTCCAACACGAGACACGCTTGTCTGTGTCAGGAGTCAATAGAGTCCCAACAGAAACCAAACAACATTCAAAGGTCAGCGCCCAGTGACATGAAACGTTAGCACGCAAGCGACAGATTGCAAAAAGATCTAATCACCAGATGCCCTTTCAGGAGCAAAACAAAGCGGCGCAGACAGCAGGGATGGGTCGACTGCCTCGCTTAATATAAACTGCACAAGATAAATAGCTGTTTGACACTGGCATTTTAAAACGCCCGTGGCACTCACTGTAACTCCCTCACCGGAGTGACAGCAGCCTCGGCGATGATTCATGTCTAGGAACACTCTGACAAACTTGGAAAAAGTGGAGGCAGTTAATGATAGAAAACTTCAGTCTACAGCAGTGGAAGTCTTTATATCAGCTGTTTTCATCTTAGGAATACAAAAGCAGTTTAACCCTCTGAGACCCGACGACTTTACCATCTTTCAGAAGCTGTATATCACTTTTAGAGCTAGCCATTTTCAAAGAAGTCCCTTGACCTCTGACCTCAAGATATGTTCTATGGGTACTGATGAGTCTCCCCTTTACAGACATGCCCACTTTACGATCCAATGAGCCCAACTGAATTCATGTGTGATGATGTTAGTCCCCATAGGAGACATTTCATTAAACTTTTAAACATGACCTCACTGTATAAAATGACCTGAGGTGACCTCTAGGATAATCACATCCTCATGAAACTTTACAGCCACAAACTAGAGACCTAGAGCATTCAGAGGATGGATGGATCAGACTAGAGACCTAGAGCATTCAGAGGATGGATGGATCAAACTAGAGACCTAGAGCATTCAGAGGATGGATGGATCAAACAAGAGACCTAGAGCATTCAGAGGATGGATGGATCAAACTAGAGCATTCAGAGGATGGATGGCTTTCCTAGCTAGATTGACAATAAGGGGGTTTCAGAGCAGTTTAAACAACAGAAGTGCTCGCCATCCAATTGCCAAATTCTTGCACAAATCTAAAAAAGGCCAAATGTTTTTGAAACCAAATCAGAGCATGACTTTTTCTATGGTGTTCCTCAAGGTCTTGGTGTCTTAATGTGGTATTCTCGAGTGGTAAAAATGGTTAAATGTAGCACCAAATCTGTGCAACAAATGATATCAACCCCAAAAATTGCTGCAATAACTTATGAGACATAATAGAGCATGTGGATGACCATCATATACTTCTATCATAATGTTCTAAGCCCTTTCATTCATGATTATTTCTGATTTATGACTAGAACAACTTGACACATAGTGCTGAGCTGCATCTTAAATTAATCTTCAGGTTTCCAGCTTTCAGATGATGTACACCACTTCTATGTGACATCTACTGTTGACCTGCTATCTGCCCCTAAAGACCCCCTGTACCCCCCTAAAAAAGACCATAATGGGTCTATTGTGGGTCTCAGTTAACAACGAAATAAAGTAGAGAGAACTTTTGGGGGGAAAAAAACAATATTGCATTCTATTCTCTGATGGACTTTTTCTTCTACTCTAAAAGTTATTCATAGTGACCTCTGTTCTGTCGTCTAAGAACAGGCTGATTGCTTTTCCCACAAGGTTTATACCTCAACAGAACTCACATTTCTACCAAGCGCTGAAAATTGAGGTTATTCAATGACACAGGAAATACTTATATCATGATGAAAGAGCCTTTATGACATTCTGAGTTGAATAATAAAATAGAAAGAGAAACATTTTCTACTAACATCCTCCGAATTCCTGAACAGCAGCCTAATTCTCCATCAACTAGTTGATTGCCTGCCCTCCCTATCATTGACTGTCTCCATCTCTCTGTAATGAGCTTCTTTAGCGTGCTCTGCCATCCCTTCATCAGAGCTACAAGGCCCTTTGTGAGGGGTCCTTATCATGCCAGTCAGCCAGCATTGAATATCTTCTCTAATTAAGTTGAAGCCAGCTTGGCAGGTGTCCGTATAATGAAAGAGCAAGGGCTCAGGCTCATTTCCACCACGCTGGGAGAAGCAGCGCCTCCCGAGGTTTTGCTATTTGCATAATGAGCGCCGATTCGCGGACAGGACAATGTAGCCGAGGACCCCAGGTGAGAAAAGGGTGCCGAGCGATAAGAGAAAGGGGGGGCGACACGCAGCGGCGTACCTCTACCAACTACCAGCAGTAGATGGTAATTGAACTGAGCAAGTGCCAAGCGTAATTTTAGCGGGAGAGGAAGACGGGCGCGGTGAAGCTGTAGGACGGTGGAAACAACCTGACTGACAAGCCATTCGCAGATCCATTTCCCCGCCTGTCAGTCTTGCG
This sequence comes from Sebastes fasciatus, assembly GCF_043250625.1. Taxonomy (NCBI): domain Eukaryota; kingdom Metazoa; phylum Chordata; class Actinopteri; order Perciformes; family Sebastidae; genus Sebastes; species Sebastes fasciatus. The sequence goes on along the minus strand of NC_133817.1, from coordinate 3,858,424 downwards.
AGCGAGGCGCGATGTCACGGCGGCACCTCTGTGACCCGCGGGGATCCTGTCCCGGTGTCAAAGCTGGTTGGGTGATTGTCATGTTGGAGCTATACCCTTAGTACAGACCTTGAAAGTAGGGGGTGGATGGAGAAGTGAAAGTACTGTCACTGTAAGGAAAGGTAAGTTATTCAAAGGTGTTTTTATCCATTTGGTAGGAATTCTGCTACTGGTATTCCACATGCTTCCTCTTTTTACTTCTATTGGCCATCCATCACTGCAGGATTTCATTCCAAAAGGTCACAAAAGTAGAGAAGCAAAGAGGCGAAACTCGGCTGCTTTTTTGACAACAGCCGCTAGATGCCCCTACGCCGTTTTGGACTGAAAATGCCAAATGAGTCTCGGACGTCTGTAGATCAAAGTTAAATCAAAATCCCAGTACGAACACTTAAATATCCCTCATTTAAATCATTGTCCTAAAAGTTGCAAAATGAACTCACAGCTGAATCCAGAGTTATTTTCCTCGGCATAATGAACGTGCATCAGACCCACGGGACTGCACCGCCCTGCACGCTCATATGACATATCCGGTTCTGCTGTATGCAGCTGTAATAATGAATATATCGGCTGTAATTCATCACTTTTATTATCTTATAATAATACACCCATGGGCTGTATGCAGTAAGCCTGTACCGTGGTGGATGTATTAATGTCTCTGTTCCCAAAACAACCGGCTATCGGCCAGTAGCTAGTAGTGCTAGTAACAGTCTGTTTACTAACACACAGGGCAAAAGCACAGGACATAACCTCTTCTACATCCATGGTCTGTCGTCTATTGGACATTCATTTTTGAGATCCTTGACGTGAAAAAGTTTGAGATTGCTCTCAAAATCTGTGTGCTGGATTTTTCTAACTTCAATTTACGCTCACTTTCTGCTCCTCTGGGAAGCAACTGGGCTGAAAGTTAGTAGATAACCATCGCATTAGTGACGGCTGCAACTTTGCAGTTTATCTCCCACACTCTAGTGCCGGCTGCTGTGGTTGGACGGGAACGTGCAGGCACAGACAAATGAGAAATCTCCCCCCGTTTATTCAGCGTGAATCTTAATTGGCTGCTTGTTTAGAAATCATTAATGTCGGAGCCTCAGAGTACCGACGCAGCCCGGCTCATGAGATAGCACCCAGAATAATGAGGGGGAAACCAAACACTAACACAGCTCTTTCCCCCCCCTTGTTCATCTTGATGATTTTAGTCATTAATCAATATTGACTGGCTAACAAGGCGACTAATCTATCTCCATGTGAAATTAAGTGTTTGTCTCCTTTTCTAATCTATTGTGTTAAAACAAACGTGTTAACTTTGCAATCACAGAAAGATGTATTCATTCTCTAAATAGTTGCTGAGTAAGCTCGACCTATTTTTTGGCTGAGCCACATAGCGTAACAATTACAGAGGAAGAGGGAGATGGATTCCCTCTCCAAGACAAAAACCCTACGCAGAGACACAAACATTAACGGAGCACAGACTCATCACTTCCCCTCCAAAAACACATCGTCAGAGAGTCACATGTAAACAGTTCCTCATAGTTTGGCCTTTCGTGTTGTTAGTTGCAAAGACCGACGTGTTTGTATCAACTTTTTGTTATGAGATGTAGCTCTACACCGTTTATAACAACGACTGTAATCATAGATTATGATTAGGGCTGATTGGGGCTGTCGATTGAAAATATTTAATTGTGATTAATCGCATGATTGTCCATAATTAATCATGATTAATCACAAATGAATCGCACATTTTTTAATCTGTTCAAAATGTACCTTAAAGGGAGATTTGTCAAGTATTTAATACTCCTATCAACATGGGATGGGGAAAAATGCTGTTATATGCAAATGTATGTATATATTTATTATTGTAAATCATTTAATAACACAAAACAATGACAGATGTTGTCCAGAAACCCTCACAGGTACTGCATTTAGCATAAAACAATAAGCTCAAATAATAACATGGCAAACTGCAGCCCAACAGGCAACAACAGCTGTCAGTGTGTCAGTGTGCTGACTTGACTATGACTTGCCCCAAACTGCATGTGATTATCATAAAGTGGGCATGTCTGTAAAGGGGAGACTCGTGGGTACCCATAGAACCCATTTACATTCACATATCTTGAGGTCAGAGGTCAAGGGACCCCTTTCAAAAAGGCCATGACAGTTTTTTATCGCCAAAATTGAGTGTAAGATTGGAGCGTTATTTAGCCACCTTCATGAAAAGCTAGTATGACATGATTGGAACCAATTATTCCTGTTCTTTAGGGTTTCTAGTTTCACAAGATGCCAGTATCTTCAAGCTTAAGCCCGCTACAAAAATCGCAATTTGCATTAATGCATTAAAGAAATTAGTGGCGTTAAAAACAAATTTACGGTATTATCGCGTTAACTTAGACAGCCCAGGTTCCGTCTTTAAAACTCCTCTCATTCATTAACAGTGAAACAGTGTGTTGTACTCATCCTCCATCTATCTGTCAAAAGTGTCATTTAATCATGTTGGTTAAAAAGAAAGAGGTTCAGCAGTTAGTAGCACAGTGGGGTTAGAGCTGTAGACGGCAGTGGGTAATGATGACAACACTGCTGGTGGACTGATGAACACACCGTCTATGAGTGCAGCAGCCTCAGGCAGTGTGAGGATGTATGTGAGGATGTCTAGCCGTGCCATGAGTGGTCTGGTGTGCAGAAAGTGGCTGCAAAAGCATGAGCCAACAGTCAAGGTCATACATGCTCTTGAATTAATGGAGATTGAATTCAGTGCTAAATGATCTTCACATTCAGATGAGTACAGTGAGTGATGTCAGTGAGTGATGTCAGTGAAGCTCGGTCCTTCAACATGAAGACCTTTCTCAAGTCTACTTTTGAGACGGAGCGGAAAAATAAATGTCTTGAGTTCTTAAAGGTAGGGTGGCTGATCTTGAGAAACTAGCAAGAGTACACTTGGTTTCTTTAAAAATGATCCAACTGAAAAACCCAGCCCAGTGTTGCCAACTCTATTCCAATGAAAGTAGCCAGCAGCACTACTGTAGCTCCAAAAGTCGCTTAATCTAGAGAGAAAGTTCCTAAAATCTTCACCAAACCTAACCCTTTTAAGAGCATCCTGTGTCAATCTGAAAACTTCCAAGGGTGCCACATGGTCAACTAGCTCACCTAACAGCCAATCAGAGACTTTGTTCAGAGATTAGCACGGTTCTGCCACAGTAGAGGGTCACATAATGATAAAAGAGACAGCAAATGAGAAATGAAGTGGGGATCAAATCGATAAATGCTCCAAAATGACATCTGTGTAGATTTAAAGGTGCAGTGTGTGTCGGATCTGGCGGCATCTAGCGGTGAGGTTGCAGATCGCAACCAGAAAAAACGATGATGTCCTGCTGATCAGGCGTCAGATCAGAAAATCGTTCTAGAGGGCACGGACCCAAAATGTATTTTTAACATTTAATTTGGAGGACTTAATGGGTAAATCAAAATGCTAATTAAAAAAAAGAAATCCAACTTTTAATCTCTCTTTGAACATGTATCTTTAAATTTAATTTGTGAATTCATTGAATCTTTATTGAGTAATCTATAAAGCTTTTTGATGGACTTTTTTTATCACTTTTTATGCCTCTTTTGTCCAGTAAAATTTCAATTAATGTGCTTCTTTATAACTATTTCTGAGGCTCTTTCTTCCACAAATTCCTGCCTCCCACAACTCAGAGAAGCAATAAACACGGGTAGAGAAAAAAAGAATGAGTGGAACGACTGACATTTTAAGAATGAGCTTTATATTTTGTACGTCTGCCCTCTGTTCTCACTGTGACTCGGGGTTTGAGCTCTGATGAAGCACGTCTGAAGCTGTGATTCTGCCGGCTGGCAGAGGTGACAGTGCATTTGAATACTTCTCATCTTTCAGAAATGTGCTTTTCTACATCATCTCCTCCCACTTCTCTGGCAAACGAGCACAACCACAGCAGCAGAGAGAGATCAGCAGAAAGATACCGTCTCCGTCTCGCTCTTCTTTGTCTTCACCCGCGGCTCATCCTCCCTCTGCACTCGGCGGGTGGGAGGCAGAGACGTTCAAACCATTAGTCTGCTCTTAGTCACACTATAGAATTGATTGCAAACGGAGAGGAATTAGGGGGGGAAATTGAAATTACATCATCGCAAGCATTTATCTCGGAGGCATTTCTATAGCCGAGGAAGCCTGATAGGAAACGTTCACTTTGGGAGACCTCCGTGATACGGAACCAGAGGCGACATCAGGACACGCTGAGGAAATGTTTAATTCATTATCCCTCATTTTTTGGGAGTTTTACCACAAAGAGGTAATAGAAAGAGTCTCCAATAATGGCTTGAAATGCTCACTGATTGCACAGGCTAAACTCTTTTACAAAGCAACAAGGGTTGCCAGGTTGCCATTGGCAACCGTTTTAAGAAATTGGCAGCCAATTCTTGGCCTTTTGGTTTCCATCAGGGGCAAACAGTCTTTAACATCTGCATACAGTCTGTTCAGCTGTATGTGAGAGGAAAACTGTCATAGTAAATAAATGGTACCCAGGTCAACCCAACGCTCAAGTTTTTCAGAGATACTATCGGGGAAAACCAGGTTACTCATTCCAAAATGAAATCTAAAGTACTTCTCATAACCTTTACAGCGCACATACTGTAGCTGTTGTTTGCCATTGTAAGGCAGCATTCATCCCAGATAACACAAAGTGGCATTTAACAGCCATTTTGCACCGACCTCACTGAACCCTTCCAATCGCTCTGCAAACAGCAGGGCGGCAGGGTGGGGGGGTGCAGCTTTTAGCCGGACAAATGAGAACAAACTGCAGAAGGACACAAAAGAGATCAAGAATCGGCCCTCATGTGGTGAACAGGATGGCATCTCGTGCGGTAAATTGGATGCTCGTTAAAGACTAAATCAATGGGAAAGGTCAAGGACAGTGCAGTGGAAGTATCGCCCTAAAAATAAACGTGGCTAGATTATAATATCTCTATCGGACTGTGTGTGTGAGAGAGCTACACGATCGCACTCGCACACAAAAACAACTAGATCAAGATTGCTGCAGTTGTTCCTGTGCTATTACATAACCTCTCGGTGGCTTGTACTGCAGACTATGCAGAAGTTTGGGATGAGAAGAAGTAAAGGTGGAGGTGCAGAGTACAAAGAGGAGGAAGAAGTGCTCATCGAGGCGGCTCCGCAAACCACAATGAAACCCCGCTGACGAGGTGACAGCGCATCTCACCAGCTCTCTTTGTCCTGCTGAGCCTTCCAACCTGTTGACGAGATGCCAGAAGCCAGCACCGCGCTCGCTCCTCACGCTGACTGATGTTGAAGAGCTTCTCGACACGTCAAATCCCCCGTTCTTTGTGTTACTCGCTCGCCGTAGCAGTCGTGCAGACCGACAGTGAGAGAGAGAGAGAGCTGTCTGAGAGCAGCGCATGTCATAAAAAACATAATCTCTCTTAGCAACCGATCCCCAAAAGCAAACAAGAGTTATTTTTTTCCGGTGATGGTCTGAATTGCAGTGAATTCTTCTTTTGTTCTTGCAAAGAGAATGGCATAATAATGGCATAATCGCCTCACACAATAAGAATGCATTTATGTTAGGACGGGCCACAGTTACCAGTGAGGTAAACCTTCCCTAAGCACACACACACACACACACCAGGAATATTATAACTCCTGCAGAGATTGTCAATGATTCATGACAGGTTTCCCATGAAGTTACTGCAAACTACGGATGCACTGATTTATCGGCCAAACATCGGTGTCGGCCCATATTCTCCATGTTGACTGCCATCGGCCTATCGGCAATTAAGATGACAGTCGTCGATGGCAGTGACTGAAGTTTATCTGTTGTGTTGCATCAGTTTTGCGCCGGCAAAAATGTTGTATTGGTTATTTGCGGTCGGTCTCGGACAACAGGAACCAGCTGCTGATTCAGAGAAGAAGCCAGAGGTTGGACACGACTGACATGACGGCAGGTGCCGTGCACACGTGCGGTTTGTTTACAGATAAAAGTGAAAGAAAAAGTCATCGTTGGTATCGGCTATCGGCCAAATTGTTATTCTAAACATCGGTATTGGTATCGGATATCTGCCAAACTGTTATTTTAAACATCGTATCGGTATCGGATATCTGCCAAACTGTTATTTTAAACATTGGTATCGGCCCAGAATTTTGCAATCGGTGCTTCCCTACTGCAAACAGATTCAACTCTTAACCCCCAAACTGATAGAAAAACAGAGGGCAAAGGTTACGTCAGCAGTCAGGATAGGAGCAGGAAGCTGCTGAGAGATTGACGGCAGCGTGTAAAACACAGCTTCTTGTTGGAATATTTTGTTCTGAATAAGCCTCAGGAGAAGTTTTCAAGATAACCTTTACACAACTTTTTATACCCCCCATAATGTCAAGAAGTTTAAACTCTGACAAGCTCGAGTTCGAGAGATTTTTTTTTTTTCAATTCACACCGTCTGAAAAATTCATGATGGAACACAGCACGATGCAGCTGGGTGTTTCTCAAGGATGAGGGGTTTATGAGGCAACGCACACTCGCCAGGGTTTTGTGTATTTTAAAAACTGCACTGCAGGGCTATGTATCACTGAGCACATCCACTATGTTGTAATGCATTTATCTCCACAGTGTAATCTCTTGGAGAGCCTGAGCTATTTGCATACATTAGGAGAGAGCCAACACAGTCATAAATTAATCTGGTGCATGTGTGGCAACCTCGGGGTTTTAAATACGAGGTCTAAAACCTCATGACCCGGAACACGTTAAGCGGTCACCGCGAAAGTCTAAGCACTGATATTACTGACATGAAAGTCAGGTGTAACGCTCGGTGAACTTGAGCATGACCGGCTTGTTTTAATAGTCTGAACACACAGAGTTCCTGCGCACCTCGGTGGCCTTTTTAAATGTAATTAAGTCCCAAATTTATTCAGCGACTTGGAGGGCGAAGAAATGCAAAGGACGTAGAAGGTTGAACGTGGAAGGGAAGATCGAGCACGGAGGGAAGACGGAGTGATAATTCTCCAAAGAAGCTGAAACAGAGTCTCTTTATTAGCAGCGTGAGGAGTACAGCCTCGGATTATATAGAGCGAGGATTAACATCTCTCCACAGTCGAGGGATCAGTGTGAAATTGCAAAGGTGTGCCACAGTAATTTTCACTGCTGTCGGGCTCGCCTCCTCTGGGGTGTGAAATATTCACCGGATACCAGATGAAGATTTCCGCTGTGACTCGCACATTTTTTCTATTTCACTGGCTGGATCTTTTCCACCTAGGGTGCACTGAATGTTTGGAGTTTGACATTTTTATTATCTATTGATGGAGGTCACAATATCACATCAACCAGGTTAAACACATTAACTATATCTATATGCACCCTTATCTGTACCTAAAAATCACTTTTAAACAATGCTAGTTTATCAGTTGCATGTTGGCTGTTTTTGGAAGTACAAATATCTTTTTGAATTTTAATAAAATAAATCAAATTGTGTTTAGCACTGCTTTGGCAGCTATTGCTACTTGTTAGTGTATAAAGGTAGCGTCTTAGAGAGCAATCTGATTTAAAAGAAACTAGAATGGCACTCGGAGAGCGCAGACCTCCGCCATGGTGACCGAGTACGATTCCCCCCATCTCCATTTAGCTTGTGCCATCATCCACGTGTATTTTTGTTTATGTTGAGATCAGCTGGAGCATCGTAAAACACTTCATTCAAACTGGACAGAAACAAAATAAAACTCACCTAAACCGTTGTCGTTACTCTTACCAACAATCACCAAGTGTGCTTTGGTCGATCTCAACTGTAATTTCACCGAAAAAATTACGAATCTACAGGTCTTCCCAACGCGTCATCAGTTACACTGCGCATGTGTTATACCCAGAGGTCTTAATGCTCAAGCTGATCGGAGTCCTGATTCCGGATCATGGTCCGGATCGCCACCAAAATCTAATGGATTGTTCATTTTGCCACACTCCACCCCTCCAAAACATTTCATTCAAATCCATTGCGGACTTTTGGAGTAATCCTGCTAACAGACAAACAAACAAACCAACAAACAAACCAACGCCGGTGAAAACAATACGTCCTTCCTTGGCGGAGGTAATTAAGTATAAATCCTTTTATTTCTCCATACTTAAGCTTCACTCCTCCCTGAGTAACTTTGCCAAACTGTGGAGGTATCATAGAGATAGATCTCTTAACAAAATAAGATCATTACCCAGCTTTATAGGTCACATGATTTTCATCACACTGTATTTGTATTTCTAGTGACTCCTGATGACTCATTTAACACCCCCAGGTGAGAACACTGACATTTAAACCGAGGTGGCTACAAATAGCAGCTCTCTATTCGTCGTCTTTGAATAGAACTCCGCTGTGAATCGTTGCCAGTGAGAAAGTTGTGCGAAACGACTACAGGAAATGATTCTGACAAACACGCTTTGATGTGGAGACAGATGTGGACATGTCATTAGCTACTCATGTTTAACTAAATGGAACGATGTATCCGCACGCAGCGATCCGTGTGTTCTTAACCGTTACAGTATGAACACCAGGAAGATTACAGCCAGGCCATTTCAACATGTGTCCATCACATGGAAACACACATTCTTTAACTCTCAGGAGTAAACGAAGCTTTTGTTTACCGGCTGTGGTTTATTTGTTAAGTGAACAGTTTGGGCCTAAACAAATGAAAACTTTTTCCAGTCTCTTTTGTGAAACTATTTGCAGGTGTGAGTGCATCCTCCGAATGCATTCAGTGGTGAAAAACAGCACAAATGAGAACTTAATAACCCAGCAGCCACTGCAGATGGTTCTCCTGAAGGTTTGTTTACTTCACCCCGGTCTCATTTTCATTTTCTCTGCTATCGTTTTCTCGAGCTGCCTTTGCGTTTGTCCTTGCACAAGTCAAGTGGCTCTCTCTCTGCCTCTCTGCCAAAACACAGGTGACACGGCGGACGCCTGCAGGGGGAAGGCTAATGAGGTGCCCTGCCAGTCCAAAACCTGGCTCCTCATCTGGCCGAAGGAAAAGGGGCCATCGCACCTGTCGCCAACTACTAACGTCTAAACATGCACCAGCGGGCTCGTGATACAGACGCCACTGTGGAAGTCACTTTCTTATTAGGGGGTTGTGTCGGTAAATTACTGCTGCACTTTTGTGACAACTGCAAGACAAACAGTTTTCATATTGTTGGGCTCTAGCAGGTCCTAGACAGCTGTTATCGCTGTCCAGCTTATTGCTGCAAGGCTCGACGTTAAGCTTTTTCAGCCACTTGCCCTCCGGCTAAGTTACTAATGGTGTCTTATGCTTAGAGCTGTCAAAGTTGGCTTGATAATAACGTCTTAACACAAATTCTTTTAATTTATGATTAAATATTTTAATCGATTGACAGCCCTACTTGCAATATATTTTTAATGTACAGCACAATCAGTTCACATCATTTATCTGCTTTCAGACTTGTTACCTCTTGTTCCAAACTACAGTCCTAGAACATAGCCCTTTAATTCAACAAAGTATACCTGATAACCATCCCTGCCAGTCAACAAGATTGACATCCATTTCTAGCGTTAGGCTTTTCCTTGCCAGCAATACAAGAGCGCCACTAGTGATGTTATGTAATGATTGATTTTCTAACAGCTCAAATCACCCCCTTCAGATGGACCGATGGTGGTGGGTTTTCTTGAGCTGCATCCAGGAACAGAAAAAGTCAAATGTTTTCAGAAACATCTTGTAGTGTACTGTTTAGCTATAAAATGAGAAAGTTTGCAACCCGGCTGCCATGTTGAGATCAGTTGAGGAAATACCAAGCACTGCCCACCAGCCGGGGCACAGCCAATAAGAACGCTCTCTCTCTCTGAAATGACCTGTGATTGGTCAAAGTCTCCCGTCACAGGCTAGAAGTTTTACAGCCTGAAAACAGAGCCATGAGGAGGAGCAGAAGTCTCTCAGAACACTTGAATTACAATATGCTGAAAGGTTATTATGGGATTTTTGCCAAATGATGCCAAAAATATACTGACTACTGAAGCTTTAAGTACAGTTAATATCAGAACATTACTTTTTAGTTCAGTAAATATGAGATACTTTAAGACTTTTACTCAAGTAATATTCTAATAGGTGACTTTAAGTCATTTTCTGGTTAGAAATCTGTACTTAATAGCTGTTTGACAGAAAACTGATTAGCACAAGGCCCAACTTTTCTGGTTCTATCAGTAGCATGTCGGGGTTTTCATCAGTGGAGTTTGCTCAGTTGTCATGGAGATGATATTTTTTGCCTGGAAGGTTGTAGTGGAAGAGGAGCTCTCTGTTTCTCCATGACAACTTCGCAAACTCCATCCATTGATGAAGGATGACAGTTGCAGAAAATGTCATTGTGCTGACACTGTGCGTGTTTTGACAAAAGTCTACAAAAAAATCTATCATATTTTCACCAAATATAGTATATCTAGATCTTGGCCTTTATTTCTAGATGTCTTTTGACCTGCAAAATCACCAAATCAATGCTTACTGGAAAATAAAGACAAATGAATGATGCACATAAGGATAAAATGTGCCATACAGAGCGAAGCATTAGTGTTAGTGTTTGTCTTGGCATGTGTCAGTCACCCTGCTCTCTGGCAGCAGGTGAGCATTGTTCACTCTTCCAGCTGACTGCAGGTCTGTCACCCACCACAGGAGAGCATGCTGGGAAGTGGGTCACTGTCAACACCGTCTGCCTCCCCCCACATATGCTCCACCAGAACCCCGTCTACCCCCAGGAAATACATGACAACCTCGACAAAGAACTAAGGAGACGATGTCAAAGTGTGCAGCCTCGCTACAAAAAATCACTGCGGTTGTTTTGCGGAGCGGAGGTGCAGCGAGATGTGCCACTTCACCATTGTCATGTTTCCTGTGTGATAGACTGCTCCGGCGACGAGTGGAAACATTTCTGATGATCCGGAGGTCGAGGAGCGAGGCCCGGCTGGATGGCGGTTTCTCCGGCAAAGTCAATACTCGGGCGACGAAGCGAGACCGAGGTACTTTGTTGGAAGCAATCAGGGCAATTTCCAAGATGAAAAAAAACTACTCCCAGGATCAATGTGTGTGTTCTCTGCTGGGAGGTCTGGTTTACCAACACGGCTGCAGAGAGAACCTGCTGGATTAAAGGTGACAGTGTGGACCGGCTTCAGCACGGCTCCACTGGTGAATCGATGGTAATCAGCAACCTGGCAACATGTTTGTGAACTCTTGGCTAAGGCGCTGCTGCAGCGGTGTTTGACACTTTAACCTTGTTGCCCTTAGCAATTAACATTTAGCTTCTGGTGGACATTTCCATGCAGAGCAACAAGCAAATAGCAGCCTGTTTGCATGACAGGGTGTATAAATGCCACGACAATACGCAGGGCATTTTGCGTTCAATAAGGTCGCCTTTCTTGAATTAAGCGTGTCATTTGTACGCCGTGTATTCTGTACAGACTGCAATGTAAACACATCAATGCGACGGTAAGAGTCAGTGATGTAGTATAGACCCTTTTTGTGTCGACGTCATGATGAGGTCACGGTGTTAGCTGGAGGCAAAACAAAGGAAAGACTGGAGGCGAACACTAGCAGTGAGCTAAAGTTAAACATGTTGTGTTGTTGGGTGCCAGACTCCAGATATCACATACATTTAAGTCCAACCATGATGTTTTTCTTTAACCTAACTAAGTGGTTTTGTTACCTGAACCTAACTATGTGGTTTCATTGCCTAAACCTAACTGTGGACGTTTGCGTGGCGTACAAATGACCCGCGAAAAGGCTAAAATACGTACTTGTGACACGCGGAATATCCGTGTAGTGACATACTATTTATACGCCTTCCCATGAGACGGGGTTGCCCATACAGTAGAGAGCCAGCATGGGCTAGTGATCCCGCTACAGGGCATATGGGCTATAGTAGTTGTAACCAACAGAAGGGTCCTGCTATCTGAATGCAAAAGAAGCAGCTCCTTCTCCTCTAACAGGGGTCATTTCATGGCTTACTGCCTCACTTTTGTTTCCCTTCAGCCGAGGAACACGAGCCATTTACTCGGCTGATATAACGACCAAACAAACCGCAGTAATGGTGCAGCAAATGAAATGAATTTGAAAACATCCTCGTCATCAGCCGGGCTGTTTTTCTGCATTTCCTCGGAGCCGTTATGTTTACATCTCTATGCTCGACAAGAAAACACTTTAACCGATATTTGATGGATAGTTTTATGGAAAGCAGACAAGTTGTTTTTGCATAGGTAGGCCAAGTGGGAATCATCGGGAGGACGTGGTGAATTGGACAATTCAGCACACACTTTGTTCAGAATGTGTTGAATAATGCAGCGCTGTGGTTGTTGAGCGGAGATTATTCTGTTGTTATTGTCACCACATGTGGTTGGTTTTGTTACACTGCCAAGCATTGTTTTTTTTATGTTATGTACTGTGTGCTGCTGAGAAACAAGTCGAAATGGGTCAGGGAAAAGTCTCTCAGAGAACTTTATCGACTACTATTCACCATATGGGCTACACCGCACAGGCTTAATGCTTTATGATTCATTACCATCTGTTAGCACTGTGAAAGGTATATATCTGTTATATTAAAGAGGGCAGGCGTAATGCGGTTAAACTCATATCTCCTGCTACGCTCCGTCTGATGTGGCCCGCACTCACTGTTCCACCTTTATAGGAAAAGTAATCCATTAAATCTCATCAAACAAGGCTGCAAAGAAATGGAAACTATTTCTTGAATGTTCCTCACAGCGGGGCGTCTACAGCGTGTATCCTCTGTAATATGCTCTTCCTCCTGCGTTTCCCATTTTACACTCTGTCAAGCTTTGCAGTCTGGTATCTGCATAGAAGGTTATTGACCGGGGAAAGACACAAAGGAAACTGACTGACGGAGAATTGCTTTTCCGTTGTCATTTCCAAAGATGCTCTGCATCTCCTGTAGCACATCTGCTGTGGAAACCATCTGATATAAAGTTAGTGCACCGTTTTTTATCTATTCAAAATATAACTTAAAGGGAGATTTGTCAAGTATTTGATACTCTTATCAGCATGGGAGTGGGCAAATATGCTTGCGTGATGCAAATGTATGTATATATATATTATGGCTGTCAAAGTTAAGGCGATAACGTAAATTTGTTTTAACGCCACTAATTTCTTTAACGCATTAACGCAACTTTTGATTCTGAGGTTGTAGCGGGCTCAGTTTTAAAGCTAGAGTGAAGATACTGGTATCATATGAAACTAGAAAAATCTAATGAATCCATTGTTAATTGATTTAAATAATAAATATATACATACATTTGCATAAAGCAAGCATAATTGCCCACTCCCATGTTGATAAGAGTATTGAATACTAATACAAATCTCCCTTTCACGTACATTTTGAACAGATAAAACTGCATGTGATTATCATAAAGTGGGCATGTCTGTGAAGGGGAGACTCGTGGGTACCCATAGAACCCATTTACATTCACATATCTGGAGGTCAGAGGTCAAGAGACCCCTTTGAAAAATGTCCATGCCAGTTTTTCCTCGCCAAAATGGTTGGTACCAATGGATTCTTTAGATTTTCTAGTTTCATATGATGCCGGTATTTTCACTCTAGCTTTAAAACTGAGCCCGCTACAACCTCCGAAATATCAATTGTGTTAATGCATTAAAGAAATTAAAACTAATTTCCGTTAACGTGTTATTATCGCGTTACCTTTGACAGCCCTAATTTATATACTATATACTAATATCTATGTATTTTTATTGGTCACATTTTGTTTTACAAAGTTAGGAAAGCAATGTTTAAGTCAAACCTGTTGTTTCCTTACACATAACAGAATGTCTCTTCACAGTGAGGCATACAGCGTACTGAAAAACAAAGCCGTGGTATCGCTATCGGTGTCGGGACTGAAAAAGTAGGATCGGTGCATCCCTACTGTCATTGACAGAAAATTCATTCATATCATTTCCAAAAATATTCCCTCTTAGTTTTCACCTTCTCCCGACATCATTGTCACATCTCATACTTCCTCTTCCAGTCATTTCTCAAAATATCCTCCCCGGAGCATCCGTCTCCCACAGTTCCTCCGGTATCTGCCTTATGAGAAGTCGCTGCTCTGCTGAACTCTCAGTGACACTTAATCACGCTCACTTATTAATCTCACCGTGTCTGTGTTGTCAGCGTAATGCAGCGGTGGTTTCCTTTACAAAAACTGCAGCCCGGGACATTCTCTCTTTTCTTTGCTTTCCTCTCACATCTCTTTGCGATTACTAAAACGCAGCCAGATGTTGGATGTGTCTGAGGTACCATTCTTCGCTTTTGACGGAGGCAAAAGCTGTACCCCAAGCCAACTGGCATGCCGCGTTAGAGGGAAGTGGTTCAATTTAGTATGAATAACCGGGCTTTAGTGGTAGATGAGCAGCGGAGGAGCGATCTCCAGTGTTGCCAACACACAGAGCAATTACTGTACACACATCTGTTGCTGCGGACTACCTGTCAGACTGGTAGATTTGTTCGCTGGTAATCGAGGCAGCTCTTGATTCCTGGTCCTCAGGACACAGAGCTCGGGTTCAATAGGTTCTACATTATCTTCCCTTCATGGCTTCTCTAGTGAGCCCCCTGCTGATGAAATGTGTGAAGTTAAAGAAGGGAGAGCGCCTCTGGACCTCAGCAAGAGACAAAGGAGAAGGGATCAACTGAAGCTGAAATCAGGAGTACCCCCAATGACCCAGAGAGGGATGCATCATCAGAACAAACTTTGCTGAGTTTGAGTGGATGAAAGCACCAAAGAAATTGTAAATTGTATTCTAAAAATATTGAATATTACTCCATACTAGAGTCCCTAAACAGTCTTGAATTACATAAATTGGGTATCACTTGAAAGATGAGACTCTTGTGGATCCAATGATCCCAACTGTATACATGTGTGATGATGTTAGTCCCCATAGGAGAGATTTTTTTAAACTTGACCTCACTGTATAAAATGACCTGTGGTGACCTCTAGGATAATCACAGCCTCATGAAACTTTACAGCCACAAACTAGAGACCTAGAGCATTTAGAGGATGGATGGATCAAACTAGAGACCTAGAGCATTCAGAGGATGGATGGATCAAACTAGAGACCTAGAGCATTCAGAGGATGGATGGATCAGACTAGAGACCTAGAGCATTCAGAGGATGGATGGATCAAACTAGAGACCTAGAGCATTCAGAGGATGGATGGCTTTCCTAGCTGGATTGACTATAAGGGGGTTTCTGAGCAGTTTATACAACAGAAGTGCTCGACATACAATTGCCAAAAAATGCAATTCTTGCAGAAATCTCCAAATGTCAAAAGTTTTTGTTACCAAATCACAGCATGGCTTTTTCTCTAGTGTTCCTCAAGGTCTTGGTGTCTTAATGTGATATTTTGGAGGGATTATTGATCATTTTTATCAATTCAAGTGGTAAAAAATGGTTAAATTTGGCACCAAATCTGTGTAACAAATGGTATCAACCCAAAAATTGCTGCACCAATTTATGAGACATAATAGAGCATGGGGATGACCATCATATACTTATATCATAATGTTCTAAACCCTTATACACTTTCACAATTTATTTCAATTAATTAATTAATCTTTTTTTTTATTTCTGATTTATGACTAGAACAGCTTGACACACAGTGCTGAGCTGCATCTCAAATTAATCTTCCGATTCTCAGCTTTCAGATGATGTTCACCACTTCTATATGACATCTACTGCTGACCTGCTATCTCCCCACCATTCTAAAAGGTTATAATTGTGCCATATAGTGCACCCACATCGCCAACACCTTCATGCTAGATGTGGATATTCTATAGCCACACTAGAAAAGGCAAATAATGAGGACATGAGGGAGGACGTGCTTTATATAAATGGGAACCAGATTTAATTTTGTTTAGCCAAATGCAGGGTTGGAATAGTTACCCCTGACCTGACACCATTAACACTTATCATCATGTGGAGGACAGTGAAAAAGACAACGGTCCAGCTCATTAAGTGATCATGAAGCCGAGGCCACGAGGCCGGATCACAGACCGTCCACACGCTATGGAAATAATAATGATGTTGAGAGTCAGCCAACATGGTGCGGAGGGCTAAATGAGAAAATCACATCCAATTAAGACTTCCAACTGAGGCGTCAGGTTCCCCAGGGTACGGGGGAAATGAGATCACAATGACAATATCACAGAATGAAGAATAAACAGAATTATATCTGTGATCAAAACAGAAGACATCTCCTCTATTCACCAAAAAGAAACTAAAATTGTGACTTTTCTGCTATTAATTATAGAAGTATTGCACATTAAATTGATCAAAACTCCTTTCTAGTACTGTATTTACTGTATGCATGGAGCAGAGTTTGAGAATTGGAAGGGAAACGCGGGATAACAGAGAAAATGACACACCTGAAAAAGGTCTTTCATAACATTCAAAGCGAATCCTACATGAGCACCTTTTTGTTTTCATCTTGTTCCCCCACTGATATTAAATCTAAAAAGGCAGTACAAGAACTCATTCATATCATATGCTCACCTCTGTTATTCATATTCAGATAAATAAATCACCATATTCATGTGGGACATCTGATTATCATAATCAAACAAGACCATCATCAAGAAAAAACTGCAGCCTCCGGCAGCTTTTATGCTACTGTGCATTTTACAGTGTGAGCCATCAGGTCACATTCTGCAGGAAATCAGACTATATTCAGTACAAAACCAGGACGTGCTCTTCTTTGAGAGCAAAAAGAGTTTCACAGATTCATGCAATGGCAGATCTGACTAAGATGTTCATCCTCTCTTAAAGGGACTATTTGTAACTTTCAGAAATGCTTCTTAACAGCGACACCTGTGGCCGTGAAATCAACGAAAGTCAGCGTCGAGCTCGCGCTTGTGCTCGCTCTACATAGACATGAACGAGCATCACTCAAAACAGTGAGGCAACACACGTCAGCTAAAACCACAATATCACTCTATATTTCAGCTGCTTAGCAGTAATGTTAGCTGACCAGACGAAGGTCTCTCCATGAATCAATGCTGATACTGTGTTTGCTTCTCCTGCCTCAGCGCAGGCTGAGGCAGCGGGGCTCCCCAGCGAGAAACTCGTCTCCCTCCGCCCGCAGCCGGAGAGAGCAGGAAGACACCGGCACCCGGTCGATAACGAGACGGTAACGTTTCTCTCTGCGGAGCCCCGTTACTTCCCAAGACACGGGAAACCTCTGTTGGTCTGGAGGAGCTGCAGCAGTTATTTCTGCACAAACGTCCACTGTACATTCACTAGATATTCTCAGAGCTAAACTAACTCTTCTGCAGTGTGGAGTGAGCAGCATGCACGTCTAGAGGTGGAGCGAGTACGCGAGAACGCGCGCGCTGTCTGAGTGAAGGCAAGCAGACAAGAGGAGATGAGACAGCGGCCACACGCGAGCGCGCATATGCGAGCGCGCATATGTGCCGACCCGGTACATTTATACGCTTAGAAAGTTAGAAACAGTCCCTTTAATCATATTTGCTCCATTCTCGCCTACTTCAGCTTTAATAGTCACCCTCGGAGACAGATCACACCGGATACATGCTTCCAAAAAGGTGCAGCAGATGGCACATATGTGGACAGCGGTCCTAGAAGTGCCAGGGATTATAGACATTACTGTAACTGAGACAGAGCTGTTGTTGAACTGTTTTCAGGAGGCCCATAATCTCTAGCAGGGCACTGAGTTTTTAGCACACCCACCTCCACTTATGTCCCCGAGGTAGCTGCAGATTAAATCAAAACCTTGTACTACTGTACGTCTTTCATGCTCCGTATCCCTCTCAGCTTTATTCATGTCTGTGTAAATCTGAGCAAAAGAAAGACGAAGGGTTGAGTGAGCTATCTGCTTTCTCCACCCTAATCTCTCTAAATCCATACAGGAACTCCCCCCCAGAGCAGCTTAAGCCGACTCAATGAGAATCAACTTATAAATCACATTTGAAAACTCACTCGCGTTTCTGTAATGATCTTTGCTTCATTTACTGGATTCCTTATTCATTATCACAAAGCTATTACAACACTAAATGCTTTACTTTGGCTCTTTCCAGCAGAGAAACAATCCACGGCATCGTCTCGTCAAACTGACTGGAACAGAACCACGCTCCCCCCTCAGCCAAGAGGCCCACAAATAACACCAGAATTAGAGATGAGAAGCGTCGCTCTCTTCCAGACAGCGTGTTTATCTGAAGGGGGCAAGGAAAGCGTTTTTCTATCCAAGGCCAAGCCCTGGTCTCTGTGATCAGTCGGGCCGTGTTGCGGAGGAAATGCTTATTATGTGGTTGTGCGCGGGCCTTGTTTGTTGTGACCTTGAGGGCTCTTCCCATGGCGCAACGGGGCTCGGCGAAATGAGAGGAGTGACCACAGGAACCGCCCTGGGAAAGGGAAAAAAAAAAGTGACCCAAAAACATGGTCAAACTGTATATTTTCTCTCCGATTCGCCAATACAAACACTTCCCCAATGTCAGCAGACTTTGACACATATTCCACTGTGTCTCCATCTGTCTGGGTATGTCTTAATCATCTCTCCTTTTCATTCCTTCCCACCCATCTCAGTTTCTGCCACTAAACCACACGTTCTTTATGCATGTTACCACAAAGCATTACAAAAGCAAAGGGGAGCTTATGTAAGCTTGACCATCAATACTTAAGTCACATGTACTGTACGTGCACGTAGTCAACTCGGGTTAAATCTATACATAAACTCGACACGAGAACCCACACACTTCCCTCCTTGCAAGCAAACAGGCATTCATGTCACGGTTTGGAATAGAGCGCTTCGCTGCAATCAGAAGATAGAGCAGAAATACTCATCAATCTGAGGGCAGGAGCTGCTCTTCACACTGCTGCTGTGTGAAGAGTGAAGTGTGTGTGTGAAGGCTGAGAGCTTCAGATGTGCAGCTTATTATAGCCAAGACTCCCCGCAGCAGCAAGTCATGCACCAACAGCCAGGCTGTTAGTGCAAAATATGTTAAATTCATCCAGCCGAAGCCAACCAGCCCGGCCGGATAACTGACAACCTAACCGATATTATTTAAAGTTAATGCAGTGTTTCACATTAATTACCTAGACCGTGGCACATTTTCCTCCGTGGCAGTGTGTCGCAACCTACTCTGGTTCGGCTCAAAATGGGTCGCAGCTCCGGCCGTGACCTTTACAGCACAACATTATTTACAAGAGTGCAAAGTTCTTCATCGATCTATCCTCTTTATTTTGCTCTTATAGTGCACCAGATTGATGCATTTAACTTCAACATGTACAAAATGTTCATCTGGAGGAGCAGCATGACCCTGACTCCCTTACGGTACGTGTCCACAGGGGCGTTTTTTGGACGCTTGTTGCGCTGTCCCTAGAAACAAGGCACTCGGCTCCTGATTGGACGAACGCTTTCCCGCCGTTGGCTGCTGCTCCCAGCTTTCAAACCGGAACCAGTCTGGAGGCTCGTTTGGAAACTTTCTTCTCTTATTTCACGTAAATAGTTCACTGAAATGTGTTTCTGAAAACATTTGAGGCGAGAAATAATCAATGCAGTTGCTGAATCTGTCTTTAATTTAGATCAACAGCGTTTATTTTAAAAGATCCTCGGGAGTTTCGAGAGGCGGCGAGTCGCGTCGGACGCCTGCGATTTGCATGAAGTAGACGAGCCCTCGACTTTATGCAAATGAGGAGCGGGCGTCGTGACGCCTAGTCTCTCGAATTGCGACGCCACGCTACCAGAATGCATTGCGCGGCTGCTTACATAGACAATGAATGGGGAGCGTGGAAAGCACGGAGCCTGTGGACACGTACCATTAGAGGGTCTGAGGTCCGCCAATCATAGTCTCACAAAATCCGATGGGAAACACTGAAGGTGATGTGAGAAATACATAGCCTATTGTATCAAACCAATGATCTAAAATTGCTTCCAAACAAGAAAACATTTATTAAATTCTAAAATGACAATACAGTTAAGCTCCTATGTTGCCACATAACACAACACATTTCCACATGACCTAAAGTGACTCTCTACCATTACGTGAAAGGTCACGACACAAAAGATGCAGTAGAAGAAAGGTTCTGCCAATCTGCTGCCTTCACTTCCCACAATGAGCCTCTCAGAGTCAATATTAGAGCCATTCTTCAGCCTGTCATTTCTTTACCTTTCTACCACTTCTCCGACAGGTTTACTCAACGTGCAGGTATATACATGTTCCAGGAGATGATGGTGATGGTGGGGGGGGGATAGCTTCTCATGGCTGACAATATGTCATAATAATAAACAACAGAAAGGTGAAGGGGCTGCTCTCTGTGCCTGATTTATGATTTCTGTTTTCATCAAAATGTTGACACAGATGTTAGTGACTCTCTCAGAGTTTACTCCGGTGACTGGAGCAGTTAAACAATTTACTGCATGCTTTCACAGCAAATTAACTCCTGGGTCTGAACCTGACCCATTTCCTCCAACCGAGGACATTCTCATGTAGGAAATATTTAGAGCTTTCGAAGGACAATGTGTTGCAACTAATGCACACATCACATTATACCAACTAAGAACAAGTAACCATAAAAGGAAGGTCAGAAACAGTGTCTTTCAAGAAGTGTATTAAAAGCCGACAAAAGTTTGAGGTCAGCATCGGCAGCTTACGTGCACTTCATAATGGTTAATTAGAAATGACTAAGGATGTGAGGGAGTGCGAGGATGCTTGGCACGGTGAGACGTCTTCACCTCTTTATCCGGCTGATTTTATAGAGTCTTACCGGCCACCTTCCTCCCCTCAGACATAATAAATCTACAGGAGGAGCTCTCGACGTCTCCTCGGGACCGTCCTTGCTGAAGACTGTCCCGGAGCCGATGAGTCACGTTCAATTACTGCCATGGACTGGAAACACAACGAAGCCGGAGGTAAACAAGGGCCAGTACACACTAGGAATAATGTAACCATCACCCCCTGATCTACGGTTTCATTTAAGCACCTTGATGGCACTATATTTAGTCACATTGGACAGATTTTGGGTCGCGCTCTGGAGCCGAGCAGAGGAAGTCACGTTGTAGAGATATCATCTGTAAGGATCGCCACTTGTCTCTCAGTTCTCTCTCCACGAACACACAACATCCTCACTTGTAATGGATTTCTGTTAGTATGATCACATTTGCAGGACAAGCAAACCAGCTCAGCTTACTCAGTTCTTATTGTCACACAGACAGTCAGTGTTTAATAAGACCGAAGAAGGAGCCAAAAGCTTCATGCGGTGCAGAATGCCAAGCTGTTAGATGCTTCCTCATTCCATGTGCAAATTAAACAAGCTAACCGCGGTGGGGATGAATCAATTTCTGCTTCTTTGCTCTTGAATTCTAGCACTTTACGAGTAGCACCCAGAGGATGTATTCCTGTACGACTTCATGCACGAGACACCGGTGGAATAAATGTCATCATGTTGCTGGTACAAACCCGCATCAGTCATGAGTGAGCGCCCGTGTCTCACAACCCCGCGGCGCTGTGGCCCCTCTTAGGAACCCAGCTGTTGTGGTAATCCTGTTATCTGACATTAAAGGTGCATAGAGGGGAGAGGGGGGGGATGCAGACGCTCCTCACCTGCCTCCATGTGTGTCAGGTTAACCCTCGCAGCTACAGGCTAGATCTAAACAAATCCTTCATATACACTTGCATGTATACAGGTGCGCTCACATGGGCGTTGTTAACGCTGACAGCTTGCCGCTTCACGAGATCCCACTCCACACTCGAGGGGTACATCATTACATGCCGACACGCTGTGTATTGAGCATGCATAATGTATGAAACACCCGGCGTCGACGTATGCATGCGGAACTCACCCATGCGTATCGGCTGAGAACAATACACTCCATACTAAAATCAAATCATCGGGCGGCAGGAATAGAGGAGAGCAACACTTCAAGACAACACTCACTGTGATGTCAAATGTTCCCTTTGTAGCTCTAACACTGCCACTATTGAGGGGACACTTCCTGCTGGTGCCACAACCCATGAATACATCAAGGCGAGGTTTGGAACAAAGGCGTCGACCAAATGCTGTATTTTATATTCAAAGTTCAGCTTGTTTTGATCCGTTGAAGCCCTCACTTCACCTCCATGATTGTCTGTGTCGCAGTCAGAGCCACAGCACCGGTCTCAAGTCGTGAGATGATTACCATTTATATAGCTATCGGTTACAACACAGTAACAGGGTGTTGCTGGTTGTGCGGGGGTTGATGGGATTACATTTAAACACCTCGCGCCCTGTTTGTGGCCTTCGCTGGGTTTTACGACGAGGTGATATTTCAGGATGCTGGACTACGAAAGGATTATAGCAGTGGTTTTATAGCCACATACACATGCAACGCACTCGCATTTATGTGAGGGTAATCCATCTGAATTCCCCATCTGACTGTAACTATGTCCAAAAGCAGTGTGATTTAAGACAAGGTCCTAATGCAGTATAATGCAGCTCCATCTCTGGGCCTGGACGATCAATGTGTAAACTTTGAGATCTCATCTCAGTAACATGTGGCACATGATAAGGATGCCAATGACTCCTGGGGGAAATCACACACTTAATGGTACCCCAGGATTTCTGAGATTACCGGTCGGTACTGCTTGGCTTGACCCAGTTGGGAGTTGTGTGAGTCACCTGGGTGAAGGCATCCTGTTGAAAGGTAAATTCCTGTATATTTCAATCTGGGGTATTTACAATAACTGTGGCTATAGTGTCCGTCTTGGTCGTACTAACTTTGCACTCACTGCCTTCATTAGCAAGATTTGAGGATTATGGATGTCACGAGATCCGATACTTCGGTACCAAGTCCGTGCCAAAATTATGAAAACGTGATGGCACTCTCAAGACTTACGGCGTCCCATTGACGACAGAAAATGTGTTTGGGACGCAGTTAACTCATTATGGACACAACCCGATGTTTAAGTAAAACGTCCGCCTACAAAGTGCCGTACAAAAGTAAAAATACATTATTTCTATTCTATTGTTATATTTAATGTCTCTACTCAAATGGTCAGTGTTGAACAATGTAATATTATAAATATAATAAGCGCTTAGGCTGCACAGTGGAGCAGTGGTTAGCACTATCGCCTCAGGTTCAAACTTTACTTGGGGTCCTTCTGTGAGGTGTTTGCATGTTCTCCCCGTGTTAGCGTGGGTTTTCTCCGGGTTCTCTGGCTTCCTCCCACAGTCCAAAGACATGCAGGTTAGGTTAATTGTTAAACTCTAAATTGCCTGTAGGTGTGAATGTGAGCGTGAATGGTTGTCTGTCTCTATGTGCCATCACTGTAAGCGTTTAAAGTCCAAAACACTCTCTTTGCTTCTATACTCTTTATGGGAGGTTCCATTGATTTACATTATGATGCATTCAGGCTCTATTCAGTAAAATAATATACATATATATAT
This sequence comes from Sebastes fasciatus, assembly GCF_043250625.1. Classification (NCBI taxonomy): domain Eukaryota; kingdom Metazoa; phylum Chordata; class Actinopteri; order Perciformes; family Sebastidae; genus Sebastes; species Sebastes fasciatus. The sequence goes on along the minus strand of NC_133817.1, from coordinate 3,834,967 downwards.
CAAAAAAGTAAAATGAGTATTGGACGAAGGTGAATTCTAACGTTATAATGATGTGTTCAAATATAAAATGTAGTTTTTGGTGAGAAACTTGAATAAATCCAGTTGTTTGAATGAGATGTTTTCAAACGCGTGTTGGAAATGCGTGTCTATAAGTCTGACTGAAGACGGAAAGTAGCCCACTGGATTCTCTATAACAGAGGTAGCGAGTTCAAAGTTAGCATAGAGACCCATAGAGTCCCAATGGCCTCATTTATGTGAAATACACCAGTTTGTAATGTACCAGAACTTTCCTTTAACAGAGGTAGGCCAAGTTTTGAGTTAGTGTTGAAGGCATGGCCAATCTAATAGTGGTGCAAAGACAAATCAATTGGTTATCGCTGGTTAACTGTTGTGATCTGTCATGTTTTGTGTATGAAGATTTGATTTGGGGTTTTACATGTCAAGTACATGTACAACATGAGCCACGGGCAATGAATTCCTTCTGACACAGGATTCGTAGTAGTCTTGTACAGTATGTTTCTGGTTTGCTGAGCTGACGACAGACTCTTTAATTAAACCCCAAAATGCCACCAAGGCGCTGTGCAGGCGAGTGAAAACATAGCTCCAGGGTGTGCTTTAGGAATGAACAACAGATCCTACATCTATTACTAATGTGCATTAGTGCTCTAACCTCTAAAATATGGATTTTTATGTTTCATTTATGTTAGTTTGAAGAAGTTTTGGTAACTTGGGGGAAATTCTGAGGCAGGTTTAGGAGTTTTAAAGTAAACTATGGAATCTTTGTTTAGCATATTTAGAAATATTTGTCTTTAATTCCCACTCTGTTTATTCCATTTTTCAGCGTGAGGCAACTTGTCAGTTGTAACAAAAGCTACCAGAGCAATTTGTGGTCAACACCAAGTCACTCAAGTCAATTCCACTAAATTATACAAAACCAAATTATAAAGTAAACAGTGTAAATGTCTTTCCCACTGTAAATATATTACGGTCAACTGTAGATGTAGATGTATCTGTGGGAATGCTACAATCCAACCATGAAATCACGTTTTTGGAGCCTTTATGTGTACAAAAAGACACGTTAAAGTTACCTTAAAGTACCTTAAAAGGGAGATTTGTCAAGTATTTAATACTCTTATCAACAAGGGAATGGACAAATATGCTGCTTTATACAAACGCATGTATATATTTATTATTGGAAATTAATTAACAACACAAAACAATGACAGATATTGTCCAGAAACCCTCACAGGTACTGCATTTAGCATAAAACAATATGCTCAAATCATAACAAACTGTAACCTAACAGGCAACAACAGCTGTCAGTGTGTCAGTGTGCTGACTTGACTATGACTTGCCCCAAAGTGCATGTGATTATCATAAAGTGGGCATGTCTGTAAAGGGGAGACTCGTGGGTACCCATAGAACCCATTTACATTCACATATCTGGAGGTCAAAGGTCAAGGGACCCCTTTGAAAATGGACATGCCAGTTTTTCCTCGCCAACATTTAGCCTAAATTTGGAGCGTTATTTAGCCTCCTTTGCGACAAACTACTATGACATGGCTGGTACCAATGGATTCCTTAAATTTTCTAGTGTCATATGATACCAGTATCTTTACCTAAAAATCACATGTTGCAATAATGCGTTAAAGAAATTAGTAGTGTTAAAAGGAATTTGCGTTAATGTGTTATTGCTTGTAACTTTGAAAAGTGCTTTGTGTCTTTGTGCTGCAGCAGGTGAGCGATCAGACACTCTGCGTGGATGTCAGCATCGTGATGCTTCAGAAGCCGTCAGACAGCTGGCTACAAGGACAAATGAGAACGTGTGACTTCCCCGCCCAGCTGTGATTTAGTGTCAAGATAGCTTCGCCCCGGTGCACAGACTGTATCGATGGAAGGGTACAGATGGGGCGTCTCTCCGGCTCTCCAAGCGGTGTCACAGGGTTCATCTCTCTCTCCCTGCCTACTCTCTTAGCAGACTAACTTTTTCCACTCTTAGCCCTTCCTGTCTCCCTCACTCTTCAGTGGGTGTCATTTTGTTCTCCCCTTCTCCGTCTAACTCTCTTTGGCGTCTCTCTCTTTTTCTCCTTCGTTATCTTTCCCTCCGTCACTCTCTGCCCGACCTGGACATCACCGCGCTCATCGCTCTGCCTCTGAGGCTTGTTTCCGTGAATGCCACGCTCATGACGCTGTCCTGTTTTGACATGTTTTCCCTCCGACTTTATTCAGTGGTCTGAACCCACTAATTCCTCGTGGAATGAGCTGCTGATGTGCCATCTCCAGCCAAGTGTGTGTGTGTGGATATGAGGGTTGGGGTGGGGGAGTTCTTTCAGGATGTCACCACACCATTACCAAAAGTACTGACATGTATGTCTGTATGAAGCACTGTCAATCTAACAAGAATCCTTTCTGGCTACCATCATTCTTCTGAAAGATTTTATCTAACAAGTCTAAAAGTTTGAAGCTCTGTCAGCAGCCCCAAGAGGCTACGGTGTTCATTACAACCCGCGATATAAAAGCACAGTTTAGTCCGATGGTTATAAAGAAAAAAAGCCAATTAAATTATAATCTTGGGAGCATGCTCAGTAAATGGCAATGTTCATGTAGGATTCTGGGATCTTTTGTATGTAACACTTGACATTTTGGCCTGAAGTTGCACGTCAACGTGTGATGAGAGCCTCCACACCTCCAATGAAAAAGCCTAAATCCAACAACCCTCATCGACGGACAGAAACACAGAGCATGCTTTGAACCAACATGTACAGAAATATTACCATATGTACCACAAGCTAGTGATTTATGTTGATTGCATGTGACTAACCAGCAGAAGGACCAATAATTACAGGGGAGCTTTCATATGTCAGACTATTGTTTGAGATGGACGTCAAAATTGTTGCATATGAAAAAAGCATTTTCCATCCACATTGACCACGTTTACATGCACACTAATATTCCATTATTATTCTGAATATAACAATATTCTGAAGTTGATACGGGTCCGTCCTCTTTCCTTCATCCAGAGCGAGTGCTCTACCTTGTGCCGACATTTTGATATTCCGTATCGTAGCAACCGGACGCAACCAAAGCGCAGCTGAAAAAAACACCTCATTCCCTTTCTTTGTTCTGCATTCAATAATAAACTAGTATTTAATTAGTTTTAAAACTGTCATTTAAAAAGCAACAATATATCTAAAAATAGCCTAACAATAAAGGTTGTTTATAAAGCACTGAAACCAGGACAAATTAAGTAATTTGCAAATGCTATAATACCACATATCACACTGTTCAGCCAATCATTATCACCGCAGGGCGTTATCACCGCAGGGGAAATTCCTTCACCGCGACAGCCCCTATGTATACAGCACATTCAGAATATGCGTCTCAATTGGACTGCAGTTTGCAACACACGGTCTCTTCTGTTCGTCTGTTTCTTGCCAGCTCTGTGCGTTGAACACAAACAAACTAGCCGACAGTTTGCAGAGACGCACGCCCAAAAGAAAAAGCCCACATTTCTGGTCGGAAGGAGTCACACACCTACTTTTAAACATTACGGATATGCGCAAATATCACGACGTCGACCTTTTCAAGAAGGTGGTTAAAGGAATGAAAGAGGGAGGCTGTGTCCACTGCCGGCTACGTTAGAGGAAGACAAAGGACAGATGGACCAACCCACTTTAAGCTGTTTTTATGGCTAAATTCAGTCCTACTGACTTATTTAGCGATCCATCATTACATGCTTTCAAGATGATCAATAGGCTGCCGAACATGGCCTCTCACAGTTCTGCACAGCGTGGGGCACATCTGCATATGAACCTGCCAGGTGAATTATTCAGTCGACATATGCTGCGGGTTCTCACCAACTGCCGTCGTATCTGCTGTTCTGACATCAGCGCCATGATACGATGGTATGCATCAAATCCCAGTTAACACAAACCAACCCGGTATTATTCACTCGTGTTTCACCAGTATGAGAACCAGTCCATCACATGTGAGAGTCCGCCGGGGGGAGAGCCAGTTAATTCTTACACAATTCAGTGATAGCTCTGTCCCAGTGGGCCAGCTTTAATGCATGGTTAAAGCATGAAAAGCATGCATATGCAGAACAACAGCTTCGTAGGAAACAAACGATTAAGAGTAAACTCCATTAAAGGTTTGCCAGAGCACCAGGAAAAAGCTCTGAGGTGATTGGCTGATGAGAAGACTTCCTGGAGATACCTTAGCAACACTGCTGCGGAGTTAATTTCCCCCTCAGGGTCAGGAGAGCAGTATCCTAATCACCGCTTCCTCATTCACAGGAATGAACGTGAAAATGAGAAGCAGCATCCATCTGGGACAAAGACAGGGAATAAGAGAGAGAGAGAGAGAGAGAGAGAGAGAGGCGTGGGAGGGGAGGAAGAGGAGACAGTAGGAGGGAGGGGAAGATGAAGACTCCCAGGGTGATGGAAGGAGGAGCGCTGGCCAAAGACGGCTTTCTTCTGCTCGAGTTTACAACTTTGGGATTCTTTTTACTTTTGGACATTTGACATTTCTCCAGATAATCTCCTTCTGGGTAACCACGGCGATGGACTGCAAACTTACACACAGACAGACTTCATGTTTACACCATTTCTGTGATATTAAAGCCTCGCTGAACTTGATGTACTTGCACGTGGACTCCCATCAGCCCTGCCAAGCTGGTCAGCCATAGGCGTGGCAAACTGTGAGACATAGTGAAACAGAAATCTAACTAAAGCCTGGAGAATAAACCGGATCTTAAGGCTTAAGGATCTCAAGGCTGGCCCACACTACAAGATCTTTCAAATCAGATTCTATTCAGGAACAACAAGAGTCCGACTAAAAATAACGGAAATCTCGCAAAATGTCTCGCTATCAAACCTAACTTTAGTGTAAACAAACATGTCGGCCCACGGGCAGGACGAATTAGCGATGTTAGTTTTTACTTTGTATTGAGAAAAAAAAAGATAAATAATGGATGAAGTCATGGCGACACGTTAAATAAACACTGGTGTTGTTTCCACAAATCAACAAGTTTGATCTCCATTCTGAGCTCCATCTTACTACTACTTTATGCTTCGCTTTTTACATTAGTTCATGCATTAGCTACGGCCACCATGACGGCGGTGGTTGTCCTTCCTTCGTCAGCTTGGTTCTCAATCGGCTATCGTTCTTTCCGACGTGACTGCATCATCGGCTGTCCTCGGGGTTCCCCGCACACAACAGGTTATCCCATCGTAAATATTGAACACGTTTAATATTTGCGATTGGTGGATCGGTGCGTCCAGGATGGACTTCCGAGCCGATCGGGGGATTTAAAACACACTCTTAACATACCTCACACCAAAGGAATATCTGGAAAGATCATCTTTAGAACCATCAAAACAACCAAGGCTTTGCTCAGACCCCAAAATCAGCTTGAGTCTTGTTTAGTGTGTACGCGGCAATAGCAGGCCAATCAAAGAGCTTCAGCCTGCCAGTAGTCTGTTAGTTTAGCTTAGCACCAAGACTGCAAACAGGGGGAAACAGCTAGCTTTGCTCTGCATAAAGGAAACAAAAATCTGCCAATCAGCATCCCTAAAGTGCAGCAATTAACATGTTATATCTCATTTGTGTTATCTGTACAAAAACCAAAGTGTTAAAATGTAAATGTAAGGTTTGCAGGGTGATGTGCCAGACTATTTCTTGGCTTGTAGCTGTAACTTCCTGGAGTTTCCGCTGCTAAGCTTCAGCATGGTATTTCCCATACACTTAGACAGTAGAGAGTGGTATAAATCTAACTCTCGGCAAGGAAGCAAAGAACCTTTTTTCCTAATATGTCAAACTGTTCCTTTAGATGCTTTAAACTTGACTGAAGTTCTTTTGTGCCACCACTTTCTCTGTACCAAAACTTTCTCTTTCATCCACTTTGCACATACAGTAGAATCCCCTCCATTAAAAAATGAAAGGTGACAACTAGGTCATATTATAAATCGTTGGAAAGAGACGGAGCTTTACTCTCTCTACATCTTTTGTAAAAGTGTTGTTCAACTATCAAGGCTGACAGAGTCGAGTTGCTACGAGACTTTGGGGACGACACATAACCCATCAAGTCAGGCAATTACATCCCACTGTAACCGCAGACGCATCGTCGGGAATATTAAAAAACCTTCCGAGAAGCTCAGGAACATTCCTCTCCTTCGCTGAAGGCAACAGTTAAGACGGAGAGAGAGCTTATCTTTTGGCGTGACGCACATCTTCAAACCAAAATGGTAGCCGAAGTGAGCCAAATCAATTCCCTTACCGGATGAATATTTGATGTCACTCTTTGCTCGGTTCCAATCTCAGCTTCGAGTGAGGCTCCGTTCACCTAGAAATCAGCTTCCATTCTGTAGCCTAAACAAAGAGGACGCTGCTCCAAACATGGCCTTGATTTGTTGTTTGACACGCAGTGTGTTGATGTGAACGCTCCAGAGGGTGTAGAGGTGTACAAGTGGTTACAAAAAGAGACTGATATTAAACACAGAACCAACAAGGGCTGAATTGCTTTCTGATTTTTCGAGTGGTCACTGGATATTTCTGTTTGTTAGTGCTACTGCAAGGCTTTGCAATCACCCAGAATGCATCACAAATCCAAGGTTAGGAACACACCTTCCTCCCTGTGCCTTCCTCTAAAAAGGGTAGAAATTGTTGTTGCCTGGCAGCGCAAGCAGCAACACGTCTCTGTGTGGCTTTAAAGAAAGAAAAAAAAGCACTCCCAGATGGCACTCGGGTCTAAAAAGGAGAAAAAAATAATAAAGTACAATCATGTTCTTTATTAGATCGTAATAGTGCTACAAATGTCAGGCCTGATGTATTACTGCGCTTTTCGCTGCGCTCGGATGTTCCCCGGGCTTCGCCTGGACAATCATTACGCTTATCAAAAGCACTTCATTAGAGGAATCAGGTCAGAGGCAAAGCCAGGGAGAGACGCTGTGTGTTTGTGTGCGTAGCCGATATCTGTTTCAGTCTGTGTATGCATTTTAGTCTCAGCAGGTGACCATACAGGAACAGAAATAGTTCCTGTGTGTGTTCTTCTAGTCCAGTTAGTACCAATTATGCATCTATCATTTTGCATTGGATGAGTGTTTATACAGTATGTGTGGCTACATGCTCCTAAAGATATAAAACAGCAGATGTGACATCTTGCCATTCCAGGATGGAACCACATGACGACCACCTTACCTGGGTTAAAGTTTTAAACTATAGCTGGAACTGGAGCCTATGGTGTAAGAGGCTTATCCGTGTCCTAACTGGATGCGACGCGAGTGAGCGCCAGCGTCAAAATCAGCTTGATTACAATGTTTTTTTTATTGCCGTGTCCTAACTGGCCGCTCTGCATCGCGCCGCGACGTTTTGAGCTGAACTTTAGTCAGACGCCTTGTTCCTATTTTCTCTGTCGCTCGCGTTGAGAGCGCCACAACATGGACGAGGAACGGACGATTAGTTTAGATTAAATGAGCCGACAGCGGGAGAAAACCGGGTCAGTTGATCTGGATGTAGATGAGGATATTAACTTGATTATTGTCACTTTGAGCACAAGCATTGACGCTCGCAATTATATGCATAACATCCACCAGATGTGTCAAGAAATGTAACAGCCACCTCACTAATCCTTAAAACAAAACACAAACTAAACACACAGCACAAAAGTGACAGCTATGGAAACCGACAGTATTTCAGTACGAAGCCTCGTTTTGATTCACTCCCGTTTGTGTGTTTTTTTAATCTAAATCAATGGAAAAAATTGAGAGCAAATAGGCCGACAAAGTGGCTGCATTAAAACGCAAGATCCAAGAGTAAGAAAAGCATCCTGTGCTCCTCTTACATCTTTACTTCTTCTAGTGTTTTGTTCTGTATTGTGGAATACACAATGGACTACACAGCAGGCTGAGCAGGGACGACAACTGGTGAGCTAAACATCCACATTTAAATCAGTGATAATGTTAGATTAATCTGTTTAACTCCCTGTTTACCGTATCCCAGCACCAGTCTGTGTCACTGCAAGATGCGCGGTGGGCCTGAGGAGTTATCGGTACAATACCTACTCATTTTTACTACAAAAACCTAAATAAGGAAGATCGCTGGATAACAACCTGGCTATATTGTATGTTATTTCCAGTAAATATCACAATATAAAACGTGTTTTCTGTTTCAAAAGTACAAAGGTAGGAAGACAGCAGGTACTACTAACCCATATTTTAAGTGGTTACCTCCGATCATGTCTCCAGTCTGACATGGAGCACACAGCTGATCTGTACGTGGTTTGTTCACATGACGTAACAGTAGTGCATATGTGGCGCGATAGGAGTGTTTATACAGTATGCATGGCCACATCCTCTGCTGTTTTTTTCAGAAAGACAGAGCTATAGTCCTCAAATCCCACATTCTGCAGACAGCGTGAACTCGGCCTGAGTTCCCTCCATCGATCCACCCACCTGCCGCCACAGATGAATCCGACCCCGTGGAGGTCACTGCGTTCAGACTCAAAACTAGCCTCCGCTAAGCTCACCATTATCTATCCGAGCTTTTTCCCTCCACAGCAGAACGGCGGACCATTAGTGCACATGATATCGCTTTGCAGAAAAAAACTATTTGTCTGATTTTTACAGGCATTATTCCCGTCCTATTCCCAGAGTGGTTAACATAAAAAGCATCTCGAACAGAGAGTAAATATGTATTCCCATGTGGGGGGGGCCCTGCCCACCGCCACATGAGCCGAGATGAAAGACTGGAGGCGCTGAGGGGAGCGCAAACTCCACCTTTCCCCCCCCCCCTCCTCGTCTTTATAAATAGCTATTAGGAGATATGGAACGGAGGAGCTGCTGGGAATTCAGACAACAGCAGCAATTGGACCAACATGTTCTCTTTTTGTAAAGAGAGCAGCAAACCATGCTGATAAACAAACTTTCATCCCTCGGCTTCCGCATACACACATCAACTGGAATACAGCGAAAGCCAATTTTGTTTTTGAAAAAAAAGCTGCAGGAGAAGATGAAAGAAGAGCGTTGCGGAGCAGAAAGGGGGAAAGGGGAAGTTGTTGCCCTACCTTTTTCTGGTCCTCCAGCTTTTGACTTGTCGACTTCTTGCCATGCTTGCTGCCTTCCGGTACATCCATCCCTGGTCCAAATAAAGAGTAACTCCACGGTAAAAAAAAAAAAATCACAGGAAATAAGTTGAAGAGAATCCAGGTGGCTACAGCTTCCCGACGAGGGCCTGTGTCCGGCTCACGCCTTCACCCGGACACAGGCGATCCATGGCAGGTGGTGGTTTGTACGGTTAAAGTAAAATTTAAAGTCTCTGAGTTGTTGAGGTTTTTGTGGAACAAGACGAATACCAAACAGGTAGCGAAAGGCTACCGAGAGAGCGTCATTATGATGAACACCGGAGACGACTTTCAACCCTGCAGGTTGTGTAGTTTCACATGAAGATAACGGTTATGCTAGCGTCTTCCTCAGAGTGCAATCCCTGGCTCCGGCACAGTCTTCCCTCCACATCTGGGGAAAGAAGAAAGACATGCTATGATTGAAATGCACAAAGAAAAAAGAACAGTTTTAGCTTAACAATTAATGCAGAAGCTCTCTCTGCCTCTCCGAAAAGTCAATATTCCCCTCGGTGCTGCACTGTACAAATGGCGAGGGTTATCTGCATATCAAAGTGAATGTTGCCATGGTGCTCAAAGAGGGAGAGAGAGAGAAGGAGAAGCTTCTACTACATGCTGTTTGTTCTACGCTGAGTGATTGTTTTTGATTGTTGTCTTTTTTTTCTATTTTCCAACCAAAAAGCAGCAGGGGAAGGATTGAGTCATGCTGAGGTCGGGTAAACTCGCACCCTGGGAAGGGTCCAAGCATGGAAAGATAACCGCAGGATCGGTGGTCGGCCCCTCCGTGGACTCTACGAGGGTTCAACGTGTCTGTTTGGTTTACTCACATCCTGTAACACAACATCTGTCATTCAAATGTCTTATACTGTTCACTCATAGCATGATTTGTGAATGAAACCAGAGACGGTGCACTGAGAGTCCGTTTACCCCCGCCTCTTTAGGAGACTAGCGGCGTGTCCTGAGTCTATCAACTCCAAAGGGAGAAGTGAACGTGAACACAGATTATGACTGATTCTGTCGCTCCGTAATTACCGTACTAAATATTGCACCCATTTTTCAGATAGACAAATCAGGAGGAAATTAATATCGCGTTAATTTTTATATCTATTTTTAATTAAAGTTATATTATAATCACTAAAAATTAACAGCCTCTACTAGCAACAAAACTACAATTTAGACTGGAAGCAGAGGGACAGAACTAGACTGGCTCTGTCCAACCAGTACAGACTCCAGGAAGTCACTGCATGTGGCCAAAAACAACCTAACAACTAAACTTCCAATTGATTTCCCAATGACATAATGACACATATGGTGCATGAAATGGCACATAACGTATACCTACTGCAAACTGATACTGTATTTTGTTCTGAGGGGCCAAACAGAGGCAGAACAATCAGCCCACAAATACAGTATACAGTCCCATATATAGTTTCCCCACACGCAGAAACACGATTGCACTGTCACCGAAATCAATACTCTCTGCACTGCAATTCAGCCACCATCCATTCACAGAAGTCGGCCAATCAAACGCTCCAGTAATCCCTCACAGGTAACGCGACAGAAAACAGCCTCCCGGCCGACCACCGGCGGGCCATTAGGAAACCTGACTTTGTGTTTGCCTTCGTCTCTTCTCTGACCGCCGGCCAGTTCCACTAAACACAGCTCCAGAGTGCCATGTAGCGCTGCAACCCCCGTCACTTACTTAAGGGCAATCATGTCAAGTGCTGTCAACTCTGAATTGGTTCTTAGGGGACGTCGTCGTGAATCGAGCGCTGAAGCCCGATGAGATTTTCCATTGAAAGCCAGTGTTAGCTGCTAGCAATAAGCTGTGAAAAGCATTCCTTTCAAGTACCATGGGGATGCGGTTCCATTACATTATGTAGTAGCCTCAAACAACAAGCAAAGCATGGGGGAATATTACCAGCGATAGGTGATGAAGGAAATTAAGCGTGCTCTCCTAAGACTAGGAACACCAGTGATTTTGGCGAAGGCAATAACACTGCATCCCAGAAATGCTAAACTTGCTAAAAAGCACATCTGTATTGCTCCTAGACTTCCCCAAACCCCTCAGCAGTGGAATTATATGGGGGGTGGGGGTGCTTTCCAAACTCATGCATACTGCATGAGTGCTAATTTGCCGCTTTTTTTCTTCTTGAATATTACAAAAGAAACAACGGAACCTCACGGGGGATAGCGTGGCATACTTTCTGTTTGCTGCGAGGAGGAGGGTTAGCTGGCACTCGCTGTCACAGAGTGACAGGATGGCCTCCGATGTAGGCCACCGGGGTCAGAGGTTATTCTCCATCTGCTTTGTCTTGACAAGCAGCAGCAGGTACAGAGCACCCTTGTCAAGGAAGCAAGGACGGACTCTCCAGAAGAAAAGAAAAAGTGCCAGACTAGAGATTGCTCCGCTGCATGTTGGACTGTTTGCAACGGGAAAAACATCAAGATCTGTCATGGGAGTCAACAAACTAATCCTACAAGTACATAACCAGAGGCCTGTACTACAAAGGGAGTTCAACATACCCAGGGTATCTTTTCATTATCTGGCTTAACTAACCCTAACAAACGAGATCCCGCTAACCGGTCTTACGACGGTGGTTATCAACTCAGTAGGTCAACCCAGAGTTTCTCAATCTGGCTATGAGCACATAAAAGAGGCGGTGTTTGCAGCATATGACCAATCACAGACATGGACAAGTCTACCGTCAGCAGAGAGGCAGATTTTACAAACCAGGAGTAAACTATAATATTAGACAAATACGGAGAAGTTAATCCAGACTAAAAGTAACTCAGTTGAAGATGCTAAATGCAGGAAGGACAGCTGGCAAAAGAAAAAAATTGCTGATGTGTGAATGTGTAAATTAACAGACTTATAATATCACTGTCCCATCAAAAGCATGAGTAGATCTAACTATAATTACTTTGTGTATTCTGTTAAATGAATATGTCGCTTATAGACTAGAATAGAAGAAAAGAAGTAAATAAATAGATAAATTGTGGTGTGTATGACGGTTAAACTTTATTTCAGCTGTGTCCCCGACCCTTTCTGCATTTGATGGTTTAAACTGTGTTGCTTTTAGCCTGAATTATGATTTTAACTTCTCCATGTTTGTGTAATATTACATGTATCTTACGATCCATGCACAAGCATCGATTGGTCAGTATGCTTTTATACGAGTTGATCTCTTATCGCTCCAGAGCAGGTTATGTGTTCAGTATAAGTTACCATGGCGATCTACGGTAAGAAGAGAACCACCGTCGTAGGACTGAAAACCCTGAAATGTTAAACCTGAAGTTACCTCGCTAACGCCATATCCTGCTTTGTAGTACAGGCCTCAGGTAACGCACCGACTCCTTGGTTTGTCAAAACAAAAAAACAAAGACAAACACAGTCTGTTGTCACACAAAGGTCCGTGGATGACTGACACCTTGTAGGCAATTCATGGGAATAAAATAACTACCATTATTACAATATTATGTTTTTAACTGTCCTTCTATCTTATGTACTCACTTACTGTCTTTCTCTAAGCAATTTCAATTCAATGACTTTTACTTACATGTCAACTATATAGGCAAACTGTGACCTGAGCACTGAACACATGGTGTACCTACAGAGGAACTACTCCCCATCTCTGTTGTTAAAGTAAATGAACACTTTGAGGGAAATATCTGGTTGTCATTTTTCTTTCTTATTGTGATTTAAATTGCGATAGGCATTTTTCATAGCAGGCATTTTGACTTGACACACAACAACACACCTTGTCATACCACAATCCTGTAGCAGGAACAGCCAGGCGTTTCTAATGAATATATTGATTTCCTCTAGTGACATGTCAAAATGTCTGCTGTTGAAAAAAGGCCTGTTATTTTCTACAAATAATACCCCAGGCTTGTATTTGTGGTTTATATACATGTAGTATTAAACAAGATGTGTTTGTACAGAGCATAATTAACTAAATTAATATAATAAAACTTGAATTGAATCTGATGAAATAATGCAGTCGCTTGCTGGAGGAACTCCGTCCAAGAGCTCTTTTCAGTCAGAGAACTCAACTAAGCAGATTAAAAAGAACAAAATACCATTTAGTCCACATGCATTAAGATATTCCATTACATACTTAACTTAATAACCGTTTCACAGGCTTCAAACACAGTTTTTTATTCACAGCTTTTAAGGTGATAAACCTAAAAGCGGTTTGTCCTCACTTCAATACTCAACAACTAACAAAGCTAGCTTGCTAACTAGCTTACCTGTCTCAAATTGACTTCAAGCTCTCATCTAGTTTAATTCATTTATAAAGAAAAATAACTCACTGTTCTCTCTCTGTTTTTGAACAAAAAGCCAAAAACACACAACCTTTTCATCCTCAACAAAGACATATTTGACCGAGCGTTAAGTAGCCCAGACTCCAGCATGCTAAATACACAAAGTGTCTCCCTTTGTTTGGACCATCACACCTCGTTAACGCTAATTAGCTCCAGCTGAGTGAGTTTAGGGTGACAGTTGTGGTCAAAGCTAGTGAAATTAACAGATGCCAACCTAAAACTCACCTCCTACCTCTTGTCTAAGCATTATTTATGTAGGTTATGGCAGAATTAAAATATCAACACTTGCAATTTGAAAACCGTGTGATATAGCTTAGTTGATATAGAAGTTATTAAAGCAATTAGTCGAGCTGATTCAGTCAACATGTTCCTGTCTCTGTCTCTCAATCTTACAACAGGCCTTTTATATTGATTTAAAGGTGCTCCTTACGATATACAGAGCATTCAAATAACAGCTCTGCTATGTAAAGGTATAGTGGAGTAATATCTTCCTTAGCAGAAAATGAAGTCATTCTCCCTCCGTGTGTGTTGTCAAATATATATTGACAAGAAGTGAAAGCCAATGTCGTTCCATTGAAACATCAGCGCCCAGCTGCAGAGCTACACTTCCGCCATTTTGGACTGAAAGCAACGACATGCATAACTATTTATTTACTTACTTATCTATTAAACCTTTTGCCCGTCTGCTTCCCAGATGGACATAAAATGGAAGTTAGAAAAATCCAGCACACAGAATTTGAAAGCAATCTCAAACTTTTTCATGTTAAGGATCTCAAAAATGGAGTCCAGTAGCCCACAGAGGTAGAAGAGGTTGTGTCCTGTGCTTTTGCACATTAAATTCTGTTGATATCATGCTACTAGCGCTACTAGCTACTGGCCGATAGCCGGTTGTTTGGGAACAGAGACGTTAATACGTCCACCACGGTACTGGCTTACAGCACACAGCCCATGGATGTATTATTATAAGATAATAAAAGTGATGAATTACAGCCAATATATCCATTATTACAGCCACATACAGCAGAACCAGATATGTCATATGAGCGTGCAGGACGGTGCAATCCCGTGGGTCTGATGCACGTTCATTATGACGAGGAAAATAACTCTGGATTCAGCTGTTAGAGAATTTTTCTAATTAGTTTAAAAAAAATTAAGTTTGAAGACATAATGATTTAAATGAGAGATATTTAAGTGTTCTTACTGAGAAGTTGGTTTACCTAAAAAATAAATTATCTTCTGATTTACAGACGTCTCTTTATACATCCATGACAACAGACTCATTGGCGTTTTCAGTCCAAAATGGTCGCCATCTAGCGGCTGTTGTCAAAAAAGCACCGGAGTTTCGTCTCTTTGCTTCTATACGCTTTGGGGTTGTAATCCGTGCCCGTGTCTTATGCCATGATTAAATTATTTGTGGTTAACATTAATTAACATAATTTCTACAATGCTCACAACTAATTGCTCTATAACTGTTATGGCTGTGTGTAATAATACTAATTATCCATATGGGGACCAGAAACATTCATTTAGTCCAACAGAAACGACGTCCACGTCAACCTTCTAATAAAGGTTTGTAAATATTTAAACAGGATGCTTTTCAGATTCTTTGACAAACATGTTGTTGTATTTGTTGCTGAAGAGAATATGAATGTTTGCTTTAATGCCCTTTGGTTGTAAAGAACCTTATTGGAAGCGAAATCTCCATATTTATGAGCAGCAGCCGCTGCCGTTTCATCACAGCCTGGTGAGCGGTGCTGGTGATCCCACCTTCAATCTCTACAGCTGGTCGACATTCCCCCCCACCACCCAGCCAGTGGCCTTTCACCAGCACTTGGTATTCAACGGGTGTCTGTAACTCTCCAAGTGGTCAATAAAGTTTGATTCATGAGACCTGGGGCCGTAACTACACACTGCTGCTTTAATTCGAGGAGATGTAAATGATGGCCATAGATCCAGCCTGATTTCCTCGGGGATAGCAGGACGGTTGAGGGAGCATGCGCCGTAAATCATCGCCCTCAATAGGTCGGAGGTCAAACATAAAGAACGCCCCGCCATCACATTAAAATACTATAATGCCCTAATGGCTTTCCTCCAACATAAACCTCATTTTATCAGCCTCAGTGAGAAGCACGGCCAATTAAAGCACACCTAATGTGGTCGCTAAGATTCATTTATATTTTGAAACGATTTGCACACAGGTATACATCACAGCGGAGCACGGTACATACACCTCTTAACATTAAGGCAGCACAGCAGCGGTACAGTGCAGCTTCATTCCTGCCACCAAAAATAACAAATATACACAACACAGTCTCACAGCAGTTTGTGAAATAGTCACGAAATGTAATCTATTTGATTCGTGTACATAGACACGAATTTCAGTTTTTGTAGTGACGCTCAGCACGACTTTCAACAACACATTATTTGTGCGTTTTCCTACAAATGTCCAGCAACACTTGACGTACGTGTCTATTTCCGCTCCAGTCTTTTCAAAATAAAACTAATTAGTTAAGTTTAGGAATAGATCGACTTGGTTCGGCTTAGGCAACAAAACTACTTAGTTAGCTTCAGGAAGAGATCACGGTTTGGGTTAAAATAACATTGGATGTAGCGTAACTTAAGTACGGAAGTTAAGTGACAAAATCGACTTAGTTAGGTTTAAGAAAATATTGCATTTTGGGTTTAAACAACACCGGAAGTGGCGCAACTTAATTACAGAAGTTACGTGACAAAAACGACTTAGTTAGGTTTAGGAAAATATCGCATTTTGAGTTAAAATAACACCTGATATGGCATAACTTAAGTACGGGAGTTACATGACAAATAAATCAACTTTGACTTGTAGTTTCATACGGGACACAAACCGACCTCCTCACTGCTCTCTAAACTTCCCGGTTCACAATTACGTGGATTACATTTACATTTACATCATTTTACAATATGGTAAATGGAAAGTAATATTCTCACATACATATCCGCATGGCAGCACGGAGCCAGCGTACGGAGACGACTGCACAGAGAGAAATGGACTAATGGGAATATTCTCAGCAATTAGGACATTTGTAATAGCCTTGCCATACTTCACTTGGCTCCACAGTGGGTCATTAATAATACTGATAAATCTAATAAATGCAATAAGGATCCCTTGCTACACATTAGAGCATTAAAGGGACTGAACTGACCACTCGGCAGAACGCACTTTCACAAATTACTTCTTAAAGAGTGGACACCAGAGTTTTGTTCTACAAGTATAGTCTAAAAGGTTGGACGAGTATGGTGTAATGAAGCAAGCAGCAGAATAATAATACAGAAATACACCCATATTTCTACACATATGCATCATAAAAGATGTACAATAACTATACTACAGTATATTTACAGTGCAGCATAGCAATGGGAACCATATGGGAGAACAAAGAAACCAGATGCTACAGCAAATATTAATGAAGTGCTAAATGTGCATTGTCGTTTTAACATAAACAAGCCGATAAATGTATGACTACAACGCCAACCACTGTGAATCTTTCCAGGCTCTGGACAGTTAGGCTCCAAATGAGAGTAGTGTGTGTTTGCACTTGCTGCATCAGCTAAAGTGAACAATTACATACCGAGCATGCTGCGGTGGATGGTCAAGGAAATGCTTCTTCCTCTAAGGCCATTAAGAGCAAGAAAGGAAGCAATAACCAGCTATAAAGATCAGAAACATAACAGTATGTAAGACATGCACCACAACATGCAATCATATGAAGCTCCAACACTACTCTCTTAAATGGGTCTAGATATGCCCCCTTGGTTTCAGATACCAAAACTCAAGTTGAAATCGACTCCAGGCTCTGAAGTTCATTGGGATTTAACGGATCAAAGAAGCCTTGAAGGTCCCATATTGTGAAAAGTGAGTCTTTTTTATTATAAAGTAGGTTTAAAGCTTCAGTAGGCAGAATAGTTTTGGCATCATTGGGCAAAAAATTCCATAATAACCTTTCAGCATATTGTAATTCAAGTGTTCTTCTGCACCTCCTCATGGCTCTGTTTTCAGGCTTTAAAAAATCTAGTCCGTGACGGGAGACTTTGGCCAATCACAGGTCATTTCAGAGAGAGAGAGCGTTCCTATTGCCTGTTCATTTAACGGGAGGCAGCTGTCAATCACTCGCAAACTCCAGGCAGGCAGCACTGATCAAATATTAATCAATATTATGATACTGTAATGCCTATTTCTGGACTCAAACCTCTTGTAGTGCACTGTTTAGATGTAAAATGAGAAATTTTGCCTGGTGGGCGGTGCTTAGTATTTCCTCAACTGATCTCTACATGGCTGCCGGGTCACAAACCTTCTCATTTTACAGCTAAACAGTACACTACAACATGTTTCTGAAAACATTTTACGTGAGAAATAGGCATTACAGTAACAGAATATTGATTCATATTTGATCAGCGCTGCCTAGTTTGACCGTCTGATCTGAGTTTGTGAGTGATTGACAGCTGCTCAGAGACGGCAAGGCTCCAGCTCGGCTCTGATTGGTTGTTTTCCTTGTTTTCCTAGCTACGCAATACCGTTGATATCAGGCAGACATAATTATATTAATGCATGTAAACATGTTCTAGAAACCCAAAATAAGTATGAACCTGAAAATGAGCACGATATGTCCCCTTTAAGTCGCACCACTCCCTGCAGAACCAATTTGAACAAATAAGGTGCAAAAGAGCCTACAGCTAGAGTTCCTGAGACGGGTTAAGTATGACAGGCACAGGTAAACACCCACACAGCTGAATGACACCTCTGATCCCTCACCAGCCTCTTACGGATGGGAACCTGCCCAGGGACTACAGATAGCAATGAGCTCATTTACATTTACACTTTAAGGAGGGTAGTAGGTTTTTCTAGTTTCATATGATAACAGTATCTCACTCTAGCTTTAAAACTGAGCCCACTGCAACCTCCGAAAGCGTTAAAGAAATTAGTGGTGTTAAAACTAATTTGCGCCATTATAGCGTTACCTTTGACGGCCCTAGTGGAAACTGAAGCTGTTGCTGTAATGTTCACCTTCCCTGGTATATAAATTAATAAATAAATAAATAAATAAGTAAGGAGAATTCAGTCAGAGTGACAAAAGCCAGGTTTCCATCCAAATGTATCACAATTTTTAATCAAATTTAGATAAAAATTGGCAAAAGTAAAAATGCAAATTAACGCTTATTTCCGTCCACTACCGTTATGAGATTATAAGGATTTGGTTCATAGAGACAAACAGTAGGTGGCGCCAATTTTCCAGTCGGAAAAACCCATTATACCACTGCAGAAGAAGAAGGCGCGACAAGATTAAAAGAGCGCCAGTCGTACCTCAAAGCGGTACATCATCATTTATTCACTGAATCTGTTTCCATGCTTTTATCAATACACCAACTTTTCCACCTCACCCAAGCATAAAAACTTGTTTGCAATATTTCAAGATTTTTTTCAAATTTTTTTATGCGCAAATTGAAAATGTGCATAAAAACAAGTGGATGGAAACGCACCAAAGACAGAGAAGAAACAAGAGGAGACTGAGAGGGTAATCCAGGTGTGAAAACATGAAAGCCTCGGGAGCTAAACTGCCTGAGTATAAAAACTGTGACAGCAAGCGAGCAACAAAAACGGCTGTAAATGCATCATAAAAGGAAAACCGTGGAAGGCTGGTACAGTTAAAATATATCGACAACGATAAAAGCAAAGCAAAACCCAAACCCCTGACTGTTCTCATGCAAATTTCTCCCCGGTTTTACATACCAACAATCACTGGAGTGATGGATGACGGGCTGCAGGTAGTAATGTGTTTAAGCAATAGCTTTAATTGGTATGGAAGCAACAAATCTGCACCAAATGCGACTCTGGCTGTTTTTCTGTTGTCAGGGTAACTGCGGGGAGAAGGCGGTAGCATCAGTGTGTGTGTGTGTGTGTGTGTGTTTGTGTCGCTGCAGGTAGCCCGGCTCTCTTAAACAGGGTAATCACTATTGTGAAGGTGAAGACTGACACGAGAAGCAGCAGCTCATTAGCTTGAGGAATGCATGTTGCAGTGTCAATTTTGCGCTGTTTGTTTTGTTCCACACACTCGCCCGAGCCTGACATCCTCCCGGCACCTGGCTGTTTATTGTTTCCAGAGATGACACAGTGTCTGGTGGTGACAGCAAAATGACTCAGGAACGATATCAGGACCTCCGCAGCTAAAACAGTACCTGCCAAGCACCCCCGGCTCGCTGGGGATTTTAAATCTCACACCGGCAGCAAAGGTTCCTCAATTAAACTAAACTAAATGTTGAACCATTTTCAACAAATGTACCAGGAATAAAAAGATAAGCTGCCACGTTACCGCGATACGATAACGTTTCCATGTTCCTAAGGTATCCTTTACTGGATGTGTAGTGTTTACCACTTTGGATTTAAAATGTAAGGGTGCAGGTCGTATCCATGTGGACCCTCCGACGTTTTCTACTTTCTCATTTTGGCTCTCTGCGTTTTGTTTTGGTTGACAGATACAGAACGGACGTGACGTCACGTTACTCAGACTACAACAATAAAAGCGGTAACTTTTCCACCCCTAATAGGTAGCGTGCACAGCTAACTTATAACTTAAAACCAGCAAATGTGGCAGATTTATTTTATTATCTTTTAGATTAATTGATGGCTTGTCTGCCTTATAAAGGCTCAGCCACAACAGCATTTAAAAGAGCAACATTAAGCACCAAAATAAACTCATATCGATGGATTGGCCGCTATAAAAGATTGGTTAGCCGGGACGAAGTAGCCTAGATCTGCCCAAATGTGTTGCTGTGAGTTCAATGATAGTGCTGCGAGTTTTCACCAGTCACCAAAGCAAACTGTCTCGTCACTGTGGACCTTTGAGGGAACTTCCTCTGCATATATAGTATAAAAGGCTCCACAGAAGAGTTGTGTTATGCAAACAATCAGGAAACAGCAGTAAAAAATATGGAGTAACCAAGGGTCCAAGACAGTTTTTCCTCGTCAAAATAATACATCCACAGGGCTTTTAGAAAGGTGCTGAATAAAAGTACGGCTTTTCCTCCTGTAAATTAATCATTTAAAAAATGTTGACGGGTCCAAAATGAATGTTTTGTTTATCTCTGTGGGAGATATCTGACGTTCGGTTGACGATTCTAACAAGACCTGTGAGCACAATAGTAAAACGACGTCGGTATCACGCTGTATCTCTGTGTGTCGTCAGCAATCGAGTTGCCAGTTAGTGTGGAAAAACGGATAAATGCTATCGATTGCAACTTTAACCCTCCTGAATAACTGATCTCAACACGTCGCTCTACTAACTGAAATTCCTTTTTTGAGAACAAATATAATCCACTGAACTTCACACTAACCCTTTCATTAATCACGTTCTCTGATCAATCCACTCTGGCTACAGGAATCTGACATCAGTTTGGAGATAAATAAATCTTTCTCCGTCCCTCCCTTTACCCTCTCCAGGCAATCTGTCGCCTTCGCTCTATCAGTCTCTTTCTCCATCTAGCTGGGCCACCTCCAGCGTCTCTCTCTCTCCCTCTCTCTCTTGGCGTTATGTTGTCCCTGCTCTGCCTCCCCGGGCTCAGTGACAGGGAGGATAAAACTGGGGGGGAAAAAAAATCCCCACCTTCCCGCTTCCTCCATTCGTCTACATACAAGCTGCATTACAACCCAATTACACTTAGATTACATTAATGTGCTTTCACCCAGCCAAGCCTCTTTTCCTGCGCGCCAAAACCCCATTCTCCACCGTTCGGTGGCATTATGGAGGCGCGTAATCTTGTGATATTGTGTCGGGATTAACATCAAATCTCATTATGGCTGCGGTGGATCATGGGAGAGGGGGAAGGAAGGCGGAGGCGAGGTTACATCTTTACTTATTTCTTTTTGAGGTTTTTAAAGCTGATGAGGGAAAAAGAGAGATGAGATAAAGGGCTGTGAAATCTCAATTACACACCATGGCATTTGGGAGGCTGATTTATTATACACAAGAGACTGTCGGCTAATTTGCATTGTTGGGCCCCGTTGGACGCGCACATGAGCGCACACAAGGCACAGTGGTACCAGGACAAACCCAACAGGGGTCAAAATGAGATGTGTCGCGGCACGGCGCAGCGAAATAGGACACAAATCAAACCCTCCTCCTCTTCCAGCTCACCACACCAAACAACCTCTCCTCTGTTAGCATTTTTTCCTCCAGCCCGGCACGCTCGCGCTTCATAAAACTCTGTTTTATTACCAATAGATCCGTGAAGGTTGTAATTGCCTAAGTGATATATAGCCGGCACCGGGACGCGGCTCAATTTTCACTCCGTTTAAAAACGCCGCCGCTCCAAAGTGGTGTTGAGGGGAGCGCCTTCGTCCTGTTTAAATAAAACAGATTGTCAGGCTAAATAATGGGGGGGCCAAAAAAAATCACATTTCAACACACACATTCCCAGAGGGGTGGTGGATGCACCGCGCACACACACACATTCAAGCATTTTCTTTTATGCAGATACGCACATTT
The DNA here is from genome assembly GCF_043250625.1 of Sebastes fasciatus. Lineage (NCBI taxonomy): Eukaryota > Metazoa > Chordata > Actinopteri > Perciformes > Sebastidae > Sebastes > Sebastes fasciatus. The sequence continues at coordinate 3,813,007 of NC_133817.1, read as the reverse complement.
AATTCCCATGAACATGCTAAACACACACACACTCACTCACCCAGCGGTGCACCATGCCGGCTATTGAGCCTCAGGAGCCTCTCTTAAATCACACCGAGGCCCCAGCAGAAATGAGGGATAACAGCACAGCGGTGTTACAACCATTGATTGCCGAATGCATCATCTTTTTATATTCACAACCGGGGGGAGGGACTGGGTATACATGCAGGCAATGGTTGGGAAAATCTGTTCTTGTATGGCAATCACATCCCGTCAGGGGTGTTTTCACAGGCCAGCAGCGACGGTGAAGGGACGGATATGGATAAAATGAAATAAAGACGCAGACACAAAAGATATTCACTATAGTGCCACGTCAACATTTCCAGGCTTCACGCGGCTACTGAATAAAGCCGCCACGTCTGTGTGTGACATGTCATCTGTTACCAGAGTCAACGTGTGTACCAGATATATTGTTTGATATATTGTTCCATGTGGTCTCATAATGGTCTTTTGCACTATACACCGATCAGCCGTAACATTATGACCACCTGCCTAATATTGAGTAGGTCCCCCTTTTGCTGCCAAAACAGCCCTGACCCGTGGAGGCATGGACTCCACTAGACCTTTTAAGGTCTGCTGTGGTATCTGGCACCAAGCCGTCAGTAGCAGATCCTTTAAGTCCTGTATAAGTTGCGAGGTGGGGCCTCCGTGTTTGTCAAGCACATCCCAAAGATGCTCAATTGGATCGAGATCTGGAGAATTTGGAGGCCGAATCAACACCTCCAACTCATCGCCATCCACATGATGTAAAAGAAAATTCATCAGACTGGGCCACCTTCTTCCATTGCTCCGTGGTCCAGTTCTGATGCCCATTACAGGCGCTTTTGGTGGTGGACACGGGTCAGCACAGGGCACCCTGACCGGTCTGTGGCTACGCAGCCCCATACGCAACAAACTGCTCCTCACTGTGTGTTCTGACACCTTTCTATCAGAACCAGCATTAACTCTTTGAGCAGTTTGAGCTCCAGTAGCTCTTCTATTGGATCGGACAACACGGGCCAGCCTTCGCTCCCCACGTGTATCAATGAGCCTCGGGTCTGACCCTGTCACCGGTTCACCGGTTTTCCTTCCTTGGACCACTTCTGGTAGGTCCTGACCACTGCAGACCGGGAACATCCCACAAGAGCTGCAGTTCTGGAGATGCTCTGACCCGGTCGTCTAGCCAGCACTATTTGGCCCTTGTCAAAATCACTCACATCCTTACGCTGGCCCATTTCTTCTGCTTCCAACACAAAGTTCAAAATGTTCACTTGCTGTCTAATATATCCCCCCCCCCACTGCCAGGTGCTATTGTAACTAAATAAACAATGTTATTCACTTCACCTGTCAGTGGTCTTATTGTTATGGCTGATCGGTGTACGTACTTTGACTAAAATGTGAATACATAAGGAACACCACTGGGAAGCTACAGAACGATAAAACTCAAACAACTCTAAAATAACGGACCCGCCCTTTAACGGCATTCTGGGATATGTATTATTAAAACGCACTTGCTGTTGCCACAGTAACGCATGTGTTGTAAAACCTACCAGGACTGAATTTATTAGAGATTAGAAGTTCAATTGGCGGTAGCATAGCATCCGTCTATACACTGTAGAACCACTGCTGCTCAAACAGATCAGTTCATGACCTGTCTGGTGCACACGGAGAATCTAAACGCTATCAGAGAACCACAGAACGCCCTCCGGCGTGTCACACTCTACCCGGAATCGAGCGTTGGAGGGTGGAGGTGAGGTGTGGTGATGGAGGAGGAGCAGGAGAGGACCCTTCAAGTCTCCAGTATTCCATTAGCTGGTCTGTGATGTACTGCTGTACCACACACACACACACACACACAGATGGGAGACCAGTTTCCCCCCGTCTCCTCCCTCCCGACACCCTCCCCCATCCCGCACTGCCTCGCCTCTTCTTCAGCCTCCTCCTCCTCCTCCTTCACACACCTCACACCCTCCGTCAGTCACCATCCATCACACAAGACCTCCACAGATGGGTCTACGAGTAACACACACACACACACACACACACACACACACACACAAACACGCACACACACACACACACGGAGGCTCTAGACTCTCTCTCACTCCTACAGACACTCACCGGGTCGGCCAGACGCGCACTCGCAACCGCTCTCAGCTTAACACTCTCTCTCCTGCTCACTCACACACACACACTCCACCCTACTTTCACACACACACACACACACACACACACACACACACACACACTCCACCCCACAAACTCTTTCATCCGTGGCTCTAAGCAGCTCAGAAACCCAAAAAGCTCCACGGCTAAGGGGGGGGGAACCCAATTAGGACGCAATTAGAACGCCATCAGATCTACCTGAGAGACGGTGCCTCTCTCGCTGGCAAAACAAAGCGGGATGTGGCGGTGGTGGCGGAGAGGGTGTGTGTGGAGGGAAAAACCAGCGCCCGCTAACCTCCCGCGGTCTTTAAAGGGCTGCCGCGTTTCTGATCAATGCTGGAAAAAAAAAAAGAGCAGCACTAATTAGCTCTGCTTCTTTTACAAGAAACGCCAGCGCAACACGCCGGATCAGTCTAATTAAAGAAAAAAAGGAGGAGGAAAGGGGTCGGAAAAAGTTGTGCGTAAAAGGAAGCACGTGGTTTCTTCCCGCCACGTTAATCAACAAGTCGGTCGCCGAACAACGAGGCAGCGACAGGAAACAAAAGCTCACCTTTAAATTTCCAACACTAAAAGATTCCACTCAAAAAAACATATTCCAATCAGGATACAGCTGTTCATCTTCTAATCCAGCACTCCGTACATCACATATCCAAATCCGGAGGAAAAGAAAATTCCTCCCTGAGAAGAATCCAACTGCACCTTGTTAACCCTTTTCCTCCCGTAGCCTGAGGACAGCCTCCCCCCCAGTGTGTGAGAGAGAGAGAGGAGGTGCAGCAGCAGCAGCAGGAGTAGTAGTAGTAGAATGAGGTGGGATGGATGGATGGAGGGAGTCGGAGGGGAGGGGTGCCGGCGGCTCACATCATGAGAGAAGTCGTAATCTGTGCATCTGCAGCGTGCTCTCAGCGAGGGAATCCAGCCACCGGAGGAGGAGAAGAGGATGAAGAAGAAGAAAAGGAGGAGGAGAGAGGCATGAAGGCAGGCGGTGGTGAATGAGAGGAGGATGAGAGCTCCCTCCCCTCACACTGCTCTCTCTCTCCCTCTCTCTCTCCTACACACACTCCTACCCCCCGCCCTGCTACAGATTGCATTGCACTGATGAAATTTTAATGGTTCTTTTAGGAAGAATAATGAACATGCTAGTCCCTGGAGTTGTGTGTATGTGTGTGTAAAGGGGGGTGGGGGGGTGGACTACACACACCTACAGAGGCATGCAACAAACATGCGTATGTGCATACAAGTGTGTTTTTCTCCATCTCTATCTTGTTATCTTGTACTCCCACTCACATGCTGCAATCCTGCACAGATTCACACACACACACACACACACAAACACCCATCTTCATTTGCACATACCACGTTCAGAAACACGCACATGCACGCTCAAAAACATCAAACACTGCGACTGACAGACACACACACACGCGTGCACGCTCCCGTCGTCGCACGGGGAAGACGAGGGTGGGGGAGTAAACAGAGAGAGCCAACCCTCAATCCTCAAAATGCTCTCTTGGTGTACACTCGCATCCACACACACACACACACACACACACACATACACATACACACATACACATACACAGGAGCGTACACATGAGCACACACCCCAATGAAGTGGAACAAAGAGCGCAGAGGCAGCATGTGGAGGCACCAGTAGGAACACCATGATGAGAGGAGAGGAGTGAAGAGCACCAGAAAACACACTATCATCAAAGTACCTTCACTTCAGTATAGTAGTATAGTATACTATACAGTAGTACAGTATAGTATACAGTAGTATAGTATAATACAATATAGAATAGTATAGTATAGGGTGCGGCAGGAATGAGTCCTAAAACCCAGAAAGGAGTTAGCATTTTAGCACTTCCGGTTCCCTCGTTTGGAAGTCAATGGGTTTTTAATTAGATGCCTGAAATAAGGTCTGTGGTTAACACAAGCTGAAGAGAGTTTAACCTTTTGTCCTACGATATAAAATACGTCAGTAAATACCCAACACATTTTGAAGCATTTATGTGTCTTAAAAAAGGCGGTTGCTAACAAATGGCTAAATGAGACGACTAAACGTCCTCATGCCAACCCGTCCGCCTTTACAGCCTCGTCGTGTTTATTCACGCTGATGCAACCGTGGTAGGGATGCCAATTTTGAAAAATGTTCTTAACTGATAACTGACCCTTGTTAACCGATTATTAACCGTTAACCGACAAGATTTGTGCCTCGCATGCAGCGGTGTACCAGCTGCAGTGTAGGAGCACAACAGACAACGGAGTCTCCAGTTCACCCATCTGGGAGCGTTAACTTAGCGATGCTGCGTGTAGTGTCGCGGACATGCAGCCACTTTCCCAGTAAAAGTCACCACCGCACATTTAGTTTAGTTTAGCAGGTTGTCAGCTGTGTGTCTGCCCGGTGTAACTTTAGCGCGTGTCCGACAAACAGTGTGTGTGTGTTTGTTTTTATTTAGAAAAATGCCGCTAAATCTGTGGATTTGCAAAGCTGCACATTAGTTAGTGACTTATTAGCACTTGCATGGATTAACGTTTTTATGTTAATATATTAGTAATACTGTATATCTATCTGTGTGTTGCTCTTAACCGTGTGCCAAAGTTACTCTTCATACTCAATGAAATACAATGAAAGCCCCTGAAAACATGGTTTCTCACTAACATTAAATATTCATGATGAAATAAGCAAAAACATATTTTTTTTTCTTAAACCTTTAGATATTATGTTCTAAGAGTTTAATACTCATGAGTTCAGCTAATGTGCTTCTTCAGGACTGTGTGGGTGTGAACCCAATTTTCATTCACACATCTGGAGGTCAGAGGTCAAGGGACCCCTTTGAAAAAGCCAGTTTTTCCTCGCCATAATTTAACGCAAGTTTGAAGCGTTATTTAACCTCCTTCACGACAAGCTAGTATGACACGATTGGTACCAATGGATTCCTTAGGTTTTTCTAGTTTCATATGATACCAGTAGCCCGCTACAACCTAAAAATCACAAGTGACATTCTTGCTGTGAGGCGAAAGCACTAATCATAACCAAGCATTAAGCCAAGATTTGACATTTAGCTAGCTGACACATTTTAGGTTTGTAGTGGCCGACTACAATACGATAAGAATATAGAAGAAAAATAATATAATAATCTTGTTCTTTAGACTTAGTTTGTGTTAGCCGAGCTGACAAACTGTGCTCAACACGGGGACGAACCCTGCCCTAACCTGAGCCAGAGGAATTTAAAGATGATACTGCTTTCAGAGTCAGGAAGCACAAGGTCACACATCCAATCTGAATCTGACCAGCAACAGAAACGTGCCTGAGAAGCTCTATAACATAAGGACAAGGAGTCAACAGTCAGGTCACACATTGGCTGATAGATAAATGGGTGAACTCACATCAAACCAGGACTCCTCTGGCTCCCTTCACTGTTCCTCCACTGACCACATATCAGTATTCATCACAGCAGTCGGCAGCGCTGAAAGGGATCCTGCAAAGAGAGGAGACAAGAAGGAATTTGTTACAATTTAACCTGTGTTGCGTGCTCAAAAAATACAAATGTGATAATCATCTGAGTTTAGTCACAGTTGGATCGGATAAAGAGCCGGGCGGCTACCAGGGGACGGCGGTTTTAAGTCCTCATACATGGACAGCTTAAGATGTCTTTGTGCTGCAGATCCTGGAAGTGATTTGTTCAGCCATATCCACTTTTATGCCGACTGCTACCTCCTGCAGCTCAGAGAGCCCCACCCCCAGAAAAAAATCCCACCATGACCTAAAGTTTACCCGATGAAGCAGGACATTAAAGAGACTTTGAGCAGCTTTCTGGAAACTTTCCCCCGTGTGGAAAAACAACCCAATAAACTCTGAGTCAACTCTCTTTTGCTGAGGAAATTGTTCTCATCCCTCATATCCCCCCACCAAGGTGCAGCATCCTACCTCTGAACCGCTCCTGAAAATCAATTACCTGTGAGGATTATACATCTCTATCCACCCCCAAAGAAATAATAATTTATATCTTCAGTTCTAAGGCCACTTTCATTTCCCCTCCCAACACTCCCAAGAGGCCAAGTTTACACACAATGTCAAGGAGACGAACTGTTCCAAATGTGCCTCTTGGTCTCGCAGACACGCAGAGCCACTTTAAAGTTTCTTTTTTATACTGAAACAACAGCACACTTGAGAATCCGGGGGAGAAAAAACATGCCAGTCGAGTCTTTAAGGAGGCTGTTTGAGGTCTGTCAATAATGATGGGAGCACCACGGAGAGAAAGGCTTGAGAGGCACTTAAGAGCCAAGCAGGGGTTTGATGGGAACAGCCGCGATGTGTGTGACATGCGAGACGTTCTCTATCTTGGGATGCAAAAAAACAACAACAGCTTACAAGGTTAAAGCCGTCTAGAGGCTACATGCGAGTCACCCGGAAGAGTTTCGCGCAATGATTTACGATATTTGAAGCACTTGAAAATGCCATGCAGCTCGATATTACAGACATGATGCATTAAAGTGTTGCAGCGGGGGGGTTTGATTGGAACATTCATGATGTACCGTCTGACATGCGCTAGTGTTCCTCCTGGGATGAGACAAAAAGCTTAAAAAGGTGGCTGTCTGGAGAGAAAAATGTGTCACATTCGAGTAAGATACTGATCGTAAACAACAGGTAATAACCTGCTCGGAGGACGCTCTGCTCGGATGTCAAAACGTATTGGATTCATGAGACCCGCCGTCACAAAAATCAAACCGGGAAGACGGTAAAATGTGTGAAAATTATCATGCAAATTGGGTAATTTCTCGCATGAAACAAGTTGCTGTTTTGTCAGCCGACGGAGAGAAACTAAATGTTCTCTGGGATGAATTAAAAATGGTACTTTCATAGCATACCGAAAGGAGGGAAATTAACCCTCTGAGACCCACAATAGAGCCGTGTAGGTCTTTTTTTTAAGGGGATACAGGGGGTCTTCAGGGGAGATAGCAGGTCAACAGTAGACGTCATATAGAAGTGGTGTACATCATCTGAAAGCTGTGAACCTGAAGATGAATTTAAGATTCAGCTCAGCACTGTGTCTGCTCTATTATGTCTCATAAGTTGTTGCAGCAATGTTTGGGTTGATTATTTAGCCTCCTTTATGACAAGCTAGGATGACATGGTTGGTACCAATTGATTCCTTCAGTTTTCTAGTTACTTAGCTCTAAAACTGAACCTGCTACAGCCTCTGAAAAACTATAAAGTCAGTCAGGATCATGGGCGGGTCTCAGAGGGTTAATCTAAAAGCTAATGGTATGCTTTGGAAATGGTCAGCAGTAATGGTATAAGAATATAAAAGCTTGAGTTATTGAGCTCTAAAATGCAAAAACCACAGGCCTGGTTCTTCAAATGAAATACTAATTCTGGTCACGACAAACTTGAATTATCCCGGCGATCCCTCAGAGCAGACAACATCCCTGACGGACGGCGTTTGATTAGCGGGAAAAGAGACAAATCCAATTAACAGGTTGTTGCTGGAAGTGACCTTTTTCCTTCATTATCTCTATTGGCCGTCCCCTGGCTCTCTGGTTTGGTGACCATGATGGAGGACATTTGAAGAGATGCCAAATTGAAATCGGTTACGGGTGAGCTGAGGTGTGTGTTCTAAGATAAGGGGTTTCAATAGCTAAGAGAAATATGTGAGGTCCTTCCTGCAGGGCGATTAATGACATCAGCAGCAGAGCCCTCCTCACTCAGTCTGGCTCTCAGTCTGGCTCTCAGTCTGGCTCTCTCTCTCTCTCTCTCTCTCTCTCTCTCTCTCTCTCTGGATGCCCAGGTGCAGTTTGGTTTTATACCAGCACGTTTATGAGGGATCGTAATGGGTGGGTGCAGCTCAAAACAAACGGGAGGCCAATTAAACGTAAGGGCTTCCCGGGCAGGCCGCCAATAAGAGAGCCAACAACTCGTTTTATACCCGGCTCTCAGAGGAGGAACACTGGATGTCATGTCCTGAATGCAAACAAGGCACGTTTTTTTTGTTTTTAAAATGTTTGTATGTATTTGCAATTGGGTTGGGAGATGTGGAAAAATGTAATTTAATATATTACAATATATGGTTACTATATTTAACCATAGTTAATCACGATTAATCACACATTTATCTGTTCAAAATGTACCTTAAAGGGAGATTTGTCAAGTATTTAATATTCTTATCAACATGGGAGTGGTCAAATATGCTGCTTTATGCAAATGTATGTATATATTTTATTATTGTAAATCAATTAACAACACAAAACAATGACAGATATTGTCCAGAAACCCTCACAGGTACTGCATTTAGCATAAAACAATATGCTCCAATCATAACATGGCAAACTGCAGCCCAACAGGCAACAACAGCTGTCAGTGTGTCAGTGTGCTGACTTGACTATGACTTGCAAAATTTAGCGCAAATTCAGAGTGTTATTAAGTCTCCTTCGCGACAAGCTAGTATGACATGATTGGTACCAATGGATTCCTTATTCCCTGAACAATCATGTGGTTAATCACATTTAAATATCTCAATTGATTGACAGCCCTAATTTTAAACCTTTTATTGAAAAGAAGCGGTTGCAACTCTCTGTATGAATACTTTTGGTGCTAAATATTTGCACGCAAGTATTCTGCTTTTTCATGTTGTTTATTCATCATGTCCCTGTTTGTGTAACGGCCTTGAGAGGCGTAGTGAATTACGAAGGCTGTTTCTTTGTGTGTTCCTCCTGCTGAGGTGTGTTTGACACTGAACCTCCTCCAGGGGAGAGCAGCGGTTCAAAACTAACCCTGAAAAAATTAAGTTCTACAAGCAATCAAAAGCAAGAAGTGCAGACTAAGCTCAGAACCTGACAAGCAAAGCCACAACCTATTATTATAATCATGAAATCTTAACAACACCAGAACAGAAATGTGTAAAATGGCTTAATAATTTCACCCAGGTGGAGATATACCAGTGAAGCCATGACGCTCCATATGGCTGTGGCATAAAACAGCTAGGGACCATAACTCCAGGCGGTTTAACACAGCTTCCTAGATAAACAGAGTACAGTATACTGTCTGGAAAACGACAGCCACCGGCATCTTCACAGCCGTCCTTTAACGCTCATCGGGGCGGGGGAAGGACAGATTTCATCCTCCGACAATCGGCAGGTTAACGTCAGCGTTGGATTCCGCGGGATGAAACAGATGCCGTGCAAACCGGTGCCAGTGTGTGTGTACGACTAATCAAAACACGACACACACACCACCACAGGCTTGTCACGGGGATCTCTCTGGAGTACGGAAGGACTGAAACTAGAGCAACTTGAGAAACAACAGAATCCTTTGAGATCAGGCTTTTTCTCTTTCATTCAATCTGACACGAAACTACGCCCATGATTTCATTCATAACACGCTTTGCTTCTTTTAAGGAGGACATTGTTTATTCATCTACACTCCGAGGGTTTGATCTCCAACAATACTCAACAGTACACAACAAGTAAGTGAAGGTGCTCTTTCTTCATCAGCCTCGTAGCGACGGTACAGAACGGCCTCACGGGAGTTACCGCTGCAGAACGAGGGGGGGCTGCAGAGGAAGTCATCCCCCGCCGGTGTCATCCTTTTAGAATGAGAACATGGCTGGGACATGACTAACCTCTGGTGTTGTTAATTATACCATTAACATGCTTCACCCAGGCCCCCAGCTGTTTCCAGGCAAGCATGGACGTCCAGAAAGGCTCTCTGGAGGAGGGGAGGTGGAGCTGAGACTGACGGCTTGTCTCTACGTCCTGGCTGGCTGAGCTGATCACTACTGTGCCACAGAAGGAACTCAGGACTCTGACATGTTTTAAATAGAAATGTATGTATTTGTTCGTGTACATATCAGGGCTGTTAATCGATTAAAATAATTAATCACACATTTTTTTATCTCTGAAAAATGTACCTTAAAGGGAGATTTGTCAAGTATTTAATACTCTTATCAACATGGGAGTTGAAAAATATGCTCCTTTATGCAAATGTATGTATATATTTATTATTAGAAATCGATTAACAACACAAAACAATGACAGATATTGTCCAGAAACCCTCACAGGTACTGCATTTAGCATAAAAGAAATATGCTCAAATTAATGGCAAACTGCAGCCCAACAGGCAACAACAGCTGTCAGTGTGTCAGTGTGCTGACTTGTCTATGACTTGCCCCAAACTGCATGTGATTATCATAAAGTGGGCATGTCTGTAAAGGGGAGACTCGTGGGTACCCAGAGAACCCATTTACATTCACACATCTGGAGGTCAGAGGTCAAGGGACCCATTTGAAAATAGCCATGCCAGTTTTTTCTGCACCAAAATTTAACTAGCAATCAATCTAATATGAAATGGTTGGTACCAATGGACTCTTTAGGGTTTTATAGTTTCATACAATACCATTATCTTCACTCTACCTTTAGAACTAAGCCCGATAACTCTCAATTTCCCAGACCAAGAATATGTCTACAGATTAATTACCACACCGTTACATCCAGACTCCTCAGACCTGTGCAGGACCATAATGAAGACAGGCTGCATACAGGCAGAATGGGGCGATAACCAAGCGCATTAATAACCACATCATGTAGAAACGGCTCGCACGACGAAGGCCAACCACCCTAATGATGAGCAGCAAGCTAGGAGGGAGAGATTGACGACCGGGCTCAACCCCAACACCCCAACCAAAACCCCCCCTGCCCTCCATCATCACCCCCTCCCTGCCTCCCTGTTGTATTGTTACATCTCATTTTCTCCCAATCCATCTCGGGGACATTGGCGAGCATACGCTCAGGTCGAGGTCAGGGGCGCGCAATAGAATTAGCGTCTCGAGGACGATGGATTGCTCCTCTTACTGTCAACAGTGTTGGGGCGGAGGGTTGGTAAGCAGGTTACTGGAGGCCCTTTTAAATGAATTGAGAATGTTGATTTAGTTGAAATGGTAAACCTGCAATAAACAAGTAGCTGCATTGTTCTAGGGATAGCAGAGTCAGTCTGTGTGTGGGTCGGTTGGTCTACCACCAATCCACTATTCATGCTCCCCAGATGTTGAACCCTACTGATTTTGGTCTGTAGGGCTGGGTATCGGTCCTCGATACCTTTAATGCCCTGGTATTAACGCCATGGTGGCGACCTGTCAGTCTCAAGGTAGCCCCGCCCTAAAGCATCCCCTGCTTTATGGTCTATCTGACTCTAAATGGGACCATAATTTACTAAATGAACATCATGCTGTATTGAAGAAGACTTGAAACTAGCGATTGAGACCAGACTTCTTTTTGCAACCAGAGGAGTCGCCCCCTGCTGGCTGTTAGAAAGAATGCAGGTTTAAGGCACTCCAGCATTGGCTTCACTTCTCAGACCCCGGAGTTGCCCACTGTGTACACCCTTTTCTCCAGGGTCTTTTGGACAAAGCGCAGGGTCACATTAGCCTTACGATCAACAAAGTGACCCTGCAGTCAGCCCCCAAAAATGAATGGGATGTCTTGGTCTCAGTGTGCGTAATTCATATTGAGCACAAACTGTAAACGTTGTATGAGAACAAACGGTGCTGCTGTTTGAAGTCTGCTAGTGTAATTTGGGACTTTGGGGCTGCAGGGAACGGATGGCTTAAATTGTCCATTGTGGAGACTTCAACTGAATTGAAAGGGCATATTTTTGCAGGACAAAAGTTTAGTGCCTTCAGGAAACGCATCACAGCTTGATCCTGATTGGCTCTCCAAAGGAATACCTGAAATCCATCCAATCTGACCATTCTGCAGGATTTGAACAAGATCGACTTCCCTCAAGGGGCTCATCTCGTTTGACTTTCAGGAGATGGAGTCGTCAGCTAATCGGGTTGTGTTAGATCCTGTTTGAGCTACGGTATATTTGAAAATGAAACCACCAAACTGCCATAATACAGAGCCCCTTAATGCACATTTACACCTGCGCCCAGGAGCCGAGTGACTGCGCAGAGGATTTCCACTGGCCGTGTGTGGATGCAGTGTGAGCTGCTAGGCGACGGTGCTGGAATGATTTCTTTTATATGCCTTTGTGTTGAAGATACAATGTTACACGGCGAGATAAAATACATTAAAACTGGCTTACATTTTTGCCAACGCTATCCTGATTAAGCGCCTGAGAGCAGCAGTACGAGAGCACAAGACTCATTGTGTGCAGACAATATGGGCAATGATAGGATTAAAGAATAAAGGGTAAAGAATGAGGATGAAGAAGTGCAAGAATCCAGAGAAATGGGATTAACAGGCACTGCCCACGGAGGTAAATGGGGTGATTTGTCTTCTCTTATTCTTTTTCCAACACAACAGCCTAACAATAGAGGAAAATATGGGATGGGGGATGTAATTCATATGGGAATGGGGGATGTTCAGTAACAGTGAAGCCCACTACAACGTATCAGCAGCCCTGCTATAGGAGGGGCCCAATCCGTGACGGATTCAACTCTGTTCGTAGTCACACTCACAGCTCAACGAAGCACCCTCCTTTAAGGTGTCGGGTATAAATACAGCGGCAAGTTCCAGGACGAACTTCCCTCTCTACCGCCAGGAAACTATCAGCTAAATAAAACCAGAATCAGAAATACTTAATTGATCCCCAGAGGGGGAATTGAGTTCTGTTTTTCTCCGTTATCTAGAATAGAAATATATATAAATATATAAACATAGAGAAATCATAAGACATTTTTTGTATTGTGTTCAAAATGTACCTTAAAGGCAGATTTGTGAAGTTTTTAAAACTCTTATCAACATGGGAGTGGGCAAATATGCTGCTTCATTCCCATATCTTGAGGTCAGAGGTCAAGGGACCCCTTTGAAAATGGCCATGATGGTTTTTCCTCGCCAAAATTTTGCGCAACTTCGTAGCGTTATTTAGACTCCTTCACGACAAGCTAGTATGACACGTTTGGTACCGATGGATTCCTTAGGTTTTCTAGTTTCATATGATGCCAGTATCTTCACTCTAGCTTTAAAAAAATCAATTGCTTTAAGGCGATAAAGAAATTAGTGCCGTTAAATTGACTTCCTGTTATCATCGCATTAACAATGATAGCCCTAATATATACAAATGTTAGTTAAAATGTACTGTATAAATAAATACTGTGTGAAGTAAACCAGATTATTGCACTAAATTATTGTACTGTTAAAGTCAGTATTGCAGTTGAAGATATAATAAATGATGGGGTTATAGCTCCTGATAATAATAGACTAGACTGGGTATATTTGATCCTAAATACAATTGATTAACTTTAAGTTGATAACGTCTGTATGACAATATTAAATGTCTATCTTTAAGCAGTTTACAAGTAGATGTTTGTACTGATAGTCGCACGAAACTTACATTAGAGCGCGTTGCATGAAGAACACGATACGGCGTTGCAAGTTGTCAGTAAGGGCAGCTGGTTGATGGTTTGGGATGCCACTTAATATTGCGGACCCTCCATGCGAATGGAGTGGAAGTGGGTAGAGGGGGTGGTTTGGAGTTGGACCGAGGACTAATTCCCAGTGAGACCTGCATCCCATTCCTCCCCTCTCCAAAGGTCTTCATACCCCTCATAACGCATGGAGAATATTGGCAAGTATCCCTGTGCATAAATGCATAACCATGAGGTAAATTGGCTCCCTCGGCGAGCTCAGTGGAATGCAAGGTTAAGACGATGCAACGCCGAGGCAGCGCAAATCATATCATTTGTCCTAATTCCTTCAATGCCTGCGGTGTTAACATTAGCAAAAGAGATTAAATTATGAGCCAGATTATGCACTCCCTTTACTTAATGAAGAGGAAAATGGAAAACTGCCTGTGCGTTAAAGAGATCGTTTTTACAGTTAACTGGTAATGAAAGCTGGGTTGGGTTACATACCAGAGAGCCTTCGCTGAATGCGTCGGAACGCAACGGGGGGGGGGGGAGAAAAACAACAAGCAATTTCCTGTAACACCAAATTGAGCCATGTATCTGAAAAAAGCCGCCTTTAATGACAGGGCGGGATGAAAGCGCTGGTTAATTAGCCTGGCGTTGGAACATAGAATAGAGAGACAAAATGTTGACAAAAAAAATGAATCATAGCGATCATATGGGGGCTTTTTCTCCAGTTTTCCCCTGGAGTCACAGAGAAACAATAAATAAGACAAGCCAATAAAAGCTACATGAAGAGGATTAGCGCTATTATGAATAATTTAAGACGCTTCTTAAATACCTTCTGGAGGAGGGGGAACTTATTGGCCTCTCTCCGAGCCGTTCAGGCTCCTGCATGTTCCATTGCACCTTAATTCCCTCATGTGGATTTGCAAAGTCACCGTGATCCAAAGGCTTCTTGGGACCCATTTTGGCCTCAAGTTACACATGCAGATATTCAATTACACTCTACTTACTGCAGCTATGCCTTCAAATATTTGTGATTGTTGTTGAATTGGGTACTGCTGACTTTCTTTTTTAGATTATTCTATTGGAAGCTTTGTGGTAGGCAGGATAAAGCACGCTGAGGTTGCTGTAATTGGACTTCTTCAAAGCAATCAATCACCCAGCTGAAGGCTTATTTTACTACAATGACCAGCTCATTGAATCCCTTTGTTACCACAAATACAATTCTGAGCTTACAGCTGTAGCTACTATCAAAATTACCCTTATTTATAAGGGGCTGGGACGATATCTCTGACTCGACACTATCACGATACCATATGTATTGCAATTGGATATCAAGATTTATTGCGATTTTTGTTAACTTTCTGAACACTAGACCATGGGGAAAAGTTGAATCATGCATTTCTAGGAACTCTTATTTTGGAAAAATCTCTGAATTAATACAGTAAAATGTTTGATTTTCAGCATGTATGTAGTCAGAGATGTCCTGAAGTCAAATATATCAGGATCATTGTCAGGAATTATTTATTAGATTTTTTTCCAGCAACCCAAAAATCAAAGAATAAAGACATTTCCCTCACAAATTAGTGGTATTTTCTTTTTAATTTATAAGGGACATGTCATGTTTTATACTTCTGGTGAATATACAATTCCCTTTGTTAAATCCTTATTTTGAAAACCAGACGTAGTCACAAGTGTCTACTTCCTCTCACTTCTCCAAGTCCATCTCTAGCTCTCACGTCAACTCCGTTCTCTTTATACATCCATGGTCAGCTCCATCGGGGCCGTTTCAATGCAGAGAACATAAATGTCAGTATCTGGGTGCTCTACAGTCGTAGCGTTGGCCCATTTGACCACGGAGACGAGAGCGACGAGCGGCTCGACCGCACGTTACCGCGATACGATAACGTTTCCTGTTAGCATGCAGCTTTAGCCGTGATGTCTAGCTCTGCTTTTCCTGTCAATGTGTGAAACCCAAAGTGTTTCCGTCCTTTACTGGATGTGTAGTGTTTACCACGCTGGATTTAACATGTGAGGGTGCAGGTCGTATCCACGCGACATTTTCTACTTTGTCTTTTTGGCCAGCTGTTTGTTTTGGTTGACGGATACGGAACGGATATGACGTCACGTTACTCAGACTACAACAATAAAAGCGGTAACTTCCTTCTACTTCCACATAGACTCAAATGAAGCAAATATATTGATTTTGACATTAAAAAATCAATTAAAAAAATCGTAAAAGAAAAAAAACATAGATTTTTTCCCAGCCCTATTATCTATACACTACAATACAACCACAGGCAAGTCTTTCCTCAATGTCCCACCACAAGCACAACATTGTGTTACCCAATACATGTGTATTTGGCCGTGCAGCTTGCCTCAAAGCAACAGCGAGCATTAACCAATGCCAAGTCACATCAATTGCATTATTCTGACATACACTACACACATGGATCCATTTCAATTTAGGCCCCAAGGCCCCTTTGACATCCTCCATCATCAACACAGAGAGCCACTTGTCTTGTCTGAGAATGTGGAGCATTACCACATTGGCTGTCACTCAAGACACAACAGCCAATCAATAAAGGACAGCCGGGGCTGTATGATATGTTTTATGACAGCCGGGCTGGACAAGGGGAAATTGGATGGAGGCTTCTGGGCGAAACGAGGCCAGGTTGGTGTGTTTGGGCTCAGAAATTCATTAAAGAGGACCTATTATGCTTATTTTCAGGTGCATACTTGTATTTGGGGTTTCTACTAGAACATGTTTACATAATTTAATGTTGAAAAAAAGCTTTACTTTTCTCATACGTTTCTCCCTCTGTCTGAAACGCTCAGTTTGACCTCTTGACTCCGCTCCAGCTCTGCTCTAACTAGCTGTGTTTGAGGGCGCGTCAAACTAGCCGCTAGGCGGGTATTATTCAAATGTGTTACTTGGTGACATCACTATGTTACGGAAGAAAGGGCGGGACTTCAAGCAAGGCGTTTCAGGCAGTTCAGGAGCAGCATTACTGTGGGGGAGAGTAACTCCATTTAGCCTGGACTTTGGGCTTTGTGACTTTGCAGACATTTTACATACACAAATATATATATATATATATATATATAACACTAAAGGAAAGAGGAAAAAAACAAAAAAGCATAATAGGTCCTCTTTAAAAAAAATTAAAGTTTTTATTTTTTTCAAAACACCAATGTCTTTTACATGTCTTTTTTTCCACTTTGCCTTTATTGTTTTACTTTTTAGCCATTCTAGTGGCATTAATATTGGTGTCAGTCCATGTCGGTCCAGCTTGATATATCTCAACAACTATTTGATGGATTGCCATGAAATGATGTGAAGATATCTGTGGTACTCGGAGGATGAATCCTAATGATTTCGTCTATTCTCTGACTTTTCATCTAGCGCCACCAGCAGGTCAAATTGTTCACATTACTGTGTAGCCAAACAGAGCCACTAACGTCGCGGTGGAATCTTAGGGTTTCATTTTGTTGTGATTTATAAGGAGAAATATCACTGTAAAAAATGGATGACTGGCTTTCATGGAATGACGTCGTTCTATTATCAATTCAGGAAGCCTGAAGGCCGATACTGCTGACATGAGGCGAGACAGATTCTGATGTTTTCCATGTGACATCACCCCGCTAATAAAACAGAAGGAGCCGGGGCCTGACCTACCACAGAGAAATCAATACTCCAAAGCAAAACATCTTCGTCTCCCATGGGAGAACCTGGTCAATGAGCCGAAACTATCTATCGGTGAAACTAACACGGCAGCTGTTGTATGTTGTATTAAAGCTCATCAAAGGCTGCTTTAGCCCCATTTAATATCCAGAAACTGTAAGCTGACAGAATAAACAACAGCTTGAGATAGACGTTTTTGTGGACTGTAAACAATAACCACAAAGAAAAAACAGCGACAGCAGCGGGGCTGAAAAAATGTGAGTTTAATGCTACAGCGTGGCGGTAAATCAAATCAGGACGCCGCTACAAAGCGGGCGATGCCAGACGTCTGTCTCAGCATTACATGGAAAAGGCACCTAATGTGTGTCAGTGTGCCTGTCACGCAAAATGAACAGCCCAGGGGTTGTTTGGTGCAAATCAAATTCCAACGAGGGGTGGATTCACATTAGAAGAAAAAAAAAAGAAGCAGGTTAATTAAATTGCCATGCACGGTCATGTATCTTAAATTACATGCCAACACCATGCAAATGCAGAAAAATTAACACCAGATGCAGCCTTCCATGTGCCATGGCTGCTGGGGGTGTTTGACAGAGAAACACCATGAACATGTTTATGTGGGATTAAAGGAAAAAAAATCCAGAAAAGTAATTTTCACGGCTTTGTCTTTGAATGAAACCGGTTCAGCATTTCTTTTTTTCTGTGTTGTATTACAACCCCCAACCCTACCTGCTCACATGCAACACCACAAAATCTAATTTCTCTGGCAATTTCCGCATCCAACATTGTGGTTCCTTCCAACACAAAGCAAGAGATCAAATTCTCCCCTTAACCTCGGGAAGAAAAGGAGAAAGAAGGGGGAGGAGAGGAGCGCTTCAAGAGTTGACAATCAGAAGCTGTCAACTTGTCGACGTGCAGGATCGGGGCTGATATTGAATTGAATTATGAGAGGCCACCAGTGCACACACAGCTTTGATGTTGGGGGAGGCGGGTCGGTAGCCGAGGTGAAGGTGAGGAGAGACGAAGAAGGAGGAGGGGGTGAGATGCAGCCGCTGAGCCTTTTAAATCCGACTCGCAGAGGAGATGGAAAGAGACAACAAAGACACGTGGACAGAAGGCTGGAAACCAATAGATGGTAGGAAGACCGAGAAAGATATAGAAAACAGCAGGAAAAAAATCAAATCACACTTTTTTATTTGCTCTGGGTCCTACAATACCTAGTCACAACACTAGTACACACTAAAGTGCAGATCGGGCCGCATATTTTTGTCCGAACCTAACCCGAGTCTGAGAGAGTAGTAACCGAGCCCACATCAATACATTTTTTTAACTGTTGTAAAAATGGTTTTAACGCCACTAATTTCTTTAACGCAATCAATCTGTCTGAGGTTGTAGCAGACTGAGTTTTAAAGATAGAGAGGGGATACTGGTATGATATGAAACTGGAAAGTCTAAGGAATCCATCAGTACCAACTACGTCATACTAGCTTTTCACGAAGGTGGCTAAATAACGCTCTAACTTTACGCTAAATTTTAGCGAGGAAAAACCTTCATGGCCATTTTTCAAAAGGTGTCCCCTTGACCTCTGACCTCCAGATATGTGAATGTAAATGGGTTCTATGGGTACCCACGAGTCTCCCCTTTACAGGTCAGCTCAAGTCAGCACACTGACACACTGACAGCTGTTGTTGCCTGTTGGGCTGCAGTTTGCCATGTTATGATTTGAGCATATTGTTTTATGCTAAATGCAGTACCTGTGAGGGTTTCTGGACAATATCTGTCATTGTTTTGTGTTGGTAATTGATTTACAATAATAAATATATACATGTATTTGCATAAAGCAGCATATTTGCCCACTCCCATGTTGATAAGAGTATTAAATACTTGACAAATCTCCCTTTAAGGTACATTTTGATTAAAAAAAGTGCAATTAATTTGCGATTAATCGCATTTAACTATGGACAGTCATGCAATTAATCACAAGGATGTATCTACAAGCACCTCTAAAACCTCCCAAATAACATGCTGTATCTCTTTCCCCTGTGCTTCCAGTCTTTATGCTGTGCTAAGCTAATCGCCTCCTGGCTCTGGTTGCACAGACATTAGATTGGCATCGATCTTCTCGTGTAACGCTCAGCAAGAAAACAAAAACAAAACTGTTTCCTTAAAGACTACATTACAGTATTAACACTATCTGACTGTTCTAACTACAGGTGTAACTACTGTAGGTATGAGAAAATAAACTTATTAATACTGAAGTTGGCCCACTGTGCCAAAAGTATCACAATGGTGAATTTTGTGAATATTACCTCAGCGGTGACTAAAGAAAAGTAATGCTGTGCAAACTTAACATCTGCTCTGAGATTTCAACATTTACCTCCATCCAGCTCTCTCCTTGTGAGGCGTGTACGAGGCTACGGCTCACCTGTGAACCGGCCGTGTCGGGGCCATTAGACGGCTGAGCGAGAAAGGAAGAGAGTCACCGGGTGGGAGTTAATAAGGGCCGGCCTGAGACAGAGGTGCGATGCCTGGCCGTGCTCGCTGCCAGGGTTCACTCATAAAACCCAGCCAGCCTCCCAGGGCATCATTACGCTGCTGCTACACCTGCCGCGGAGGGAGCACCAGGTAGCGTACGCCGTGTGTGTGTGTGTGTGTGTGTGTGTGTGTGTGTGTGTGTGTGTGTGTGTGTGTGTGTGTGTGTGTCAGGGCTGCTGCAGGATACAGAGGTGATTTTACATTGGCTGGTTTCACAATGTGTGCTCCAGGAATTCCACGACTTCTCTTCGAATTTTGATTAAATCGGTTTTAATGACTTTAAATAAACAAATAAATTGAAGAGAAAGTCTGCTTCCGAGGGGTACTGGGGGTATTCGGTTATTTCTGTGCAGCACCTCAGAAAACACCTCTCGTGGTTCACACAGTTTGGTTACTAAAAAAGACTTTCAAAGCCAACACAGATCTCCCCCACGGCGCTACAACTGAATGAATTAAGCGACAGCAAAAACAAACAGCGGCTCTGAGATGAGCAGCGTCTGAAACTCGACATGAATCAACTGCTTTAAGACCAACGACTCACATATGATGACTGGGAGCACCTTCATTCTGTAATGTAGCGTAGCCAAACTAATGCTACTCCAGGAGGCATAGCTACTGTTTCTTTGTGGTAGAAACTTTTCTCCTTCTCCCACTTGCATCGTCACCTGTGTGTAATAACACACACCATCCTTTCGCAAAAGCTAAAGCAAGATCCAGGAGGCGATTAGCCGGCACAAAGACTGGAAGCAGGGTTAAAGTGCTAACCTGCCTCTCTCCAATACAAGTACATATATGCCTATGTTTCATTTCAAGTTGTGGTTTAATAGGGAGTTACATGCTGGAATTATTTCCCTCTGCTTGTTATGCTAACCAACTGTTATTTAATCATCTCCTGGCTTTAGTTACATACAGCACAAACATTAAAGTTAGTTAATCGCAAATTAATGACACATTTTTATCCGTTCCAAAATGAACCTTGAAGGGAGATTTGTCAAGTATTTAATGCTCTTATCAACATGGGAGTGGGCTAATATACTTGCTTTATGCAAGTATTTGTCTAAATGTATTATTGGAAATCAATTAAGAACACAAAACAATGACAAATATTGACCAGAAACCCTCACAGGTACTGCATTTAGTATAAAAAGATGTGCTGACTTGACTATGACTTGCCCCAAACTGCATGTGATTATCATAAAGTGGGCATGTCTGTAAAGGGGAGACTCGTGGGTACCCATAGAACCCATTTTCATTCACATATCTGGAGGTCAGAGGTCAAGGGACCCCTTTGAAAATGAACATGCCAGTTTTTCCTGGCCAAAATTTTGCGCAAATTTGGAACATTATTTAGCCTCCTTCATGACAAGCTAGTATGACATGGTTGGTACCAATGGGTTTCTTAGGTGTTCTAGTTTCATATGATGCCTGTATCTTCACTCTAGCTTCAAAAACGAGCCGGATACAACCTAAAAATTGCAAATTTGCATTAACACGTTATCGCGTTCACTTTGAAAGCCCTAATCAAAATAGTATCGATCTTCACATGACCATATTTTCAAACCGGGACCCTTAAGCGTACCACACATTCATGCAGATATTTGTCGGGACTTGGGGACACCCAGCTTGAAACCGGGACGTCTGGTCAGCGTACATGTAACTCTCAGCAAGAAAAGTGAATAGCCTACGCATATTTCCCCAAATATCAAACTACTTTTATACGCATTTGTTTGTGTTCTGAGCTGAAAAGGCATCCAACAGAAACATAAACTTTATAGACCGTTTCAAAAGACATGCTAGCAGGGTAACAGCGTGTCTTTGGTTTCAGTTTTCATGCACTAAAATAGGTTTTGCATGTGAAAATGAAAGTAGCACTACTGAAGCATAGTTTTAGATCAAATGTCTTCTTTTAAGAATTAAAGCTACCATTAATATTAGAACAAAAGGTAAAACTTTTAAGACAACATGAACCATTTTCTACATAAATGAAGACCGAACTCACCACGCTATACTTCAGAGCTGTAGGACTACAAACAGCAATGGTTCCATGCTATAACCGCTCATAAACAGTGTGAGAACAACTCTTTTATAGCAAGAGTTCTGAACATAACATTTACGGACAAACCACGCAGATCTCATAGCTTGTTAGCGAGAGTGATTATCATTGTTGTTCCTCATACAGATGGGGAGCTTTGAGGAAGAGGGAGGGAGAGCAGAAGAAAGAGAACTCATAAAAAGATGCTTGTTTACTCGCCACAGTTCTCCAGCAAACTTTACGCCACCGCAAGAATTTATTTGCATTCTGGTTTTAATTTTTTAATCTGGGATTACACGCCCAAATCACTCCATTAGCTGCTCTCTGTGAAGTCATCCTGCTAATAGGAGGAGCTGAATAACCATCGGTTATTATGCCATTTCTTTTAACTTCCAGCACAGCCTGGTCTCACTCCCGGGGCGGCAAATACCGACGTTTGGGCAGCGGTCCTCGGCATCTTGATTTCGACGCACAAGGCACCCTTTAGTGTCTGTGTGAGACGCACCAGGCTTTCATCTAACTCCAATGTAAAGCCACCCACATCAGTATTAGCAACTGACATAGTCTTAAGAGCGTGGAGGTCCTTTAAGGACAAATGGGAGGGGTGGTGGATGGGTCAAACAGCACTTTTACTCAGAGGACCGGCGTTTGTGTCCAGTGTGAAACTAAATGTTGAGTGATTTTTACGGACGATGTTATGTACACAACTGAGTCACATGATGTCCGTAGCTGACGTTACAAGCGTACTTGTTTTAAGCCAAACCATGACATCTTTTCTATACCTAACCCAGTGGTTTTGTTTAGAGATGGGCCGATATCGAGATACTACGCTAGAAGACTACTTCCTTCCGTCGAAGGGGCAAAAGACGACGGGTAGGGATGAGATGCCGTTGACAGTGTATTTAAAGCCTGGGAATCTGCATTAACACACTTTCAGATGTAACACTGTTTAACATTCATTGACAGAATTCTTCCCGACACACAGCTCATTGTCACCCCACACATGCAGATCCAACATATGTCAGCGCCTCGAGGAGACTCACACATCGTAGCAGCGAGTCGTTTCCCGTTCACCTTCTGCATAACGTTCGTATGGATTCTTGCAGTTTAAGCAGCCAGTCAGGTGCACGTTGTCGTGTTAACTGCTCTACCAGCAGAACGGAGGCCGTATCTCACCACACTCTAAATCTCTAGACGAACCCGGCAGCACACACGCTGCATGCTAAAAACCCCTTCTTCATTATTCATGGGGAGTTGGTTTTCTGACGCTGGCGTAGTAAGACTCCCCGCTGAGCGTAGCTGGGTGGGGCTGGGATTCACCGGTGACGGGGGGGGTCGCGTGCACACGACTGATCCCGATGACGGCATGTTTAAAAATAGTGACATGCCGTCATGCGGAGCGGGTCTCGGCAGGATGGGAGGGGGTGAATGGAGCAGTGTGTGGTACACTCCTCTCTCTCTCTCTCTCTCATGTTGTGGATCAAGGTGCCAGTACTCCCAGTAAAGAATGAGATCACTCTGACTGGGGGGAGGCTGTCAGAGCTCCTCAGCGTCTGTCATGTCTTCACTGCTTTGGTGGTCCGTCTGAACTGCAACCACACACTGCTCGGTTCAATTCAGGTTGGAGTTTGTGTTGACGATAGTTATTCGGATGCACTGAGGTTTATGAGAGAGGGGAGAATAAAATATTTCATTTTTGGAAATACAAATAATCAGCACAAAACCTGAACGTTGAGATCTGGGGAAATAGTAACTAAGTGCATTTATTCAAGTTCTTAAGTAAAACATTTATTGAGTATTTGAGCATTTCAAATTTACTACCTACTCCACTATAATTAAAGAGATAGCTCACCCACAAATTGACCAAATTCATCTTAACACCACTAATTTCTTTAACGCATTAACACAATCGATCTTTCGGCGGTTGTAGCGAGCTCAGTTTTAAAGCTAGAGTGAAGATACTGGTATCAAATGAAACTAGAAAACCTGATGAATTCATTGGTTCCAACCATGTCATACTAGTTTGTCACGAAGGAGGTTAAGTAACGCTCCAAACGTACGCTAAATTTTGGCGAGGCCATTTTCAAAAGGGTCCCTTGACCTCTGACCTCCAGATATGTGAATGTAAATGGGTTCTCTGGGTACCCACGAGTCTCCCCTTTACAGACATGCCAACTTTATGATAATCACATGCAGTTTGGGGCAAGTCATAGTCAAGTCAGCACACTGACACACTGACAGCTGTTGTTGCCTGTTGGGCTGCAGTTTGCCATGTTATGATTTGAGCATATTGCCAAAATCAAACATTTCCATTTGAGTCCAAAGTGTTTTAAATAGTAGGATTTTAGGCAAGATGCATGTGTTTGGGTACATAGTCCCTTTACAATAGGACATTATGCATATCAGGCATATCTTTGTACCGCACAACAGATCTCATCAAGCCGGTAATGTGCTCTAAACATACCTGCTGTGAACATTCCTCTGACCTTGCACAAACTAACCTGCCGTATAAATGAGGAGAAATACAATCCAACATCAACACCCTGTGTTAGTTGATCTGTGATGACAACACTAATGTCACGCCAGGAAACTGCCGGCCGACAGCGGCTGCTGGATCCAAGTATTGTACGGATCATCATCCGCTGCCTTCACCCGCCAGATAAAGAACCAAACCTGCCAGCTACGTTGAAAACGAACTCCATTCAGCATTTAGATGAGGAGAAATGAAACGTTGCGTAATGTGTTGATAAGATGTAGACAGCTGAGCTTAAATGTTTTATTAGATGTCTGGCTTCAGATTTTGGACAGAAGGGAACAAAAGACTGAATCTGTCACAGATAAATCTACAAGAAAGCCAGAAGCTCACTGACTGGTAATCAATATTGCAGGTTTCATTCCAAAATGACATCCAGCGTTTCAAAAAAGAAAATGATCGCTGGCTTTAATTTCCTTGGAGTTATCAGGTGTCTTAAATCCTCAACTGAGAAAATAGAAGATGCTATTATCTTCTAAATATTGAGCTATAAAATAATGAATACAAGAAAGCTTCCATTCGTCAATACTTTGTTCTGGAAATCCATGAGCAACGGAGCATGGAATTGAGAAGAGTGCCAGCGGGAGCCGAGCGGCCAGCGCTGACCAGAAATGTAAATTGGCGGTCTGAAAGCGCGGGCCAGGAGCCTTGTCAGCTGCTCTCCTGCAAACAGTAATAAGTCTCTACAATCACACCATAATCATATGCTTGTGGGTCCTGTTAACTCTGCATGTAATAATGCTCTCGCTTTTGTGTGTCTGTTAACAGAAAGGATGGTCGCAGCGGCGCTGAAGAGCAGCGGCGTGGAGTGGTGGTGGTGGGGCCCGACGGGGGTCGCACTGGATCATTATCCTCTCCATTAACATCCCAATTACACACCTTCGCTCCCATTAAGAGCAGGCAGATATGTGCTGTGACCTTTGTGTGTGTGAGGCATTACTCGGCCCCTCCTCGGTAATTCACAACCCCCAACCTTGAACCCCGACACACTCACTCACTCTCACGCTGCCGACCACTTTCCACCCCCCTCCTCCGTCTCTCCAACCCTCGCTACCTTCCGTGATGCTAACAGTAAGTGAAGTCTAAATTACCGTGTCAAAACACCACATGGATAAAATAATGCTGAAATTTGCTAAAACAGCGGGTAGCACGATTTGATGGTTATCATGTAACTCCAAGTACTGCGGTAGATCATCTTTATCAGTTGTGTCTGCGCTCGGTGAGTAGTTTCTCTCTCCATTACAGCTCACTGCACGAACACAGAAGTCTCAAAATTACGATTTTAGAGGATAAATAAACAGCAACACAGTGATTCCAATAGAGCTGCAACGATTAATCCATTAGCTGTCAACTATTTTGATCATTTTTAAGATTAAAAAAAGTAAAAATTGTCTGATTCCAGCTTCTTGAATGTGACTATTTTCTGGCTTCTTTCCTCCTCTATGACAGTAAACCGAATATCTTTGATTTGTAGACAAAACAAGACATTTGAGGACATCATCATGGGCTTCGGAAAACACTGACCAACATTTTTCACCATAAGTAATTGATTCATTTAGAAATATTCAACAGATTAATTGCCAATTAAAATTAGTCGTAGCCCTAGATTTGATACCATAATATTCACATTCATACTAAAGTTCTGTCACATATCTTTGACAAAGTGAAATGGTTCCGCTAGACTCACATTACCTTTTAAATTCCCCCTCGACCAGACCTCAAATGTTTTTGACTCTGAAAATAGAGTAATTATCACTCAACACTTAATGCAAAGAATTGTTATGTTGGCAGACTACTTTGATGTTCCTATCTGTATTCTGGAAGTGTGATTTTGAGACCCATTCATCCAATAAACAAGTTATTATTAGTACAAGTTATTCAACTAAATTAATTATATTCCCATAAAACTAAACTGCATTCTCAATAACGTTTCCAGGCAAATCTTCCAGATTACGATCGCAGTTTTAAACACTTTGGTTAATCCTGTACATTTAAACAAAATAAAACAAAAACGTAACAACACTACTGGGTTAGGTTTAGTAAAAACATCATGGGTTTGGCTTAAAGTCATAGTCTGTATATAAGAAGTACAGACGTAGGCACCGTGACGTCACACATTCGTTTGTGGACTGCCGTTTTGAAGCCTCGAGTTCGGCGTTTTAGCCGTCATGGTTTTTGGCCGTCGTCATCTTGGCTTTTTGCAATCAGAAGTGAGAGGGTGATTACACTTAAAATCAAAAAATCAAACGTTAAGACGTCAAAACCAAACGTAATATGTAATAGTAATTAACTTGGTGAGTGAAATATTATCATAGACAAAAAAAAAAGATGTTCAAAGATATAAAAATATGAAACAAGTTGTTGAAACTAGTCCACGAGTCCACAGTTTAGACGAGCTGCTTTGTGACAAACTGGAAACACTGAGCAGGGGAGGAGAATTACAAACTACTTGCGGCCTTAATTACTGTTGTCAAGTCGCCCCAGTAAATCACTTAACCCCCAGTTGCTCCGGTGAGCCGCTCGGTGGCCAAACAGTAAAACGCTGGGCGGGTCCCCAGGTGTGAACGGGTACAAATGTGAATACAGAACAGGATGTAGCTGAGAAAGAGCCTGTGTGTCAACGTTCTCTGAATAAAATAAAGATTAATGAAAACAATCTTTCCATTTCGCTGCCCACCTCCACTCATCTTCCCTGCTGACACTCTTTGCCCCCCCGCTCCATCAAAAAGCTGCTTTACATGTATGAGGTGTGCACCGCGGCGCTGTGATGAAAGAGGCAGAAATATATAGCAGAGGGACATGAGCCTTGAGAGCACCTACGGTACCACCGGATCATTCCCATAATTCAACACCTCGTCCCATTCCCCTGCAACCTCCCCCTCCACCCGGTGCTCTGCAACACGGTGCTTCAGCCATAATGCGTCCACAATAGAGGGAGATGGTTTATTTCATGTGCCATTTCCAACGGCACAGCAGTAATGAGGAACAACATTAACATTTTGCTGACACGTGTTTCTTCCCCCCCCTCCCTCCCTCGTTGGGCATTAGTTTCCAGTTTGCAGCGTGGCGCCGTTAGTGTGCAGTATTTCATTGTACTATGTGTCAAGCATTACACACCCAATGCACTTGATTTCCTCGTGGCAGCAGAACGGCCTGCAATAATAGGATTAGGAAGGAATATTCTCATATGTATAATTTATGATTTCCCATTTAGGGCCGCAACTGATTAGCATTTGCATTATCGTTTAATCTGTAATGTTAATTTTCAATTAATCATTAATCATTAGAATATCTTCTGTTGCTCTGGAGGAGTTTTGTAAAGTCTAAAAAAATCACCTTAGTTATGTCGTCAGGGTTAAAGGGGCCAGTGTGGAGGATCTGGTGGCGTGTAGCGGTGAGGTTGCAGATTGGAACCAACTTAAACTTCTCCCGTGTGTAAGTGAGTTATGGTACGTGTCCACAGGGGCGTTTTTTATTGCAAGGGAACGCGACACTTCCCAACATTGGACGCTTGTTGCGCTGTCCCTAGAGACAAGGCACTTGGCTCCTGATTGGACGAACGCTTTCCCGCCGTTGGCTGCTGCTCCCAGCTTTCAAACCAGAACCAGTATGGAGGCTCGTTTGGAAACTTTCTTCTCTTATTTCACGTAAATAGTTCACTGAAATGTGTTTCTGAGAACATTTGAGGCGAGAAATAATCCATGCAGTTGATGAATCTGTCTTTATTTTGGATCAACAACGTTTATTTTAAAAGATTCTCGGGAGTTTGGAGAGGCGGCGAGTCGCGTCGGACGCCCGTGATTTGCATAAAGTAGACGAGCCCTCAACTTTATGCAAATGAGGAGCGGGCGTCGTGACGCCTAGTCTCTCGAATCGCGACGCCACACTACACTACCAGAATGCATTGTACGGCTGCTTACATAGACAATGAATGAGGGGCGTGGAAAGCACGGAGCCTGTGGACACGTACCGTAAGAGAACTACGGTGGCCGACACAACAAAAAGTGAAAACGTGAATGGTTTGATCTAGAGCTGGTGTTTGGTTTGTCCATTTTGGGCTCTGGGTTCCAAAAAAACAAGATGGCAATGGCCAAAAACCAGGATGGTGGAGGCCATAATGCCGAACTCGAGGCATAAAAACTAGTGTCCACGTCACGGGAAAAAAAAGAGAAAAAAGATGAGGCTGTTGGCAATATCAACATTTTCCTCAGAGACCTAATATAAAACCCAACAAACATCACAAGTCGTGAACTCTGAGCTTTCAGAAACGTTCCACTTACAAGGTCGTGAATACCACAAGATGTGGGCGTTCATATGGACTCTTCTTGTGAACACGGTAAACATTTGAAGGCACCATATGGTAGAACCCAGTCAGCATTATTCACTCCTTTTCAAAGCAGTATTGAGAGCAGCAGTAGATTCAGCTGCTAGACAACCAGCACCCCCAAAAACTAATATAAGAGCTGTAATTCAAAAATGTACTGTGATCATAGAGTCAGTATAAAAGAGGAAGGAAAGGTAAGATAGAGTAGAAGGTATCCGATGGATCTCTGAGTCTTGGTAATATCAGCACAATGCTCTATAAAGACCACAGCAGGCTTATTATCATTACCAGTGTCGTGAAAAGTGGCACTCTTGATACTGAGGAAGGCTGACTCTGAATGGATGGTCTGGGAGAACGACACGGGGCTTTTGGTATGTGAAAAGCCCCTCCATGCCGCACCTCCCATAAAAAATAGATGAAACCAGGCAATCTTTGAAAGAGTAATTGGTTCCCTGGTGACTGCCTTGCACCGCTTCAAATTCCACCAAAAATAAAGCCAAGCACACGCTATAGAAGGCACATAGAAAGGAAAGGATGGTGGACGTGTGCGTGCTTTAAGTGATTGCAAAAAGAAACATTCACACATTTGAGCAGATTTTTCTTTGTCCGAGATTTCCAACAATCTATCAGCTCAAGAGCCGCTAATGGCTCGACAGCGTGACAGCCTCCTGACTGGTTTGTGTGTGTGTGTGTGTGTGTGTGTGTGTGTGTGTGTGTTGATTGCCCACATGTGAGCCTTACCGATGTCATCGTAAAAATCCATTTGAGCCATTTTCGACGCAAAATAGGTTGAAGAAATCAATCAGACGCTCCACGTCTCATTCTGCTTTAATTACTCTGACAGACAGCGGTGCAAATCAGCAAAGCGCGCCCGCTTGAAATGCACATGCCTGCGTACTGACAAATGGCATCAAGCGTAATTACCTCCAAATGAGCACATTAATGGACACGAGCATCAATATTGGCGTCGGAGAAATGTCACGGCTCGCAAGCGAAATATGGAAGAAGCTTGTTTGCTGTGATTTTTTTCAAACGACGAGTGTTTGTGAGGGCGAGAGAATGTCAGCAAACATTAAACTACTTCAAGGTCACTGCTGCTGAACCACTTGAGTGAAAACGCAATAATCTTTCATTATGCAGATTTATTAAAAAGCTGACATTAGCGTTATGATCTGGCAACACATTAAGCTTCTTATTCGCCGCTAACCCCCATCAGGTCTTTCATTATCAGGCCCAGGTGGCCTTGTCCTAATGGACATCGTCCTCAGGCTGCTTTATTTGACAAATCCATAAACACATATCCCGTGGACAGGGAATAAAACACTGTCAAGGATAATCGAACAAAGCTGAAGACCGCCTGGTCATTAGAGAGGTCATCCTTTAACACTTAGTGTACAGTGTTGACTGTGGACATTAACACATACACCTCCTGTGAGAGTGTCCTAGAGCGAGTCATCCAACAGGCGGATTGCTTCGGTTTTATTTGCTCAGGTTTAAAGATATTGAATGTTGCCACCACCTCAATACGATAGAGGTTAATGGAATTTTGTGTGTGGCGCTCACGGCATTGAACAGTGACATCTAACAATTCAACAGTAACATGTATTTCCAGCAGCGGTCGCGTTAGGCTTTCTTGTTGTGTGTTGTAAAAACTAACAAAGTGGATTGGACCAAGCTACGAGGGCTGTCCTACCGAATGTCATTTTTTTACATTCAAAGATTCTATTGAGGTTTTTGAATGAAGCTTAAAATGTCTGTTAATAAGCTACAGGTTCGAGCCTTCCTTTGTTTGTGTGTGCAAGCGGGAGAGCAAATAGTTTTTGACCACAGTGAAAATGCTGTTTTTGAAAGGCTAAACGCCAACAAATATGGCTTGAAGCATAATATTTCTTTAGATAAAAACATGTTGTGAATTTTGGAAATGATTAAAGGCAGGGTTGACGATGTTCTCCAGATGTTATCCAGATGTTATCCAGATTTTATTTAGTACACATGATTTGTTTTATTGGTTGAAATGGAAAATAGACAGCGATCCATTATTTATGAGCTCTGAAAAAGGACGGGAAAAGAGCCGTCATCTGTAGCTGCTGTAATCCTCTCAAAACGTCTACCAATCACTGCCTCGCGGTCCGCTTGGAAAGAACCAATCAGATGCCTCCCTGCCTCCCTGCCTCCCTGCTCGTACTCTACCCTTGGCGTGCACCAGCCTGAACTCAAAGCGTGTCGCCGCCGCACGTTTACTGGAGAATGGAAGAGAAAACTCAGCCCTGCAGTAGCACTGCCGCGGTTACTTGTCAGGAGGTAGCGTTGTTATGTTGAGGTCCTCTCTCCGCTCTGTGTCTGTGAAGTAGTCACGATGCGGCGGTGCTCGTGCATGTGTGTCGTCAACCCTATCTTTAAGATACATCAATCTTTTTTCAATAGCTAAATTTTGACTTTTGGACTGAGACAACGGCACACACGGCGAACTTCTCATGGCCGTTTTCATTTTGTTCTCAAGGCTGATCCGGCGCTCTACTGCCACACTGGAGCCTGGAATTACCGGACTCTCTGACCTCGGGATTTTCCCGATCCTGCAAGCACTCGCTTCACCAGGAGGAAATCTCGCAGCATGCCCTCGTTCTGCATCAGCGGCACTGCTGCTTTGGCATCGCTCTGTGACCCGTTGTCACAGACGCACTCCAAGTCCCGTCTGTCAACATGGCGGACTGGCCTTCAGATGTTTCCGTCATTGTTAAAAAAATGCTGCTTTCCAGAAACAATGTCCTGGGTGGCTCCTACTAAAACTATTTTCCCTCTCGCAGTTCTTGTAACACCACAGTAATAATCCAACTTAGAGTCCCCCCCTTTATATTAAATGTTCATTCATGCCAACTGTGTGGCCGAATAAATGAATATGCAGCCACACGCTCTACAAACCGCATGTGAGCTGATAGGAATAGTCCCAATTTAACAACTTCATTTTCAACTTGCGCAGCTCTTTGGTTCCACTACAGCCGTCACAGCCTTCACCTCCTGTACTGTACACATGCTGTGATGTTCTTTGATGAAGGCTGAGAGAAGGAAACTGCCTCACACAGGAACACCCTTTGTATTCCTGCTGATGGAGCGAACATCATCGCTTGAGGTAGTGACGTCCAGATTGACAGCCATTGATCTCAGCAGCAGCTCGGTGGTGGCTGTGAAGAGCGGGGGGGAGGTCTCTCTAGACTGTAAGCTTCATTTTGTCCTTGAGAGGTTCGTTGGAGGGTACAACTGGGAATGGGAGTGAAGTATAAAGTGCTGGGTAATGATTCTGTCCGTTCCCATATCCATCCAGGCCAACTACCCAGCAGCCCCCGTCCACCGCACAGAGCCCTCGCACTCTCCTCCACAACATGCAGGTCTGCAGGGGCGTGCAGGACAACTTCAGAAAATCTGATTTCTGCAGACGTAAATGTTGACCAACATCGTAGAGGTCAGTTGGTGATAGATCCCCGGGCGTCTCAGACTTTGCCCAGAAGGAAGCGGGATGGAGGGAGACAGCAAAAGCACCGTTCAGCAGGAAGAGTGTGCAGCTTAAGCTAAAGCACGACGACAGCTGTGCTACGTACTGGCTGCAGCTGACGAGCATGTCAGGTCATTAGGGCAGCTTCATGCTTAATCAGGAATAACACCAGAAATACACCAGCAGGGATGCGTCACAATGCGGACGCTGAAACATCCTGCACACACAGTTTCCTCTTTTATTCAGTCCTGCTTTGAGAACTCTTTACCTTCCAGCTGGACATCCTATTTCTAGGTCTGCTTTTTTTGTTAACAGAATTACCATAGAGAGACATAGATATTGTGAGCATTCTGGTGTTTGGTTTTGATTAAATGAGCAGGTAGGTGGATTGAGTGAGTGTTACTTCCAGACAGCGAGTGAATGTCGCCCAGCATGGTTCTGTATTTTGAAAACATAACATCTCTGCTGCTGAAGAGGTGAAGCATTCAGGGAACTCTGACACGAATAAAATCAGCTCCTGTACCATTTCCCTCGCTGTCGTTTCAGTGGTTGCCATGGTCACACAGCTGCCGTCGTGTTTACAGTGAAAACAACAACAGAAGCAGCAGCAGCAGCCGCTCGCTGTCTGAAAATACCTTTTACAGTTACTTTCTATGTTAGACTTGATGCTTTTGTTTCTGTTTCACCAACCCTGCCTTTGCTTTCTCATGCACAAAAATCTTAAAACTACTTTAAACTGACTTAACAGGTGCGGTGTGGAGGATCTGGCGGCATCAAGTGAGGTTTGCAGATTTGCAGATTGCAACCAGTTGAAACTTCGGTGAACAACGGTGGCCGACGCTAAAAAGTGAAAATGCAAATGTCCCTCTCTGGCTGCCGACTCCATGTATGTAGTTATAAACGGTTCGTTCTAAGGTAACGAAATCACAACGATTCTTATTATTTTTGCCAATTAGGGCTGTCAATCGATTGAAATATTTAATTACGATTAATAGCATGATTGTCCATAGTTAATTTTGATTAATCGCACATTTTTATCTGTTCAAAATGTACCTTAAAGGGTGATTTGTCAAATATTTAATACTCTTATTAACATGGGAGTGGACAAATATGCTGCTTTATGCAAATGTATGTATATATTTATTATTGGAAATCAATTAACGACACAATACAATGACAGATATTGTCCAGAAACCCTCACAGGTACTGCATCGTTTTCACTGGCATATAAGGCTGAGTTTTTTTAAACACTTCCAGAGAATTTTATTTTCATTTTATCATCCCAACCAGCTCTTAAAAGAATCTAAAAGGCGTTGCATACATGCATGATTTCCCTAACTGATAATCTACGATTCTATCAATGATACATTCTCAGAAGAGAAGAAGAGGATCCTCTCGACTGGCCTTTAATGTTTGAGGGTTTTGCCTCTGGCAGCCTCTCTGTTGAATCCCCTGTTGACTGACAGCATACCACTGGTGGTGATTAGATCATGATGGATACCATGGCATATCCAGAGCCGCCAGTCTGTTATCTGAAATTATTTTAGACTCTCTTGGGGAGGAGGAGGAGGAGGAAGATCGAATAAAGGAACTCGGGAGGAACACAAACTGCATACCCTTCATCTATTTGAATGACCCTCCCACTGAATTTTTTGGACTTAATCTGATGGCTAATCCATTTTGACTCGACTCGGCTGTACGGAGGAAAGGATCAATAACCGCAGCAAAATGGGAAAATAATTGTGCCGCTCAGCGTCGGTTATGATCAATTCACCTTGACACAACACGGCTGGCTGGCAGAGACGAGAACATGCTGGCCCAGAGAATGGAAGTGACATCAGTAATCAACAAAGGTGTACTCTCAGGAGGGAGTCAGTGACAGGAAGCAGGAAACACGTTTTCAATTTTACTTTTGAACGATGAAGCTGACAACTGTTATATACAGATTATCTTAAAAGTCAATAAGAAATGTACTTAAAGATGGTTAATATGTTGCTAGAGGATGGTTAAATTCCCCTCATATCTGTCATTATAACTTGATATCTGGGTTTTGTGAATAATCATGAAGCCCGACTCTGACGCACACACACTCTGAGACTATAATTTTCCCTCTAGACAGAACTCATTGTGAATAAAAGTAAACATCCTCAGCGGAGTCGCGAGTTGCTGAAGAGACAGACAATTGAGTTTACTTTGCACATCATCTTGTCATGCCAACAAAAGCCAAAAATATGTCGGCTGAGGAACAGAGCGGAACGCAGTGTGTACTTCAATACGACGGGGGGAAATTGCTTTCAGTACGGCATGAAGGAAAGTAATGGGATAGCGCTGCTGCTTACATGGATATGGAACAATAACAAGCCATCCAAAAACACATATTGGATACAACACTGAACGGACTACACGGAATAAACGGGTCATATAAACATTAAGTGTTAAGCTGAGCGAGTGTGGTTACATATATACAGTAGGTGCCATGTGCACGGGGGGAATGAGGTGACACTGCTGCTGGACACAGCTCAATAAAGATGTGTGTTACTGGCTCGTACGCAAATACTGACAGAGCTGTCCAGGACCATGAAGCATGTAAACCATCAGGACTCCAGAACCTATTTCCATTTTTAAACTGGAAGCGTGTCAGTATACATCGCTGCACCCTCTCTCCTCGCCGGGGACGGGGCCCCCTGCTCCCGGTGCGACTGTCAACCGGGGCAGACTGTCCTCAGTGCACCCCAACCGCTTTGTGCCGCCAGATCGGGGCTCGGCCCAGGTAAAAGGCGCCAGGGGTCTGCGGCAATGTCGGCAACCCACCAGACCCGTCTTGAAACACGGACCAAGGAGTCTAACGCACGTGCGAGTCAGAGGGTGCAAGCAAAACCCCGTGGCGCAATGAAAGTGAGGGCCGGTGCGCGCCGGCTGAGGTGGGATCCCGGCGAAGCGGGGTCGGGCGCACCACCGTAAAGTGGTATCGGTGCCGTTGTATCGGAGCTGTTTTGCGAGTACATGAGCTCAGTATCGGACCAGATACCCAGAGGAGGAGAGACAGGTGATCAGAGAGGGGAGAGGACGGGTAGATGGGGAGACAGACAGCTGGACTCAGTGTCTGTCGGTGGGCTCTTTACAGCGCCACTAGCCAGCTCTGCAGTAAATTGTAAAACTCATCTTTTCATCCAGGAACAATACAACAGTGTCCCCTCTTTTGTTTTCTTATGTCCTGTGTCTCCTCAGTCTTTCACAGTCTCTACTGTTGTATCTGTGTAACTCAGCCGAGTCAACCATTCTCGTGACATCACAGGCTAGAGTGCTGCTGCAACGTGGCGGCGCTCTTGCCAGGAAAGATGAAGCAAAGCTGCTTTTTCTTTTAAATGCTGTTTGTTATATAATTATTCATTAGAGGGGAAATCCATTTAGGAAACCAGCTTAACTTGATTTCACGTCCACTTTAAGATGAGGCTGGAAAAATGGCCTCTATGTCACATTGTATTTATTTATCTATCGTCCAATCAGACGACAGCAGAGGCGGTCTTTCCTTCTGTCTGTAAACAAGGAAAATGAAGGAAGCGGTTGCTCATAATTGTTTCCATCCAACCTGCTTGACTTCTTATTTAGTTGTGAACACAGCTGATGTCATTTCATATTCAAGCTAAGTGATTGACGGCAGCTGAATTTGCTGTTGCCTAGAGACAGCAGAGTGATGCTTCTGCATGCGCAGGCTTCTTAAAATCAAGGAAATCACATGTCGAACTATTGAGAACTAAAGAGGACAAATCTGTTGTGCTGCTGAGGTTCCTCAGAGCAAGGCATTAACCCCTCTACTCCCATGCGGTTAGTGGTATAGAATAGTGGCGCTGAGCAGCTCCGTGATGTGACTGCGTATAACTTCATCAAAGTACAAGAAAGCGCCGCTGAAAATGAGAAAAACATCCTCGTTCATTATTATTTCTCGCCTTATTGCCATCCAGGTAATTTAAAGACGATTAAGTGCATTGTGCTGCCGGGGAATCCAAGGTCGCCGCGGCTGTGACGTGAATGAGAATCCTATAGCGATACAGTGTAAAGGGAGATGGAGGCAGGTTCAGGGTGTAAATAGAGAGGCTGTTAAAGCGTGATAGACCGAGCAGGAAAGGGCAAGGTGAAGGGAATAGATAGCGGCTGTGACAGCAAAGAGAAGACGGGGAAACATTTCTCTCTTTGTTTTGTGCAGCTTAACGTGTGACGCCTTCACCTACATGTTAAAGACCGTACATATACAGTATGAGCCAATCAGAAAAGGTGAGGAACTCATAACATTGAGCTACTAGTCACATTCTCCCTCCCCTGTTCCATTGCATTTACTTCACAACAAGTGGTTGCCAGGCACTTACCCTCAATCTCAACCATCTGACCTAACTGATGACCCAGAGATACCAACGTCGTTTTACTATTGGCTCAGGAGCCTTAGAAGTTAGAAGTGGGAACCAAACGTCAGATATCTTCCACAAAGATAAACGAAACATTCATTTTGGACCCGCCAGTCATAATACTGTTTTTTCAGGAAAAGCCATATTTTATTCGGCAAATTCGGTCTTAATTTTGGCAGCGATTTTAGATTTAGTCTTAAAACAAAAATGCTTATTAGTTTTAGTCACATTTTAGTCATGTTTATCCTTCATAGTTTAAGTCTAGTTTAGTCTAGTTTAAGTCTGGCTTAAATCTAGTTTAGTCTAGTTTTAGTCTGGTTTCAGTCTGGCTTAAATCTAGTTTTAGTCTGGTTTAGTCTAGTTTTAGTTAACGACAACTCAAAACGTTTAAGTCCAGTTTCAGTCACCGAAAAGTAATTTGGTTTTGGTCAAAATGTTTTCTCTCTTAATTTTGTCAGCTATTTTCTTTTTTTATCTCAGTCCTGTTGAGTCATCAGATTATATTGAACATTTCTGCCATTTTAGTCAAACTTATTTCACATCAAACATGATCTCATTATCTGATGAAAAACACAGGCTGAGTGATTAAGAAGGCAGCTTTGCAGTTAAAGTCCTCTTGTATTTGATATCGTCCCCGTTAGTGTTTAATGATGTCCGTGCCGTCTCGTCATCGTCTCGTCTCGTCCACGGATAAAAAAGGTTGAACATATTTCGTCATAGTTTTCATTGAGGAAATGAACACTGGGCATCTTTCTAAAGGCTTTGTGGATGTATTAGTTAAAAAAACATATTCGTCTACATTTAAAAATCAATAAGACCTTTAACCTTGGACAAAATAATCTTAACTCAAGGTCCACTTACTGGCTTTTCGGTTTCAACCACATCCCAGGGTCTTCAAGAGCAGATGGAATTTTCACGATCTCCATGACGACAGCTCCATGACAACAGGGCAAATTTCATCCGCTGATGAAGACGACGAGGCTGAAAGCACAGGAAAAAGCTAGTTAGTGAACCTTGAGTCAAGATTAAACACACATAAACAGAATACAATCTGTCATAAACATCATTTTTATACTGTGAAAAACCATTTCATTCCTGTGCTCGCTCACATAACACACAGCAGAGCATGTTTTCCTCACCTATTCTCTCCCTGTATCCCCCTCAAACACACACTGAAGGACGTGAGCCTGATTTCCTCCCCCCTGCCCTCCGTCTGCTCCTCACCCCTGCTCTCCAGGGTAATCAGCTATGAGCACATAAACACCCATCCATCCGCGGCCGCACACCTGCTGCAATCTGTTGACTTTGAGCGGGATCTTTCACCTGTCGCTCGCAGCTATGAAGAAAAAGGTGCGAGCCGGTTTGTCGGTTTGGAAATGTACCAGTTCTGCCTGGTTAGGCTTCATCGTGTGCCCAAATGTGACCCGTCAGGATTGGCTGACAGCTCTGAGAGCCGTCGCAGCAGAGGTGATAAATGTTGTGATGTAGCAGGGGGATGTAGGTGTCGTTCCCTTTCTCTGGATAGTTATTGACCTTCTGTTGCACTTTTACTTCAATAGACTTTTATCATTTGATCATTTTAGTGATTTGAGGATGCCAACTTCTGGGAATTGCAACGGCCATTCTTCACTTTCCCTGCCCGGCAAGTATATTATTGGATTATATTTCACTACACAGATTGTATTATAATATTACCTGGTAATATTACCTGATAATTACATGAATGTCACAATTATGTATTATTATAGTAATTGATTAATTTATAAAAATGTCAGAAAATAGTGAAATATGCCCATCAAGTATTCCTATAACTCAAAGTGGTACATTTAAACAGCTTGTTTGTTTTTTTCCGACCAACACTACAAAACTTAAAGATATTCCGTCAGGTCAAGTCATTTTTCCATCCGAAAAATTGTTGCACGTTTAAAAATAAATACCACCTCACGTTGTGTTAATCACGTTTACACCGAAACTTTCATCCTTTATTAAAGGCAGGTTGATGATGTTGTCCAGTCTACACTATTTGTTATATTGGTTGAAATGGTCTTTACACTCCGACAGCGATCCATTACTTAAAAGGACCTGAAAACAACCGTCATCTGTAGCTGCTGTAATCCGGTAAAAACGTCTACCAATCACTGCCTCGAGGTCCGCTTGGAAAGAACCAATCAGATGCCTCCCTGCCTCCCTGCTCGTACTCTACCCATGGCGTGCACCAGCCTGAACTCAAAGCGCGTCGCCGCCGCACGTTTACTGGAGAATGGAAGAGAAAAGTCAGCCCTGCAGTAGCACTGCTGCGGTTACTTGTCATGAGGTAGCGTTGTTGAGTTGAGGTCCTCTCGCCGCTCTGTGTCTGTGAAGTAGTTACGATGTGGCGGTGCTCGTGCATGTGTGTGTGGGCTCCCAGCACAAAGCACTTTGCGATAAAGAATACAGATGTATGAAATTCAAAGATAGATTGGGTCAGGTGATCAAAGAACAGTTTGGGATCGGGGATGATCGCAAAACAAAAAGGTACCCACGTAATTATTTCAGTTTTGTCTCGTACTGCAAATTTTCATAATGAATAGAATAATAAAACGTATCGGACTCTGTGTGCAAGGTTTCTGGAGGTAACGTTTTATATCAGATGACAGATTAAAAAAACGCATACCAAAAAAACTGACTTGGTATGCCAAAAAATAATAGAAAAAAACAACATTTCTGTTGAATAATTGATTGATTAATCATTCCAGGTCTAACAGAGTGCATTGACAAGTTTATTTTTTCAACAGCTCTGTACATATCTTGGTGACAATTCTTTAATGTTAACCAAATTTAAGGATCGGAAATGCTTATGTTGTGTGTTTATGTTAAAAAAACAAAGTCGGCCAATATTCTGTTATCAGATTTTTTTTTTAAAACTCTCATATCAATGTTGATACCAGATATCCAATATCAGCTGCGGCCCTTTTTACAATATCATTACTTCATTTCACTGTAACATTCACCTGGATAACTGGTAGCACAGATGAATGATGAATCAATAAGGAGGGCTTGGCTACTGTACGTCTTTACTGGGTAAAT
This sequence comes from Sebastes fasciatus, assembly GCF_043250625.1. NCBI lineage: Eukaryota > Metazoa > Chordata > Actinopteri > Perciformes > Sebastidae > Sebastes > Sebastes fasciatus. The sequence goes on along the minus strand of NC_133817.1, from coordinate 3,773,416 downwards.
GAAGGACTGGAAATGCACCAACAACAGCAAATCACTATGCATCAATACTCACAACTGCTGGGTGAACCCATTATCTAGATACACTCGCAGCAGTGATGCAGGAATCAGTAGCAATCTCCATGTCATTTTGTCATTTTTCCTGCGTAATTGGCGATTACAGCAAACAGAGGCAATCCTGTGAACAAACACCATCAGACACCGCCGATCAGCTGTTACAGTGCGGCGCTCCATCGGTAATCAATGGAGGCTTAGAGGCATCTACTGATCGCCATGCAGATGTCCTCATCACGTGGTGACGGTAATCTAAAGCCGGCAGGCATGCAAACACTACAGTGTTCAATGGTGCTCGTCAACAGCACAGAGGTGACCCAGCGTGATGGATGGGATGTTGTACTGCTCCTTGGCTCAGAAAGGTTTTGGTTTGAAGTGAATTAAGAAGCTTTGGATGCAGTTACTTTAAAAACATTGAAACTGAAAACCCCTATGTGTGAGCTATGTGTTCCTCCATGAACATGCATTTCTGTTTTTGTCCTTGCTTTTCCTCACTGGTTTGTGAGGGCGCGGCTCGGCTGGATAAAGGTCCACTAGATCTAGTCCAATGTCCATCCCAACGCCTCCGTACAGCATATGTGCAGTACAAAACGTAGGGCTGCTCATGAATACTCATTAACTTTGGAAAAAATCATACACTTAGAAAGAACATTTTGTAAATGCTTCAATCTTTGAGAACAAGAAAGGAGAAAATGCAAGGGTCCTCGTGGATACGACCTGCACCCTCACATGTTAAATCCAGCGTGGTAAACACTACACATCCAGTAAAGGATGGAAACACTTTGGGTTTCATGCATTGACAGGAAAAGCAGAGCTAGACATCACGGCTAAAGCTGCATGGTAACAGGAAACGTTATCGTATTGCGGTAACGTTGCAGTCGAGCCGGCCGTCGCTCTCGTCTCCGTGGTCAAATGGGCCGACGCTACGACTGTAGAGCACCCATATACTGACATTTATGTTAAATGCATTCAAACGGCCCCGATGGAGCTGACCATGGATGGATAAAGAGAACGGAGCTGACGGGAGAGCTAGAGACGGACTCGGAGAAGTTAGAGGAAGTGTACACGTGTGACCACGTCAGGTTTTCAAAATAAGGTGTTAACAAAGGGAACTGTATATACAAAATACATCTATGGAAATAAGATTGATTGGATTATATTCACCAGAAGTATAAAACATTACATGTCCCTTCATAAATTAAAAAGAAAATACCACTAGTTTATGAGGGAAATGTCTTTATTCTTTGATTTTTGGGTTGCTGGAAATAAAATGATAAATAATGCCTGACAATGATCCTGATATACTTGACTTCAGGACATCTCTGACTAAATACATGCTGAAAATCAAACATTTTTATTTTATTAATTTAGATATTTTCCAAAGTTAAAGTCCCTAAAAGTGTATGATTCAGCTTTTCCCATGGTCTAGTGTTAAAGAAGTTAACAAAAATTGCAATAAATCGTAATAACGAACCGCAATACATATCAAATCGGCACCCAGGTATTGTGACAGAGAGAAAGGCGTATTGTCCCAGCCCTATTATGTTGTTTTATGCCAATTATCTTGTTTTCATAATCGTTGGAAGCCAAAATCGTAATTATAATTCAATTAATTACACAGCTCTAACAAAAAGGTAGAAACTCCTTCACTCATAAAAGCAGCAATTATGTTTCCCAGTACAAAAAGCCGATTACAAAACAGGTTAATTGAGGTTTTTTAGTGTTAAACTCAATAAATTGTTTTTTTTCCACAAACTAGTTTTGATTGTTTCTTATCTAGTCAAGGATATTGAATGCTGAAGAGAAAATACTCCAGGTTTTCCACAGAGCACTTCACAGGCAACAAACAGGACTCAAGTCCTGCGGGCGTGCTCCGCCGTCACCGTCTACCCAGAATCCTCTGCGGAGGGATACGAGGGAGCCGTGATGGACGAGACGAGAGCCGAGGACCCTTCAGGAGCGCAGTGTTCCATTAGCCAGGCTGTGATCTACTGCTGGTCCTCCTTAATACACTCTCTCTCTCACACACTCACACTCCTATTCAAGCCTGTAGAGGAGCGTTATGTTCCTCTCCATTCAGCTTCTACATGCGCGCATGTTCATTTGGACTAAAGGTGTGAATTACAAATCAAACCGAAGAAGAAATGTATTTTTTGCCTCATTATTTCAGATTTGCAATTTCTCTTACTTTGAATCATTTTAATCTTAGAACATTTATTTTTTTTTTCATGATTTTTACAGGTTTTGTGTTATCTTTTTTCCCATTTAATCCTATTATAGGTGCAAGGTTGATGTTTTAATTCTATACAATTGTGTTTATAGTCCCCTCCGCTGTTAGCAGCTAGAGTCCAGAGTCGTCCTTGAACGTGCCTGCCCTCGCACATCTTCATTCTTCACAGGCAGCAAATCACAGAGGACGATCTCCGGCTCAACTGGCCTCCATACAGGAGAGAGAGAGAGAGAGAGAGAGAGGAGAGCACAAAATATAAACGTCTATTCACTTATTCTCCAAGGACGGCCAAAGAAGAAGATAAGCTTTGTTGGTGCGAGGTGGAGGTGGCTGTTGGCTGCGGTTGGGGATGCAGCACACGCTTTAGTCTTCATGCACACGGCTCCCAACGTGGTTCTGGGCCTGAGGGAGACCGAGTCAGAGAATGAATGAAGAGAGGGCGAGAGAGAAAAGTGAGAGTGCGTCAGAGACAGAGACAGAGAGGATGAGAGATGATGAAAGTGTGACAAAAGAGATGGATGCATGGAGAGAATAAGTGAAGGTGACTGAAAAAGAGTGAGGAAGAGAAAGACGAGGCTCGGGTGCCATCTTCGTTACCACACCTCACGACCTCTGATGACGGATAAAACTGATTCTCTTCTTAGGGCGCTGTTTGAATGATCTATAGCGCACGGTCTAAAGTGCATGGCGCAAGTGCATTAAGGGCGCGTCCAACTCCACTTTTACTCGTTAAGCGCCGCATAATCTGGGCACAAAGTAAGGCTCAAGCGGCAAACGGGTTGTATTTAGTCTCTTGATTTATCATAGGTGTGTTTGAGCGTAACAAGATTTAAATCAATCAGAGGGTCATCTCTCATTCCCTTTAAAAGCCAGGTGAGTCTGCACATTGGAGCATTGCTATTTAAAAGGCGGATTTGGCAAATTAGAGAAGCGAGCGGTTTTCTGCTGAGGAAACAGATCTGCACGTGCGTGAAGTGAAAGTGCACGAGCAGATGTATGTGGTGCTTGGCCGGTGCACCATCTGCCATCAACAACAAACAAAATTCAATATATGATAATAAGCTCAAGGCTAAATATGATAAACATGTATTGATAAATAATGAAAACTGTATTGCTTTCCGATGGACCGGCTCAGCGTAATCCTCCGGAGATGCGATACGCAGTACTGCCAGAGAGGCGGTGCGTAACACGCAGCGGATCCATCAGCCCCAAAACGCCGCAGTTTAGGGGAAAGAGCGCCTGCAAACTTTTAAGTAGCCTACAACTACACTCGCACATACAGAGGGATGAGGAGAGGAGACGCGTGACCGGAGGAGCGCTGCAGGTTGAGCAATACAGAATACCTGAGAGCCTTACTTCATTATATTCTGAATTATCACCTGCCGCCTGAATTTAGTGTTTTCCTGAACATAAATAAAAACATTGTTCTAGCGCCGACACTGTGTTTAACTGAGGAGGATGGGGAGAGCTGCTGCGCTTCCCTGTGTTTGTAACAAGCAGAGTGTACACGTGTTGTGAACCCGCCTATGTAGACGCATCTTACTATCGGAATAATGCGCCCTTTAAATAGCAGGACGATACTGCACCAGACTTCTGACCAGGTTTTTGCTGGTCGATGGCGCAATCGCTTTTTGCTGCCCTGAGACAGCAATGCAACAACAAAGCACTTGACCTCATGTTAAGACCAACACGCCCATGGCGCCCAAGTGCATATGCTACTTACACAACGTGGGCGCTGAAGATGACAACTGGGTCGGTCTGAAACTAGCTTTGCACCGGGTGTAAGATATATAGGGCCCTCAGAGTAACTCACAGTTTGATTCACAGAATAAACCCACAGCTCTGGTCGGCGGCCAAGCCCAGCTAAAGCAGAACAGCAGCGAGGTTTTGTTTACTATTCACCAACATGAGCCGCCGCCTCAATTAATCAAGAGCAGTCTGCTAAAAGCAGATCAGATCTGTCTGTTTGGTCGGAGCTCATTCAGCCAATAATCGACTCGGCACGTATGCTCTCTTTCACCAGTCTGTTTTGTATTCGCACACTTGCTCGCATTTACAACTGCTGCCCGATGCAATTTAGCTCCACTGAAGTGGTTGCAGGGTTTGGTGCCTTGCATAAGGGCAGCTTTAATAATGGCTGCAGACGAGGGAGGGGAGAATGGAGAGGTGTTTTCACATCTAGTCCTTTTTAAACGAACCAAATTCAGTCCTCTTACAGTGGACAAAAAAGTGGACCTCTTTCTGTTCACCCTGTAGTTCCTCTGGAGCTCAGACCCACAGAGTTTTGTTTTTACTTGGACGCAGCACTTGAAGTGCGGTCCTAATGAAATAAAGTCATTACGCCCATAAATATCTGTGTGGCGTATACTGTATATGGAAGATGCAGCACTTTCTTCAAGTTGCTGCCGCCCTCCTGTTCCCCTCCAGGTTCAATCTGTTCAGTTTTGTTAGTAGTGATGCCTTTGTTTTCACGGTAAGCAATAAAGGCAATAGAGGTAATAGAAATGCTCAAATCTTGCATGTAGCACCTTTAAATAGGTAGGGTTTCTTCCAGAAAATGAACTAAGTTTACATGTAATTTCACTTCACAAATAACCATAGGAGGACCTCAACAACTGCATCATTTTATCAGATGTCTTGGTGAAACTGTATCTTGTTTAATCTCGTCTGTGTGCACAACATTAAAGGCTCCAGATCAGAGCTCCACTCCCTTTTTTTGCCTCTACGTTTGCTGTCCTTGAACTGAGAGGCATCTCATTTAGCTGCATGCTGCTGGAAGATCATGTTTCAATGTAGGCCAATATAACCAGCACTGGAGAGTAATCACAATATTAGTGAGACTTGCACTTGTATATTTTCTTCCAATCATTTTGCCTGTACTTACTTTGAAGATGACTTTTAATTTATAGAGCTGCACTAACCAGAGCTCTGTCAAACCCACTGTAGAGCTCATCATCCTGGCCTGTAATGCTTTAATGATGCGCTACGATCCAGGATCAAGGAGACGGGAAGCATCTTCCTTTGTAGTGTCCTGCTAGATGGCCAGCGCATGGGTACGGAGGGATAACATGGTTTAAAAGGAGATATCTGACTCTGTCTGGCAGCCTTGTAGAGGGAGAGAGAGAGAGACTGAAGCAGAAAAAGCCCAGACAGAGAGGAGGGACGGAGACGGAGAAAGCCAGACGGGGCAACAGAAAAACAAAGCCAATTATTAAGGAAAGTTTTGAGAGACAAAAAGGGGATCGTGGAGAGATGAGAAGGTTATAGAGACTGACAGAGAGAGATGGAGATAGAGACCGCGAGGAACAGAGCCAGGCGGAGGGAGAGAAAATGAGACAGAAAAAAAGAGAAAAACAACAAGAGAAAGAACAAAAGGGTGAAAAACAAGAAAGACGGGAGACAAATGTAAGATCAGAGGTAGAAAACAAAAGCAGAAAAACAGACTCAGAGAGGGGTGGATGAATCAGAGAGACCCTCAGAGGGTAGCAGTAAAAAAAAAGGTCACTGGTTTAAGGCAGTCACACAAACTGGTCTGTACTGGGCAGCTCCCAGTGTGAACGTGTGATACGATGTGAAGGTGAAGTAGGGCATTGCTGAAAGAACAGTGGACTCTCCTAAAGCTCAATAACTAAAGCAAACAAGGGAAATAGGAAAAGGGACCTTTACTAGTAGGGCTGGTAGGATACACCTATCTCCAGATTCAATATGATCACGACACTTGGGTGCTGATTCTATATGTATTGAGATTTTAGTTCACTTTTCAACACTAGCCCATGGGGAAAAGTTGAATCATACACTTCTAGGGACTTTTACTTTGGAAAATATCTAAATTAATACAGTAAGAATGTTTGATTTTCAGCATGTATGTAGTCAGAGATGTCCTGAAGTCAAATATACCAGTTATTGTCAGGAATTATTTATTTTTCCAGCAACCCAAAAATCAAAGAGTAAAAACATCTCCCTCACAAATTAGTGGTATTTTCGTTTTAATTTATAAGGGAATATAATCCAATCAATCTTATTTCCATAGAAGTATTTTGTACATTACAGTACAGTACATCACAATACAGTTCTCTTTGTTAACATCTTATTTTGAAAACCGGACATAGTCCCACGTGTATACTTCCTCTAACTTCTCCAAGGTGGTCTCTAGCTCTCCCGTCAGCTCCGTTCTCTTTATCCATCCATGGTCAGCTCCATCGGGGCCGTCTGAATGCATTTAACATAAATGTCAGTATATGGGTGCTCTACAGTTGTAGCGTCGGCCCATTTGACCACGGAGATGAGAGCGACAGCCAGCTCGACCGCACTTTACAATAACGTTTCCTGTCCGTGACAGAGTTAGCGTGCAGCTTTAGCCGTGATGTCTAGCTCTGCTTTTCCCGACAATGTGTGAAACCCAAAGTGTTTCCATCCTTTACTGGATGTGTAGTGTTTACCACGCTGGATTTAACATGGGAGGGTGCAGGTCGTATCCACGCCGACCCGCCGACGTTTTCTGCTGTCGTTTCGGCTTGTTTTGGTTGACGGATACGGAACGGATATGACGTCACGTTACTCAGACTACAACAATAAAAGCATTAAAAAAGTGATTTCAAATAATAAAAAATAAAAAAATCACGATACATAGGTGAATCGATTTTTTCCCCACAACTAGTTTACAAAGCAGAGGATGAAGACTGAAAGAAGGATAAGACGATAGAGAGAACAGGAGGACGTTGAAGCAGGGAGCCAGACAGAGACAGCCAGCTGCAGCCAGAGAGGTGACAGCTGACTGTTTCCAGCTTGCATCCAGACAAACCAGACCGGCTCCAGTTGGGCAGAGATTCAGGAGGAAGCTGAGGCGATAATGAGACAGTCCTCATTTCCTCTGTCCAGACTGACCAGCCAGAGGAGGATGATGGGGGAGGAGGAGGACAGGAAGGAAAGGCTGCAGGGTCACAATAGTCCGGGCCAACATTAAAACAAGCGGGAGGGGAAGCGTCTGAGCAACCCAGCTGCGATGGAAAAACGCCTTCAGCAAGGAGAGCGAGGAGCACGGCGACATATTGTATTATCTACAGCGAAAAGGAGCGTTCAGGCTTTCCTCGACAGCAGGAGGAGGCGGTCCGAGCCCGCGGCTGTTCCGCTGCTTTTCTCCACGTTATAATTTTCATAAACTCAGGTTAATTAACAGCCACCGACGTCAGGTGTTGTTTTAGATTAACTCAGAAAGGGGTGTTCAAAGCTGAGGTTTCTCATTGATGTGAACAGAAAAAGGAAAAGGCTTGTATCTTTTCAAGCACTGAAAGGATGTTAATGTAACCTTTAAGAACATTCTTGGCCAAACAGAACTGCATAAAGCAATGGAAGATCATGCTGCTGGACAAACAATGACATTCGATAAGCTGATCTGCAGGAAATTCAACCTGAGTGGAGTTTGAGTTCCGACCTGCACTAGGAAGCTGCCCTCTTGATATTTGGGCAGATAGGATGGCAGGTTTGTCTTCATGTGTTTACTTTCTCGCTCCCATCCCAGACACATCTATAATTAACTTTTATGAACTGAAAACACAATGTGAAAGTGTTAAAGTTCTAAGAAGCAAACACGGACAACTCCCAGACCGGACAACGCTGTGGTAGCGACCTGTCAATCACAAGGTAGCCTCACTCCAAAGCATCCCCTGCTTTATGGTCTATTTGACTCTAAATGGGACCATAATTTACTAAATGAACATCATGCTGTATTGAAGAAGACTTGAAACTAGAGATTGAGACCATAAACTCATGTTTACAATGTTTACTGAGGTAATAAATCAAGTGAGAAGTAGGCTCATTTTCTCATAGACTTCTATACAATCAGACTTCCAGAGGAGTCGCCCCCTGCTGGCTGTTAGAAAGAATGCAAGTTTAAGGCACTTCAGCATTGGCTTCACTTTCCATATTAAAGGTTTGAATCTCCCTAAGAAACAAAAGGGTATACAAGGAGAACTGAGGATGCACTACACAGTGAAATAGTGCCGAGTGATTAAGAAATGAGATTATAGAACAATGAAGGTGTTCATTCGGCGTTAGTCGACCTTTATACGTGCAAACCAAAGTCCCGTGTGTTTTTACCTAATTTTTTCTAGCTGTCTGTGCAGTTTTCCATGAAGAGCAACATAAAGTGAAATGAGCCACTTTCAGTGCATTGGCTCCGTCCTGAACAGATTACTGGCTTTGCCAAGCCAATCAACATTCATCAATAGTAAATTGAGGCGAGTCCGTCCAACCACAACAGATGTCTGGTCTGTGCATTTTTACAACACACAGATGGATAATCTAACAATTAATTAATGTTTGGTTAGGGATGCATCCATGAGTTAAAAAATCTAAATGAAGCAAACTTCATTGAAAAATAAAGCCAAATATAAAATACAGGTAGAAAAACACACATACAAGCTCAGTGATCTAAGATACTCAATACAAGGCAAATACCTGCAAACAGGTACTATATACAGTACAGTATGAATGTACAGTAACTGTGAAAATGCAGAAGCAGAGAGAGAAACTGGGCTGATTTGTCATTGTGATCAGACACCGATGTGTTGCAGAAGAAGAGGAAGAGGAAGAGGAATGGGGGACTGAGGTGGGGGCTCAGTTGGTGCACTGCATCTGCAGGCAAGCAGTGTTCATGCTTCACTGGAGGAGCTGGATGACTTCACCATTCCCTCACGTTTTCTCCACAAGGTGCACGCACCTACACACACACAGGCATGCATCTACGACACCTCGCAGCCCGCCTCCCATGTGGGGAAGGTGATTTCACTTTCACATCGGGTAGGATGACTTCATCTGTCTATCTCCCATGTTTTGATCCCTCAACACATTTTGTTTTCTTTCATAAAATACACTCATCATGGACAGCGTTTTGGTTTTAAAGGATAGGTTTGGGTTTGTTTTAGTCTATCTTAGAACAGCCTTGACATGCCCATATGTACAAATATGCTGCTTTATGCAAATGTATGTATATATTTATAATTGGAAATTAATTAACAACACAAAACAATGACAGATATTGTCCAGAAACCCTCACAGGTACTGCATTTAGCATAAAACAATATGCTCCAATCATAACATGGCAAACTGCAGCCCAACAGGCAACAACAGCTGTCAGTGTGTCAGTGTGCTGACTTGACTATGACTTGCCCCAAACTGCATGTGATTATCATAAAGTGGGCATGTCTGTAAAGGGGAGACTCGTGGGTACCCATAGAACCCATTTACATTCACACATCTGGAGGTCAGAGGTCAAGGAACCCCTTTGAAAAATGGCCATGCCAGTTTTTGGGAGCCAAGTTTGGAGCGTTATTTAACTTCCTTCTGGACAAGCTAGTATGACTTGGTATGGTATGGTAAGGAATCTAATTGGTGCCATTAGATTTGTTAGGTTTTCTACTTTCATATGATACCAGTATCTTCACTCTAGCTTTGAAACTGAGCCGGCTACAACCTCCGAAAGATCGACTGCATTAATGCGTTAAAGAAATTAATGAGGTGTTAACTTTGACATTCCTAGTTGGACTGTAAGGTGCTTTCTGTCATCTTGTCCACCCCCAGCTCTTTCAGTAAGTGTACAGTGGGGTATATAAATATGTACACATGCTAAGATACATGAGAGACCTGGTGAATCATGGTTTTGTGCTTCTTGCTGTTCCTGAAATAGTTTGGTCCTCATGAGGATTAAGACAATAGTGGACAGAGCTGAGAGAGAGCCGGCCTGCCGAGTTATTAACTTGCAGCTCCGATAAGCAGAGATCACCGCTGCCAGCCGTGCTGAGAGGCACATCACCAACACCTTGCCCACGAGATAAGGGAATTATGAGGGGACAAAGGCGACAGCTTTTATGCACTGTTTGCCAACATGAGCATATTGGAGCTGTGTCCCATTCAGGCTTTACCGTTCCCCCTCTGCACCGCCACCACCACCACAAAGAGAGACATGAATGCAGGAAGCAGTGAGGAGGAAAGGAATACAACAGGCATTCGAGCATCCTTTATAATACTTGTCCATTTCTCGAAGGATGTGACATTTCAGCCAGCAGTCCTACGCGGAGCCTAAGCCCTGCACTCGCTGGATTTCATGATCACCTCGCTGTGTAGGAGTTCACACAGGACTCAGGAGGATGGACTCACTTGATTAAACGCAGGAACACAGAGAGGTCAGATCACAAACACATCCAAAAAGGTATGGAGGGGTCCCAGGAGTGTTGATTGATACTAGGGCTGTCAATCGGTTCAAATATTTAATCGCGATTAATCGCAAATGAATCGCACATTTTGTATCTGTTCAAAATGCACCTTAAAGGGAGATTTGTCAAGTGTTTAATACTCCTTCCTCGCCAAAATTTAGCACAAGTTTGGAGAGTTATTTCGCCTCCTTGGCGACAAGATAGCATGAAATGGATTCGTTAGGTTTTCTAGTTTCATATGACACCATTATCTTCACTCTAGCTTTAAAACTGAGCCCGCTGCAACCTAAAAACGCAAGTTGCGTTAATGCGTTAAAGAAATCAGTGGTGTTAAAATGAATTTGTGTTAACACGTTATAATCACGTTAAGTCTGATAGTCCTAATTGATACACAAATAAAGATATGATCTACACTGTGTATTGTGCTTTAATACAGTAAATCAACTGTGGTGATCACATAATGGATTTTTGTGCCACCAAAGAGTTTATAGACTTTTCTCATCCACAAATGTGTGAGCAAACAGTGGCTTATTTACACTTTGAGCTACATTATCATTCATTTGCAGTTTGTGTTCACCTGAAGAAGTCTCATATTCAGCTCTCCACCGACTCCTGAGGGAAATATCGGGCTCTTTAGCTGCTAAATGCTCCACTATATTCTCACCAACTTGTCTCTAATTTCCTCTTTGCAGGTAGTTGCCTGTTGCATCATGAAAAACCACATTGAAGAGAGCGGCGAGACTGAATCAAGTGAGTTGTGGGCCCACAAAACCAAAACAGAATACACTAAAAAGCTGTGCAGAGCTGAGGGGAACTGTGGAGGGATGATTCTCGGAGGGTTTGTTACTACAAGCTTTTCACATTTCACACAGTTGTTTGATCATTATTCATATGAAATCATGTATTAGAGCAGCTTTAATGGGATCTGGCACTTATTAGCAAAGGAGTTCATAAATCTTGTTATCCATCTTTCACTTTTGAGGTAATGAACTAGTAGACGTCTTTGTCCCTCATACAAGAGTGACTATAAAGCTACCCTGCAAAAGGGAGATTAAACCACAGACTGTATATAAGAAGTGGACGTAGTCACCGGGACGTCACTTATTGGTTTGTGTACTACAGTTTTGAAGCCTCGAGTTTGATGTTTTGGCCGTCGACATCTTGTTTTTTTTGCAACCAAAAGTGACACAAGAAGGTGGAGCTAAGTACAACCGAATGCTGAATAAGACATTTTTAGGCGACCAAAATGTTACAAAAAACAGACCAAGAAACTCCGTGGTAGCGACCTGTCAATCAAAAGGTAGCCACGCCCTAAAGCATCCCCTGCTTTATGGTCTATTTGACTCTAAATGGGACCATCATTTACTAAATGAACATCATGCTGTATTGAAGACTTGAAACTAGCGATTAAGACCATAAACTCATGTTTACATTGTTTACTATGATAATAGAGTACCTCAGGGATGACGCATGTTTGTAGGTCAAACAGGAAATTAGCATCTCCCTGGGTTCCCTCAACAAAAAGCCAATGGGATTGTTCCATTGGGTTTTGGATTATTGCAGAAAATAAGCTCTGTGGCAAACAAACTTTTATGATACTTACACGTTTTGTTCAGCAAGATAATCTCCACAAATAAACACCACTTCTATGATTTTTGAAGTTTGAATGCAATCGCCAGAAGTAAAATACTAACGTTAAAGGCTATAAACAAGCTACACCACGGTCACATGAGCACGTGTATACACAACAAGGCTGTAAAGGAGGACAAGTCGGTGTGATGACATTTAGTAGTTTCATTTAGCCACTTGTTAGCAACCGCCTTTTTTAAGACACAAAGGCTTCAAAATTCACAAGATATTTACGTTAAAATCTCTTCAGCTTGTGTTAACCAAAGACCTTATTTCAGGTATCTAACTAAAAACCCATTGACTTCCAGACGAAGGAACCGGAAGTGCTAAAATGCTAACTCCTTTCCAGGTTTTAGGACTCTTTCCTGCACCACTCTATAAATCAAGTGAGAAGTAGGCTCATTTTCTCATAGACTTCTATACAATCAGACTTCTTTTAGCAACCAGAGGAGTCGCCCCCTGCTGGCTGTTAGAAAGAATGCAAGTTTAAGGCACTTCCGCAAAAACCCATTTGTTGAATGCCAAAATTTGTAAAATGTGCTTTTGAATTCTTCATTATGTCTCGACTCTGAACTCTGAAGCCACTCCCTTCATCGTCTGCTGCTGAAATGACCCAGTTTCCCCCTCAGGGATCAATAAAGTGCATCTTCTCTCATCGTGTGAAACTTCTCATCTCACGAGTATTGCTCTACAATGTCATATAGCCGGAGGCGTCTCAGCAGACATTATCACATCCCAGTCGGCTCTCTCCACCTCCCTCATAAAAGGCTCTGCATTGTTTGACCTCCGCACCTGCCTGGAGGGGGGACGCCTGCTTGATTTGTTGGGGAGGGGTGGGTCAGCCAAGATTCCCCGAAGCAGACAGAGCAATAAATCCAAGTGGTGGCGACGACGGCGGTGGTGGTGGTGGTGGTGGTGGTGGTGGTGGTGGAAAAAAGAGAAACAGTCCCTTAAGAATATCAGGGAAGCATCGGGCGTGTTGAGGAACCGTGGAAATGGAAAGAAATCTAGACAGTGCAACCTTTCGCTAAGAGCCCACACACACACACAAATATGTCCATCAGTGGTCCCCCTTTGGTTCTGGGTCACGCCTCCCTGTCTGGGTGCTACTCGCTTCACACTCACCCTGGAGGCCGGATGTCCAATTAGATCATACAGTGCAGCGGGAGGCAAGCTGCTACTGACACACTGGAGGTACAGTAGGTGAGAAAAAAGACAAAGGTCTCATTCCCCCAAGAATACCATGAGGCAGGTTTTAAGGAATTTCTCCAACACCGATAGTACTGTTAACGTCGGAGCTTATCGATACAACGGTCTTGGAAAAATCTGCCCCGGTTTAGTACCTGGTTTCGGTGCCCATTCCTAATTAAATACAAAACTCAAGCTCAAATTGTATTACAATTCAATCAGAGAATCACAGCAAAGAGTACAGACAGTCACATCACTGTCAGATTATGGTTTATCATGCACACACACACACACACGCCCCTCTGGTCCAATATCTCCGACAGCCCAAAGGCACATTGCAATGTTGTGTTCACAGTCCTTTAGCGCCCGTGGACTTCTGCAGACGAGGAAAGGAGCAGAGCTTCAGTAGCGAGCGGAGGGGTCAAGAGATATGCTTGTTTCATGAGGGGGGATACAGAGACAGAAACACGGGCTAATTAAAAGGAGGTTTCTGACCCGCATCCCTGTTGATACGTCTCACCGCTTCCACACAAGAGGGAGGCCCGGCAACGAGAGGCAATTATCAGTTATTATTTCAATGATTTGAAATTAGTGGAATGATCCAGGGTTGTACATCTGAAGGATTTCAGTGCGATCCATCTACTTGTAGAGCTCAAAGATGTTCTGAATCAAATACAGCAGCAAATATTTTTCAGATGTAACTCGTCCTAACTCCAATAGTTGCACATCAGGTTCGTGTAGAGCTGTCGCGGTGAAGGAATTTCCCCTGCGGTGATAATGACTGGATCAAAAGTGCGATATGCGGTATTATTGAAACTTTTTTTTGTTTTGTTTGCAAATGACTTTATTTATCCTGAATTTAATGCTGTATAAATAAGCTTTTTTTTCTTTTTAAATGACAAAAATTACAGTTTTTAACCTAATAAAATACTTATTTTATTAGTTTGATATACCAGTATCTTCCAGCTTTAAAATTGAGCCCGCTCCAACCTAAAAATCGTAGTTTTGCCTTAATGCGTTAAATAAATTAGTGGCATTAAAACAAATTTGCATTAACGCGTTATTATCACGTTAACTTTGACAGCCCTAATTTTTTTTTTTTTTTTACACACAAGTAAAAATGTGACATTAGTAAAGCCGTTTCACACCAAGGACGTCTGAAAAATCTGCACAGAAATTTATAAAAACAGATTTTCTGGGTTCTTATGAATGCTTGCACACCCCTGAGGAACATAATATTTGGACGGACCTCGATTTCAGCGGCTTAACTAATGAAATACTGTATGTTGTTGTTAAATGCAGAACAAAGAAAGGAAATGAGGTGCAGCGTTCTTTTCAGCTGCACTTTGGTTGCTATGATACAGAATAGCAAAATGTTGGCACAAAGTAGAGCACTTGCTCTGGATGAAGGGAAGACTAAAGCACGTAGGGAGAGAGAGAATGGACCAGCCGCTTTATGTGTTTTAATTTCTCCTCCATTGTTGTTGTTGTCCAGCACATGTAGCCCACATGTGGGATGTGACAGTTGGTCATTGTGGAGTTTTACCCAAAGTTGAACATTTTTCAACCCTTAAAAAAAACACCAACCATGCAGCATTCAGCGCAGAATAGACGCTCAGCGCCTCGTCACGCTGCTGCTGTTTGTAGCAAAGTGCCATCCCCTGCGGTTGGCTATCAATATCACGGAATTGCAATATTGCGGTTATTGTGACAGCCCTGGGTTCATGTCTACCTATTCATGGGATGTTGAAATGACAATATGAGGTGCCTTTGTGTCATGGAAATGGACCTATCTTCATTTAAATGCGTACACTTCCACCCCAGTAGATATTATCCACTCCATTAGCGCCGCTGGTGCTCAGAATCACAGGACACATCATTTAGTGCAATCAGCTGATCACCAGGAAACACCTCCAGTAGCATCGGGTGGTCTGCTAAGTGCTCCGCATCCAGCCGATACCCTCCGTGAGCCTCTGTATTCAAAATGCACCACACGCGTGTTTCACCGACTCCTCCGTTGTCCGACAGCTTCATGCATATTGCATGCGCCGGCGTCAGCCCTTTTGCTGCGAGGGGGCTCATCCTCAGCCAACAACAAAAGGACCATCAGAGGAGTCCCGGGAGCAGCATCCCTGTACAGTACATCAAACCAAAGAGAACACAATGCCAATCACAGAGCGAGACGCCGCTTATTGATTCCAACAGGGACATGCGGCGAGGAGACAACATCTCCATTTGTAAACACCAAGCTTCAAACAAAAGGACGATGGAAGACCGCGTGTCTGGTGAACTGACCAGGGAATATCTGTGCACTGAATAGGAATGTCAGGAAAAAAGGTTGAAAATAAACATGTTCACGCTCACATTTATGAGACTTCATCTCATAATCTGCATCGCTTGATTCGTCACTCATCTGACCACACGGTACACTTTTTTGTTAAAGTCGTTTCACACCAACCATGGATTATCGTCTAAAAATATTGCCGTCATTCTGCATAATAATTAGCCATGTGAGTGTTTCTATTTTGGGAGCAATGCACGTTTGTTTTTGGTGTTACAGACTGTTGGACAAATGGGCTTTTTTCGGTCCAATGGGTCTTTTGACATTTGACTATCGGTGTTTCGGTATTACAACGGGACGTCCCCTTCTCAACACCCAATAATATACAACAAACACTGCGACGACTACCTCAACAACCAAATAAAATGACAGTATATGGCCTGAGATCGGGGATACAATGAAGGTGGTACATGTTGCTGATTATGCACTTAGCATCATATTTGGGGTCGGGTTAGTTTATGCATTGTATAGCTAATGCTAGCCCCTCAGACATTCTCTGTCTGGATAGGTTGTTGTTGCATAGTTGGCATTCCCGTACTATATTTACGCATTGCACTGGTGAGAAACAGCTTTTAATGTGGGATTTAGTTTTAGTCACATTTCAGTCAGTTGTTTATTGTTTTAGGATAGCTTTTAGTCATTTATTTGGCAGATGTTTTTGTCCAAAGCAACGTATACATGGGGAACAATCAAAGCCATGGTAGATCAACGAGAAGCCTTCGAGGAAGAAGTGCCTCAACACGCCATGTTCCACCTGACACAAGTGCCATAAAGCTTGCAGGTGCATGAAAGTACCTAGCAAATAGAATGAGCTTGAAAAGCATGGAGAGAAATATTATGTTCTCTGAGAAGAGGTAGGTAGGTTCAAGCAATTTTTGCAACGTACTGCTAGCAGCAACAAGGAGCCAGTGGAGAGTGTGCATACTTCTACACACATTTATGATTACACACACACACAATACAATCTGAACCACAAACTTGATTTATTCATTTAGCTGTTTTCAGTAAATGACATGCTATAATAGACGAGGGTGTCAGACATTTGTCAGTAAATCAAGCTTGCGATCTTGCCAAAGTTTACATGCTGATTAGAGCCGTAAGCACAGCTGCTCCACATAAACCAGAGCGGTGCAGTAAAAGGAGGCCGGAGCTTTCACCGGACGTAAATTCAAACAAGCCTCGCAAATTTAAACTTCACCTTTTAAAATCGGTGACAATGGAGTTGTAAAGAAGTGAAACGATTCCTTCCTGATGATCCCGGCCTATTGTCAACAGCATGTCAGAAACGGTTCATTTCCAGCTTCCTCTCTGGAGTGTTTGTTCGGAGGCAAGAGGTGGAGGAAGAAATACGGGACCTGTTGAACTTTCTCACAAAGCAAATCAAAAAGGTGGGAAGGGCTGCAGTCTGCTCCGAACGTGCAAACACGACTCTACCCTGCACACATCTGAGACAATGATTCAAATAGAGATCTTTCTTCCATTTGTCCTGGACAAACTTGAAGCAGCTCCAACAAAGTAACCAAGAGTGCCAAGCGACAACTCATTTTTGAGGCTTCAGAGAAAGAATGACTGATTTGTAAAGGTGAAGTTTACTCAGAACAGACACAACAAAGGGCTGTGCTCTTTCTGTATTACAGCAAGTTAGCACTCAAACTTGAACATGCTGACAGAGTCCTTTTGGCCTTGGAGCATTTCCGAGCTATCCGCTTCAAAATGAGACCAGAAAGCAATTTAAAGTCTTTGGATCGGTGGGAAAAAAACAACAACAATGAAAAAAAATAAAAGATCAAAGATGCAACGATGCGGTCAGTCTCAGAGCTCACCACAAGTGGAAGAGGAGAAGTCACATCGAGGCGTTGCCAAGCGATGAAGTCAACCACTCCGGGGATTGTTGGCAGGAAAATAACCAATTAGAAGGCTCGGAGCCGTCATCGCTCGGCCCGACAGCGAATCACGCAGAGGAGAGGGGGAGGAAGTGAGTGGCTTTGATGGGCAGGTGATGAGAGACTGTTGCCGTTACTGGTCAGGAGACCAAACTACTCGAGGCAGGTCGGGGCGCAGCGTGAACTCTTGACTTCACACGCTGGAAAACCACTGGAAACACAACTCCTCTGAGGAGCATCTTAAAGTAGCTGCTCTCACTGAAGGAAAAGAGCACGTCTGATTGGTTTTT
Organism: Sebastes fasciatus; assembly: GCF_043250625.1. Lineage (NCBI taxonomy): Eukaryota > Metazoa > Chordata > Actinopteri > Perciformes > Sebastidae > Sebastes > Sebastes fasciatus. Next base: position 3,755,594 of record NC_133817.1, on the reverse strand, counting down.
AAGCCGCGGCATCTTGCAGGCTTGCATCATTTTATGACCTTGAATGATCGTAATTGAAGTTTCTGTTTTAGTTACTGTTGGTTTTTTGTTTTACCATAATTAAAAGTAAGCCAAAGTAAGCTTCATTTACACAAAACAGAGTATGGATGGTGTCTCCAGTCACGGCTGCTATTATCATAATAACTATTATTATTGGCGAGGTGGTCCGGGGTGTATCCTGACTACCGCTTAATGCATGCTGGGACGGGCTCCAGCCTCCACATCACCCTGATCTCCATGGGTTCTCTCAGTTCTACCTGGGACCTGGTCCAAATTCAGTCCAGTTGGGTCTCGGGCTGATGAGAATGTCATTCAATTTAAAAGGTATTCGGTCAAAAACCAAAGTGTTGGATACATTTCAATTTTGACTTGATGACGGCGCTGGATGAAAAGTCAGACAATCTTAAGTTATTTCAGTTAATCCTGAGGTGGACATAAACGCCTGTACTAAATGCCATAGCAACACATCCAATAGTTGTTGAGACATCATTAAAACAGAAATATCAACCTCAAGGTGGGACGAGAGGTTAAGGAGTTAAGGAGATCACCATCCTCTGGGGACCATGAGACATCTTGGCTGGTTGAGGACCAAAGACCATTTAGAGAGGTTTCACTGTTTATGTTAGCAGTCCTGCCAGAAGGATGTTACAGTAGTAATTTCGTCTTAGTTTGCATTTTCATAGTTTACTTTTTATCTTGTTTTAGTCTTATATTTGTCCTGAGAAAAAGGCTGAGGGAAAGTCAGGAGTCCATCCTCTGGTGACCATGAACATGAATCCAATTGATAATTGTTGAGATATTTCAGTCCCGACAAATACTTTATTATTTGAATTGCTTAAGGGGAGGATAAAACATGATAATTGTCAACTTGATTATAATTATGATTGGGCATCAAAACGGATTGGTCTCCAGATGTGTCGTCTTCAATTCTGAACACTTCGGACGCACGGTTTTCAAATCCTTTGTCAGGCGGTCTTTGATTTATTCGATAGGCGTGATTCAAAAGTTCCATATAAATTTGGCCCAACACAACTCTGGCTGGAAAAAAAATATGGAAGAGCTGGATGATGAGAAGGAGTTCCTGTGCTTAGAATTAATAAAGTTGTTGTAATGGATTGAAAGGTACTTGTCCGTAAATCCCACCTCCCGGTTCTGATGTCCAATTAAACGTCTGCGACGTCTGCGGTGTCTGGTGCGTCGTCACATGTTGTGACAGTAGCAGTAGTAACGTATCTTTCACTCCCATTGAGAGGATGAACATAAGAAAAGAGGCCAGTCCATCAATTACACGGACGGCTGGCCTACTTCAGAGAGCCCAAAATACTCAACATAATCTCCCATCATTCTGTACAATCACCTGTCAGAATAGAACCAACTCCTACAACAACAACATTGTTAACCATTCCCAAGCCCAGAGATCACCTCGACAAGGAATGGCACAAAGGAGGTCCGTGATGAATGAGTCCGTTGTGCAGTGAGAGAGCGAGCAGCCACGTTTCCCCTAAACAGGATATAGAGAGCCAGAGTAACAAACAGGCGGTGACAGACGTGGCAGACATGATGAATGGATATCCACGAGCAGAATGTCTCAGAAACTCCTTAAGGCAGCATGTGAACTTTAAATACATCGCCTGGCAGCGTACCGTTAGCAACATGGGGGTACAGATGTAGCCGCTGCATGAGTCCTACTTTATGATGTCTGCTTACTGGACTTCATCCTCGGGAGGGATAGTGGGGGAACATCTCATTTAGCACTCGCCTCAGCTGTCTGACAGTGGAAGGGATGGACTGTAAAGTAGCCAGCTAAGAGAAACTCCAGGCTTTGGTTCATAATGTATATTTATATTGAGTTGTCTGAAGGAGGAATATTACACAAATAATAAATACACAGGCCACTTTAGGTTCTTCAGTATTGAAGCTGAATCTCAAATATTAAGGGACTTTAAAGGATTGCTGGTATTTGCACCACAGGGGGGTAGACTAAATAGTGGGAATATATGCCAACTAGGGCTGTCAATTGATTAAAATGTTTAATTGAGATCAATCGCATGATAATAACACATTTTTTTATCTGTTCAAAATGTACCTTTAAGGGAGATTTGTCAAGTATTTAATCCTCTTATCAACATGGGAGTGGGCAAATATGCTGCTTTATGCAAATATATGTATATATTTATTATTGTAAATCAATTAACAACACAAAACAATGACAGATATTGTCCAGAAACCCTCACAGGTACTGCATTTAGCATAAAACAATATGCTCAAATCATAACATGGCAAACTGCAGCCCAACAGGCAACAACAGCTGAGAGAGCACCTTTAAATAGATTTCAGTATAATGTAGTTTCTGTACGGTGAAAATGGAATCACCAAGTGGAAATTAATTCCCACAAGCTGCTTATCTGTGGTCTATAGGTCTCATTTAGCCTCACAGGTCTCACAGGTTGTTGTTCATATGCCGGTTTGGATTAAACCCAGAGAAGTGAGATGTCCAGCGGGATGACGGAAATGTCTTCCCTCCTGCTGGCGATCCCACCGGTCTGCAATGAGACACCGGGCCAATCCACAGCGTTGTTTACTAGGAACCAAAGCCAATCACTCCGCTGGTTGTGACAGTCATTGGCAGTCTAATAACTACACGCCGTGTGGAGTATTTCAGATGCCGTCCGTGCTCCCTCCAATCACGTCCACATCTGATCCCCTTAAACGTGCTCCTTTGTGGGTAATTTATCTGCTGTGGCTCCGAGCCAAAGTACAATGAACACACTAATCCATAGACACGCTTCTTCCCACCGTCAGGTCAATAAAAACAAAGGAGGCGTCTCCGTCGTTTAGGTAAAGGTGTATTCCACCTCACAGATATTTAAACAGTCTCTGATCACAGGTTGATTGATTTTAAAGCTTTTAAATGTTTTGCTTCAGCTGGAACTGCAGCTGAATTTAAATTAGTTTGATTTATGTTACTGAATATAAAGCTTTATTTAAGGCTCCATATGCCTAAACTAGACCTGCATTTTTAAATAGAGTGCTACAGGAATGAGTCCTAAAACCCGGAAAACAGTTTGCATTTTAGCACTTCTGGTTCCATTGGCTGGAAGTCAATGGGTTTTTAGTTAGATGCCTGAAATAAGGTCTGTGGTTAACACAAACTTAAGAGATTTTAACGTTTTGTTCTACGATATAAAATAAAAAAAAAGGCGGTTGATAACAAGTGGTTAAATGAGACTACTAAACGTCATCACGCCGACTCGTCCTCCTGTAGTGTATACTCACGCTCATGTGAACATGCCCACTGAGCAAAGACACGTCCAAAAGACATCAATTTAACGTCTCAGTGGACGTCCGAAGACGTCCACTGAGGAGCCAGAACGAAAGTTTTTGCGACGTCTCTTTTAAACGTCTTTTTAGCGTTAAACTATTGATGTCAACCTGAGTTGCACATCCGCAGACGTCCAAAAAGGCCCCTCACCAGACGTTCAAATATTGAACCCAACTTGCACGTCCACCAGACGTACAGAAGTGGGTCTGGACTGACGGACATTATACAGACATGACCTAAATGTCTTCCTGACGTCACATGTTTGCTGGGTGGTGTAGTTGGTTTATAGCCTAACGTTAGCTTTTTACTTCTGGTGATTGCATTCACACTTCAAACGTATCATACGTATCATAAATGTGTTTTTGCCACAGAGCTTATTTTCTGCAATAATCCAAAACCCAATGGAAAAATCCCAACCAGAGCGATGCTAACCTCCTGGTTGGTCTACAGAAATACGTCATCCCCGGAGCACTCTGTCTTTACGTTCATTAAACTCTTTAAATGTGCTACTACTGTACTGATGTCTGGTTTCCATCCTGAAGCGCGTCTATAGCTCTACGTTGTCTTGTTTTAATTTACTCAACGTGCCTCCTCTCTGCTTTTATTGCTGTGTGTAAATGAGAGTTGCTAATTCTCACTGGACCCCCCCGTATAAACAAAGGTTAATGGAAGAATGAATGACTACACACACACAACCTCACCTCTCCCTTTTCAACCCCCCCTCATCACAGGTAGGCCACGGCCGGGTGGACCACCACAGAACAATCACCTGCAGTGAGGGGGAAATCACTGTTGCTATGGAAACACCATTTAGGAGTCCCATGATTCCAGGCGCTCATGCTGCCTACAGCCTAATTTGCCCAAATTCATACTGGTCCATCCTCACGTTCGGTTATGAGCGCTGAAAAAGCATTAACACTAATAAACACTCAGCGTGCAGCCGTTTGAATCAGTCGGGTTTTTATACTGAAGTGGGCTGCGTTATCACTGTTGGACTGTATAGTGATTTTAGTTACAACAACAAATGAGTGCAGAATACAGCCTGTATAATAAAGAATACGCATAATTAACAATCAGCATTTCATTTGTATTATCTGATTATCTGATGAGACTAAATGTTTAAATGGAGTCGAAGCGATTACAAGCTGCAGTCACAACACTGAGGGTACCGAAAGTAAGTTCCTTATCTCTTGAAAACTGAGCACAGTACCTTCGATTTCAAAGGGAAATACATTATGAGACATGCTGGTAATCCTGCCGCCACACTGCCAGTAAAATGTTCAATAAGTCACCAACAGCTGCCCCATTGACTTCATAGTAATGATTCGACAAGTTGGGAAACACTTATTTGCTTCCTTGTCAAGAGTTTGATAAGACGATCGATAACACCATTAATGAGGGAGCTTTGGAGATGGTAAGCAGATTTTGTTAGCGGTTTTGATGCCTCGAGTTCCACATATTGGCCGTCACCATCTTGGCTTTTTGCAACCAGAAGTGGCACGAGAGGGTGGACCTAAGTACAACCGAACAAGACATTTTTAGGCGACCAAAATGTTACAATTAACTTTCATGAACTGAAAACACACTGTGAAAGGGTTAAAGGTCTAAGACGAAAACAAGGAGAACACCGTAGTAGCGACCCGTCAATCACAAGGTAGCCACGCCCTAAAGCATCCCCTGCTTTACGGTCTAAATGGGATCATAACTTACTAAATGAACATCATGCTGTATTGAAGAAGACTTGAAACTCGCAATTGAGACTAGGGATGCACCAATTTATCTGCAACTGAACATCGGTATCGGCCGATATTCGCCTTGTTGAATGCCATCGGCCTATAGTCGGGCCGCCGCATCATAGTAGGGCTATGTTAAGTACTGAAACATTCTTCATTTTTCATGTGAAAGAAGGTTATATATTAAAGGTTGTTTCATAACAGACAGAGTAATTAAATGCTGAATGACTTTAAAACGTTTCAGTTATTTATTTTATAATGAAGAGGTCTGTTTCCCTGGCACAAAACGGGAATAAATAACAAAATAGACAAAAACATCGGTATCAGCTGTTTGCCAAATTGCTATTTGAAACATCGGTAACGGCATCGGCCCAGAATCGGTCCATTCCTAATTGAGACCATAAACTCATGTTTACAATGTTTACTGAGGTAATAAATCAAGAGAGAAGTAGGCTCATTTTCTCATAGACTTCTAAACAATCAGACTTCTTTTTGCAACCAGAGGAGTCGCCCCCTGCTGGCTATTAGACAGAATGCAGGTTTAAGTCACTTCAGCATTGGCTTCACTTTTCAGACCCGGAGGTTGCCCACTGGTTTACAGCTTTTTCAGCTGCCTCCAAGTGGCAAAAAATCCTTATTGCTGTGTTATTGTTAAGGCTATATCAACTGCAATACCAAACTAGTTGAAAACTAATGATAAACCTGGTCACAATCACAAGACTTCTACATACTGTAGATGCAACGTGTGACTCTCAAACTTCCCACAATCTAGACAGGAAACAACCCCTCGACCACAATTGTTCACTCGTTTCTTATTTAGCAGAAACTAATCGGAACAGCGTCGTACCAGTGAGCCAATTTGTTCAAAAAGCCAACCTTGTAACTTTGCCTTTGTTGACTGAGGCTGCCACTGTTACATAAAGCCTGAGCACACACACACACAGAGAGAATAGATCACATGCTGCAGTCATTAATGCATCATCCGTCATCCATCCAATAAACTCTGCAGCCCCGTGAACTCTTTACTTTCCTGTGAGGTCGCCTGAGGACCAGGCTTCCACAAGAAAATGACTTTTTTGTTCCTCCGTGACACGGGCCCTCCGAGCCCTGCTCTTTTGTCAGTTCATGTGTCCTGCAGTATGTAAACAATTATCTCGCTCTACAATTATTGCAGCGCTGGCAGTGACATGGAAATGTGGATTACAGAGAGAGGGAGAAAAAAAAAGCACAAAGGCAGACTTAATGAAGGAGTGGAACGGCAGAGTACACCAGTCAGAGCTGCACGGGGTTAAACAATTAGCTAATTAGCCTACTGGATAAACAACGTGGTTGTATATGTTTATTCAGGGGGACGTTCGGAGGCGTTTAAAAGCAGTGTGCTGATGCTGCGCTGAGTCAGTGTTAAGTCTGTTTGCACAGTGAAAACAAGTGCAGCGGCTGGAAAACAGCACCGACGTTAAGCGTCAAAACAGCCCGAGAGCTCGTTTCAAGATATTGAACACGGAGGCTCCGGGCTCGTGTCTGGACGGCCTCGGCGCAGGGAAATGGAGATACGAACACAAAGCACAGCGTGGCGGCAGCTTCCATAAGTCTGCAGGGAAAAAGAAGAATCGCATCCGCTGCCCAAAGTATCATGATCGTGTGAAGAAATTAGGCACGGCCACATCGGGAGGGGAGAGAGACGGATGCGCGAGGGGGTGGAGCAAATTCGTTTACATCCAAACTCATGCAATATGGAGGAGGTAATCATCACTGTGGCAATTTCAAAGTGGTTGCTTTTCAGAACAGCAGGAGAGGAGAGCATTAGCTGTTCATTAGCCGGCAGGCAGGGAGCCATGAGCACATTGATTAGGTCTGTGTGCAGCGCCAGGACCCATGTCTGTGGCCTGTGGACATTAGACAACCGCTGTCTGTCTCTCTCACACTCAACTGGCAACAAACTGCACCTGATTCATCACTGAAGACACATATTCAGATGGATATATATCAAAGAACGGATATTGATAAGAAGTGAAAGACAATTGATCGTTACATTGCATCATAAGCGCCCAGCAGCAAGGCTACGCCTCTGCCATTTTGGACTGAAAGCGACTACCGGACGCCAGTAAAACGTCCGCCTACAAAAGTAAAACATAATAATTTCTATTCTATTGTCATATTTAATGTCTCTACTAAAATGGCCTGTGTTGAAAAATGAAAATATTATACATATGCATACTATTTACTTACTTACTAATGTATTTATTAAACTTTTTTGCCCAGCTGCTTCACAGAGGAGCATAAAATGAGCGAAAAGTAAATAGTTAATAGCCTACAACTACATTAAATCCTGTTAATGTCATTCTACTAGCACTACTAGCTACTGGACGATAGCTGGTTGTTTGGGAACAGAGACGTTAATACGTCCACCACGGTACAGGCTTACAGCATACAGCCCATGGGTGTATTATAAGATAATGAAAGTGATGAATTACAACCAATGAATCCATTATTACAGCCGCATACAGCAGAGCCGGATATGTCATATGAGCATGCAGGGCGGTGCAGTCCCGTAATGCACGTTCATTTTGCCGAGGAAAATAACTCTGGATTCAGCTGTTAGTTCATTTTACAACTTTTAGGACATAATGATTTAATTGAGGGATATTTAAGTGTTCGTACTAGTACGTTGATTTACTTTAAAAAAAGATGATTCTCTGATTTACAGACGTCTCTTTATACAGTAAACGGTAAATGGACTTGCATTTATATAGCGCCTTTCTAGTCTTACATCCAGACTCATTGGCGTTTTCAGTCCAAAATGCGGCGGCGGCAGTGCTACCGCAACGCCATGTAGTGGTTGTTGTCAAAAAAGCACCAGAGTTTCGTCACTTTGCTTCCATACTCTTTGTATATATACTTATATACGTATATATACTTTTGTATATATCAGACATTAACATGATGACATACCCGCGGGTTGAACCAAAGAAACTCCACTGGTGCGAATCCTAAAGAAAACCCTCCTCTCTGCAGGCTTGTATATGTGATATTGCTTTATTCACTCATCACATTAAGAGTGAGGTCTCTCTTTCACTGCTCCGAAGTGTGCCCTAAACTTAAAGGAGGAACTGGGACTCATTAGCTTAAATTAGCTTCTTTAATTTGCACATGTCCCATAAGCCACTGTGAACTTTACATCTCTTTGATTATTAACTTTGTGTTGTGCGTTGCATCAAGCTATTGACTCCGTTTGGCCTCAGTTCACATCAGACTGGGAGTCATTTTGGAGTAAATGTGATTATATTTCTCTTTAAAAGAAGATGCTTTCTCCTTGTAAACAAACAAAAGTGATGTTTGTAATCAGTGTTTCTCAGCAGACGTAGCGGTCATGAGTCTGACTCACCATCAGGGGTCAGAGGTCACGGTCAAAATAATAAAACTGACACTGAAGACCGTTTGGTGTTGTGCTGCAAGGACCCTTCAGTTGGTCCCCAGGCAGCGGTCCTCCTCACTTACGTGCCCTAATCTCAATCTAGCAGCACTTGAAGCATCCATGTTGCTGTCTGATAACAGCCCCCGTGGAGCGGGAGGCATAACACCCCCCACCTCGCTCCACTCCAGACCTCGTAATCGCCTCTCCCATTCCCCATGAAGCTCCTCTGGCAGTCACCGTCAGGTCTGGCTTACCTGGACTCCTTTTCGCTGACACAGGATGAGATTCACCCCGGCTATCTTCCCTGTAATGCTGTGTCCTCCCACCTACGGTGCTGCTGCTGAGAGGGGGGGGGATGCGTGGTAATCCTCAAAAGGGTAAAAGGCACAATATGTGGTGAGGGCTTCCTCAGCGAGCAGAAATGTAGCTGCAGAGGTGCTCTCCGCCCGCTCAGTGTGTTGGTCACCCTCCTCTGACTCCACATGACCTGAAAGGTGTATTCTTCAAGCAAGAAAGGTGTACGCTTTAACCCTCGCAGCACATTATTAAAAAAGTACCACTGATGACGTTTGATGGGGAAGTCAGGGTTCCTACACATCCTCCATACTCCACATTTTCCAGACTTCTTGGTAGATTTTTCAGACCATCTGTTGTGACAAGATGACAGTGCTTTTGCTCTTGCACGTGGCTTAAAATTGCCGCCTCCCACATCTTAGCTACACCAAGTTTGCATATAGCTTTCTTTTCCTATTTGGAATCCTAAACCGACTGGGCTTTATGGTGCCTTCAAATGAAACTCGTGAGCTTGTGTTTACGACATGGGAAGTCGAGAAATAGGCGATGTCACGGACATATCACGCTGGACGGCTCTTTTGCATAATGGACATTTCCTGCCTTTTCCTTTTTAAAGAGAAACGGCCAATGAGGAAACTGCAACACCCGGCCAACCAATCGTGTAACTTCATCACTCAGTGACAGACTTTTGCGTTTGTATGGCTTACCCTCTGCGGTCCAGCCAAACCAAGAAATGTTCTGCAGTGTTTCCAGAGGGAGCATTTTACATTTTACCGCCCGTCGGTGAGAGACATCACTCTGATTGGCGGTTCAGCTTAAATTAATCAGTGCACGACGTACGGAAAGCAAGCCAACGAGTAAAGTCAAGAGGAAAAACACGGAAGGTTTTTCTCATTTGTCATCTTCATCTCATCTGATCAGTCCAATACACGGATATTTTCATAACGACATCTGGAATGAAGCTAAGTGGTGAGTGAGAATGGTGTGAAAATGGTCGGCAAACGTTGCTTTATTTCATGTACAGGTAGGTATAAAAACGGCTTGTATATCCGCAGTCCTCAGTCTTCTGGTTTCCCTTTTTGAATGATGAATACAGACCACTGCTACCTGTTGGGAGGGAGCGTTATTTCCGCTCACGCAGGCGCAGAACGTTCGTGCTAACTGGCCGTCGGCTGTAGTCTTTGCGGCGCTGCTAGTTCTTTGATGTTGGGTTGGTGTGTCTGGGCCCTAACACAAATTAAAGCAAACTCCAATGTCCTATCAAGCTGCAGGCTCGGGGTGTAAACCTTAGTCTGTATTTGCAATCACTGTCAGTGATTTACAATGAGTACGATCATTTCAATTCACAGGGTTCTTCTGTGTCATTTAGATTTACAGGAAATGCAACAACTCAGTTTGTTCAGCCGCTTTCATCCTCTCTCTGTTTCCTCTTCCTGTCCCTTTAACACAGCATTTACACCAGCGTTGGCCCGTGTCCCAGAGGACTCCGATGTTTGTTATCATGGCAGCAATCCCCCCCCTTTCTCTTTTGCTCTTGCTTTGCTGACCTGACCTTCCACCGTCCATTTGTCTATGTGTTTGTGAGAGAAGGGCGGTGGCAGAGTTTATATGGCCCTCCAGGCAGCTGTAAAAGATGACTTATGGCGCTGTGCTCTTCCAGATGCAACAGTAGCCGCTCCCGATGGCGGAGAGTGGAGGGGGTTTGGTGTTGGGATGAGGGAGAGAATTGATCTGCTAGGAATTAGAGGGGAGAAGAAAACCAAAGGGGCGATAGCCGGTTTCTTTTCATGTACTGCAGAGGAGATTAGGGCTTAAGCTCCGGCTAGTCGCATAGAAAAAAATCTCAGTGGGCCAAGAAGGGGATTGAGGAGGAGAAAAAGGGAGTCAAACAAGGCCACTGCGTGACGCCCTTTTCTCGCTTACTTGTATTCCCCTGTGTTAAAAATATGGCAATCCAATTAGCGCTCCATTTCAGACAATCCACGGCCGTCCACTGAAACCTGAGAGGAAATAGAACAGGGGTAAGGACGGAGCCAGGACATTTCTGTTCTGGGCATATAGGCTGGCGACCATTTAAATGCATGTTGGAGATAAATCACTGTTATAGGTCCGATCCAGTCTTCTCCTCGTGCATGTGCAGTTAAGGAAAGAGGAGTGGGCACCGAGGGAGCGAACCAAAATCAATTCGTTAAGGGTCAGAAATTGTGAGAATTGTGGCACTCTTACCTCAAATCGATTGCAAGTAAAAGGACAGGAATCGTTCAGCAGAGAGTGGACTAACACAGCTTCAGTTCTTTCAATGAACAAAATTTTATGTGGCACCCAAGTGTAACACTGCTATTTATTGGTTCCATCACCTGAGAACCTTTATGGAATAAAAAGGTAAATGATCAAGAGGGGCCAGCGAGCCTTATCGCCAAACAAGAACATTGTTATCAATGTTATCAATCTGCAAAACTCTGGATTACATTCAGACAATACCTCACGTCGCCAAAAATATGCACTCGAACACACCGCAAAGACCAAAGCCGACATCCGACTACCACGTACGTCCTGCCCCTGTGTGAGATGAAATAACTCCACACCAGCAGGCGGCGGTAGTCTGTATTCGGCATTCAAAAAGGAAAACAGGAAAACCAAGGACTGCAGATATACTAGCCGTTGTTATGATACGTACCATTTCTCACTTCAGCTTCTCTTCTAGTGCACTGATTTGTTTAAGCTGAACAGCCGATCAGAGTGATTTCTTTCACCGACGGGCTCCGCAAAAACCTTGAACACGAGCAGACTAGAGCCGACGGTGCGGGACACAACGCAAAAAACTCGGCCGACAGACGCTCACCGACGGCCCCAAACTGTCCGACGGTCGACCGTCAGCTTGGTGTGTCAGGGCCTTAAGGTGCATAGAAAGTGTCTCAAGTAGGGATGCACCGATACCGATATAGGATATTGGGTCAATACCAACTCATATAGCTGGATCAGGTATAGGTGACGATCTATTCAATTCAATTCTATGTTTATATACTATATACTTTACGTTTAAGCTTTTACCAATTTGTTGCTGCATTAAAAGGTCTACACTTGAATTGTAATTGAATTTACTCAATTTGTATCTATGTATTTATTTTTTACATTTGGTTTTACAAAGTTAAGAAAAGTCCAGCCTGATGTTGCCTTACACATAAAAGAATGATCCCAGTCACTTCCACTCAGTGAGGCATACAGCTTATTAATTAAACACTGGTGTTGGATCGGTGCTCGGCCGATACCCAAAGCCCAGGTATCGTATCGAGACTGAAAAAGATGGATCGTGCATCCCTAGTCTCAAGAGGTCAGAACTCCAGCAACACATGTTGAATGAAGCACAACTTTATAGTGAGAAACACGTCTCAGCGTGCGGCCTAAAAACAGGATCATCGATGACCGTGTCTTGGCTGGACGAACCAACACCGTAGTGGGATGGAAACTCTGGTTTCCTGCATAGAAACTGCTACATACCCTCACACCCTTACTTTACACTCCCTCTTTCATTGGCACTGAACATTGTTATTGGGTCATATAACCACTCTGATGTCCACAATGGCCAATGTCTGCTCCCCAATAACCATGTGTCCGAGAGAGAGAGAGAGAGAGAGACGCCGAACCTTCACCGTTCAGAACGACACAGCGAGTAAAAGCCACGGCGTCATGCAGAAAATTTAAATGTAATCTCCAAAAAGTCTGCGCTTATCCACAAACACTTTGTCTCGCCCCGGGCTCCAGTTTAATCTGTTTAAACCGACATGCACACACAGAGAAACGAGCCACACTTAGCGAGCACGTTCGACAGCTTTTATCCCCATTTTCAGCTGCTCCCACTATTTTTACATTTTGACAGTCGCCTGTGCACAGACAGATGCACGGCTGTGATGAAGCTACTGTAATCAAACAGTTTTCCAGTGCAATGAGACCAATCTATGAAAGCGCCAGTGTAGTATTGATGTGACTTGGCGAGACTCCAGCTCCGCTCGCAGTGATCTGAGAGGGACTCGGACCAAAAATAGTTGTGGGATAGAGCCAAGCCTCGCCAGCGCAGGCAACACCGGACGAGCCAAGAGAAGATGTTACCGCTTTATCGAACAATCAACGGTTCGTTTAATCACTAGAAAAAGCCAGGAAGTTTGTCAAACAGCCAGTGGAGGTTTGCTGGATGCAAATGGGCGTCAATCAGCGACAAAGAATACATCCTGTTCAGCTTATACTGTGTGCCCGATAAGTCACTCACTTTTCTTTATTTGCTATAATAAGGAGTGAAATCGGAAAAACTCTCAGCACTCAGCAACTCTCTTATCACTCTCAGCACTACCGTCCATCCCACATTTCATCAACCATGAACAAACCGAGTCTATCTGTCAAGGGAAGCATTTCAGGACCTCCGTCTTATCGGAGCTGTTTGTTTGGAGACGAATTCCAATCTCTGTCTGAGCTAGCGGGACAACAGGCGCCGCACTGGGCTGACTTCACAGGAGGCAGGCGCTGAGGCACAGATCAGTCATTCAAGGAGCAAAGCGTTAAAACAAGGCTCGGCTATCCTTCAAACTTATCCCTCTTCCATCTATCCGTTTTTAACCCTTTCTGTGTTTGTGATACTACTTGCAAGGACCATCCGCATTAATGCAATTTTTTTTTTTATGCCACTAATTTCTTAAACGCATTAACGCAACGTGCTTGATTTTTAGATTGTAGCAGGCTCAGTTTTAAAGCTAGCGTGAAGATACTGGTATCATATGAAACTGTAAAACCCAAGGAATCCATTGGTACAATACATGCCATACTGGTTTGTTGCTAAGGAGGCTAAATAACGCTCCAAAATGACGCTAAATTTTGGCGATGAAAAACTACCATAGCTATTTTCTAAGGGGTCCCTTGACTTCTGACCTCTGACTTCCAGATATGTTATGTATGTTCTATGGGTACCCACGAGTCTCCCCTTTACAGACATGCCCACTTTATGATAACCACATGCAGTTTGGGGCAAGTCAGTCAAGTCAGCACACTGACACACTGACAGCTGTTGTTGCTGTTGGGCTGCAGTTTGACATGTTATGATTTAAGCATATTGTTTTATGCTAAATGCAGTACCTGTGAGGGTTTCTGGACAATATCTCTCATTGTTTTGTGTTGTTAATTGATTTCCAATAATAAATATATACATACATTTACATAAAGCAGCATATTTCCCCACTCCCATGTTGATAAGAGTATTAAATACTTGACAAATCTCCCTTTAAGGTACATTTTGAACAGATACAAAATGTGTGTATTTCACATTTTTGTGTTGTTTATTCGTTGCACCCCCGGTGTGTTAAGGACTTCAAGCTGAGCAAAAAGAAACACGCAAATCTGTCCAGCAGCAACACAGTCGTGTGCTATTAGCCAATGAGCAACATGTTGCTTAGTATTTTCTTCCAAGTTATCTGTTTATGCCCAAAAAGCCTTCCTCATTTGTCCTCCCTCTGCCTTCCCGCTCCCGATCCAGTCTAATACGGGACTAACATGAAACACTATCATGTCCCATAAATACATGCGAGCACATGAGCGAGTCAGATCAATGCTAATTCCAGCCACGCTCTCAGCAGGAGTCCATCTGACGATGAAGGGGAGTTACCCTCCCCCGCTTCACACATTGGATTAATGACCTCGGACCTTGCAAGTGGTGACCTATCAAAGAGGAACATTCAACTGTGTGATGGGAGCCGTGTGTTCGGGGGGTCAGAGGTCGAGTCAGGCAGCAGAGGAGCTGTCGGTGGTGTCATGTGGGAAGCGTCTTGTGATTTTAAAGCGTAAACGGAGGGCAGCAGTGTGGCGGTTACAGTTGGCGTCCTTCATGTGAAAGTACAGGTTCAAGCCCCCGTGGCTGCCGTGCATCTGAACTCAGTGTCCCCGCAGACGAGGACAGGAGAAAACTCTAATTTCTGCACCCGGCAATCAATGGAGTCTCACACAAAACAGCAATTTCCAGCAGTGCTTATTTGCATTCGAGTTATTCAGTTTAATGACCTTCTCGGGATAAACACTAACAAATTAGCATAGTGTTGTGATCCAGTGCAGGAGGCTGGTCCTAATTCAGTGTGTGAACATTTCGGCTGCGATTTCCCCAAATTCAAATGAGAAATTGAGTAGCTGTTTGAGCCAGTATCACGCAGCATCCAATCATATGCCCTAATTGGATGGTTCGAGCGCACACATCAGGTGATAAAATTCATTTTGCCTGATTGTGCACATTCATCACATGAAGAAGGCATGAAGAAGGTTGTCCTTGGGGGGATTTCTAGTGATGCAAACTCTCTGTGACAAGGAGAGGGTTAAGCCGGTTATTTCAACATGCTCGGATGACTGCATCATCAACAAATTCTGCCCGCCCACGGTGTGACATCCCCCCCGCTGTTTTCAAATCTAATCACGGATATTAAAAAAGCCTAACCAGTGGCGAACTGGGAGCACGCTGCGGAAGAGATGACAGGTCTCCTTCCCAATTTAGTGTTGCATCAGCTGCAACACCCGAACCGCGGACACAACCTTTAAACCCTCGGCGTCAAACCCATCTACTCTAAAAGACAACTCCCCGCCCTTCCACACCCCCCACAACGCCCAAATCCTATCCGGTAACTGCCACCATCGCAGTTCGTCTTGCGTGACACGTGTGGCAGTAATGCGGCTATCCGTCAGCGCCGGCGTGTCATGGTGTAAATCACTGGCGACGCTTGATGAGCTCCAGACGTCACACCCACAGAGCGTGGGGGGAGAAAGACTCAGACAAACGGGTGGAAGGAAAGGAGTTGAAGGTGGAGAGATGAACACAAAGATTATGGAGATTGGCGGTAACCATGGTGATTCTGTTTGCCGTCCAAACTCCCATCCCTCGTCTTCCCTTCCGAGAACGGGCCAACTGTTTTAGCACCAGACAAGGACAGTGTTTGAGAGGAAAGCTGCAGGACTCATCACGGGAACACTGCTCGTTTTGGTCCTCGCTAGAATTACCTTCCAAGCTCTGTAATTACTCGACTGAAATTCTGATTTGATCGCTTGTACCTGGCCTTTTGAGTATGACCTTTTTCATAAGTCCCGTCGTACAGCACAAAGGCGTGTCCACAAACCTCATTTCCAGCTCTGCAAATTTATTAGTGCAGTACAGTACTTGGTCATTGGCTCGGTAGTGTGCATAATAAAGGGCAAAACCGTGCTGAAGATGTTTATCACCGCAAAAAAGAAAAAAAGAAATCAGTAAATCTTGCCAGCATGGTAAGGGAGCTCTCGGTCTGCACACATCAATCTCCGGAGGGGAAGCGGGATCAGAGAATGTTCTCCGAGCCTCAGCCGGCGGATTTAATAATCGCTTGATTTTCCTGTATGTTTTCCAAGCCTCGCGGACACGGGACAAAACAGTTTCCAAAAAGGAGGACATTGGGATGTTGAAAAGCGGTCTGTCGCATTTCTGCATCCCGTCTTCAATTCTCTGTCCATGCTTGACTGGCTTGTTTTAATGGCTTCTTTGAAAAAAAAAAGAAAAGAAAAAAAAGGGGGTTTCTTCCTTCTCTCAAAATGTGCTTGCTTTAAAAAAAAAAAATAATCCAAACTCGCTGTGTAAATGTAATCTTTTACTAGATCTAAGGTTACCAAACCCCAACATTAAATTAGTCCCAGAACAATGGAAATAAACAACAACTCCTGCTGCGTTGAAGGAACAGAACAATTATCTTACTTGCATCTAAACGCAGCGATGCCTCAGCCGGCATCTGAGACAGTCTGGCCTAATTCTCCAGTCAATTGTCCTCATGTTGAGTGGATAAATGTGTGTCATTTTAAAGACAACTCTCCAGTGGGGGCCGGGGGGGGCAGTAGCTCTGGGACAACATGTTCATGTCAGCTCCACAAATAGGCAGATCCATTCACTGCAGGCATGTCTTCCTCATAAGCCTGCCTGTCTGCCTGCCTGTCTGTCTGTCTGCTGTAGTACAGCATGTGTTATGATGAATGAGCTTCCTTCAGTGGCCGGGGAGGTGCCCTTGTTCAAAGTCACAGCCTTGAGCGAGTTATCACAGCTCCGAGAGCTGCCCTCTCATCCCTCTAGGAGGACGGGGCACACCTGTGCACGAAATCGCGCGTATCCTCCCACTTATATATGCATACACGGATAAGCTACCAGTAAGCACCGAGCACACACACACACACACACACACACACGTACATTTATAGACGCAAATGTGCCTGCATACACACAGCAGACTGGCATTATAGGCAGGCTGTGGCCAGGCTTCAGGGCTCTTGGCAGGCAGGCGGCAAACAGAGCCTTGTGTGTATGTGTGTGTGTGTGTATGTGTGTGTGTGTGTGTGTGTGTGTATGTGTGTTGTCGCTCCATAGGCACAAAGCCTGCATGGATTTTCAGCGGCGATGCCAGCATGGAGGCCGATATGGTTTGATCCCAACTGTGCTTTTGTGAGAAAATCCGAGAATAACATATACAAACTATCTACGTATAAAGAAAACTAGGGCTGTCAAAGTGAACGTGGTAATAACACGTTAAAGAAAATTTGTTTCAACGCCACTAATTTCCATTTTTAGGTTGTAGTGGACTCAGTTTTAAAGCTAGAATGAAGATACTGGCATCATATGAAACTACAAAACCTAAAGAATCCATTGGTACCAACCATGTCATACTAGCATGTCGAAAAGGAGGTTAAATAACGCTCCAACTTTGTGCTAAATCTTGGTGAGGAAAAACTGGTATGGCCATTTTCAAAGGGGTTCCTTGACCTCTGACCTCAAGATATTTATCCTCCTTCCCGACAAGCTAGTATGACATGGTTGGTACCAACAGATTAGCTTTAAAACTGAGCTTGCTACAACCTCCGTGTGCATGTGTGTAGTTGTGTTGTCGCTCCATAGACACAAGGCCTGCATGGATTTTCAGCGGCAATGTAAGCATGGTTCGATCCCGACTGTGCTTTTGTGAGGAAATCTGAGAATATCGGTAAAAGGATTTCTTACATATAAGTACCATCTATGTTTATATGTAAGAAATCTAAAAATATACTTAAATCAATAAGGAGCTCATGTATGAACTCCCTGAAACCTGAACCAAACATAGAGTCTACTACAGGTCACAGTTAAGACACGATGTCCTCTACGTCTATAACTAAGTGTTGCTATTTGATCAGCGGATTTGATTTCAGCGTCCAGGCTCCCGCGGTGCATTACCAACGACACACAAGCCTCCAATCTCAGCCGAGGCGTGCTGAGAAATCCATTAAAAGCTCCTCTGCGGTCGCGGACATTAGTTATATGTTTAGTGGGAAAAGCCCACAAAGGACTGTAAACACCCTTGGGGAAAATACTGTAAGAGAATAAAGGAAAATGCAGCAAAGAAAGCCCGAATCAAATGTTCTTTTGACGGCAGCCGTGCAATGTGTCACGCTTCTGGATGTCGGGGAAGTAAGTGGTAGTGGTTATAGCTTAAATAAAGAAAGGTACAGCTCAGTAAATTGGTGCTGATGAAGCAAGACGAGAAGTACTTGGGGGGAAAAAAAGTTAACAGTGGTTATTAGGTAGACTTTAACAAATTAAACGTCCCATAAATTCATCTGAGAAAAGGAATCATCAGAGAGAGAGACTCCTGGCTTCCTCAGATCGCAGCGGAAAAATCCCAGAATACTTGACGCAAATTGCTGCTTTAACAAAGACGTTATTGTTACCGTGTAAAAATGTGTGTAATTTTATGTTTCATCCTACATAGCGACAAATAACACTAAGACATCCTTGCTAAAGATAAATTTCCCATGGGGATCCACAAGAAGAAATTAGGGGATTGCAGCTGCAAATACTAATAGAATGAAGTCTTTTTTTTTTTGTATTGCAGATCGCACTTAATGCAATTACAGGGTATTAATGCTTGCTGCTGGAGCGCTGGCACACAGTATCATTGCTAAGTGACTAACATTACTCGTAATCCCATGACTGGAGCATGACGACGTAACAAGCTCTGCTGCTGCTGCTGTGATGTCATACTGTACGCTGTAAGCTCCACAGTCTGCAGAGCGTGATACCAACCAGGCTGCACGGGTGTTTTATTCAGGAAGAAGCACTAAGGCTGAGCAATTATGGCTAACATGATCACCACCGTCATCATCATACTACTAGAAGAAATGCACAGTTTAGCAGTCATTAATCACAATGATTAATCTTAAGGATTTTGAAGTCATCACATAACACGTTTCCCAAATCGTACAATTCTAAATTAAATGCTGTAGTTGTGCTCATATGTCATCATTTAATGATAATTATGAAAAAGATGTAATTGCATTATTTGAAAAAGATGTAATTGCATTATTATGCACAATCAAGTGCGTTTTCCTGGAAGAAAACCAACATTGAGTGCTTTTATTTGAGTTACACAGAGGCATAAATGTAGTGCTGATGTTTTTAATTAGCTTCAAAATGAACTAAACTAAATTGCTAAGCAAAGGAAGTGGCCTTGTGCTGCGGTGACTTCATGGTTTAGAAGAGATTTAGTCACAGACAAATAAACTGTACACACACTGCTACAGCTACGTTCACAGCTAGAACGCCACCAACAACCTCACACTCACCGCCAACACACACACGGTCTGTCGGATACTTGCTAACGTTGCGCAGCGCTGACAGACCGCGTGTGTTTGACGATGGCGAGCACGAAGCCACTGGCAACGCTAGAGCTGCTAACGTAGCACAAACACACACACGGTTATCGTTACGCCGGGCAGACACACAGCTGCAACCTGCTAAACTAAACTAAATGTGCGGTGGAGACTTTTACTGGGAAAGTGGCTGCATGTCCGCGACACTACACGCAGCATCGTGAACTGTGGACTCGGTTGTCTGTTGTTCTCATACACTGCAGCTGGTGCACCGCTGCATGCGAGGCACAAATCTTGTTGGTTAACAAAGATCAGTTATCGGTTAAAAAAAAGCCGAAAACATTGTGCCTACTGCCACTTTAAAGGAACTGAACGGTATCAAACATGTGGTCCTCTGGTAGCGGGATGCTCTTCCAAACCATGAGGTCACCACATCACAAGATCACTTCCTTTGCTCAGCAGTTGTGTTTACCTCAGTCTGAAACTAATTTAAAACATCAGCACTACATTTAAACCTCCAGCTAGCTGGAGTAAATGCACTCAATATCCATTTTCTTCCTCAACAGCACTTCTAAATATGTAGAAATGTACAAAAACATAACCGTTCCCTCACCGGCTTGGGCACTTTTCTAAAGAAAGACTCGAGTGAATTCACCACGAGATGCAGCCAAAGACACCCAAGCACTGTTTTTATCTCCATGCCATCAGAGTTACCGGCCAACTCTCACAATCCAGCCAGAAAGATAGAGATGAAGTCATTCTCGTTGCAAATTACTCACTGGTAGCGATTACATCACTGTGTTTCATAGCAGCCTCTAGACTTAGAAAAAGCTTATCTTAGGGGTACGGAGCACTGAGCTCTCTCTCTCTCTCTCTCTCTCTCTCTCTTTCCTCATTACCATTTCATGACTCAGAGTAAATCCACACACACCTTTCCCTCTGCCAGGTGTGAACATCTACTTGAAAACCTGTTGCACTCCACGCCGAACTAAAGGTTAGAGTTTGCAGATGTTGGATATGAAAAGGCAGAACAATGCGTTTAGACAGACAGATAATAAATCAGTGGAAGATAATGTCTTGCCATGTGGCCTTGGATCTGCTGATGGACTTTTTCTTTTGCATCTGTCAACAGTCTAATATTAATGAGCTGCAAAAAGACCTGCAGCGAGACTGATCATCACAGACCGGCCACATACAGCTCCCCTGTGCCATGTGGTGGATGCCGTTCTCCGGAGCGCCTCGCTGTGCCATGATTGCATTTTTTTTCCTAATTGGGAGGAATGGAAAGATAATTGGGGTAAAGCCACGCTACCCACTGAGCTATACGAGGCAAAGGAATCTCACTCTATGTACACGTGTGAGTGTGATCAAATCGGTTTGATCTCTTCCACTTTAAATAATGTCATAACGAATATTTTAAACCTACATTATCGCATTTTTGGGCACTCCGAGGCATCGCAACAAGCTGTAAACCCAACACTGACATATTATTATCTCATAAAGTTGACATGTCACCAAACTTTAGCCTTTTTATACTTCTATCAGACACATAATCATTCATCTGCAGGACGTCACAATATCAGAGATTGAGTAGTCCAAACCAATACTAGTGAAATTCCATGATACCCAATTTGATACCACGGTAAAAAACAACAATACAAACACTTACAGCTAGTGTTGGAAAGTTAAACAGTTAATAATTCCATCTATAATATCTATTATATATTGCTGTGAAAACATCTCCAAAAGCTACATTTTACAAGATTACATTTGATCACGATAACGTTAGAATTGACCTTCGCCGAATACTAATTTTTACTGAATATATCTTGAACACATCATAATGAAACTCAATGTAACTAATTAACTAATGTGATTTAAAAATCCTACAATTACACAGCTATAAAGCACGTTTCCTTTGTGTTTGTAATACCTTGTTGGCCAACTTTTATACCAACAGCTCACAAATTGACATTAAAAATACTCTTGATGTGGCAGGTGCTTGGTGAAAAGTTCAACCATTCCTCAACACACAGAGCTGTGAAAACCACAGTATGAGCCACAGCGTCGCCGTGACTGACAGGTGATAATGTCATCATTACTCATTGGAAAATCAGTGCACATTAGCCGTGGAAGCTTTATGACGTTTGCTGCAGCTTTGACGCACTTCAGGGGAAGAGAGAGCACATATTGAGCGAGTCACTTCTAATGCACGAAGGGGACGATTTTTAAGCAGCAAAAAACACGGAGCCAAGACAGCCCAGGTTCTCTGAGCTATACTAGTATTAAAAACAAAGCTCTGAAGACTGCGTTGGTGGAACAGTAACCGTTTCAATCCCACTTTGGTTCTGCAACGATGCCTCCAGAGAGGCGTGGACTTGGACATGAAAGTCAAGAGAAAAGCTGCCACTTTGGACGACAGTGATCCCTAGGCCTTAGGTTGGACCGGCTGTTCAGAAGAGGTGGCTGCTGTCCACGTTTTGGTTTTTTTCCCAGTGTGGAAAAAAACCAGAGCGGGACGAGTGAACGGAAACACGACAAATTGCCTTCATCCCTCCACCCCTTGATGCCAACGATCCCCTACGCGCACCCAAATAACAGGGTTGCCTTATAAATAGTGTCCAGAGATGGCTGACGAGCGCTTCGCGTCCATCATTACAAGCATCTTGTCACACATGGTGCTCTGCCTGAACATGCCAACACACACTGTGGCTGGGCGAATACGGCTGCAGACCTGGGGTCAGGACAAATTGCCTTGCTGGGTGTCTTTGCCAGATGAGGGTCCGTGGCTAATCAGCAGAGATGTACGACTGCGTGGGCGTCTGGGTGCATCTGCTGCTTTCAACGTAGTCAGAGTGAGAAAGAGAAGATGGATGTTACCGCTGAAGGGCAGCAAATCATATGACTTGAATGAAAAAGACAAGTGGTCTCTGTCTTTGTGGTTTTAGAAGGCAAAAGGTAACCGTTCAATTCCCTCTCAGTTCCTACAAAGTTTATTATATCAGCTGTGAGCATACAATATACTGCTAAGGATCGAGCATTTATGATAAAGCAGTGGGAATCAGGCATAGTGTGACTTCAACTTTCTGTGATAAAGAGGCCAGTGGTGTTGCAAATAGAGATGTGGAGGTTAGGGATGCTGATTTTGAATTTAACCAATACTCGCTAACCAATTATTAACCATTAACCAACAAGATCTAAGAGTAGTACAGTTTAAATCTTCACGATACCCATCCTTAGTCAGCTTTGTACATTTGCTAATAGAAGCTCAATGAATCCATAATGAAAGTGACGACTGGAACCCATCCCTAAGTTTTACAATATTATTATTGCTTGAGGTTTCTTATGAAAAATACTCTCATTATGTTTGAAATGATGTTTGAAGGCATAAAGTTTAAAGAAACGGCCCCTAGAGAGGAAGATAATCCCCCAATGAATCAGCATCAGGATATCATAAAGGGTATAGATGCCATCACACAACAGAAAGGTCACACATCTGATAGCTGCAACAGCCGGTATCCATGAGCAACCTTATTAATTAACTGAACCCCCCACCAGCTCTCTCTCTCTCTCTCTCTCTCTCTCTCTCTCTCCAGATAAGAGGCATCAATTAAATGCCATTCATGAAAAATTTAAAAAGTACATGAAAGGTGGACAAGAGTGTTACCGCTAACCTGACTTTAATACATTATGCATCAAAGAAGTGCCAATACCCTGTTGTTCTTCCGCTGCGTTCAATAAGAGGTTAAAAGAACAAGCGATGTTCTCCGACAAGTGCCGCGGGGGTCACTGATCAAAATCTTTACGAGGTTAGGGAACAGCGGTTTGACCTGCGAGCTGATAAGATCCAGATCGGTTGAAGGCCGACTACAAGTAAGAGAAGAGTACAGACGGTCCAAATCAAGGAGAGTTGAAGGTATTGAATTTAAAGAGTGGAACATTACAGATTAGACGGTGCACCACATCCACGTGATGATGATGATTCATGAAGAGGAGGAAGGTCCAGACGAAAGGTTGGTTCAGATATCCTACACCTCTGGCCAAGCCTGGCATCGGTAAACTGCATAAACACTGCAATTACACGCTTCGTGCAGATGCAGTTTTCCAGGATAATTAGCAATCCTCCGTTTCATAATGAGGGGGTTTCCTAAAGGATGATCCACGCACGGCATGCTATTTCTACAACGAGAGGTACTTCGAAAAAAAGATTCTGGAACACAAACGAGTACTTTCCAAAGATGGTACAGCCCATTACTGCATATCCCCAGGCTGGAGGTAAAGATTACGTACTGGTTTCTGAGGCTATTGCGTCTTTGTTGGCAGCTAGAAAGGAAATTGGCTCAAATATAAGCCTTCATTTTCTTGATTCCTGTAACTGGTGCGGTTGTTCATGTTGACGGATACTGACCATGAGATGTCCGATAGATATCAAACAACCAGGTCTGAGCTGGACTCTTAATTCTCCGTGAAATAACTCTTAAAAGAACCACTTCTGTACGTCCTCTCTTGGAAGTGAGAGTGCAGTAATGTAAGCTAAACCCAGCAGGCATTATTAATCACCAGACTTGCAATCTGTGACGTCAGAGGAAATGCTTTACTAAACAAAAATCTGCATATGATACCGTAAAAGAGGAAAGTTGGTCAGGAAAGATAAGTACTAAGGCGGCTTGCTATCGGCCCAGCGTAGGCAATCCGCTCATGCTTTAGCTACTCGCTCCTTTGTCTGCATGCCGCTCAGACTGCAAGCAGAACATGCAAGCCTCTGATCCATACATTGATTTTATGAATCAGAGGCTTGTTGATTTTTCATTGTTGGAGTAGCTGATAACAACAAAGCCAAGAAAAGACATGTAGCTGAGAAGAGAGAGAGAGAGAGAGAGAGAGAGAGGGAGGGGTTGAAGGCAACCAAAGGTCCCGAGGAAAGGGGAAAGTCGACGGAAGTTCTGCGTCTTTGTTGGCATTTGCTTGGTTCTTACTGGTTCATCCGTTGCGTGTGTTATAGCGAGGGGAAAAAATCTGCCTGGCATCAAAAATTGCTGTGTGGTGACAGAATACTGTAATGGAAAGCGTCTCACTCAACCACCCGGCCTCAACGGCATTAAAAAAAAAAAAAAAAAGACAGAACTAAGAGGCATGTGAGTGATTTCCAAAAACCACTAAAGACACAACCACAGAGGCCTGCGGGGGTAAGAGCAGCTAAATGACATCAGCAACCAGCAGCGAGAAGAGCTTTCCGCGTTGCATTTACATTTTTATGTTTACACGGTCTGCATCCCTCGCTGCTTGAGACGATTCAGTAGTCACCTGATTGTCAGTCACATTCCTCCGAGTTGCGTGCATGAAATGTCATCACTGAAATATCTAATGTTAGGTTCCAGCCACCGTGTCTAACCAGCGCCTGCCGTGGAAATGGATTGATCGGTGCATTCAATAACTTCAACCATCCGTGCAAGTGTGTTTGGTCATGCACTGAAAAAAAAATACTGGAGACAGAGAGGAAGAAACACAGACTGGAAGCGTGCAGAACAGGAGTCAGTAGTTTAGATTGAGTTTTTTGATGCATGAACAGTAAAAGCACACACCGCAAACCACAAGATAACACAGAAAAGTCTGTGGGATTATCTCCGTCACAGATTCAGCAGGAATTCTATAAGAATGACAACAGCAGTGAACGCACGCTTTAGGTTTTAAGTTATCAAAAATCAATTCAAATGGATGCAACAGGAGAAAATGTCAAATGCAAATCATAGCAAACAATGCACCCAAAAGTTCCCAGAGAGGCAGAGACATAGATTAAAAAAACATCATCGGTACCTCCCTAGTTTGTACACTTTGGTTTATAGATACAAAAACCTGGACAGAGCCAGGCTAGCCGTTTCCCCCTGCTTCCAGTCCAGCCCTTATCCAACATAAGCTGGCCCTCTCCTGGCTGAGGCTTCATATTTAATCGACAGATATGAGATTGGTAACTTTTTGGCAAATAAATGCATTCCTCAAAAAGCTGAAATATTCCCTCCTTCTGTTCAACCAATAGTCCAAACCCCCAAATACAATTTATGGTGATTTTTCATTGGGAAGAGCAACAAAATCTTCAAACTCAAGAAGCTGAAACTGCAAAATACTAAAAACGTTTTGCTTAATTTTATGACCGACGATTGATCAATGATCAGAATTGTCATTGATTAGCTTTCTGTAGATGAACTAATTCATTATCTATAATAGTTTCAGTGCTAATTATAATTCCTACATCACCAATATTAGAAGAAACCAACTGAGTGCAACGGTCAGTTAGGGCTGGGCAATATGACGATATATATCCATGCCGATTTTTCCTCGCCAAAATTTAGCAAAGTTTGGCACGTTATTTAACCTCTTTCTTGACAAGTTAGTACGACACCAAGGTACCAATGGATTCCTTAGGTTATCTAGTTTCATTTGATACCAGTATCTTTGCTCTAACTTTAAAACTGAGCCCGCTACAACCTCCAAAAGATCGATTGCATTCATGTGTTAAAGAAATTAATGGTGATAAAATGAATTTGCGTAAACAAGTTGTTATCGCACTAACTTTGACAGCCCTAACTATCAGAAAACACGCTATCTTGTGATATAAAACATTATCGTGATATGAAATTACCTATATTGTGATAGTAAATTTGTGATAGAAGGCCTTCACATCACCATTATTCTGAGATATCTGTCATTTCTTTCCATGTTTTACACACCGATGCTCCGAGAGCTGCTGAACAAGTCTTACCTTCATTTCCATCCTATCAGCAGGGGATAACACCGTATCTAAGAAGCAAATATCAACCCCATATATTCAACCAGGTCACCAGATACACTACGTCTAACCAGGCCAGTGTCCTGACAAATGGGACATAAGTAAAGAGAAGATAGAGGGAGAGAGGGAGAAAGGATTTTATCACCGTTGGAGGTCTGTTCCATTGTTTATTAACTCCCTGACCAAAGACCCATATCAGCAGGCCAGATTGTTAAGTGCTGGCATGTGCCCACTTGGCAGAGGCTTCGTCTACATCACCCCCCCGGTCTCCCTCGCTCTGTTGTCTCTCTGCTGTCTTCAGTTAATTTGCGGTCTTATATGGTGGTTTACAGGCAAAACATGGTGTGTTAAGAATCCAAACAGCTCATAATTGCTTCATTATCTATTGTTAGAGGCGACTATAATACAGGAATCAATCCAACGTTTTTCAAAAGGATGCACAGCAAAGTAAGGTTACTAATGTACGTGAGGTTAGAGCCTTTAAAACGAAATAGCTGGAGCTACGCATTCATGCAAACGACACGGAAAAGAAGGATTCATGGTAAAAAAAAAAAAAGAATGAGGTCATCAGTGAGGTTGACAATGTTAAGAATGCCTATTTAGAAATCATCTTCAGCTCACAACTAAGGACGCTTTCACAAGCCAACATTTAGTCCGATGTAATCGAACTCTGGTGCGGTTCGTTTGGGCAGTTGTGAAGATAGTAATCGCACTATAGCACGAACCAAAATAACTTTTTTCGGTCCACAACCGCTTGCGAGAGGTGATCTCAGACCATTTCCAAGCAAACTTAAACGACTGCCTGCACAGTAGGGCTGGGTAGAACATTACAATGCTGTTACCAATACCAGTACCCTTAAAGTAATACCGATAACAATAGAGTACTTCATTCGATACTCATCATGCCAGTGGAAGCTGAGTGTGTGCTGTTAGCGCTGTAACCACCGTTAGTTGCTAGCCATCGGCTCAGACATCTCCGTGTTCAGAGCCGGCAATTCCGGCTGTATAAGTTGCAGCTCCTGCGGCAGTGCACCAATCGCACGTCGAGATAAATCATAGAATGCTCACGGGGCTTGGCTGCAAGCAAAACAGTCATCTTTTTCTAGATCTGGGCACAAACAGGATCGATTGCCGGTATCGTTTGACTGGAGAAGTTTTGATACTACTTGGTACTTGGTTGTTTTGGTCGATACCTTAAAAGGTAACAAAACTGGAGGCACGCATACAATACAAACTTTTATTCAGATTTATAACTAAAAACTTTAAATATTAGGGACGGTGTAAAAATGCCGTAGGCTGGGTGGAGAGCTCCAGAGAGGAGGAGAGTAAAAGGAGAAATACTAAAGCGTTTTGGCTGATGTTCAACGCGTTTCTTCTTTTCTTAGGAGGACCCATGAAGAGCCGGTTATATTACTAATGATGCAATACAAGCTTTATTTAGAACTGTGACTCCGCCGACACAAATTGCTGACGTAGGCTACCTTTTCATTTGCCAGAACTTGTCATCATGACAAATGCCGGTTCAGCCAGTTGGCACAATCAAACTGGCTTGAGCTCGTACACCGGACCGGACTGGCAAAACCAGAAACCAGCTCCAGTGTGTTGAGAAACCAGACAACTCATAATAGCTTCAATATCTATTGCTAGAGGCAATTATAATACAGGAATCAATGCAAGGTTTTTTCAAAAGGAAGCGGAATAAAGTAAGGTTACTAATGTAAGACTTTTGAACTTATTACACACAGATCAATGACTGACTACCAGTCTATAAGGCCACAACAGGAAATGCATGGCAATTCCAATATAACCTCAACGCCCACCAGGCAGCCAGAGAGTGCGTGCACGTGCCTGTATCCAAAGTGACGCGTCCGCATCCTGTCAATCCAGTCGCTAACAAAGCAGGGGAGCCTAATTGCCATGAGTATCTTCTGACGAGCACGAATCAGTAATTGGACGAGATGCTTTCCTGTGTGATACGTGCACGTGTTTATGTGTGTGTGTGCGCATCAGTCGGTGATTAAAGGGTTTGCGGTGTCGTCTAGACCCAGAGGACATTAGCAGCAGCACCACTGAAATGAGAGGGAAATGATAAACAAACTAGAGTTCATTCTGTATGCATGAGTTGACGCCCTTGGGCCTCGGCAACGCTGCATTTGTGCCATTTTCACATCTTTTGAGCAAATACAGCCACATTACCCAAATGGACGGTTATATATAGCTGGTTGATAGACACAGCATCAAATCACATCCCCATGCATTAGCTGCTCTCCGTGAATAAAGTTATTGAGGTGGGGATACATTCCCCCTGGACACGGTAAATAATACAGGCAGTCACTAGAGAACCTTCTAGCCAGAAATTTTCCATCCTGAGTGTGTTATTACCTTACTTCCTGGGTCAGTGTCATCTCACTGAATTTGCATTTTCGTTACATATCAATGTAGTCAAATCTCTCTTTGGATATCGTATAGAGAACCTTTAACTGATTTGAGTCGGAAAACAGAGAGAGCATTAAATGTAGCAGCAAACAACTATTTTCCATGTAAAGATATAGAGGAATAATGTCTACCTGAGCAGAGAATGAAGTCATGTGAGCATGTCCCACTGGCTAGCTCAAGGCCGCCGCTCTGCACTGCTCTGATACGGCGTTTACACCTGATAACACCGTCCCGCCCGACGGCGTCGTGACGTACTGTTGCCATTGTTTTCACTGTGCTGTTGACAACGTTAGCTGCAAGCTGCGGTCATGTCTCGAAGGTAACCCACATATTGCAAAATCTGATCTGAGATCTGCAAAAAGACTTGCTGCCCGATGACCTATCCTAACCATAACTATTCGAGAGCAGTGCCTAACCTTAACTATTCAAGATCAGTGCCTAACCTTAACTATTCAAGATCAATGCCCAACCTTAACTATTCAAGGTCAATGCCTAACCTGAACTATTCAAGGTCAATGCCTAACCTTAACTATTAGAGATCAATGCCCAACCTTAACTATTCAAGGTCAATGCCCAACCTTAACTATTCAAGGTCAATGCCCAACCTTAACTATTCAAGGTCAATGCCTAACCTTAACTATTCAAGATCAATGCCCAACCTTAACTATTCAAGGTCAATGCCTAACCTTAACTATTAGAGATCAATGCCTAACCTTAACTATTCAAGATCAGTGCCTAACCAGAACTATTAGAGATCAATGCCTAACCTTAACGATTCGAGATCAATGCCCAACCTTAACTATTCAAGATCAGTGCCTAACCAGAACTATTAGAGATCAATGCCTAACCTTAACGATTCGAGATCAATGCCCAACCTTAACTATTCAAGATCGATGCCTAACCAGAACTATTCAAGATCAATGCCTAACCTTAACTATTAGAGATCAATGCCTAACCTTAACTATTCAAGATCAATGCCTAACCTTAACTATTAGAGATCAATGCCTAACCTTAACTATTCAAGATCAGTGCCTAACCAGAACTATTAGAGATCAATGCCTAACCTTAACGATTCGAGATCAATGCCCAACCTTAACTATTCAAGATCAATGCCTAACCTTAACTATTAGAGATCAATGCCTAACCTTAACGATTCGAGATCAATGCCCAACCTTAACTATTCAAGATCAATGCCTAACCTTAACTATTAGAGATCAATGCCTAACCTTAACTATTCGAGATCAATGCCTAACCTGAACTATTCAAGGTCAATGCTAGTATACTAGTTACCCACAGGCAACAACCCTGGTGGTGGGTTGTAGTAGCTATCAGCGATATCATGATTGTGAGGTTTTAGTGGATGTCAGGCACTTTGCTTGAATTTCCACAGAATGTGGTTGAGGTCTTCTCTCTCTCGTCCTCCATCTCCAGATCTAACAATGACGGTGAGAGAAAATGTAATCATTTCTTCTTCTTTATTTCAGGTGAGGCGATGCTCTGCTATAGTTGACCACAAACAAATCATCTTTGACACTAAAAAGTGTCTCATGTTACCTACTATGCATAATGCAGTCTGTTCACAGAGTGCCTCACTAAAAATAAGGCCATTTCCCATCAACCCTTGTCCCACGGGTGACAGTCTACATTTCATCTATCGCCATTTACTGAAAAACTGTCTCTACTGCCGTTAATAATATACAATATTTCCAAGTGAGTGTGTGTGAGTTAACATACATCAGAGACTACATAACATGCACTGACAGCAGTGATTTTCCACGTAGCCTCAAGCTGTTCAATTCTTAACACAGAACGAGACGTTTGCTCCCTCTGGTACCTCCATCGCAGCTCACGCGTTGTTCAAACGTACATCGAAGCATTAACATGTGGCGTTGCTAACCTAAAGTGAACTCACATAACCTCATCGAAAACCTCATGATTCATGCGACCCCCCCCCCCCTCCCCTTCGGTTTACCCGCGGCTAACCCCGAGCGCTAACCCACCACCGCTTTGATGGTACGATTGATGCCATGCGGATTGTTGTGCGAGGAGAGAAAGCGGTTGCCTTCCCTTTGTGTCAGCAACATTCTCTGGCCGAGGCTGCGGCCAAATCTTCCCCAAGACACGCATGCACGCATACACCACTGCCGCTTTATGCGAGTAGGATCACACACACACAGCTAGTTGGATAAGCAGAAGTGAATCCAAACACTAATTTCATATACAAACTTGCACGAACAAACAATACCGAACACAATCCCAAAGCTCTGAGAGCTCCTCAGGGGCACGGAGAGGATTTAAGACTTCCATAATGACATGTTGCATTGTGCAACAGACAAACGCGCTGACAGCTGATTAGTGCTTCCCGAAGTCTTCAGGCTTTGCTACCTTTCGCATACTGAGAAAGACAGACAGCATAAAGGAGGGAACTAGGTTAATGAAATGTGTTCATGGCGCCAACATAGTCAAAAGATCCAAATGGAGATGTAATTGGGAGTGAAGCTGATATGGAGTATAGAGAGAACGGAGCAGTGCTTCATGTTGAAGATGTGGGGCTTTGCAGAAACAAAAAGGGGGCCTGTAAAATGTAAATTCCCCCCCTTAATCTCCTAGAAGACGTGTATCCAGATGTATATGTGTATTAGAGAGCAGGCTGAGTGTGACAAACCCTCCGGGAGTCACAGCAAACCGTGCTGGATTCTGCTGCTGGTGCATAATAATAATAAAAAAGGAGGACGATGTAGTCACGAGGGAGGGTGTTTTTGTAGAGGGAGATCCCATAAGTATGACTTCTCCTTTATCCCCTTTACACCGCGGATCATTCCTTTAATTGAGGTGGAAGCATCTCATGTGAATGCTGCAGGCTTCTGGAAAGAGTCTATCTTCATCTCCCTGCAGTTAGCATGTAATGTGCCTGCTTCAGCACTCGCCTCTCCCGCTACAACATCATTAAACCGCCGTGCCATTCATCATGTCCGACTCGCTCCTAAGAGGGATCGAAAAAACACTGTGCAATACAAAACCCGAGTCTCCTTTTCTCCCGCGTTTAATACACGCCCATTTCAATGTCAAACTTAAGCTTAAAATGAGTGGTGAGATGAATGAGCCTGGTGTAAATAAGAACCAAGCGCGGCTATTGCTCTCAGCCTGCCACATTCAAACTGACGGGTTATCAATCTAGCAGCAAATGATATAAAAATGCAGATTCATACCATTTGTGTGGTGCACGGCGGCGATGCTTCATATTAACGCGTTAGCATGAGTCAGGGTTGAAAAAGGTCTATTCAGCCTACACTTACTACTCAATTGATTAAAATATTTAATCACAATTAGTCGCATAGTTAATAGCAATTAATCATATTAATCATACATTTTTTGATCTGTTCAAAATGTACCTTAAAGGGAGATTTTATCAAGTGTTTAATACTCAAATATGCTGCTTTATGCAAATGTATATATGGATTAATTATTGGAAATCAATGAACACAAAACAATGACAGATATTGTCCAGAAACCCTCACAGGTACTGCATTTAGCATAAAACAATATGCTCAAATCATAACATGGCAAACTGCAGCCCAACAGACAACAACAGCTGTCAGTGTGTCAGTGTGCTGACTTGACTATGACTTGCCCCAAACTGCATGTGATTATCATAAAGTGGGCATGTCTGTAAAGGGGAGACTCGTGGGTACCCAGAGAACCCATTTACATTCACATATCTGGAGGTCAGAGGTCAAGGGACCCCTTTGAAAATGGACATGCAAGTTTTTCCTCGCCAAAGTTTTGCGTAAATTTGGAACGTTATTTAGCCTCCTTATTGGCAAGCTAGTATGACATGGTTGGTACCGTTGGATTCCTTAGGTTTTCTAGTTTCATATGATACCGGTATCTTCAAACTAGCTTTAAAACTGAACCTGCTACAATCTAAAAAGCACAAGTTGTGTTAACGCGTTATCATCACGTTAACTTTGCAGGCTCTGTTATCTCTTCCTATGGCGGCTTCAAGACGATTCTACTCTTTTCATTTCTTGTAGCCGTTCAGCTGCAGCTTGTTCCTGCCACGTCGCTGGCAATCTGGGCATCAAAGTCAAAAGAGCCTGTTGTCAGCCCTGCCAATCAGGAGGAATGTAACGCGCCTGTAGTCAGCACTCCTTAACAGCAGTAATGCGTTAACGTCAGACTCCATCAGGGCTCGGCTGGTTTGGATCAAAACCACAGTTTGCCAGAGAATGATGGAAGGAATGACACTTTAAACCTGAATGTAGCTCAATCTCAGAGGACTAACCCCACTTTTCCTGCTTTTAAAAGAAAATTATGGACAACATTATGTAATATTGGCAGTTAAAATCCCTCGTTTGCGTGAGAGAATGTTGATGAACGGCTCCGTTTTCAGCAGACTGTCGATGTGTGGGATTGTGTGAATCTGAAGTGGGATGTTGCTGGCAAAGACAACGCACGCACTGTTGGTTCTCTGGACCAGTAGAGGTTAAAGAGACACCGGCCGACGGAGGCTGTGGCAGGGAAAAGTAGGACTGTGTCAAGTGTCAACAAGGAGCTGGTGGAATCGTGGGCTGTTGGAGCAGCTGTTAGAGAGGTTAGTATCACCAAACAAGCAGATTGGATATTAATCTGAAGCCCCTTTCGATCAGGCATCTATTTCAGCCTCGGTAGAGTTGCACTAGTGTCAAAACCACGGCACTTTGAAGGAAACTCAGAGTCCCTCTCAACATATTCCTTTCGACATAATCTCGCTACCCAACTGCCCTGCTCCAGAACATATCTAACCACTCACGCCCTCTCATAATGGGATGCCTGGTGTAGCCTGGTGTAACAACAAGGAGGATACACCTATCTCCTGATTCGATACGATAACAATACCGATACGATATGTATTGCAATTTTATTTTTTATTACTATATTTGTGAAACAACAACACGGAGGCCTCTTAGTCCGAACCAAGACGGCAAACTTTATTACTACTTCCAACCTTGACAAAGGCAGCGCAGACCAGATCCACTCCTTCTGTTCTTACCTTTCACAATAAAAGCCCTAGACATATAATCAAATCACAAATGAGCAACTCGAGCTACAGTTCCTTTATTTTTAAAGTGCCATCGTTATTAACTCAATATGAGCAATGACAGTATTCATGTTCCAAAAAACATCACCAGAAGTAGTTATGACACTGTCAAAACCATGCTTAAGAAGTTCAGACTCGGCCACCTGTTTTTCCCTTACCTATTCCCTTCCTCACCTGAGGGAGGGCTTAATTTCAAGGAGTCCAATCTTCATTTTCCCCACCAACTTCACAATCTCTCATTGTACTGGAGAATTTATCCACAGCTCCCGGCTGCTCACGGACGCAGCGCGCTATCTGCCATGACAAGTTCATTCAGCATCCTCAAAGAGCAGCCTCACAGGCCATCAGTGTCATGAAGCTCTCCGCCATGAACACTCACTGGTGACAAATAATCCCCCCTCCTCTCTTTGCATCTCTCATCATTCCCTATTCTCTCTGTGTGGAGACGCAAGCGAGCCTCTCTCCTCTCCTCTCTCCGAAAAAAAATAAAACTGAAAAAGAAAAATCCGTTTGTGTCCTGCGCTTTGATTACACACTGCTTTTGTCTTCCTCCTTTCTGTAACGGCCTTTAATTCCGACTCGTTGCTGGTGTCAAAAACGCTTTGCAGTCGACTCTTTTGAGCATCCACAAGTAGTTTGCAAACAGAGCAGACTTTTATGGGTTAGCCCAGATTCTCTGCAACAACGCATGACGTGGCAGAACAATGTTCGGCTATTGATTAGTCCGTTTTGAGATAAACCAACTATGAATCCGTGACAGCATCAGATGGCGTCCCTCCAGGTACTACTCAGGGTCCGATTAATCAGACCAGACTCCCGCCCTAAAATGACAATGGAGCTAATCGATGCTGATGGGAGAGCATGTCGCTGCTCTCTATCAAGGCCGTTAAACCCTCGTCTACAGAGCTTCGCCCTAATTCAATCCGACACTTCAAATGAAATATCTTCAGCCGTCATTGATCTCGGTGAAACGCTACCCTTGTGATCCAACACAGACGCGACCCAAGGGCACGAAAAAGGAGTTGTAAAAATGAAAGCTGTGACATGAAAGAGGAGGAAGGAAGGGGAAATGAGGAGAGATCGGAGGAGGCGGGAGAGGAGAAAGAAAGGTGTTAACGCATCTGTGTGGCGAGGAGTGTGAGTACAAGAATAGAGGAGACACATTTAATGAGGAAAAAGGAAGGAAAAGGGGGTGAGCGATGGGACTAGAGATTGGACGGAAGTGCGATCAAAGCGGTGTAGAAGACTGGAAGGAGCAGACGATGGGAGAGACGGTGATAATGGAGAGCTAAATTGAGGGACCAAAGCTGGAGATGCGGGTCAAGTCCCTCGGGGTCTGTCGGATTCGTGCGCCGCAGCCGACTGCAATCAACCTCAATGAACTGTAAAACCCCGACACATACCTGCGCCACTTCTCAACACCTCGAAGCTCATGTTAAACACCCGGCTACTCATTTCAAACACGCTACTGCCACAAATGTTAACTGCATTACTTCCTTTGCTCCAGAGAATATATGAAATTACATTTTGTACGCCAGTATGATACCCAAGTTTCGATCCTTTTTTCCTATATCTGAAAAGCACAAGCCTTTTTCATTTCAGGAACGTCAGTTAAGGGAACATCCCTCCACAAAATTCCTCCATTCGGAACACCCTGCAGCGTCGCCAACGCAGACATCATTTCCTCCGTGCGTTGGTAACGAAACACTTTCAATACCTGTTGCTGCTACTGTTGCAAGAAAGAAAAAGCCACCGGGAACATCACTGAAGCTGCAGAAAAAGCTTTGAGGTGGTTATGGATCAAGAGGGGTGATCCAAGGCGCAGCGTGCTGCTTGGACACAAGCTGGGGACTGATCATCCCCGATGGGTCGCCCAGGTGAGGTGTCTGATGATCAAAGACCCGAAACACCCGATGACCCTGGGTTCATCACTGATGATGTGTCCAAGTCGCACCATCTACATGCAGATGAGCATGAGCATTTTTACCTGACCAGACATTTGCAGCCAACTTTCGGTATTCAAACCTACAAACACATTTCAGTCAGTACCAAAAATAAAAAATGTTGCGGTTCAAAACCCAGCATTACTTGGTGAAAGCAGAAAACAGGCAAAAATCAGTCATAGATCAAATGCCAAATGCAAAAGCACTAGAGAATACGACATTAGTTAATTGAACGAGCAGCTCCACTGGAGATCAAAGCCGAGACCACATTGAAACAGAGCTGAGACAAAGTCAAGACAGAAACCAGAGCAAATCAAATGTCATCACCACAAATGTGGTGGTTTTTATTGTATCAGTGTCTTTCCAAATGTACGAAAAAATGTACCGAGGTTTAAGCCAGATCAGAGACCAAAACAAAATTAATTCGATTTCGATCCTATTTAGATTTTTATTTGAAATTCAAACCGCTCAAATGTGGGGAAAAGTTGAAGGTTCAATCGGTACAGATTTAGGACTAGAAGTGTGAAATGCTCTGTCCATCCTGTTGCCCAAACAGTAAGCGAGGTCAGGGATTTTCAGAGTGTGGGTTCACCAGGGTCACCAAGGGGCCTCAGCAAATTGGAGGGAAGATGATAAAAAATATATATTTTAAAAAATGCAATCAATAGTTATTAGTAGTAGAATTGGCATTTTTATGTGCATTAATATTATATAACGAATAATCACGATAATATCTTCCCATCTTTCTAACTGCCTGCAAGTCAAAACATTCATCATGTCATAAACTGTCAGCGTTGACCTATAACAGCCCGCTACGAAGCTGCTATCAAAAACATCTGAAGAAATCTTGGCCAAGTAAAACTCTGGGCATCCATGAGGCAGCATACATAGAGGACGGATTTACTGCTGTAGTGTTGTCAAAGGGTTTTTAAAGGCATCTTGCAAAAAGGGGGGGGGCCTGGACATAAGCTAATGCTATTTGGGGGGCCTTGGCATGGAAAAGTTTGGGAACCCCTGAGCTAGGCATGTGCTTTAAATTATAAATGTACATATAGAGCTGCAACAATCAGCTGCTTCATTGATTAGGTAAACAGAAAAATGTTCCCCCTTTGTCAGCTTCGGAGCTTTTGGTCAGAAAAAAACACAAGATATCATTGCGGGCTCTGAAGAAACTGAATTATATAGACTAAATGATTCATCGATAATCGGCAAATTAGTCGATAATGAAAATAAACCTTAGTTGCAGCCATATGTAGGCTACATATAGTCCACAGTACATTCAACTTCTAACTCTAGTGCTGAAAGAAAATACATAAAAGGTAGAAAATCTAAAAAAAAAAATGTTTATAAGCAGAAAAGACTTCCATCATCTAAAACCGGCAAAGACCAAATCAAGTCCAAACACACTGGACCCAAATCCTGCAGTCCTGTTAACAGCACTGATGAAATAAACCCGACTTGGCAACCACACGGCCTACCTGCTGGTCTTCAGAGCACCATTCACCACAGTTAATGACTTCTCTTGGGCTAATCAAAGTGCTTACTTAGGCAGCTCCTTTCACCCAACCAGATGACATCCACCCCCAACGCCTCTACCGAGCGCTGGCACGCCATCACGACTGCCTACCGGGTTGGATGGTGAGCGAGGCTTAGACAAATCTCTCTGGTAAGGTTATTAGTATTCCCCCGGGGGTGAAATCCTGAGCCCTCTCAATTCTGCAGCTTCTGGTTGAATGAATGAGAGGGTTAACACCATCAATGGGCCCACAGCCAGCTCTGGCCTCACACGGGTCCTGTGGGATGGGACACCAGATGCCGCAGCATCTCACTTGTTACACAATCAAGGAAATAATTGGTGTGCCTGACTTGGGCGTGTAATTCAATTAGGGCAATAAAGAAGCGGTTATTATTCTCTGGAAGGAACACAAAGAGTAGAACATGACGAGAGCTACAGGTCCTTGCAAATCAAAATACGCTTAAGAAATACACCCATGGGCAACTTTAAGAACATTTGGATCTAATCTATTCAAAGCAAGATGAAAAATCATTATACATTTCCCAATAGAGTTTACAGTTACCTTGTGATTTTCTTTTTTTATCTTCTGTGGCAGCGCTATATCCCTATAAAGTAGGCCTGCACAATATGAGGAAGATCTGCGATGTGCGATATCATTGTTCAATATTGCGATGACGATATGGTATGGTATTCTTAATTATCGCATTTCAGACAGCCTTTTGCGATGTGTTTATCGCACATGTTCATATCGCGATGACGATAAAACTACAATTTATCAATCAGCTATACTCTAGAGATTTAGGTTTGCTGTAATATTTACGTGCAATCTATTTTAGAATACTATTTATACAATGCAAACCATTTGAAATGTCTGTATGATTACTATGGATTTTTTGGGTTTCATGACATTTTGGTTGCATTGGTTTCTTATCAGACGACTCTTTACAGCGTCATACAGACTAAAATCAATGCTGCAAGCCAGTGAATCTATTCATCCATCTATTATTAAAAATGTTCCAGGCATCCATGAGAGCGGGCTGCGAGTGATACTAAATAGATTAGGATGAGCCCTAATCCACGTCGGTGCCTCATAAAAACAGACCTCAGACGACGGCTTCCCAGAGGGGATATTTCACTGGCAGAAATGGTAAAACCTACAGGAGCATCCTCATCTTCCAGACGTTGTAAAGGGAGCAGAGGGCAACGAGTGCATAGATAGGACAGCTTCACATAAAGTTGGTCATTATCAAGGGAGGCAGACAAAAAAAAAAAAATACCACCATGGATGTAGCCTACTGGAGGGTAAAGAGCACCAACTTTACTTCTCTGCATAATAAGTTTAGCTGTTTAAATGTTGACTAGTTTCAATACTAGCATGCACAAGCAGTATTAAATTGAACATTCATATGAAAATGAGGTTTTTGAAACAGAAAATGCATTTAAAATAAGGCACCATGACTGTTTAGTCTGGGCTTTTACTCAATTCACTTATTGAGAACAATATGCAAAGATGCATTCAAGTGCATCTTCAGGAATACTGATCACTTTCCCATGCATCACTTAAACCTTAAAGCCTTGTTGATCTGACAGCAGCACCTTGCAGAAGAGGGTTTGTATATTTTCACCCACCATGGATGTAGCCTACTGGAGGGTAAAGAGCACCAGCTTTACTTCTCTACATAATAAGTTTAGCTGTTTTAGCTTCAATACTAGCATGCATAAGCAGTATCAAATGAACATTTATATGAAAATGGGGTTTTTGAAACACAAAATGTATTTTAAAATAAGGCATGACTCCTGTCAAAACTGCATTTTTACTCACAGCTGCATCACTCATTGAGAACAATATGCAAAGATGCATTCAAGTGCATCTTCAGGAATACTGATCACTTTCCCATGCATCACTTAAACCTTAAAGCCTTGTTGATCTGACAGCAGCACCTTGCAGAAGTGGGTTTGTATATTTACACCCAACAAACCAGCCACGCTCATTTAGAGCAGGTGCAGTCTCTCTGGAACAATCACCGTTTTGCATCCTCCCTTTTGTTCATTCACACCAGCATCTCTCTCTTATTGCTTTATAACACTGCAACAAAACACTTAGGTGTGCAAAAAAAGCACACGTTTCTCGTTGCAAATTGATGGTAAATTGTCTTACCTGGTGTCTAGCAGCTGAGGAAGGAAGGGAGGGAGTCTCTCTCTCTGTCTCCTCTCAGCAGCTCTTCATCCACACAAGCACATCGAGGCGTTTTTCTTTTTTAGAGGCGTCAGAAAAAGCAGTTTTATGTGTCCTTTAAAGATGTTCCTGGAGAGCAGAGAGGGCGGCTGTCAGCCCGAGGTTCTGCGGGAGATTGAAGCTCTGTTCAAGGCTTGAGGAAAAGCAGCAGCAGCCTGCAGACCTCCGAGCACCGAGCCTGAGTCTGAGCGCTCAGCGGGGAAATGCAGCTGCTCAGCCGGACACAGGGGGGCGCTGTAGCACACCAAATAAACCCTCATGGTGGTTACCTTTGGTACAGTGCAAATAATACTGCTGAAAAAATGCATGCATTTATAAAAAAAATTAAAGAATATTGTTAATAATAATACAAAATAAAATAATAATGTTCTGTATAAATACATGCAGTGTTAATGCAGCATATATATATATATATATATATATATATAATAAGATATTAGGCTTAATATCAGAATCAGAAATACTTTATTGATCCCCAGAGGGGGAAATTGCTCCCTTTCTAGAATATAAATATAGATATAAATATATAAAATAGAGAAATCATAAGAAAATATATATAAAACGACAGTGCAAATAATACTGCTGAAAAATAAGATATGCAAATAATATAAATGCATGCATTTATAAAAATGTCATAAATATAAATAACTATTTAGAGGGAGCACAAGCGTGAGCCCAACGCTGACTTTCGTTGACTTAACGGCCACAGGTGTCGCTGTTAACAAGCAATTCTGATTCTTACAAACAGTCTCTTTAACAAGGGTACAAAATACTGTACATATATGGAAATAAGTATAAAACATGTTACCTGAGTCCCTAATAAAATTAAAAAGAAAATGCCACAAAATTGTGAGGGAAATGTTTTTATTCTTTGATTTTTGGTTGTCTCTTTGAAATGGCTGGTTTACATTTTCAAGATAATAAAAGGTGATGCGGAAAATGCAGGAATGTTAATTTACGCAGGAAGATTTTTTTTAGCCAAGTTGCTGGTGTACTATTTATTATTTTATTAATAAATAACAATTCAGTAAATTTATATCTATGTATTTATTTGTTACATTTGGTTTTACAAAGTTAGGAAAGCAATGTTTAAGTCAAGCCTGATGTTGTCTTACACATAAGAGAGTGATCCCAGTCACTTCCACACAGTGAGGCATACAGCTTATGAATTAAACACGGATAACGGATCAGTACTCGGTATCGGCCGATACCCAAAGCCCAGGTATCATTGTCGGTATCGGGAATAAAAAAGTGGGATCGGTGCATCTCTAGTGAAAAGTTAGAGATTTTGTTTAAATAATTAAAAGATAAACACATTATGTCTTGTGCTTCAAGTAATTTTTGACTTTCGCAGTATTAAACCAAGACCCCAATCTAATTAAGTCCTGTCAGTGCCGAAGGATTAGCTGCTACAACACTTCCTCATTATGATGATGAAAATGTATTGCATTAGGTTTCTTTCTAAATGTATTTCCTGTTGCAAATCAAAGTTCACATTCTTGCTATGCTTTTTGTTTGTTTGTTCAGCTACAGTTACATCTCAGCATTGTATAAACACAAGTGTTTCCTGGTTAAATGAAAACACAGACAGGTATTATTGATTTAATCCATGTTTCCTTGAGTTAAGTATTACTTTCGGTTTTTCCACTTACCCATTCTTTTCTTTTCTTTTCTTCCTCTTGATGTCTCAATCATTCTTAACATGTTAAAGGGTTAAAGGGGGTGGCAACCAAACGCTTCATGGTTTTATGCTCATGCTGATGTCATCAATGCTGTCGCAGGTTAGATTTAGTCAAAGGATATGCATGGTAATGTTGATTATTATTTGTTTAATTAGTAGTGGTTATAGAGTTTATATGCAAAGTAACTTGAACACAACATTGACATATCACCATCTTTTAAAGGGACTATTTGTAACTTTCAGAAATGCTTGTTAACAGCGTCACCTGTGGCCGTTAAGTCAACGAAAGTCAGTGTCCTGTTGCTCACGCTTGTGCTTGCTCTACATAGACATGAACGAGCATCGCTCAAAACAGTGAGGCGACACACGTCAGCTAAAAGCACAATATCACTCTATATTTCAGCTGCTTGGCAGTAATGTTAGCTGACCAGACGAAGGTCTCTCCATGAATCAATGCTGATCCTAGTGTTGGCTATTCCTGCTTCAGCTTCCCGACCGCAGCCGGAGTGAGACACCGGAGTTTTGGTCGGAGACGATAACGTTTCTCGCTGCAGAGCCCCGTCACTTCACAAGACACGGGAAACCTCTGTTGGTCTGGAGGAGTTGCAGCAGTTATTTCTGTGCAAACGTCCACTTGTTAATCTCAGAGCTAAACTAACTCTTCTGCAGTGTGGAGTGAGCGCGCGTTCACGTCTAGAGGTGGAGCGAGCAGAGCGAGAACGCGCGTTCTCTGTTAGTGAAGGCAAGAAGGCAGGCAGAGGAGCAGAGACGCCAGCCACACGCGAGCGCGCATATGCCAGCGCGCATGTGTCCCGACCCGGTACATTTATACGCTTAAAAAGTTACAAACAGTCCCTTTAAGATGATGATATGAACTTGTTTTTTCACATCCAGCAGCTACGGAAAACAACATTATCAGTTATTTGGAGTCGTGTTTGTGTCGACCTGATGAATGTAAATGTAATATTCACTTCTGTTTTTGCTCTATTTTTGGTCTCCACCAACTCTTGAGGGAAATATCTGTCTTTTTTAGATGCTAAATGCTCCACTATGTTCACCAGCTAGTCTCGATCATTTCTTTCATATTACCTGTCTCATGCACTACTGTCAGGATAAAGTGATATAGTGAATTCAGAAAGTATGAGAACATGGACTAACACATTGATTTTGTTCTTTTTATTTGTTGACAGGAAAAAGAATATCACCAGCCTTATCCTTTAAATGTAGGCCAAAAGATGCATCATGTGGTGCACATCCCACCCAGCCGAAGAAATAGAAGCAAACGAGAGATACAAACAGCACATTGCTTTGGAAGCATAGGATTCCTTTGCTCATATAAAATGAATCAGTCCTCATTCGACCCTACACACTATCACATCCTTCCTTAAAGACTCATTAGTACTTCAATTGCTCTTGTGCTTGCTAAATTGTGTTGTTGTTAATGATGTGTTCAGTGTGACTTCAGTTAAAAAGAGAAATGTGTTTTTCTAAGGTAAACATCACTTAGTGCAACAAACCACTCTGATTTGAAAATCATAAACACCCATGATAACCCGAACCCATAACCTGCTCAGTAGTACTGATCAGTTAATCTCTAATCACAATGAATGCACTCAGAAGGGGTAGAGAGGGGTACTGATCACTTCCCAATATGTCTGCATTACCAGTTATGCAACTGACTAATTTAACCATCACAGTGCTGCTTGCTTCTCACCTATGAAATCCGTTTCAGGTAAACACAGACAGCCGCCTGTAATTTGTGTGCTCAGGATGTGGGCTGTAAATCATAATAATACAGATTTGGCACAGTAGCGTGTAATAATATTACACAATGAGCTGACAGTGTAGCGATGCAAACGGAGACGGATGAAAACGGTGAGACTGGTTGAGCAGGAACGGCATAATAACTTTCCACTTTGTGAGTCATGACACTTATTTTTTTATCCCACAATTGTTTTCTTGATTAACTATGTGACATATTACAAGCAGGGTTTGGCAACGATCGCTCGCTCTTTAAACATGACGCGGTGAACTAGACAGACCTGACACAGATGAATGATCATTGCGTATATGGATCAAATATAGGATGATGCAAAACAGAGAATAAAAGGACAACAATGAAAATGTTCTCACCTGCTCTGATACCTGTGGTGTTTAGTACATTTTAAAATGCACTAAACTTGGTGTTGCAAAAAAATTCCATACCAACCATAATAGTCGCCCTCAACCAAAGAAATTCTTAGTCGACTGTAACACTCGTACGATTTTGTCGACTAGTGGATTAGTTGATTTAAAGCTGAAGTAGGCGAGATTGGAGCAAATATGATTAAAAAAAGTTGTTTTTATAAAACAGGTCACTATATCGTGACAGTAGTGCATGAGACAGGTAATCTGAAAATACATCATGTGCGTCTGTGTCCTCTGGTGATCCTAACGGCATCTGCAGGATTTCACAGACCGGAGGAAAACAAGCAGTAAGAGCTGATCTGAGGTCTGCTGTCCATCTGCTGTCAATGAGAGCCGGCTGTCAATCACTCACGAACTCCGATCAAATGGTCAAACTAGGCAGCGCTGATCAAATATGAACCAATTTTCTCTTACTGTAATGTCTATTTCTCGCATAAAATGTTTTCAGAATCATCTTGTAGTGTACTGTTCAGCTGTAAAATGATAGAAACGCTCTCTCTTTCTGAAATGACCTGTGATTGGTCAAAGTCTCCCGTCATGGGCTATATTTTTTAAAGCCTGAAAACAGAGCCATGAGGAGGAGCAGAAGTCTAGTTTTCTCTCAGAACACTTGAATTACAATATGCTGAAAGGTTATTATGGATTTGTTTCCCAATGATGCCAAAAATATACTGCCTACTGCAGGTTTAATCGAAAGATCTGTAAAACTGAGTTTCTCCAAATAATCACACAAAAGCACCACTTTAAATCTTGTGTTTACCAGAGATGTGCTCAGAAGACCAACATGACCAGTCGACTATTTCATTTTACAGCTTTAAACAGTACACTGCAAGATGTTTCTGAAAACATTTGAGGAGAGAAATAGGCATTACAGTAACAGAATATTGATTCATATTTGATCAGCGCTGCCTAGTTTGACTGTTTGATCAGAGTTGGCGAGTGATTGACAGCTGCTCAGAGACGGCAAGGCTCCAGCTCGACTCTGATTGGTTGTTTTCCTCTGGTCTGTGAAATCTTGCAGATGCTGTTAGGAGCACCGGAGGACACAGACGCACATGATGTATTTTCAGATTACCTGTCTCATGCACTACTGTCAGGATAAAGTGACCGTTTTATAAAAATTATTTTATATTAATCATATTTGCTCCATTTCTACCCTCATTTCT
The DNA here is from genome assembly GCF_043250625.1 of Sebastes fasciatus. Lineage (NCBI taxonomy): Eukaryota > Metazoa > Chordata > Actinopteri > Perciformes > Sebastidae > Sebastes > Sebastes fasciatus. The sequence goes on along the minus strand of NC_133817.1, from coordinate 3,711,109 downwards.
CTAAAATGTGCAGCTTACATTGGAGCAGACAAATTCACTGTCAATTCCTTACACACCACTTTTGGAAAAACTCTTTATAGACTTAATGGAGTATCACTCTTACTTGTGTCCACCGCTTCAGCATGCAAAGACATCCGCTTGACAGGCCTACCAAGCCTGGATATGTTTGCTAAGCTATGATTGGACAGTCACTGATTGGGGGAGGGGCTTAGTGAAATTGGTTTTAGCAGTTTTAGCAGTCTAAAGCCATGGGCACACTACCAACGTCAGTAGCGCGTGGCGTCTGCGTCGCGTGGTGGCTGCGTGATGCAGGAGTCTGGTGTTCACACTAGACGCCTGTCGGCTGCGTGTCCGCTGCCTGTCAGCTGTGTTTCTTCTGCTGCTGACAGCCCTTTCTTTCTACATAGAGTTTGCCTTTTAATGGCCATTTACCTTCATGATAAATATAATTTATATTTAGTTTAGACAGAGAAAGGTTCAGAAACGTGTGGTAATTAGTAAATAATAGTAATAATCCACAATTAAAACTCCGTACTGTATTCATTTATGATGCTTTACAAGTCACTGCTTGTTCCACAGCACTGACTGCTCATATTTCAGAATAAAAGCCTCGTGTTAACAAATGAGGGGATTCTGTCTCTAGAAAAAAATGCCTGAGGGCTTTTATTTTGAAATGAAAGCAGGAAGTGTTGATTTAAAAATGAGTCTTTACTTTTTTTCATCTCCGTAACATATTCTACAGATAAACCTCGAAACTGTAGTAAAGTCTTGCTGGTATGAGGTTAATATACAGTCAATAGATCACTTTCACTGTCTGTCACATATTCTACAGATGTCTAGACATGGAAACTGTAGTAATCTTGTTGGTATGATGTTAATTTACTGTCACTAGATCACCTTCCCTGTCTGTTGCTGCTGAGACACGCAGCTGAGAAGCGAGCGGCTCGCCTGGCAGTGTGTCCACCACTTAACAGTTCCATTTTTAACATTTGTATTTTCACGACAGCGTAAACATTTTGTATGCAGCATGACAACAGTCAGATGAATTTGCTTCACTTCACTTTATTAAACAGAAAACAGTAGAAAGTAGTAGTAGTAAGACACATGGAGGTTATACATGCCTGAGAATCTTAAAAAGGTATATCTTTACTGCATTAGGTTACTCTTACACTTCACATTTGTAATTCTCATTTAATGTTTATGTTTCACAGTCCAATAAGTTTGAATTAAAAAAAATAATTTGCTTAATTAACAGCATCTTAAGAGATGTATTCATAAAAATTTGTTTAGGTCGGATTCAGTTTTTGTGCATTGATGTTTAAGAAAGGGTCACATTGCTTCAACAAATCAATTATTTCTTGCAGCCTTAATTTTTCACTGTTGCCAAAATAAGTAGTAGCCTAATAACAAGGAGATGGATGAATAGTTATACCGGAGAACTGGGTACGAAAGGATAGAACTTGATAGGGATGACAGCCAAAACACCATTTAAAGACATTCCTGTCCCGGAATAAATTAAATCTTCCACGACAAACTGGTGCACACTAAGCGTCTGCCACACAGGCAGGATTAGATGCAGTACATGACTGTTCCAGAGGTGGTAGCCATCCAAAGCTTGCCCAGGTCGTAGCTCACGTCCCTGACTGGCATGCACATTGGGATTTGGCGCCAAGTTGTGCCAAATGGGCGACGAGGGTGAAAGCCAAGTCTGTTGAGAAAGAAGCCGGAGAAATCTATTAAACCACCATCTCAATTCACATTTCCATCAGCAGAAATTCATGAAGGTTTGCCTTTGAGATTATTTTAGCTTTTTTTTTCCTTGACAGAAAAATTGCTTTTGCTTCAGATTTCATGTATGTACAGCATATATATTCTAGAAAAAAATGTTATTGCCATGCTGTTAGTACCGGCTTACCTTTGGTAGACCTTGCCCTTCAGGGACACTCCAAAAGTATATCCGTCAGTCCCGACTTCAACCTTTCTCATCTTCATCCCTCGCACATATTGCCATTTATAGGTCCCGCAGCTTGTTGGGATTATTCTCTGTCATAAGAAGCATACATGGAGTGATCAAAGTATGGTTCATGTGTCCTAATAGTAACACCAACAGTTACAACGACATGGGATTTCACTCATATTGCAGTGGCCAACCTGTGTGTAGAAGACCCGGTAACTCAGGTCGACTCCCCAGCATCCATTCCGTGGGCTGCAGGAGTAGTACCTCATCCTCCTTGACAGGGAATTCCAGCGCAGGTTGCCCCGTCCACGGTAGGCCTCAGCATAAGTGCTTCTCAGGCAGTAGGCGTACCAGGAGGTAGTGATTCCCACCAAGAGATCATTACCGCCAGCATCCACCGACCGCATAGTTGGACCTGAAGACGCACACAGGTACAGTTAACTTGAATATGGAAAATATGTGTTGCAAACTAGTTCATTCTGTCACTTGTGGATTTTTCTGCCTAGTTGGAGCGCTGCACTGCTCCAGCACTACAATATTATACAGTACAATTAAACAAAAGTAATGATGACAACCCATACAGACTGCTTTCTTCTTGTGGAAGTAACAAGAATAAGAATAAGAATAAGAATAAGAGTCAGAGTCAGAGTCAGAGTAATAGTAATAATAAGAATAAGAATAACAGCAAAAGCAAGAGCAAGAATAAGAGCAAGAATAAGAATGAGAATAAAAATAAGAATAAGAATAAGAATAAAAATAAGAGTACGAATAATAGTAAGAATAAGAATAAAAATAAGAGCAAGAATAAGAGTAAGAATAAGAACAAGAACAAGAATAAGAATAAAAATAAGAGTAAGAATAAGAACAAGAATAATAGCAAGAGCAAGAATAAGAGTAAGAGTAAGAATAAAAATAAAAATAAGAGTAAGAATAAGAACAAGAATAAGAATAAAAATAAAAATAAGAATAAGAATAAGAATAAAAATAAAAATAAGAATAAGAATAAGAATAAGAATAAGAGTAAGAATAAGAGTAAGAATAAAAATAAGAGCAAGAATAAGAATAAGAGTAAGAATAAAAATAAAAATAAGAGCAAGAATAAGAATAAGAATAAGAGTAAGAGTAAGAATCAGAATGATAGTTACCACCGGATTGTTTGTAGATGCCAGCTACATATTTGTAGACCCTGTAATTGGTGCCAACTGCCCAAAGTCCTGCAGGTCCCACTGTGACATGCCTGAATCGGAGCGTGCTCATTCTGTACCAAGAGGTTCCAATCAGGAAGTAGGCATAGTAGCCGGAGTTTGCGACCACTTGCCCACTCCCAGCGTCAATCTGCTGAACTCTATTCAGTCGCGGACCTTGCTTGCAGGTCCAGGCTGTGGAGACAAAATCATTATTGATGTGAATGGAAAATAAATACATCTTATTTCATCTTAATCTGCTTCAACAATTCATTTTGTAATAATAATAATATTGTAATCGGACAGCGTCTTACCGGTACTACCGACGATCAGGCAGCACAGCACCAGCACGAAGGCTGCGATAGCTTTCATGTCGTCTCTGTGTTTGTGAGTTCGTAAGCAGCAGTGCACTTCTGGATGTACCTCTGTGTCTGCGTGGAGCTGCTGTCGTACATCCCATCTGGTTTGTCTGGCTTTTATACTCTAAATCCATGGGTCTGCACCATGTGGGTAGTTACAGCCGAAGCTGGTTCTGCAGGCTGTTCGAGGAAGCTAGGAGGACATTTTTTGTTTTATTCTATCATTGTTACCTTTCATTTTAAATATGCACCTGGTCTGACAGCTTTTACAGTCATGTAGAGCCTCCCATGTTGTACTGGCCAAGAAATGTAAGAGGGGTGGTGATCTCTGAGAGGGAAAGCACGGATGAGACGTTTGTTTTTTCATGTTGGTTACAACTCTAATCACTACTTACTTGTGCTAAAACCCAAGGAAACCATTGCTACCAAGGATGTCATGCTAGCTGTCGGGAAGGAGGCTAAATAATGCTCTGAAGTTAGGTTAGATTTGGCGAGGGAAAAACTGGCAAAGAGGTCCTTTGACCTCTGACCTCAAGACATGTGAATGAAAATGGGTTCTGGGCGTTGAGACCCGGTAAATACCGTATATTAAAGGGACTGTTTGTAACTTCTTACACGTATAAATCATTGCGGGTCGGTGTCCCATGCGCGCTCCCGTGTGGCTACGCTGTTCAGACTCAGACTCCAACACAAACTACACGGAAGCACCAAAACCGCAGAGCTATATCTAGTGAAGCCCGTCTGTTAAACAGTGTTGGCCGCGGTTGGAGGACGCGGGGGAGACGGTAGCTTTGGTCTCCAGGGCCGGAGTCCCTGCTCCTCTGCCTGCCTGCCTGGTCGGGAGGCTGAGGCAGGAAAAGCCAACACTAGGATCAGCATTGATTCATGGAGAGACCTTGGTCTGGTCAGCTAACATTACTGCCAAGCAGCTGAAATATAGAGTGATATTGTGGTTTTAGCTGACGTGTGTCGCCTCACTGTTTTGAGCGATGCTCGTTCATGTCTATGTAGAGCGAGCACAAGCGCGAGCAACAGGACGCTGACTTTTGTTCTCTTAACGCCCACAGGTGTCGCTGTTAACAAGCGATTTCTGATTCTTACATAGAGTCCCTTTAAGACGGCGGTGCCGGGAGAGTGTGTGTTGTCGGAACAGGGGACCGACGTGTAGTCTGTCACGTGTCGCGGCCGAGTCACGACAAGAATTTATGACTCTCAATCGTCTAATCTGACATAGTGACCATCGTTACCGTCAAAATATTGTGTAGTCTGATCCTGGCATAAGCCACATATAGACAGCCTATAGACATCCTATAATATATTACAGAGCGATGCTACAAATAACACAGGAAAGCACTTTAAAGGTCCCATATTGTAAAAAGTAAGATTATAGATTATAAAGCAGGTTTAAGTGATATATAAATACTGTTAAACTATCAAAACGCTCAACATACGGAGAAATACACACAGCCCGTATTTAGAAATTGTGCGTTTGAAACAAGTCGTTAGGATTTCTGTCCATTTGTGATGTCACAAATATACAATATTTAGACCATTACACGGTTTTGAACGTAAACATACTAAATGTGTCCCAGTTTATTTTCTGTTGCAGTGTATGTAATTAACATCAGCTGACAGGAAGTAAACATGGACCCAAACTGTTGCTTAGCAACGCAATTCCATTGCAATTCTGTTGAAATGCACTAAAACGGAGCGTTTCAGACAGAGAGTAAATACAGGTATATTCAAGCAGACAGTGTGAAGAAAATAAAGTTTTTTTTTAACATTAAAGCATGTAAACATGTTCTAGTAGAAATACAAAATACATGTATGAACCTGAAAATGAGAACAATAAGGGACCTTTAAGTATTAACACTATAAACAAACACACCACCTTAACCCTATAATGTTCCAGTTGGAATATTATTAGAGTATTATAGGCCTACAATTGAAGATGCAGTATAATAATATAGCAATAAAACCACAGCTGACACAGTATAACATGCTAAAAGAAATAATGAATAAATAGGAATACATGGCAAGAGATTGCTGATACCAGCCGAAGCGCTGGTCACGTGACTCCAATCCCTTTTGATGAGAAGTTTCTTTGTTTTTCCATCTCTCAACATGATTTGTTAATGACCCACTTTAGTTTAGAATTCAGCAAAATTCAAAGGGCACAGAACCTTTACATGATACCTAATCTTGATCTCTCACTCGTACCGCCGTGTGTCTGTACGCTTAGAAAAAAGACGAAGCCTGTCTTTGTGTGCATGCCTGTGTGATTGTGTGTTGATGTTGCAGTAAAAGGTGTGTACTGAACAGATGACAGGCATCATTCATTAACGTATTTATAACAGAATCCTTTAATCCACCTTCCACCTGCAGACAGAAGAGTTATGAAAGGTAAAAGATGTGGTTTTATTAATTCCAAAAGATGATGACAAGACATAAAACCAGGCAAGACCTTTTTATTGTAGATTATATTAAATTGAATGTCGAAAGGAAGGTGACAGCTGAGGAGTAATGTCTACCTGAGCAGAGAATTAAGTAACTTTCATTCTGTGTGTGTTGTAATCCGAGCTCCTCCAGGCTTCATTTACAGAAGACAGTCCGGCCGTGCATGTATGTTAGTGCATGTGAGTCCCAGTGTGCGTGCCCCACTGGCTAGCTAATTGCAGTAGCATCCAGCTGAGCCCAAGTCCAAGACAAGTCCGAGTCCAACAAGGCATGAGTCCAAGACAAGTCCGAGTCCAACAAAGCACGAGACCAAGACAAGTCGGAGTCCAACAAAGGCACAAGCCCAAAACAAGTCTGATTCCAACAAAGGCACGAGTCCAAGACAAGTCTGAGTCCAACAAGGCACAAAGCCAAAAGAAGTCTGACTTCAACAAAGGCACGAGTCCAAAACAAGCCCGACTCCAACAAAGGCACGAATCCAAGACAAGTCCGAGACTAACAAGGCACAAGGCCAAAACAAGTCCGACTCCAACAAAGGCACGAGTCCAAAACAAGTCTGAGTCCAACAAAGGCGCGAGTCCAAGACAAGTCCGACTCCAACAAGGCACAAGGCCAAAACAAGTCTGAGTCCAACAAAGCACGAGTCCAAGACAAGTCCGAGTCCAACAAGGCACGAGTCCAAGACAAGTCCGACTCCAACAAAGGCACAAGTCCAAGACAAGTCCGAGTCCAACAAGGCACGAGGCCAAGACAAGTGCAAGACTTCAAGAAAGTGGTCCAGACTCGAGTACTACAGCCCTGTGTACAATGACTACAACAATACAATCTACTGCAAATAAAATCAAGTATATCACAGGGAAGCTGTCTGTATGTATGTAAAATACTTAACTGGAGTATTTATACTTCTTTCTTGTGAACTTGATTTGATCATGACCTTTTAGATGACCTGTACAAAGATATAGCACGAGTTCCTGTAAGTCATCTGATTCTGTTCCCCAACTCAGTGTTGATATGCTGAAACTCAACACAGTTCACACTTGTCTGAACCATGTTGGGTTAGATACGTAAAGCAAGTACTGAATTACCATCCGACCGAGAAGGAGGGAACTTACCTGAAACATGGACCCAATAGAAAGAAAAAAAGCCAACAAGGAAGGATTAAGTTAATGAAACAAAATCCAAGCTGGCTTTGCCCAACCTCAAACACTTGACAGCTAAGTCACACAATGTTCACAATCATGTGGATACATTTGAAACATCTTGTTTGGCCGGTATTTTCAAAACTGAAAATGTTTTGAAAAAGAGCTTATCAAAACATCTCACCTGAGATGGCCGTTCTATGAAGCGAGTTCAACTTACCCAGGGTTAATACCTTTTTATTATCTGGCTTCACTATCCCTAACTCTCACACTCTCTCCTCTGTGCCGGGAGAGGAGGCCTATCTTCTGAGTGGCAATGCATATTCTACTTTCAATTTGCACAGCAGAGAGATATCTTAATACTCATCTTCAATTCTATTTTTATTGTATATATATATATTTTTTTTTTATCTAGTTCAAAGTGTTTTGTTTTTTTATTTGTGAATACAATGTTTTTCGTACCGACCTCGTGTTTTATGTGAGTGATGGCATATTTTTTGTGATCTATGTAAATTGTTGCTGTAACACCGCAATTTCCCCTTTGGGTAACAATAAAGTCAATCTATCCATCTATGACAGACAGCTTTATTCTGCTTAGCTGGCTTATTTTTTCCTCACTTGTCTCTCAGGGCTTCCATATTAATGCCATAACTTGCACATTTAACTAAATTACCATCCACATACCATGTGCCATCTCATCAAATAGAAACCAGGGTTGGGACGATTCACCTATCTCCCGATTAGATACTATCACGAACATGGGAAAAAGTTGAATCATACACTTCTCAAGACTTTTATTTTGGAAAATATCTAAATTATTACGACGGCAGCGCCTGCAGCGGTTAATACAAGAGAAATATATATTTTTTAAGATGGGACTAATGGGCATTAACTATTAAATTTTTTATGACTTAACGACTATTTGAAAAATCAAAAAGCATGACTCATCCCTAGTCTACACATGATATACAGCAACATGTTGTATAATTATTATGTGTTCTCTAGCATCACATAGTGGACACGGGAAGTGGTACAAAATGTGCAATACATCATTTCCAGAGCAACACAAGAAAAAGCGAGTTAGATGGTTCAGCTTCTCCCATCTGGTCGGAGGTTTAGGGTCCCAAGGTGTAGAACAAAGCGCTACAGGAGCAGCTTTGTTCCAGCTGCAATTTTTCATTTAAATAAGTAGCAACATTTGCACATATTTTAAGGAACAGTTTTCCTATTGTCGTTTTATTGTGTCTTCTGTCCTGATATTTCAGTATTTTTTTTATATTGTTCTTGTGGTCTTCTTTTTGCTGGGTCCTGATCCCAGTAAGTCTTTGAGGGCTCTTTGTCATGTTTTTTGGTGTGTCTGTCTTTTGTCTGTGCTCTACTTTATTGTCAATACGGATGCCATCCTCTATTTTTGCTGCAAAGCAAATCCAACTATGGGTACAAATAAAGTTAGTGCAGTGTCAAACGGTCACTGAAAAGTACAGCTGCGTCAACTGGCTTTTATTTCAAAATGAAAGCAGGAAGTGTTGATTTAAACCCCAAACTTTATCAATTCTTGGAGGTCTCAAAGTGACTGCTTGTTCCACAGCACTGACTGCTCATATTTCAGAATAAAAGCCTCGTGTTAACAAATGAGGGGATTCTGTCTATAGAAAAAACGCATGAGGGCTTTTATTTTGAAATGAAAGCAGGAAGTGTTGATTTAAAAATGAGTCTTTACTTTTTTTCATCTCCGTAATATATTCTGCAGATAGACCTCGAAACTGTAGTAATCTTGCTGGTATGATGTTAATTTACTGTCAATAGATCACCTTCACTGTCTGTTACTGCTGAGACACGCAGCTGAGAAGCAAGCGGCTCGCCTGAAAAATAGGCGAGCCTTCTATTCTATAAAATAGACGCACGTCAGACAACACACCACGCAGCCGCCAAGCAGCCGCCACGCAGTCGCCACGCGCGTCTCATGCGGGCAGTGTGTCCACCACTTAACAGTTCCATTTTTAACATTTGTATTTTCACGACAGCGTAAACATTTTGTATGCAGCATGACAACAGTCAGATGAAATTGCTTCACTTCACTTTATTAAACAGAAAACAGTAGAAAGTAGTAGTAGTAAGACACATGGAGGTTATACATGCCTGAGAATCTTAAAAAGGTATATCTTTACTGTATTAGGTTACTCTTACACTTCTCATTTTCAATTCTCATTTAATGTTTATGTTTCACAGTCCAATAAGTTTGAATTAAAAAAAAAATCATTTGCCTAATTTACAGCATCTTAAGAGATGTATTGATAAAACATTTTTAAGTCCTGATTCATGAGTTTATTTGCATTGATGTTTAAGAAAGGGTCACATTGCTTCAACGAATCAATTATTTCTTGCAGCCTCAATTTTTCACTGTTGCCAAAATAAGTAGTAGCCTAATAACAAGGAGATGGATGAATAGTTATACCAGAGAACTGGGTACTGTACTCTGAATAATCTGAAGAAAGGATAGAACTTGATAGGGATGACAACCAAAACACCATTTAGAGAGCTTCCTGTCCCTGAAAAAATTAAATCTTCCACGACAAACAGAGATTGGTGCACACTAAGCGTCTGCCACACAGGTAGGATTAGGCGTTGCACATCAGGATCGTACCAGATCTGCTGACGGCCCAAAGTTTGCCCAGGTCGAAGCTCACTTGCTTGATTGCCATGCACATTGGGATGTAGCGCCAAGATGTGCCATGCTGGAGACGACGGGTGATGCCAACTCTGTTGAGAAAGAAGCCGGAGAAATCTATAAAACCACCATCTTAATTAACATTTCCATCAGCAGAAATTCATGAAGGCTTGCTTTTGAGATTATTTGAGCTTTTTTCCTTGACAGAAAATTCACTTTTGCTTCATTTTGTGTATGTACAGCATATATATTCATTCAAGTGCTGTAATTAGAGGCCATATTTTTACACTCACGCCTTATATCACAGTTGGAAGCTATAAAGTTGGATGGATTATAGAGGGATCTATAGCACTGTAATTTTAACATCATGTTGACTTGTACTAAAAAGTACAAGTCTAGTTAAAGTTTAACTGACATAATGATTACTCTATTTCTATAAGGTGTAATGTTGTCACTGTTCTTGCTGTATATTATACATACTAGAATGCTCTGGATACTTCAGGTTGTAACCCTGTTGTATCTCAAAGTGTGAAAAAAAACATCCTCTCAAATGTTATTACCATGCCTTTAATACTGGCTTACCTTACGTAGACGTGGCCCTTTCCGTTCACTCCGTAAACCTTTCCGTCAGTGGAAATTTCAATATTCACCAAACTCCCAGTCACGGATTTCCAGGCAGAGAATCGGCAGGTATTCCGTCTCACGCGCTGTAATAAAAAGCATAAATGGAGTCATTGTCAGAATCAAAGAGTGTGTATGGTTCATGTGTACTAATAGTAACACCAACACCACCAAAAGTGAGATTTCCCTAGCGCTGCTGTGTCTAACCTTTGAGCAGAGGATTCTATGACCTGTGGTCACTGCCCAGCATGCCTTGGGGCTGCAGGTGATGTGCTTGAACTTCAATGTCGGGTGGATTCTCTGCCAGGACACGCTGCCGGTTCCGGCGAAGCCTAAAGTTCGCCTTCTTGTCAAACATTGGCCCACGTTGGTAGAGGTTGCTCCCACAAGATGGCTGTCACCTCCACAATCCAGCTGTTTCAAACTCGTTCCTGAAGACACACAGAGGTACAGTTAATTTAGTCAACAAACTAAATGTGTATTGCAAACAAAGTGAATCTGTCCCTTGTGGATCTTTCTACCTAGTAGGAGTGCTATACTGCACCAGCACTATGGTATTATACAGTAAACCTAACAAAAGTAATGATGAAAACCCATTCAGACTGCATTTGTTCATGTGGAAGTAACAAGAATAATAATAACAATAGTTACCTCTGGCTCGTCGCAACTTGCCACATACGTATCTGTAGACAAAGTTATTCCTGCCAACCGCCCATATTCCTGAATGTCCCACAGAGCAATGCTTCACTCTGACGGTGCTCAATCTGGTCCACCTTCCGTTATTCAGCGTATATGCATAGAAGCTCCGGGTAGTTGCGCACACCACCCCCACCGAAGCGTCAATCTGCCAGGCGCGTGCCAGCCGTGGACCCTCTTTGCATTTCCAGGCTGCTGCAACAAAATTAAGTTGTTGTTATTTTTTCCCCCCATTTGCACAACACTTACAGAGAAGCAGTTGTTGGCAATGAAAATAGATAGATCTCAGGTTAATGCTCATAAAATATACAATTATAAATATAATCTAAGACATAAAATAGTGCAAGTTAAAATATATCAAATAAATTCATATAAATTTGTAGTAGACAGTAATTGCAAATGAAAAAAAAAACAGAATGTAAACAGGGATGTAGTAAATGGTTATGTGTAATGAGAATATATCTATACACAGAGATGTTGTAAAAACAGTAAGTAAAAATATATGAAGAGACAAATCAAAATAAAATAAAGAAATAAAATCTTTCCTCTCTGCTCTTCTCCCTATACATCGCACCAAATTATACGTAGTCATGGAATTAATTTCCACCGTTACGCTGATGATACACAGCTGTATATGCCTATATCAAGCCCCAAATTATTAAATATACATAGACATCAGTTTGAGCAAGTAACTATCTCTCTTTCTCTAAGAATCTGGCTAATCATGTATAATCAATCTACCGGTATCGGGCAAAATGAAACACATAACATTAGTCTACCTATGTGTCTGACTGTATACTGTAATATACTACATTTTGCGTTTTGAATCTTACTCAAAACTTGCTGATAATGACGTCCGATTCCCCTTAAAATGGAATTAAATAAAAACTCTAGTCTTAATTCACCTTAAACTGTTTCAGCAATTCATTTTGTAATAATAATAATAATAATAATGTAATCTGACAAGCAACTTACCGGCGTGACTGACGGCCAGGCCGCACAGCACCAGCGCGAAAACTGCAACAGCTTTCATCTTGTGTCTGTTTTTTGGGAGTCAGTAGTCAGCAGTGCACTTCTGGATATACCTCTGTGTCTGCTTGGAGCTGCTGTACTACATCCCATCTGGTTAGTCTGGCTTTTATACTCTTACTGTAGATCCATGGGTCTGAATCATGTGCTTAATTACAGCATCGCATTAATTAAAGCTGGTTCTGCCGGCTGTTCAGGGAAGTTACCAGGACATTTTTATGTAAATGTATTTAGTGTAACCTTTCATTTCAAATGTTCACCCAGTTTTGTCATGTAGAGCCTCCCATGTTGGGTGGTGACCTCTGAGATGGAAACAACAGATGAGATGGGAGGATGATGAACATTAACTTGCCAGGGCAGTCAAGACTGTCAACTCAAACCCATGTAATCATCACAGTGTTAGGATTCTTAACTAATAACATAACTAACGTACGCTACTAAAGCAGCGTGGAACAAACTTCCAAATCTTAAGACTCAAGACCAAACTGTTCTCAGACACTTTTCTTAATTGATCAAATGCTGCGCTTTACTGTCTTTTGATTTGTTTTTATTATCCTTTTAATTTTTTCTCTTTTAACTTATACTTTTATTCGTTTTTATCTTATGCACTTTGTGCTCTTTTATCTTGCTTTTATATATGTAAAGCACTTTGAATTGCCTTTGTGTATAAGATGTGCTATAAATAAACTTGCCTTGCCTTACGTACTATCTAGTACAGGCTATTATCTTTTTATAAATGTATTCAACAGGCATTGTTGGAAGAAGCAATACTACAATTTCAAAAATACTCCATTACAAGTAAAAATCATTTGTAACAAATTGCACAAAGTAAATAAACAAAATGTACTTATTGTATCAAAAGGCTCTGCAGGAAAAATGCTCCCTTTGACGGTTATATTTGATGCAATATCTTACACCTGTAGCTTTTACAGTAGGAGGTAGTTTTAACTTCTTTGTATAAGGTTAGGTAGTTTAGGGGTATGGCCCCTTCCAAAGGGTCGGAGGAAAAATATGGGGGTTTGTGAGATGATTACCGTGAGAGGAAATATTTTTTTAAAGTTCTGTATTCATTTTTTAGACTTTTCTAAAATATCTTTTCTTAATTTTACCTATTTGGGCCTCAAACAGATATGCCAAAAATGAACAATTGTTAAAAATAAGGTTATAGCCAGCAGCTAGTTAGCTTAGCTTAGCATAAAGACTGGAAACAGCTGGCCTGCCTCTGTGTAAAGGTAACCAAAATCCGCCCCCAGCACCTCTAAAAGCTCACTGATTAGCATGCTATCTGATTTGGTTCGTTTCAACAAAAAAAAAAAAGTGTAAAAAGAAAAAAGTCAATGTCATGTGGAGCAAATATGATTAAAAAAAGTTAATAAAAATATATAATATATAATTCAGAAAAAAATCATGTCCCTCCGGTGCTCTTAATGGCATCTGCAAGATTTCACAGACCGGAGAAAAACAACCAATCAGAGCCGAGCTGGAGCCTTGCCGTCTCTGAGCAGCTGTCAATCACTCACAAACTCTGATCAAACGGTCAAACTAGGCAGCGCTGATCAAATATGAATCAATATTCTGTGACTGTAATTCCTATTTCTCGCATAAAATGTTTTCAGAAACATCTTGTAGTGTACTGTTTAGCTGTAAAATGAGAAAGTTTGCTCCGGCTGGTGGGTGGTGCTTGGTATTTCCTCAACTGATCTAAAAAATGACGGCCGGATCACAAACTTCCTCAATCACGCTGCCTAGTTTGACCATTTAATCGGAGTTGGCGAGTGATTGACAGCTGCCTCCCGTTGAATGAACAGCCAATAGGAACGCTCTCTCTCTGAAATGACCTGTGATTGGTCAAAGTGTTTTTTTCAAAGCCTGAAAACAGAGCCATGAGGAGGAGCAGAAGTGTAGTTTTCTCTCAGAACACTTGAATTACAATATGCTGAAAGGTTATTCTGCCTACTGCTGCTTTAAGATTGTTTAATTCTGTATGTACTGTATGTGTCTCCTTATAAGGATCAAACTGCTGTACAAAAGTGAAGGTATTTTATCACTTCAAGAAGTCACCTTCTTTATACCATCTCCGGCCTCTGATTTATCCCCCATCCCCCTCTCTCCCATGACCCTAAATCCTAAATAGCACAAGGCAGAGTTACTGCACATCCTGTTTATTGGTAAACAGCCTCACTTTTTACAGACTGTTGAGCAGGTATGAGGCATCAGGTGGAAACTCATAAATCCTCCAGAATGTGTGTCCTGCATTTTAATGACGTTATCAGAAAGTCTACTGTACTGGAGGTCGAATGCTTCTTGCTTTCTCATCCTGATCACCAGTAAACCTTTCCCAAGAAGTATAGTAATGTTTCCATCCATCCATTATCTGTAACCGCTTATCCTATTCAGGGTCGGAAGGGGGGGGGAGCTGGAGCCGATCCCAGCTGACATGGCGAGGTACACCCTGGACAGGTTGCCAGACTATCACAGGGCTGACACACATAGACAAGCAGCCATTCACGCTATACGGGCAATTTAGAGTCAATAATTAACTTAACCTGCATCTTTGGGAGCTGTGGGAGGAAACCGGGGGAAACCGGGGATCCCGGAGAAAACCCGGGGAGAACATGCAAACTCCACACAGAAGGGGCCCGGATTCGAACATGCACAAAGGCCGGTCTAACTGTGCTAAGTGTGCCGCATTTAAAGGGACTGTTTGTAACTTCTTACACGTATCAATCAATCCGGGTCGGTGTCCCATGTGCGCTCACGTGTGGCTACGCTGTTCAGACAAGACTCAAACACAAACTACAGTGAAGCACCAAAACCTCTTGGTTGTATCTAGTGAAGCCTGTCTGTTAAACAGTGTTGGCCGCGGTCGGAGGACGCGGAGGAGACCGTAGTCTGGTCTCCAGGGCCGGAGTCTCTGCTGTCCTCTGCTCCTCTGCCTGCTTTCACTCTCACACAGCGCTCGTTCTCGCTCGCTCAGCTCTCTCCACTCTTACGTGCATGCTGCTCACTCCACACTGCAGAAGAGTTAGTAGCTCTGAGAATATCTAGTGAATGTACAGTGGATGTTTGTGCAGAAATAACTGCTGCAGCTCCTCCAGACCAACAGAGGTTTCCCGTGTCTTGTGAAGTGACTGAGCTCCGCAGAGAGAAACGTTATCGTCTCCGACCAAAACTCCGGCGTCTCCCCCGTTCCCTCCGGCCGCGGTCGGGAAGCTGAAGCAGGAAAAGCCAACACTAGGATCAGCATTGATTCACGGAGAGACCTTCGTCTGGTCAGCTAACATTACTGCCAAGCAGCTGAAATATAGAGTGATATTGTGCTTTTAGCTGACGTGTTTCGCCTCACTGTTTTGACGGATGCTCGCTCACATTCAGGTAGCGGGTGCACACGGGCGAGCGCTGACGGGACGCTGACTGTCGTTTACTAAATGGCCACAGGTGTCGCTGTTAACAACCAATTTCTGATTCTTACAAACAGTCCCTTTAATTCGCCGTGTGAGGCCCTTATACCCTGCATCTGACCTGGCCCAAACCCATGTGACTCATGGACGTAGGCTTAACAGCTAACATCGGCAAGCCAGCTGAGAAGACACACTTTTTGGAGTTACAAGGAAGCATTTTCATTAATCAGTGTCCCTGTGCCAAACTGGATCATCTGTCTTTTCAACTGAACTCTCTATGACAACACAACAAACTCTTCCGCTTTGGAAAGTGCATCCCAGAGGTATCATTTTTCATTGTAGTTCAATCTCTTTGGCTACAGGCTATAGGCCTACTACACATTTTTGGGACCTTCAAGTTTCCTCTGATCATTTAAATGCAGCTGGAATAATGATCAAATCTACTTTCCCCGATAGTACCCATTATCATTTAATAGGCTGTTCCCAAACTGCTTCTTCAAGCCTTTAGCTTATCTCCTCCGCTCTCTCGGAGATAAATCACAGCATCGACTTGAGTTGTGCTTGGTGGCACCTACGGAATATGGACAGGTCACCTGGAAACACGGTGCTAATGCAAACGCAGCCTTATGAATGCTGCGGTGCTATCTGCAGTGTGGAAATCAAAGACCACGATGGGAGATAAGCTAGCGTGCTTGAATGTAATGACTTTTTGAGAAGCACAGACATACCTTAGACATACCTGCACGCACAACAGTGTTAAGAAAATGACATGTTATTAAGCAAAGATAAATAATAAAACTGGCCATAGGTTTAGTTTACTTTGTGGTAACAACCAGTGGTAGCTTGTGAGACAAACAGTTGCCGTTTATTACTTTAAAAATGCACTTCAGTGCCACTTTATTAAAAGTCCCAGACATTGAGCTCTGGTTCAGCAAGATATCTGTGAAGGGCAGTGCCAGCTAAAAGTGATACACCCACACTGACCAGGAAGTGCTATTGTTTTTTTTCACAGACTTATCATCATTATCACCTGGATTAACATAGGCAGTGCAACTCCTTAATTGGCAGGTAATTTTACAGTGTCAACTTGTAATGATCTTACTTAGAGCTAGAAAAGTGCACTCAGTATAGAGTGCAGATCTCCACCAGGTGTGTCTGTAAATACCACGGCTGTGATGTTTGATTGAATATGAGACACGTTTGTTACTCCAACGTGTCACGCAGCAGATACTTGACAACTTCCTTATTTTCCCCGGGAGACTAAAAATCCTTCATAACAAATTCTACAAAGTAAATAAACAAAATGTACTTATTGTATCAAACGGTTCTGCAGGATAAATGCCCCTATTGACGGTTATATTTGATGACATTTCTTACACCTGTAGCCTTTTGAGTAGGAGCTTGGTATTGGTACCTTGGTATTGTAATTTACGTTTTATCAATGCTTATATTTTAGACTTCAGTGGACGTCAGGTAGAGTTAGACCCAGTTTTAGCCTCAGGCGGTCCGCAAAGGCCGATAGGTAACGTACAAATGCTAACGTTAGCGTCTGTTTTCCCTCCAGAATGTAGAGGTTAGGCCTGCTGTTTGGCTCGGTACGGACAATTTACTGTAAACTTACAGAATTTTCAGTTTTAGGATTAACAGAAGTGTCCGTGAAAGGTACGAAAGAAATACTGTAAATCAACAGAACTTTATGTTTTAGGGTTGAAGAAAATGTCCGTAAACTTAACAGAAATTGTCCTGGTAATTTTCTGACCGAATTTGCCCAAAGCACATTATCTTTGACAGATCTTCTATCTTTGCAAAACGCCTAACGGGTCAGTATCCATCGCACTTGTGATCTAATCGTGGTTTAGACACTAACCTTCACACCAGTGGAGAGTCTGACCTGATGGCATTGGTCATTCAGGCTGGACTGGTCTACCATCTAACACATATTTAAGGTCACCAATTAGATAATTAGATGCTGAAGATTAATGAGAACAATTTGTTCAGGCATTTAGGGAGTTGTCAACTAACATTTTTGACTACAATTTTGTTGACTAATTGATTTAATTGATCTGTAAAACTGAGGTTCTCCAGGAAGAATCACACAAAAGCACAACTTTAATTATTGTGTTTACCAGAGATGTGCTCATGAGTTTCTAAGTAATAAGTCATTACAATTGATGATTGAGATGGAGAGAAAGTGATGCTAATAGGCTAAACTATTAGAGAGACGGAGAGAAAGTGTTGCTAATAGGCGAAACTATAATACTCCTTTCACACCGAGGACTCAACCAGGGTTGAACCAGGGTCGGTTGTGTGTATGAAAGGGTTAACCCACGTTGATCGACTCGCCTTTGCGACCCAGGTCAAGAGGTGGGTCGGACCAGGGTCGGAACAAGGTTCGATTTCGATGTGAATTGCACGGACCAGGGTAGCTGACAAACGGGGCGGGACAAACCTATTCAGTTGCAAATGAGGGCGCACAGTCCGTGAAGCAACTGTCACAGGTCGCCATAGCTCATAAACATACGGGGCAACGGCAGCAGGAATTATTTCAGACACACCGGAAGTGAACGGCGGACGAGAACAACACGGATATGTGGCGAGACATTGAGGTGCGGGAGCTCCTGGCCGTCCGCGGTGATAAAGAAAAAAGCGATGGATGACGGGACGATCGGAGACAACGTAGTGTAACGTTAAACAAACACAACAAAACTACTGAATGAGAGAGGCATCTGCTGTTACGTTACACAGAAACACACCGTGTTAATAATAAGCCGACCACTGTGAGCGCATCTGTTTTTAAAGCGTGTTTGCACATCTTCTATTTGTAACGTTACCTTTTCAAACTTTTTATCTTTCCAAATAAACCTGCAAAAAGATCCATCTGTCACCTGTTCTACCTGTTATAAAGTAACAAGCCCAGTCCTGGTTCATTACATTATAGAGCAATTAGCAAACTAAATGAAATATAAACTAATTTTATTATATTTGGACAAACTCTTACATTATCCAACAGTTGCCACATGCCCAGCTGAAAAACTTTAGTCGGTCTACTATATGTAGTAAATCTTTGCTGGGATGGCAGAGTGAGTGAAATATACATTACAGTCTTCAGAAGTGTGTAATCCTTTTGTAAATGTTGCTTATATTATCATATTAGGTCGTCTAATATATGATAAATGTGTACTGTAGGAAAAAGGTTCATGTTGATGAATAGATGCTGTAAATCTTTATGTTTTTGCATACATTACAGTTCCAACATAGTTAAACATTTTATAAAGCTAAAAAAATGCTGTGTGTACTATATTATACTATATACCTGAGTAACAAACTAATATCTTTAAATCCTGACATGAACCTCCGCTAAATAAAAAAATAAAATAAAAAATAAAAATCTGTCATCATACACCTTCCAAATAGGGTTTTTTAGATGCAACAATGCTTATTAATTAATTAACGAGTACAGTTTGTTCAGGCATTTAGGGAGTGGTTGCTCACACTGCAAACCATTCTGTTTAAAGGTTACACAGAGCAAAGGGAAACTCCAGGTTTAGTGGTGGTCGGGGTCTGAAATGAACTTTTTTCACTCCAAAATTTGATCTGCCACTTTTGAAATCTCTGCGCTAAATGAAGGAATAACATTTTTAGATCTGGTGTCATTCAACGTTCAATATATTTTACACAAAAATACATTATATGCATGGTAGAATCCGGGGGAACCCTATTTTTTGGGTCAGGTATGGTACTGTACACAGTACTGTACTTTGTAAAGCAGATTTCAACACAGGTTTGTTTGTTTTGTTTAGTAGCCACGCTGTTGAGCGGTTTTTTTTCTCGCCACCGTGTCTCCGGTGCCAAAAAAAACTGAAACATGATACGGCGTGCGTATGCGTCATTGTTGTGCATGAGTATTCGTCTGAAAGCATCAATACAGAGGAATATATAGTCACGGAGGCATGAGATGCCAAGGAATTGACCAACTGAGAACCCGTTCTTTAACAGGGAACCGGTTCCCATACCTAGCGTTTTCCCTGTCTGCCAATGTCATGGTTGGCCTGTCGATTTTACCCGCCAACTGCCAACAATTCAACCACATTTGGCAGGTGGCGGGTGCTAATTTTAGACCCTGGTTGGGGTGAATATATCAAACGTTTCCTCTCTCCTGCCTTGCTGTCGTCTCCTCCGTTTTACGCCATCCTTCTTATTTTTGCTCTTCCTTTCCCCCGTTGTCCTACATCTGATTTCATTCCTTTTTTCCTCATCTTCTTCCTGTACCACCACCACTTCTTTACTAACCCTCCTGACACCGTCAAGGAGGTTAGAAGGAGGCTAGATAACGCTCCAAACATTTGGCGAGGGAAAAACTGGCATGGCCATTTTCAAAGGGGTCCCTTGACCTCTGACATCCAGATATGCGAATGAAAATGGGTTCTATGGGTATCCACGAGTCTCCCCTTTACAGACATACCCACTTTATGATAATCACATGCAGTTTTGAGCAAAAAACATGCAGTTTTTAACATGCAGTATAAATGTTATTTTCGCCTATTCTAAAAATGGAGTACTTGAATATTTCTGCATACTGGGGTCCCTAAACAGTCTTGGAATTACATAAATTGGGTATCCCTGTAAAGTTGAGACTCTTGTGGATCCAATGAGTCCAACTGTATTCATGTGTGATGATGTTAGTCCCCATAGGAGACATTTCATTGTAGTGAGACCATTTTTTTTTTTTTATTTGACCTCACTGTATAAAATGACCTGTGGTGACCTCTAGGATAATCACAGCCTCATGAAACTTTACAGCCACAAACTAGAGACCTAGAGCATTCAGAGGATGGATGGATCAAACTAGAGACCTAGAGCATTCAGAGGATGGATGGATCAGACTAGAGACCTAGAGCATTCAGAGGATGGATGGATCAGACTAGAAACGTAGAGCATTCAGAGGATGGATGGATCAAACTAGAGACCTAGAGCATTCAGAGGATGGATGGATCAAACTAGAGACCTAGAGCATTCAGAGGATGGATGGCTTTTCTAGCTAGATTGACAATAAGGGGGTTTCTGAGCAGTTTACACAACAGAAGTGCTCGCCATCTAATCGCCGAAAAATGCAGTTCTTGCAGAAATCTCCAAAATGTCAAAAGTTTTTGATCCCAAATCACAGCATGGCTTTTTCTATGGTGTTCCTCAAGGTCTCGGTGTCTTAATGTGGTATTTTGGAGGGATTATTGATAATTTTTATCAATTCTCGAGTGGTAAAAAATTGTTAAATTTATCACTAAATCTGTGTAACAAATGGTACCAACCTCGAAAATTGCAGCATCAATTTATGAGACATAATAGAGCATGTGGATGATCATCATATACTTCTATCATAATGTTCTAAACACTTATACACTTTCAGAAATTATTTTAATTAATTAAGTCACAATAACATAACAAATTAAAGGCAACAATAAGATGCTGAAGATTAACGAGTACACGTTGTTCTGGCAATTAGAGAGCAGTTTGCAAATAATCACCACCTTTCCACACTATATTTTTTTCAATCTGTTGTTTTTGTCATGAGTATGTTTTTCGAGGTCGAGTTTTCTGAGCTTTCGCACCATGAATAAACACATCAACCAATCACATTGTGCAGAAAGGGGTTGAGTTGCGTCTATATTCATGAAACGACAACACCGAGGCTCCGTGGTCCGATACCAAGACGGCAAACATTATTACTCTTTTCAACCTCGACAAAGGCAGCTCATACCAGATCCCCTCCTTTCGTTCTTCCCTTTCACAATTAAAAAGTCCTAGACATTTTAATATTCGTAGGCGAGTGTTTCGCATTTGTTGTGTTGGTTATTTGTCACGCCTAGGGGTGCAACGGATCACAGAACTCGAGGCTCGGATCGTAACACAGTCTTGAGTCACGGATCAGATCAGCAGAAAATAAGGGAGCAAATACAACTTTTAGAGATTCCCCGATCACGTTTTCTGGCTGCAGATACAGATTGCCGATCGTCGTTGAGCCATAATCGGCCGATATAGATCATTTTTGTTGTTTTTAAATTTAAATGTTTTTAGATTTAAAGGTCCCATATTGTAAAAGGTGAGATCTTTATGTCTTTTATATTATAAAGCAGGTTTAAGTTCTATATAAATACTGTTAAACTATCAAAACACTCAATATACGGAGAAATACACACACAGATCTCCTGATCACATATTTCTACTCAATATCATCCAATAACGATCGGTAGTAAAACTACTGTCTGTTACACCACTAGTCATGCTCCTTGTGTGTAAAGGCCTTCAGTCTTAGGCCCTGTTCACACCTGGTATTAACATGCATCCTCAGTGATCCGGGGATTCAGGGTTTTTTTAAGTCCTATGACGGTGGTTCACTTCTTACCACGGTATAGATCGCCATGGTAACTTATGCTTATGCATCTAACCTCTTTCACAGCAAGTTATGTTCAAGATAAGAGATCAAGTTGTATAAAACCACCTATAGAGTGCTGCAGGAATGATTGATTGGGAACATACATATGTAAATTGATTGTAATGTACAATGTGGTATTATGTGATTTTATGCTATTCTGCATTTTTGTATTTATTTTCTTTTTCTTAAAATCCTAACCAGGGACAAGGGCTGCAAATTAGCTATGGCTAGAAGTCCTATATACGTTGCATCGGTTGCACTTTATATTATAAAGTATGTATTGTCAAATAAACTAATAAATAAATAAATTAGGGTTCACCCTCTGGAGAACATTAATGTCTGTACAAGAATTTCATGGCAATCCATCCAGTAGTAGTGACTGACATTGCCTCCCTCGAGCCACTAGCAGGGCTAAAAATACGTACAATATAATCAGGTACAACAACAACAAACATGTTGTAAAAGTAAAAGTACAATTCATATCTATCATAATAACTTGCATGCTTGATCTCCAATGCAAAAGCCAGTTTATTTGTCGTCATAGCAGTGCAGCTTAACGAATGTTTATTTTATCAAAACTGATGTCAAGTCAGATCAGCGTCACAGAGGGGTCCTATCCATACAAGTAAGAGTCAATCAAAAAGACTGACGGCCTGCGGTGTGAATGAGGAAGAGAGGACAAGAAATAAGAACAAGCATCTCAGACACTGACACAAATACAATAGAGAGCAATACGAGGAAGTGTCCTGGTGTCAGTATACAGTTAGGCAGTAGGTTGTCACACCGATTGGCAGTGTTGACTTTGAGTAAAGTGACTGCCAGTTCCTCCTAGATTGATGAGATAACTTTGGTCTCTACCAGTTGCCAACTCGCTTGCAATGTGCGAGCTGCTTTCACTTGTTGGCAACACCGTGAAACCACCTCGTTCACCTTTGCAGGTCAGGAGGGTGAGGCTGTGTTTATAATGGAGCGAGACACCGCGGCCACTCATGTTCAGCCATGTTTAACAAAATCCGTGTATGATAACCGGCAGAACTGATGCAGAGTGATCACCGAGTCGGCCCGGTGACTGTCACACGTTGAACCGTGCCAACATGAAAGAGAGAGCCACTCGACTCCACCGGTTATTAACGCCTATTTTCAATTCTCAACATCAAAAGTCAGGTCGGCATTTTTCAATTAACCTCAGCCGAATATCTTTCGTAGTCGCTGCACTGCTCGTGTTCATACATGTTCTTCTTACCGGAGCAACATGAGATGAAAGCATTAACAGTTTTTGCCAGAGGTGAAGATTCTGGATGAAAATTTCTGCACAGAAAATTGTGTTTTTTTCCTGCACACACTCATCTATTTGCACCACCTTCATTCAACCTTTAAGGGGCTGTAGAAAAGAAATAAAAGCCGACAATTAATATTTATAATTTAGACATTTTTTGCAACTTTAGATGAAAGGCAACAGGAGAGTAAATTGTTTCTGTAATCCGATGCTTGGGTGAAGGAGGAAGTGAAATGTTTTTTGACTTCTCCAGGGCTCGGCAAAGAAGACTTGATTGAGTGGTTTTAAAAAAAATCCCCTTTATTTTCTCACCATTTTGGCTCCATGGTCAAATAGGAAGGCTGTCAATTAATTAAAATAGTTAATCGCGATTAATTGCAAATTCATCACACATTTTTTTATTATTCAAAATGTACCTTAAAGGGAGATTTGTCAAGTTTTTAATACTCATATCAACATGGGAGTGGTCAAATATGCTGCTTTATGTAAATGTATGTATATATTTATTATTGTAAATCAATGAACAACACAAAACAATGACAGATATTGTCCAGAAACCCTCACAGGTACTGCATTTAGCATAAAACAATATGCTCAAATCATAACATGTCAAACTGCAGCCCAACAGGCAACAACAGCTGTCAGTGTGTCAGTGTGCTGACTTGACTATGACTTGCCCCAAACTGCATGTGATTATCATAAAGTGGGCATGTCTGTAAAGAGGAGACTCGTGGGTACCCATAGAACCCATTTACATTCACATATCTGGAGGTCAGAGGTCAAGGGACCCCTTTGAAACAACCATGCTAGTTTTTCCTCAATGCCTAACCTTAAAGGCAGCGTTGACGATGTTCTCCAGTCTACACTATTTGTTATATTGGTTGAAATGGTCTTTACATCCCGACAGTGATCCATTACTGATGAGATCTGAAAACGGACTGGAAAAGAGCCGTCATCTGTAGCTGCTGTAATCCTGTAAAAACGTCTACCAATCACTGCCTCGAGGTCCGCTTGGAAAGAACCAATCAGATGCCTCCCTGCCTCCCTGCTCGTACTCTACCCTTGGCGTGCACCAGCCTGAACTCAAAGCGTGTCGCCGCCGCACGTTTCCTGGAGAATGGAAGAGAAAACTCAGCCCTGCAGCAGCACTGCCGCGGTTACTTGTCATGAGGTAGCGTTGTTGAGTTGAGGTCCTCTCTCCGCTCTGTGTCTGTGAAGTAGTTACGATGCGGCGGTGCTTGTGCATGATTATGCTAGCTTTCCAACATCGTCGACTCGTGCTGTCTCTCCAAGACTTAAGGGTTTTTTTGACAAAAACACATCCTGCGATACAAACTAATAGTAAACATATGTAGTATAAAACCACCCGAGTAAAAGCAGACAGACACTGCAGCAGCAACAGCAGCAGCTGCTCGTATTTGGGATTCAGCGTGGAGACCCTGTTTGAGTAAGTGTGTAGAGAAAAGGGACCCTGGGCTGATGATCCATTTCAGTGCAGCGTGAGGCTGTATTCACTGAGCTCTGAGCCTCCTGCAGGCTTCACAACTCTCTCCATTACCCATACATCACACATGTGAATCCTAACAAGCAGCTGGCTGGCCGGCCGGCTCCGCACGCCAATTTGCACCAAATTGTTTTCTTCTTGTATTGTTGATGGAATCAAATCACCTCTCAGATATAAACAGGTTTATTTCATCCGTCCGTACTATTCATCTGTAATGATTCATATTGTGTAATAAATCATCTTTTAGTAATCCGAGCCTCTGGCCTCCTCATTTTCATTTATTACAAAGAAAAATGGATTTAAAAATGCCTCGGTGGTAATAACTAACTGAGGCCTTAACTGATTTGTATTGTGGATCAGTTTGTAGACTGTGATTCAATGTGTCTTATAGTATTATTATCACAAGGGCGCCCT
Source organism: Sebastes fasciatus (assembly GCF_043250625.1). Classification (NCBI taxonomy): domain Eukaryota; kingdom Metazoa; phylum Chordata; class Actinopteri; order Perciformes; family Sebastidae; genus Sebastes; species Sebastes fasciatus. The sequence continues at coordinate 3,685,974 of NC_133817.1, read as the reverse complement.
CTCTCAGTAGGTTAACGCCACTGCTCATTGTGATGAGAGAAGGTATGTTGACACCTACGGTGCATTAACATCAGTAAAACCTCTGCATGAACAACGTTGCACAAGCTGCGACATAAATTAATTTTTTTTAGGAAGGGCTGGGATTCACTATCCTATTTGATGCATTATACTGCATGAAAAAGAAAAAAACAGCATGGCTTTTTTCCCCCAAACTGCATGTGATTATCATAAAGTGGGCATGTCTGTAAAGAGGAGACTCGTGGGTACCCATAGAACCCATTTACATTCACATATCTGGAGGTCAGAGGTCAAGGGACCCCTTTGAAAATCGGCAATGCCAGTTTTTCCTCACCAAAATTAGGCCTAAAGTTTATGTCATTATCGGATAGCAGACGTTTAAAAATCCATCTTGCATATCACAGCAGTGATGTAGACTTGTGGAGGGTAAAATCTGCATTATTGTGAAACTGATAACAGTGCTTAAGTTTGAAATCTACAGACCAAACATAATGAAAAATCCATAAACATAATGTACACAGAGTTTGCAGTCTTGACATTTTGAAAGGAAATGTATATAAAAGTGCCTCACCTGGTATGTAGCAGCAAACCATGGTGGCTTTCAGCATCGTTCATGAGGGGGAGAAAAAGCTCTTGTTCTGGCTGTAAGAAGAGACAGCAGCCTGCAGAACTTGGAGCAGTGAAGTGCAGCTGTATACTCGGCTGGACACAAGGTGGCGGTATGGCACCCCAAGTTCCCAACAGTGGTGGCCTGTATGGGAATGACTCTCTCCATGTACTGGAGCGTCTCGTTCCACAGAGGTTCTTGAGAGGTGGTTCCCCCTGCAAAAACATAAAACTAAAAACAGACAGTCAGGTTAATAGAACCAAAGCCCTCATGGTGTTTCCAGGGAAACCAATTGGATAACTGTCTAATTATCTAAGATCGATACTCATTTGTGTCACCATTCATCCCTGCATACTGGAATTTCATATTGAGAACAAAACAAATGAATACACCAAATATTTTTAAAGCCACTATTCACTATTCTTTTATGATCTGTGATTACAAAGAAATTAGAAAGTAAAATAGTTACAAGAAGGTTGCACAAAGAGTTTTTTAACATGAGTAAATAGTATAAGATCGGTACCTTAAAGAGTGTAAATTATCACCTGTATCAAATTGTAGCCTAAGAGATGTGTTGTGTTTTATTTGGAGGGGTTTGTACCCACTGGTCCCACATGCACAACACAGATGAGGAGATCATAGAGAGTCTGCATAAATGCATATCTGACATTAAATTCCCAATATGTCTACATTACCAGTCAGATCACCGACTCCAATTAAACCCACGGTGCTAATTGTTAAGCTCGTTAAGCCTGATCTCCACCATCACTTCTCATCTGCGATATTCATTCATGCTAACCACAAAATGTCGTCTGTCTGCTACTTCCTATTTATTATTATTTAATTATTAGCAGTGGGGCAGCTAAGCTGGAATATTCATAACAATTGTGCATTTCGCAATAAAAGCAACACATTTGGCACATACGTCGGTTTATATGTTATGTTAATGGCTGCCAAATAGGCGCTAAATATAATTTTTTTTTGCAGAAAACTGATTTCATCCTCTTTATTTTTTAAGGGTGCTTTTAAGGGAGCATGATCTCTTCAGGGTCAAAGTTCACCCGCTTGCCTTCATGATAGGATGACAGACAAAACACCTACAGAACGGCAAGACCTTCAGCTTTCCATCGGTGCATTTATCTTTCTGTCTGTGATCTTCTGACATCTGATCAAATCAATTTGAAAACACCTTGGAAATCACCAAGAGTCATAAAATCTGTTCTCTGCAACACTTCAGAATATTAGGCACCTAAAACTGCAGTTGTGACTTGTACGTAAAGATGACTTATTCAGTCATGTTGCCATCACATTAACGAGGCCGTAGCTGTTGAGCTTTTAAAAGTACAATATTAGGAATAGACCAACCAGGCTTTATAAGGAACACTTCGTATCACTACCAGTTAATTTTCCATATATATATATTGAGTGCACGTTATGGACCCTGAAACAATGCTATCGATAAATCTTTCCACAAGTGCTCTCCCCATCTTCAGAGTATAAAAATATATCTTCTCCACAAATGCACAGCACAAATGAGCAGGAGTGCCATCAGGCTGACAGGGGTCATATTTACACATTTTAACATGTTAAAAAACAACAATATAAAATGATGACCTTATCCGTCATAACTGAGCCGCTGCGCCATCTGCCAACCATAAAGCATCGCAGAGAGGTATTAAGGGTCAGGGTAATGGACTGAAACAAAGCCACTATACATAGAATGAATAAATAAAAACAAACAGGCTCAAAGCACTCACACGCTGTTAGGGTGTCACATCACTGTTAGTGAAGAAGAAGGAATTATGGCGTTTTAGATGTTAAATAGTGGATCGATTTATGGCTCAATTTGTTCCTTGTGTTGCTGACCTTGATTGCAAACATCACAAAAAAATATTATTCTGCAATATTAATAAGGAAATTGCATTTTATGTTGTCACTTTTCAGAACACAAGCAACAAGACGTCAAACATTATATGAATGATGAATGAAATACATCCATTGGGTGATTGTTAAAGGCATCTTTAGTCACTTTTTAAAGGCTACAGCTCTGAATAGAACAAAAGAAGATCATTTACTGTGTTCAATACTCACTGTTATAAGTAAGCCACATCCATTTACAGCCAAAAAGATTCAACATATGCATTTTTATTTTAAAAAGATCCCTTATGCAAGAGATGTAAGACAGTTACAGGATCCCTCATTCAGACTTTTTGGACTTCTGGACATCTATATTTGATAATAATTCGCCTTTGATTGCAATTTGTCGGCGTCGTACCAGAGGACATTCTCATTTCCATTACTCCGTTACTCGAATGCTATTGCTTTCCCTAATTGCTAGGCGACTTACACTTATGAAGTGGAAGCAGGAGGCCTCTCCCACCCAGGTCCAGTGGGCTGCAGAACTTTTTATGTTTTAATTTTATTCTTTATTTGTTTTGAAAAATGTGTCTTTGTTTTTCTGGGGGGGTTATAAAGATGGACGACATGCACACGTCAGTATTTGGTATTTCACACATCGTCACGTCACTCTATTCAATCTTACAACATTTATCCGATGCTGAAAACACTGCAAAATGTAAATGTAAATCCAATTTGACTGTCACACACACATTATGAGCAGTTGGCAGCTACCATACAGGTGCCATTGGAGCAGTTTGAGGGTCCAGTGCCTTGCTCAAGCCTCGCCCAGGAGGCAAACTGGCACCTCTCCAGCTACCAGTCCACACTCCGTACTTGGTCCGTGCAGGGACTTGAACTGATGACCCTCCGGTTCACAGTCCCTACAGACTGAAACGTTGATGGTTCTTGCTTTTGGGTTGGTTGAAAGTATATTGTGTCGCCTCCCCGTGCTTTGTCTCTATAACTGAGTGCTCTGTTTTCCTCCCGTCTCCCTCCCACGACCCTAAATAGCACAAGGCGGCAGAGTTACATCCTGTTTAATGGTAACCCTTTTTACAGACTGCTGAGCAGGTATCAGGTGTAAACTCATAAATCCTGTAAGATGCATTTTAATGAGATCATTAGTTATTAGAAAGTTTACTGTGGCGCAGAAGCTTCCCCAAACATCCATATCAGCCGAACCTCTGTTTCCTCTTCTCTCCGTGAAGCCAGTAGTTAAATCACACTTCTCTGACAGCCCGGCACAAGACTGATGGTCGAAGGTCGCAAGGCGCCTCCAGCAGCGACTAGCCCCAGAGGATGCCACCGTCCTGGGGGGACAGAAGCTGATAGAGGTGCCTGCGTGACTTGTGGCTCCAGAGGGCCTCTGGGACCAGCGTATACCTGTATATACAGTATACACACTATAGAGGCTCTCCATCCATGAGCCATGAGACTGATGACTGCACCCGCCCTCTGATGTCAGAAGCCATCTATCACAGCAGCAGAAGGTCTAACTGTGCTAAGCACATAAGTAAGCCCACACACTACACTACACCACACCACACCGTGTGGTCCTCACTGCTACGGCTTCTTTATCAGCTCGCTACCTCTTTAACTCGCCGTACACACACACATACAGATACATTCATGTCTAAGCTTTACCCCCGCGGGATCGGGGGCGATCCTGACCGACTTTATTGTGTTTCAGAGTCTGTAGCAAGTTCAGTTTTAGAGCTAGAGTGATATCAGATATCATATGAGACTAGAAAACCTAAGGAATCCATTGGTACAAATCATGTAATGCTAGCTTGCAGGATGGAGGTTAAATAACGCTCCAAACTTACGCTAAATTTTGGCGAAGAAAAACTGGCCTTGCCATTTTCAAAGGTGTCCCTTGACCTCTGACCTCAAGATATCTGAATGAGAATGGGTTACATGGGTACCCACGAGTCTCCACTTTACAGACATTGATGTAGATGTGTTATTTTTATTTGTATCATTGTGAAGGTTAATAAACAGGCTTTCCAACAATGTAAAATACAATGCTAATTAGCATTGTAACAACAGTGAAATAATCCACCAAACACAAGTTTCCAAACTTTGTTTCTGAGTTTATTTATAAGACCCTCTCAGACGTTTAGCAGCTCCAGCATCTGAATGCACAAAAGAACTTTGAATTTCCTCTAAAAACATTTAAATGCAGGAGACAAACTGGAATAATCCCTGGTTCGGCTCCCAGATCTAACTCCTCCTGACAGTACCTATTATCAGTTAATAGACTGTTCCCAAAACTGCTTCTTCCAGCCTTTAGCTTATCTCCTCTGCTCTCTGATATAAATCACAGAGTCGCTCTGAGTTTGGCTTCGGAGCACAGACGGGTCACCTGGAAACACAGTCCTAATGTAAATGGAGTCTTTGGAACGGGAGGGCATTGCAGGACAGAAAGGGAGAGCGTCACGAGGTCTCGTCTACTTTATGCAAATTAGGGGCGTCCGACACGACTCACCGCCTCTGGAAACTCCCTGGAACTTTTAAACTAAACGTTGTCGTTCTAAAATGAAGACAGATTCAGAAACTGCACGGTTTATTACTCGCCTCAAACACATTTTCGGTGAACTATTTTCATGATATAAGAGAAGAAAGTTTCCAAACGAGCCGCCATGTTGGTTCCGGTTTGAAAGCTATAGGAGCAGCAGCCCATGGAGGGAAAGCGTGGACTGCTAAAGGTTCAAAACCTGTTTCCATTTCTATCCAATCAAATTCACAGACATCTCGCCCCCTTCTGACCAACCCGGTCTCACGGGAAGGCGTATAAATACCACGACATTACACGGACACTGTGTCATTCATTTTAGCCTTTTCACGTGTCATTTGTACACCACGCTAACATCCGTAATTAGGTTTAGGCAAGAAAACCACTTAGTTAGGTTAAAGGTCCCATATTGTGCTCATTTTCAGGTTCATATTTGTATTTTGTGTTTCTACTAGAACATGTTTACATGCTGTAATGTTCAAAAAACACCTTTATTTTCCCCATACTGTCTGCCTGAATATACCTGTATTCTCCCTCTGTCTGAAACGCTCCGTTTTAGTGCATTTCAATGGTATTGCAACGGAATTGCGTTGCTAGGCAACAGTGTGGGTCCATGTTTACTTCGTGTCAGCTGATGTTATTAACATACACTGCAACAGGAAATAAACTGGGACCCATTTAGAACGTTTACGTTTAAAACTTTGAAATGGTCTAAATATTGTATATTTGTGACATCACAAATGGACAGAAATCCTAACGGCTTGTTTCAAACACACAATTTCTGAATACGGGCTGTGTGTGTTTCTCCGTATATTGAGCGTTTTGATAGTTTAACAGTGTTTATAAAGCACTTAAACCGGCTTTATAATATAAAGACATGAAAATCTCACTTGGGACCTTTAATGTAGATGTGTAGTAATAGTCTGGGACCAAAGAGTCACAGATTTATTGTAGTTTGAATGTTTCCCTCCTTCTTCACTGGCCCTGATTTGAATAGTTTGGCGGCAGATCCTGTGTATTGGGGGCTATTATGTAAGAACTGGGGCTGGTCCTCCTCAGACAGCCTCTTTACATGCAGGACTGCACCCACCCTGTCTGTCTGCACCCTGTCTGTCTGCATCCTCCCTCCATCCCTCCCCTGCACAACTTTTCGCGCTGTGTTCCAGGTGATATTAGCGCCACTAGAGTTCCCTCCCATCTGTCTGTTTCCACCGCTGAGCTAATTATAGTCAGACAAAGCCCTGTGATTAGGTTAAAGGTATTAATAGTGGGGTTTCTAGGTGCAGAGCTGCTGCTGGATGCACTGTAGGGAGGAGGAGAAGCAAAGATCGTCTATGAAGACGAGGAGTCACTCCTTTGAGAAAATAAATCAGTGGAAAAAGAAATAAACCCAGATGTTATTAGTAGTATGGTTATACCTACAGTATGTATGGCAGTTACAAATAATTGCTCCCTTTGTTTTTATTCAGAATACATTTATTGTGTTCAAAAGTCAACAGGATTAGCAGTCATTAAAGGTCCTGTAACGTGCTCATTTTCAGGTTCATACCTGTATTTTGTGTTTCTACTAGACCATGGGTCAGCAACCTTTATTATCAAAAGAGCCATTTAAGGCAACAAAAAAATCTGTCTGGAGCCGCAAAACATTTGATCATTGTGATGAAGGTAACACAGTTTATAGTTTAAGTATATAGTAAATAAGTCTAATGCAGTGAGGGCCAAAATACAAATGTACGACGGAGTATTAGGGCCACATTGAGGGGAAAAAAGAGATGGGATTTACAGAAGAAAGTCGTAATATTACGAGAATAAAGGCATAACTTTACGAGAAAAAAAGTCGTAATATTACGAGAATAAAGTCATAACTTTACGAGAAAAAAAGTCATAATTTATGAGAATAAAGTCATAGCTTTACGAAAAAAAAGTAGTAATATTACGAGAATAATGCCAAAATGTAATGAGAAAAAAAGTCGTAATATACGAGAATAAAGTCATAACTTTACGAGCAAAAAAGTCGGAATATTACAAAATAAAGTCATGACTTAATGAGAAAAAAAGTCGAAATATTACGAGAATAAAGTCATAACTTTGCGAGAAAGAAAGAAAAATAACACGTAAAATTACTACTTTATATGACTTTATTCTCATAATATTACGCCTTCCTGTGTCTCCCTTGCTTGCTAATCACCCAAAAAAGCAAACATTAACTTTACACATATTAACTTTCACGCTGTATTGGAAAGATGTTGGGTAAAAAAATATAAATAAAAATGAATTATATCAATAAAAAATTATATCAAGCTAGCCTTAATGGTTATTATTATTATTATTATTATTAATAATATTAAATAATAACAATAATAATAATTACAATAATAATAATATAATAAATTAATAATAATAATAATAAAATATAATAACAATAGCCTTAATGGTTAATAATGGTTGGGAATTGCTTCCTCATGTAAATTTTAGCTTCTGATTTCAACAGTGCTCCTTGTTTATGCATCAGTTGTTCCAAACAAACTACATAAAAACTGCATTATGACACAGCTTTCTTGTGTTGCACTAGAAATATCTGCAGAGTGAGACCTCTCTTTTTTGTTAAACTCCCCTCTTGGACAGAGGGCGCCGGTTGCCCCGCCAACACAACTCCACTGTAGCACGGCGGGGTGTGGGCGTGTCCGTCCACCACGCTCATTGGTTTAGAAGCCGAGCACAACAACGCTGATTGGCTGGAGCTGCATGACGTATACACTCACCAGGGCTGCTGATTGGCTGGAGTGAGCCAGATGCAAGAGAGCGCCAGAAAACAAGCTTGAGCGGGTGATGTCTCCACACAGAGGACAGCAGAGGACAGAAGAGGACAGAAGAGGACAGAAGACAGAGCACAGGAGGAGGGACAGGCTGTTTTAACGAAGGAAACTTAGTGGTTATGTTAGTTTGAAGACACACGGAGCTATATAGGGTCATTTCAAGTCATTTAAGAGCAGAGAAAGGTGAGATAAAGGTGAGTTTTCCCTCCAGATGTGTTACCTTCCATGTGTTCAATGTGTCATTAAGTCATATTCTCCTCTCTCAGGCTCTAGCACACTAATAACATGTAATAACACATTAAACCTGCTATATCTGCTGTAATGCATGTAGGTTTATGTTGTGTTATTAGAGCAGTAAAGTGTTAAAGTGAAGCTGAAATACTAGTAGCTGTGCTAGAGGCTAATTATTAGCTGGTGGTCTTTGCGCCCAAATTCAGGCTGACCACTCTGTGTTAGTGTCTTAGTGCTAGATGACTCACTTTGCACCATTTAGGTCATCTATTTTCTGTTTTTCTAATATGCACGTTAACTTTATTGCACTGCAGATGGAAGTTGAATGTCTGGCACTGAAAGACCTCACAAGTCCCAGGAAAAGTTTCACTGTGAAGGAGGAGGAGGAGGAAGAGGAGGAGGAAGATGGGGGCCAAAGTGAACAAAAGGTAAGGTTTGATGTTAGGTGGGGTCCAAGCTGTGAAACAGGTTTGATAGGGGAAAACTGGGGGAGGGCTGCAGCATCAGGATGATCAGAGACAGATGTTTTGGAGTGATGTGGTGGCATCTAAACAGTGAGATAAGGTAAAAAGATATGGGTTAGGCCAGGCTGGCTTTTGGATTGTAACAGCTAGGTTTCCATGAGAGGAAGTAGGAAAGTAGTTTGTGGATTAGAGTGGAAAAAAATGCCAAACAAGGCCTTTTGAGAAAAAAATCATACATTTTAGAGAAAAGGGTCGTAGTATTACGAGAAAAAAGTTGTAATTTAATGAAAATAAAGTCGTAACTGAATGAGAATTAATTGCAAATCAGTGGATTTTCTTTGAATGAACTTGATTTGTTCTTTAAATACAGCACCCAAATTCCCTAAGATTTCAACGTGAATACATGTCCTAATGGTGCTTTAGATTGTCACGCTTTGCTCCAAAATGGTCAATTCTGGAAATCCACCCAGTATGAGCAAATGATTGAAACCTTAAAGCAGAAGTAGGCAGTATATTTTTGGCATCACTGGGGGAAAAAATCCCATAATAACCTTTCAGCATATTATAGTTCAAGTGTTCTGAGAGACTTCTGCTCCTCCTCATGGCTCTGTTTTCAGACTTTAAAACAATCTAGCCAGTGACGGGAGACTTTGGCCAATCACAGGTCATTTCAGAGAGAGAGAGCGCTCCTATTGGCTGTTCATTCAACGGAGGCAGCTGTCAATCTAAATAGTACACTGAAATATGTTTCTGAAAACATTTTATACCAGAAATAGGCATTGCAGTAACAGAATATTGATTCATATTTGATCAACGCTGCCTAGTTTGACCGTTTGATCAGAGTTTGCGAGTGATTGACAGCTGCTCAGAGACGGCAAGGCTCCAGCTCGGCTCTGATTGGTTGTTTTCCTCCGGTCTGTGAAATCTTGCAGATGCCTTTAGGAGCACCGGAGGACACAGAGGAACATGATTTTTTTCCCCGATTACATGTCTCATGCACTACTGTCAGGATATATTTGCTCCATTTCTGCAGCATTAACTAAACATTTCTAACGACACAATTGTCTCCATCGCAGGAAAACATCTGCACAGAGAGGAGAAGATCCACGCCGCTGAAATCTGCCGAGTCCCCCGTCCCCGCTTTGCTGATGAGCAAAAAAGGCACCGTCCCCGACCTGGCCCACATCACCCCCATCAAACACACGGCGCTGGCCGAGCCCTGGACGCCCACCGCCAATCTGAAGATGCTGATCAGCGCCGCGAGCCCGGACATCCGGGACAGAGAAATGAAGAAGGTGCTGTTCAGGCCCATAGAGAACGAGAAGGACCAGCCGGCGAGTCCAGATGCTGTGGCGGAGGATACAGAGGTGGAAGACTCTTGTCAGGTGTGTGAAATTTGCCAAAATGTTGATGCAATTTATGAAAATCAGGGTTTTATTCCCATTATAGGCGTTTTTTCACAGCACCTAAGCCAACTAACAGAAAAACTATGCTGCTACGTTTTGGTTTAATCTACGGGCACGCTGCCTCTCTTCTCCGCTCTGTATCGGCGTTTCACCAAAAGCACATTCAGACGACTAGCGTGGTTCACACTGCACAACTTTAACCCTGATTTTAGGCAAATTGGCGTTGGCTCGCTGCTTAAAGACGTGAGCCGAGAGGCTCGCCGATGCACCTAGCACGCTTAATGTCTGACCTGGCGAGGAGCTACTGCCAGTGAGAGCGCAAGACACGGGTTGAGGGCAAACGTGGGAGAGGGGTCACCTGTTAGTCTTTCAAAAACAGACACATTTACAGCACTTTATTTTACTAAAAGACGGCATGGGATTTTTTTTATAGCTGTATTGAAGCTCGATAAAAAGTAGTGCAACATGGTATGACATCAAATTCATTGATATTCATCAATTTTTTTTATATTTTCTTATGAATTGTTGACATTTTATTCATCCACCACATGATTAGACACTTCTTCTGAGGACAAAATATGCTTCAATCCTAAAACACAGACTATAAGTTCTCAGTTGAGTTCTTGAAGTCTAAAAATGTCTTATTCTTTATGTCCACTGAGGAGAAATCAATTAGATTAAAGTTATTGTTTAATCATGGAAATGCTCTCAGAGCAACCCAGAATCTCCACCTTTACTCAACATTAGCAGCTGAACTCTCATGATAGTGAGTTTTCAAAAGCACAAATACGATCACTCAGTTCTGCCGAATAGATAAAGTCGTATTATTATATATAAAGTGGCAGCTGGAGTCTAAACCGCTGAGCTTTTGTGATACGATTATTTCTTAAATCCGACGTGTGAAGGTTCTCCCGGCCTTATCGGGATCGCAGGGTTTAATTCTTTCCCAAAGTGTGTGTGCCCTTGAAGACGTGTTACAGGAAAGCAATTTAATGCTCTGAGATGTGTGTTAATGTGCATGCTAAAGGAAAGGATCGCACTATAACCCTGGATGAAGTCCCCTAAAAGTCTCTAAATTAGTAGAATGAAAAATGTTTAATTTCTGTCTTTATGCGTTTATCTGTCTGTTCAGTTTGAAGCCGCTGACGAAGAGGACGACGCCGACAAAAAGCCGAGCAGGAAGCAGAAGAGTCTGGGTCTGCTGTGCCAGAAGTTCCTGGCCCTCTACCCCGATTATCCGCCGCTACACAGCCCCATCTGGATCTCTCTGGATGAGGTGGCGACCAGTCTTGGTAAGAGCCAGTAACGGCGAGGAAAAAAGAGAGTTTGGACTCTTCCCAGCCGCTGCCTCTGCTGCTGCTGTTATAAACACCTCATGGGAGGGAGACGATAAGAGAAGCAGTCTGTTTAATGAGCATTATAAAGTTTTTATGTTATTGAATTTAGGAAACGGTTGCTATGGAGACTTGTTTTTCATACAAACAGCTGCATTTGGAGCAAGGCTCTTTAGTTTTTATATTCGTTTTAATCAAAATACTGACCATTTGGTGAGTTTTTATTTAAATGTGAGCATGTTTTCCAATAACGAGCGGGTCATTTCTCCAATCTAATACACCAATCCCCCGATTTGATACTTGGGTATTATGATTTATTGCAAATTTTGTTAACTTTTTCAACACTAGATCATGGGGAAAAAAATGAATCATACACTTCTAGGGACTTTTACTTTGGAGAATATCTAAATTAATACAGTAAAAATGTTTTTTTTCCAGCATGTACGTAGTCAGAGATGTCCTGAAGTCAAATATATCAGGATCATTGTCAGGAATTATTTATAAAAAAAATTCCAGCATTGGTAATGGTTTATACTTCTGGTGAATATAATCCAATCAATCTTATTTCCATATATGTATTTTGTATACAGTTCCCTTTGTTAACACCTTATTTTGAAAACCGGACGTAGTCACACGTGTCTACTTCCTCTAACTTCTCCAAGGTGGTCTCTAGCTCTCCCGTCAGCTCCGTTCTCTTTATCCATCCATGATCAGCTCCATCGGGGCCGTTTGAATGCATTTAACATAAATGTCAGTATCTGGGTGCTCTACAGTTGTAGCGTCGGCCCATTTGACCACGGAGATGAGAGCGGCGGTCTGCTCGACTCAAGTTACCGCGATACGATAACGTTTCCTATCCGTGACGGAGTTAGCATGCAGCTTTAGCCGTGATGTCTAGCTCTGCTTTACCTGTCAATGTGTGAAACCCAAAGTGTTTCCATCCTTTACTGGATGTGTAGTGTTTACCACGCTGGATTTAACATGTGAGGGTGCAGGTCGTATCCACGCTGACCCTCCGACGTTTTCTGCTTTGTCGTTGCGGCTCACTGTGGTATGTTTTGGTTGACGGATACGGAACAGATATGACGTCATGCATAAACTCAAATGAAGCAAATATATCGATTCTGGCATTAAAAAATTAATTTCTAAATCATTAAAACAAATCACGATACAGAGGTGAATCGGTTTTCCCCCCACCTTTAGTAATTTCTCTACTCTCACACTGAACTTTTCAGGAGTGGAGCGGCGGCGCATCTACGACATCGTCAACGTGCTGGAGTCGCTCATGATCGTGGGCCGGATAGCCAAGAACAGCTACACCTGGTACGGCCGCCTGCGGCTGGAGGCCACGCTGGAGGAGCTGCAGCGGAGGGGTCGGCAGCAGGGCTACCACCTCCAGATGGATCTGCCCGCCGAGACCAGGGAGGCCGGACCGGGGCGCGAGGACGACGGAGCGGAAGGAGACGCCGGCAACGGTAACGAACTCAGAGATAAAAAAAGAATTACACTTAAAAGCGTGTTGAGTTAAAGTTTCTCCAACATTTAGTCAGTGGATTCTGCCTCTTTAACTAATTCCCTCCCCAAGTTTAGATTACAGGAGCAGCTTCCACCAAATTAACACAACAGCTAAAACCACACGGTCCTGGTTTCCATTACGATCCTCATACCTGCACACTCATTAAGAGGGTGTGTTTGTGTTGACTAGGTGGCGTGGCTTTATTATAATAACACTCATGACAAAGAAGAGGTTAACAAAGGAACATGATGTCTATTCAGTGGGTAATGTCTGCTGGCTTTGTTGTGGTTGGTTGAATGGCATGACCTCAGGCGGTAGCTGTCAACACGCCCACAACTGATATGGGGTTATTAAGGCATCGGCTGCACATTTAAAAGGGATAGTTTGGATGTTTTGAAGTGAGGTTGTGTGAGGTCAATGGACGGGGCCGGCAGAAAAGGGGATCTTAGACACCTAAAAGAAAAAATCAGGAGTTTAAGTGTACGTTATATTTAGAAGATTTTCCGACAGCAAACTGAACTGAAAGTGAAACGTATCTATCGGTCTGGTGGCTTTGGAGAGAGCATAGATAACGGCTTCAGTTCCCCGTTGGAAAAGGCTGTCTGATGGCGAGGTAAAGCAGGGAAAATATTCTAAATATAGCGTGCACTTAAACTGAAAATAGCGATACACATGAGTATCGCAATATTATGTTTTTTATCGATTTTTAATTGACCTCTTAAAAATCCGCCGGTGGACCCGGCCGCTATTCTGTCTGTCGGAGATTGTAGCAGGCTTCGTTGGTACCAACCGTGTCATACTTGCATGTCGTGAAGGAGGCTAAATAACGCTCCAAATTGCTTGCTAAATTTTGGCAAGGAAAAACTAGCATGGCCATTTTCAAAGGGGTCCCTTGACCTCTGACCTCAAGATCAGTGAATGTAAATGGGTTCTATGGGTACCCACGAGTCTCCCCTTTACAGACATGCCCACTTTATGATAATCACATGCAGTTTTTTTGCAGTACCAATGTGTTATTTATTCTAAAAATGTTCTAAACAGTCTTGGAATTACAAAAAAAATTGTGTATCACTGTAAAGCTGAGACTCTTGTGGATCCAATGAGTCCAACTGTATTCATATGTGATGATGTTAGTCCCCATAGTCCCCAGTTTTATACATATGGTTTGTCTTTATATACTATGTCAGTTTTCCTAAAATTAGATTTGAAAGAAGAAAAAAAATCGCAATATATTGCCTAAAATGGGTTTTTACCTCAAACAGCACTTCAAATAATCCAAACTGTCCCTTTAAGCATCTCAGGTGATTATTCCTCGATGCTGCAACGACCCACTTTCCACTGGTGATAAATAAAGGTCATGTTATCTTACTTCATGTAGAGTCCTGTCTGTGACTCCAGAAATCTGACATACTTGCACGTTTCTCTGTTATTTTGTAGCTGGTGGCAACAGGAAAGACAAATCCCTGCGCATCATGAGCCAGAAGTTCGTCATGCTGTTCCTGGTGTCCAAAACTCAGACGGTTACTCTGGACGCGGCGGCGAAGATCCTCATCGAGGAGAGCCAGGACTCGTCGAGTCACAGCAAGTACAAAAGTAAGAAAAGTACAAAAAGAAATACGTCCTCTCATACAAATCCTTTATCAAAAAAACTAACCATCATCCCTGCATCTTCAGCTAAGGTGCGGCGACTGTACGACATCGCAAATGTGCTGACCAGCCTGGGCCTCATAAAGAAGGTCCATGTCCGAGAGGAGAGAGGCAGGAAGCCGGCCTTCAAGTGGCTCGGCCCCGTTGAGTTCAAAAGCTCGGCAAATGCTGGTAAGAACTGTCATCCATACGGCGTTTTTGGATAAAAGAGTCAGATTTATTGCTAATAACTGCATTTTTAAATGATTGCCGTTATGCTAACCCACTCCTTCTCCATTATCAGCTGTAGGAAATACTGTGAACATGGCGGCTGTCGCTCTGCCTGAGGCCACACAGCCAATGGCAGGCCAGGACCTCAGAAGAGCCAAGATGGCTCGGCACGCCTCTTTCAACATCACGCCGACCTCTGTGGCCGTACGGCGGCTGGTCAACTCTGCACCCAGCAGTCCACGGCGAGACCTCACGGGTACGAGACGCTCATGTTTCTGGTCTATGTTTCAGTCAGCCAAACTAAAGTTTAGAACAATAGAACATTTTTATATTCTTGTCTGATGAATTGTTTTCTTCCCTCACGCCGCCCGCAGGTCTTCCAAACCAGCCGGTGGATTATTCCAGAAAGACGACGAGCAACAACGCAGTGTGTCGACTGCAGTTTGGAAACAGCTCAGAGTGAGTTAATGCTGATGATGTGTTCACAACAAGAGCGAGGCAAACTTTTTACACAGTGCGATTACATACGAAGTCAACACAAATTCACGCCCGGTGATGCGAATGATGCGGGCATGAATTCAGACTTTTTACAAATCATTATTATGTAGTTATTTCGGCATCCTTTTGATCCAGTAGCAACGTGTGGCCTGCTGGATACAGTCAGTGCAAATCTGCCTTTTATGGTACATTTTTAACAGATAAAGAAAATACTGAATTGATTTGCGATTCATATTTCAATGGATTGACAGCCCCAATGGTTCCATTAAGCATTAAAAGCTATTGCAATGTCCTAGTTATAAGATGCCAAGGCTCCCCGTTCACTGAAGGAGTCTCTCATACGTAATATCTCACACTCACACACTGCCAGTGTTTGCATTGGCTGATGTGTCCGTAGCTTCAGGCTAAACGTGCCCTTGTGGATAGGAATAGTTTGGCTCCGTAGATACAGTACACACAGGAACTCGTGTTATTTCTATGGTTGGCCTGCTTGTGGCCAAACCACAGCTAACTCCAGACCGTGGCTGTTGTGTTTTTGGAGGGAGAGAAATAATAGAGCGTAGAAGTGTGTTGAAAAGGAATATTTTAAACACGAAGCTGTGCACCAGAGGCAGCGGCAGCCCACAGGATAAGAGCTGGAGGTTCATAGCTGGGAGGTGGCTCATACGGGGACTTCGCAAAAAGTAACTAGAACCACTGAGTATTAAAGCTCTACTTCTAATTTTCGAATCAATTGTCGTTTCCGTGCAGTAACCGTCCCGCCTTCAGCAGCGGCCCGCTGGCTCCGTCCTCCACCCATCCCGCCCTGCTGGCGCCATCCCTCCACCCAGAGCACCTCTTCACTTCCTCCTCCTCCTCCTCCTCTCGCCACTGCTTGGCCTACCTGCCCAGCCTGTCCCAGCCGTCGGTGGTCATGCTGTACCAGGTGCCCGAAGGTCAGAGGTCGCCCAGGTTGGAGTCTGAGGAGGGGAGGAAGAGAAGGAGGGAAGAACGGGAAGAGGAGGGGACGGTGGTGAAGAAGAAGGGAACGTCTGGGTTAGAGGAATGTGACGAGGTGAGATGTGTTTCATATTGTTTTCGTCTTGATTAAGCTTGTAGTATAATTAGTTTTTGTTCAGTTTTGCACCCCACAATTAAAAGATCCTTTTGAATTGAAAATATGAAATACTCACTGATGAGGATAACTCATTCCTGGTGTAATTAAAGACTCATATTAGTAACGTATAGGATATTATGATTGTAAAACCCAGAGCTATTAATCAGGCCACAATCCTAGTAATTGAAAAAAGTCCCATTTGTCATGATACGGTGTTTTTTTAGAAAGGTAGATTAAGAGAGTTGGATGATAAGCGCTGCACTTTTCATCAGGAAAATGAGTCGGCAGAAGTTAAACTCCAGCGTTGTTAGAAGTGGAGAATGTTAATCAACTGCAGTGATTTTAGTTCACTCATTAAGATGTCAAATATTCATTCGAGATGGATTGTAGACTTAAATCAGCTGGTCCAGGTTAATTTATCTCCAGTGTTCGTTTCCCTTCCAGATGAGAGCTGAACCTCGCGGTGAAGCAGCAGACTGTTCTCAGACGGGTAACACCAGGACCTCTCCCGGTCACCTATCAGGCCTCTCCAGAGAGCGGCTGCTGGATGAGAGTCTAGGCGGCAACAGCAGCAGCTGCAGCGAGCCCGTCCAACCATCACACTACCTCTACGTACCCAACAACGCAGGTAAGATACGCAACAAAACTACGCTTCACGCAAGGATGGCGGAACTTGTCAGCTTGACTTGAGCAGTGTGTTTTTGTGCAACCTCATGAAGCAGGACACGCAATTGGGGTTAAATACCGGATGGAACCTGCCAAAATAAAAAATAAATTACTCGATAAATGTCATTAAATGCAGCAAAAAAAATCAAATTGAAAATAAATGTATCTGTTAATTAATTGATAAAATGTGACAAATTAATATTTCTGTTTTAGTTTGCCTCTATTTATTTATCTTTCTATTAATTCCCTTATTTATTTACTCTTATGTTTAAATTGCCTTTTATTTATTCATGTATTTAATTTTATTTATTTTTAAATGTATTTATTTATTTTTGGCCAATGACCCACGGTACAGCATACAGAAATAAATACATTTGGGGAAATAAAAAGGGGTGAAATGCAAAGGGAAAATTGTGCAGAATAAATTAATAAATGCATAAATACAAAAATAAATAAATACACACATTTAAAAATAAATAATAAGAAAATGAAATTCAAAAATAAATGAATTAATTTAAAATTAATAAACAAATTAATAAAATTAAACAAGAGTAAATAAATAAGGGAATTAAAACAATAAAAATAAATATAAAATATAAGAATTTTATTTAAAAAATAAATAAATAATAAATGCAAAAGAAATAATAGTTAAAAAATACAAAAATAAATCAAATTAAACAGAAGAGTAAATAAATAAGGGAATTAATACAAAGGTAAATAAATAAAGAAGCAATAGAAAGGTTTTGGAATTGACTGATCCATACAGCCCCTACCTGCAAAAATGAAATAAAATGTACAGTTTCATGAAGACTCGCCAAAGCTGAGATTTGTTCTCGGGTATTTAACGTGTTGGCGATCTTTACAAAGACGTAACACGAATCAACTATCACATTAAAGTTGTAAAGTCATTTGTCATCAATAGGATGGTTTTACATACAGTAGGTAACATCTCTCCCCGTTTCCTCCAGGTCTGAATAGCCTCAACTTCCTCCTCTCTGCCAGCCAGTCACCAGCCGGTCTCGCACTTCCTCCCAGCGGTGTTCCCACCCTGGCGCTGCCGTACGTCCTGCTGCCGTCCGCGGCCCTCTCCCACTACCCCCTGGTGGCCGGCGGTCTACAACAGCAAGGCTCTGAGGCCCACAACAAACTGAGCTTCAGCCTGCCAGCTGTGATGTCACCACACACCCACTTTATGGTGGGGGCGGCGCCATACGGCCTGACGGCGGCATCAGAGATCAGCAGGTCCCCGGTTCCATCGCCATCTCCTCCAGAACAGAGCCGGCTGTACGGGTCGGGCATTCCTCATTCACCCTCAGGACCGCGTCAGACTGTCAGCATCAACCCACCGGAACAACTGGTAAGAACTATCGCAGCCCTCCCTCACACATCTCTCTGCTCTAAAAACCGCATTAACACCGACATCATTTGCCTTCATAATGACACATGACCTTTCTGGTACCAGGCGCTTGCAAAATGCCACAACGCAGCTTGACGTGAGAGCAAGCGCGGCATCTGTTTTGTGGAAGCTTTCCCCCTCATTTACTCATTTAGACACTTCCTCATTTAGCCGTTTCAAGTTGATTAATCTCCAAATTGTTGAATAGGGATTAATGTTCTTCACATAGGCTGCCGGCGTTGCTCCGCTCAAACAGAGTGGCTTTTAGACAACCTGCTGAGGAGCTGGACGGCTAATTAATGCAGCATTAGAAACAATGAGACGAGTCAACGGCCGTGTTGTAACGAGGCAGAACTCAGTGGTGTCCTCCCTTTCCACCTCTTCTTCACTTTTAATATGGGCTGAGTGGTACCATCATGAAAAGGTCCAGGTGTCGTTTACTAGATTAGGCTCGTTGGAGATGAACTGCGCCTCGCCTGGAAAGTGGACGAGACCAGGCTTGTGTTTTACGGTTGTACTGGGCTCAGTTTTAAAGCTAGAGTGAAGATACTGGTATCATATGAAACTAGAAAACCTAAGGAATCCATCGGTACCAGCCATGTCACACTAGCTTTTCGCGAAGGAGGTTAAATAACGCTTCAAACTTGCGCTACATTTTGGCGAGGAAAAAACGTCCACAGCCATTTTCAAAGGGGTCCCTTGACCTCTGACCTCCAGATCAGTGAATGTAAATGGGTTCTATGGGTACCCACGAGTCTCCCCTTTACAGACATGCCCACTTTATGATAATCACATGCAGTTTGGGGCAAGTCATAGTCAAGTCAGCACACTGACACACTGACAGCTGTTGTTGCCTGTTGGGCTGCAGTTTGCCATGTTATGATTGGAGCATATTGTTTTATGCTAAATGCAGTACCTGTGAGGGTTTCTGGACAATATCTGTCATTGTTTTGTGTTAATTGATTTCCAATAATAAATATATACATACATTTGCATAAAGCAGCATATTTGCCCACTCCCATGTTGATAAGTGTTAAATACTTGACAAATCTCCCTTTAAGGTACATTTTGAACAGATAAAAAGTGTGCCATTAAATATTTTAATTGATTGACAGCCCTAGTAAATATATGTGGAAATGTCCGTGTATCTGGCGTTGGATTCTATCCTTTATTATTTTTATGTCAACCCAACCTTCTTCATGTCATCCCCAGTTGGTCCATAGTTAGTTCTCCCTACAGCGCACGGCATTAATGGAACCAACTGAAGCAGGATCCTGTGTAAATATTCTCCAATCTCACGTCACTCTCTCTCTCCACAGACTCCACATACTCCGAAGGAAACCACGCCAAAGTCCTCCAAGGCGTTCTTCCAGACGCCCGGCACGCTGGGATGTGTCGTCGGCGCCGCGCCGGCTGCCCGAAAAAGAGGCTCGGCACAAAGGAGACTGGACGTCGGCCACCCGCCAACCAACCGGTTAGACATGTGAGGAGACGGAATAGACGTACTATGCTGTTTTTAACACTTGAAGGTTAAAAAATATGGTTTCAAAGCATTGGTGCTTTGTTTGGTTATTAATTATTAAATTAAAGGTTTCCTTCCAAAATATTAATTTTAGCAAAATACTGTTAAAATAAACTCTTTCCTGTCCAGATTTTACTGTTACAATTTTTACCATTTTCAATGAAACTCTTCCGTTATTGGTCCAAAATGTGCCTCATGGTTCAATTATGGGACACTTGAGTCAATGAGTGAAGCAGTATTGCCAGAGTCACAGTGCCCTCCTGTGGTGGGAGTCGGCCACTGCTGTATTTTATATATTCCAGCCTTAATTTCCCCTCCCAGACGTGATCAAGCTACCTTAATTCCCCCCAAACATTGTGTATTATAGTCCAATTGCTATTTATACTTAATATATGTTGATTACAGGGACTGTAATGGAACATGTTTTCTTTTAAGCACTAAGTTTCTGACAGTTTCTGTCTTAATGTTGAAGTGAATGTTGTTAGTTTGCCCCCTCCTTCAGGTTTTGTGACATTATCAAGGTATGATAAGGAAATCAGCTGCTGATCACCAGTTTTTACATCGACAGTCGCAGCAGACAATCCACTCTCTTGGCTCATTTACTGTGAGGAGAAAATCACTAAAGCCTTAAACTGTTTACAGCCAGCCAGGAATCTCAAGGGACTTCATGGTGCGTTCAAGTACTCGTCAGGAAGACGAATGTTACCGGTGCTGTGTATGTGCAACCTCAATGGTTAAACACCAAACCCCTTTAGTTACTGAAGGACAATGTGACGCTGCTCTCAGGTACTTGAATACTTTACTAGAGATATCAGAGTACTGTAAAGGTTTTGTATCCTTAATTTATCCAGGGAAAGTAGACTGAGCTTATAGATCATTCATACAGTCCGACACATTCAAGAGACTCCCAGTGCGACCGCAACCTGCTGGTGTGGTCGGGAGTTAGGTGCACGTTACCGAGAGAAGGCAGTTTTACAGATGTTTGTGCAGGGATTTGTATCGTCATAAGCCCGCCAACTTACCTCCAAGCCAAAATACTGTGTGCTGTGTACAGAAGAGCAACGTCACACCAAAGGGTGCACCAATAATCCACTCTGACCAGCTGGATTGTTCTCTGTATTCATTATTAATGTACTGTTTTATGTCAGTAAATATTATTTTTGTACATTGTATTCATAGTGCCATTTATAACTCTCACATGCAGGATGTTAAATGCTGCTTTACTGTGTTTAAAATAATGATTATTGCACTGCTAGTTGTTAGTAGTTGTGTCGAAGGGGATGCACCGATACCGGGTCGGATATCGGTGACGACGGGGGCCAATTTTAAATTTGTTGCGGCATTGAAAAGCTTTAACACATGAACTTCTTTGTTAATTTTGAAGATGTTTTTAAGAATTTTGCTAGTGTACGATTTATTATTTTAATAATAAATAAGTCACTAAATTTAAAATCTGTGTATTTATTTGTTGTATTTTTTGTTTTTACAAAGTTAGGAAAGCAATATTCAAGTCGAGCCGGATGTTGCCTTACACATCAAAGAATGATCCCAGTCACTTCCATTAATTAAACACTGGTATAATCGGATTGGTACTCGGTATGAGCCGATACCAAAAGCCTGGTTATCGGCATCGGGACTGAAAAAGTCGTATCGGTGGCGGTGCATCCCTCGTTGTGTCTGCTGATCTTTCCCTTTTACGAGACCTGGAGCTGTTTCTTCACTGTAGCTCTGCTGTCTCTGTAGTTGTGGGCCAAACTGGTTCTGTATGACTCAAACTTTATTAAAACATGTATGACGCTGGCCAGCTTTGTCATGTGTGTTTTATTGTGATATTTATTCACCAAAGTGTGGGTTCTTACAAAGATAAAATGGCTTCTTTGTTTTATCTTGGGTAGAAAAAAACATATTCTAGATTAAAAGGGACTGTTTGTAACTTCTTACACTCTTAGAAATCATTGCGGGTCGGTGTCACATGCACGCTCGCATGTGGCTACGCTGTTCAGACTCCACGGAAGCACCGAAACCGCAAAGTTTCATCTAGTGAAGCCCGTCTAGCAAAACAGTGTCAACTCTCAAGACACAGGGGAGACCGTAGCTTTGGTCTCCAGGACCGGAGTCTCTGCTCCTCTGCCTGCCTTCACTCACACACCACGCTCGTTCTCACTCTCTCTCTCCACCTCTCACGTGCATGCTGCTCACTCCACACTGCAGAAGAGTTAGTTTAGCTCTGAGAATATCTAGTGAATGTTCAGTGGACGTTTGTGCAGAAATAACTGCTGCAGCTCCTCCAGACCAACAGAGGTTTCCCGTGTCTTGTGAAGTGACGGGGCTCCGCAGAGAGAAACGTTATCGTCTCCGACCAGAACTCCGGCGTCTCCCCCGTTCTCTCCGGCCGCGGTCGGGATGCTGAAGCAGGAAAAGCCAACACTAGGATCAGCATTGATTCATGGAGAGACCTTGGTCTGGTCAGCTAACATTACTGCCAAGCAGCTGAAATATAGAGTGATATTGTGCTTTTAGCTGACGCGTGTCTCCTCACTGTTTTGAGCGATGCTCCTTCATGTCTGTAGAGCGAGCACGAGCAACAGGACGCTGACTTTCGTTGACTTAACGGCCACAGGTGTCGCTGTTAACAAGACATTTCTGATTCTGAGTCCCTTTAATTATGCTATTCAGTTTTACTCTACAATGGAAACAATCCACTAAAAATGGCCAATCCAAATGTTGACATATTTAACAGCTGGCTTCCGTTTACCGATTTACAAATTTACAGATGCCGCCAATAATTCAGAGTCCAATTCAGAACGGCCCGGCTCCAGCAGATGGAGGCAAGCCACGCTAATGTGGTCAGACGACACTCGTCATCTGTAACACAATGCGGCGTGTACACATTAAACACTAAGATGGAACTGATGGTCTCGGTAGGAGGTGAAGCCACACAAATGAGTATTCACTGCTCACGTCAGAGTGAAAGGTGGTTTAAATTCTAATTACACATGCAGTAAACACATCGGCACGCTGAGGTTAAATTCTTATCTATAATAAATGAAACTCCGTCGGGGGAGAAACACATTCAACATATCAAGTGTGATCTCGGGGTCAGATCGGGCTGATTGAGTCGCACTTAACAAACACACACACGCCATCTGTGCGAGGACATAAACATCTAATCGGAGCTTTTATATCGGTACTAAAGCTGAGCCGAGGGAGCTGCCGATAGATGTGTTTGGCCCCTGTGAGGCGTTTAGGACACTAAACCTCAGCAGATGGGACAATTAACATTATATAGACAGATAGTTTAGCCAAGTATCCGCTGTGGAAACACTTACTGAGGCAAACCAGAACAATTCACTCAACAATACACCACTACTACTGGTATTACTATCACTGTGATACTCCTGCTGTTTCTACTGCTACAGCAAGTTAAACTAGAACTACAATAGATACTACTGCTACTACTACATAATGCTAAATTACTACCTTTCTATTGCTGCTGCCTGTTCTACTACTACAGTATACACCACTAACTATTACTAGTTCTACTACTATTACACCATTAACTATTACTAGTTCTACTACTATTACACCATTAACTATTACTAGTTCTACTACTACGCCACTAACTATTACTAGTTCTACTACTATTACACCACTAACTATTACTAGTTCTACTACTACGCCACTAACTATTACTAGTTCTACTACTACAGTATACACCACTAACTTACTAGTTCTACCACACTCACTTTTTTCTGACATTTTTCAGAGTATTTTTTTCAAGCATTTTTCAAACTTTTTTTCAGAAATTTTTTTCCAACATTTTTCAGATTTTCTTTTTCAAGCATTTTTCAAACCTTTTTTTCAAGCATTTTTTTGCAGACATTTTTCAGATATTTTTTTCAGACTTTTTTTTCAGATATTTTTTTTCGGACATTTTTTCAGACTTTTTTTTCGGATATTTTTTCAGACTTTTGTCCGACATTTTTCAGATATTTTTTTTCAGACTTTTCAGATTTTTTTTCAGACTTTTTCAGATATTTTTTTTTCAGAATTTTTTTTCCAACATTTTTCAGACAAAGTTTTTCAAACTTTTTTTTTCAGAAATTATTTTTCCCAACATTTTTCAAACTTTTTTTTTTTCAGAAATTTTTTTCCAACATTTTTCAGATTTTCTTTTTCAAGCATTTTTCAAACCTTTTTTTCAAGCATTTTTTTGCAGACATTTTTCAGATATTTTTTCAGACTTCTTTTGTCCGACATTTTTCAGATATTTTTTTCAGACTTTTTTTTCAGATATTTTTTTTCGGACATTTTTTCAGACTTTTTTTTCGGATATTTTTTCAGACTTCTTTTGTCCGACATTTTTCAGATATTTTTTTTCAGACTTTTTTTCAGATTTTTTTTCAGACTTTTTCAGATATTTTTTTTTCTGAATTTTTTTTCCAACATTTTTCAGACAAAGTTTTTCAAACTTTTTTTTTCAGAAATTTTTTTCCAACATTTTTCAGACAATTTTTTTCCAACATTTTTCAGACTTTTTTTTTCAAGCATTTTTCAAACTTTTCTTTTCCAACATTTTTCAAACTTTTTTTTCCAACATTTTTCAGATTCTTTTTCAGAAATTTTTTTCCCAACATTTTTCAAACCTTTTTTTCCAACATTTTTCAAACTTTTTTTTTCAGAAATTATTTTTCCCAACATTTTTCAAACTTTTTTTTTTTCAGAATTTTTTTTCCAACATTTTTCAGACTTTTTTTCAGAGTATTTTTTTCAAGCATTTTTCTAACTTTTTTTTTTAGACATTTTTTTCAAGCATTTATCAAACTTTTTTTTCAGACATAACAGGGAAAGTGGTGGTTTCTTTTTGTCACTGTCAAACAAATATAATTAATTGGTGTTGATTTTTTTTCTCCCCTCTACGGAGTCCCTGTTCCCAAAAAGTTTGAGACCCTCTGATTTAGGGGATACTTTATTCCTCTTAGAGGGCAAAACAGCATGTCAGAATGTCTCTAGTTCTCCTGAGACAGCGAATGAGTGCTGGAAACTCAGTCTGCTCCTCTTTCCTTTACAAAGGGGCTTTATGTCCATTTAAGGGTAACATAATGCAACATATGACGTTTTTGTACAATGTGTCACGTAAAAACACGTAATTTTGTGTATCCAATAATATCCTTTAAAAAGGTGCCATAATCTGCCCCATTATTGTTTTTACAGCAACCTTAATTTTCCCTCTAAATGCTCGACGTTTTGTTTCTGTTCATTTATCCGTGGCTCTACTTTCCTCACCTTCAGTATTTGTGTCCATATAAGGGCCGGAGGAGCTGCAGCTTTACCTGCTTCAAGACCATTTATTTTATTACTGCTCACAGAAATTCTTTCTGAATTACACGATTAGGCCCGAGGCGCGTCGCCAAACACAAAGCAAAGTTCTTTTGTCTGAATACTTTATCATCTACAGTAGCAAATTAACAACAACATGCATATCTATAATATATAAGGGATTAGACTATTGGGAATCGGCTAAATTGAAATGAAAACATATAAATGTTACAATCAAAATCAAATAACAGCCTAAAATTATTCTGAATTATTCACATTGCGTATTAATTATAACCAAATATATTTTTGTATAATTACTCTTTGCTGTCTGTACTGCAGTCATCTAGGGTCTAATCTAATCCATTTAAAAGACCTCTGTATTTTAAGTAGTATATAGTAGAACTACTATTAGTAGAATATAGTAAACGTGAAGGATTTCTTTACTTTTATTTTGCACTTATAGTCAAAATTTAACTTTTAGCAATTTGGTCGCTGGTCGCCTTCTAAAAAAATAAATAACTAAAATAAGAATGCGAAACGGGCAACATAATGCAGGAAATGCATAAAGACAAGTGGAAGAAGATGAGGTCATTGGGAATATCAACATCTTCCTCAGACATATTATAAAATAACAAAGAAAAAAACGACTAAAATTAGAATATATTCACTTATTATGCACCGAAAAATCAGCTTCCATTGACTCCGCCATTTCCTGAAAATGTCAGCAAATACGTCACAAGTCGTGAACTCTGAAAATTCGGAATCTTTCCACTTCCGAGGTCGTGAATACGACATGATGAGGGCATTCATACGGGCCCAACTCGTAAACACACGGTAAACACGACCCCTATTTGAAGGCACCATAATTCCATTGGTTAGTAGAGAGTTTCCATCTGTGTCTTTTTTATCGTGGAGTCATGAACACTGACCTTTCGCTGAAGCTTGAGAGGTCTGCACTTCTTTAAATGTTCTTCTGGGTTCTGCTGAAGACTTCCTGGAGTTGTCGCTGCATCCCTGGAGAACTCCTGTGAAGATTCTCCTACTGTTCAGAGATTCCTCCTTTCAGTCAGTCAGTCAGACCTTCAGAACTGGCTTTGTAACCCTCTTCTACACCGATATATATACAACATATTCCTTTCTCATTTCCTTTTGGAACCTCTTTTGATAGAGACATAATGTGATTGTAGGAAGGGACTTTGTGGTGACTGCTCCACTGTGAGGACACTAGTGAGGTTTAAGATCCAGCAGGGCTGGTTGCAATCAAGCCTGGCTGTGTTCAATCAGCTGCATGTGATTAACAATCAAATGAGGTTAATTGGCTCATGGAGAAAAGGGCTTCAACCGTCTGAGTGATTCGGGTCTCGGAAAACTTTATTACAGAAATAAATGAGATAGAAAAATTCCCTTTGTCTAATATACATTTTGTCAATATATCCAATACTATTCATTGAGAACCTCTTTTTGGCTTTTTTCTCTGTCCTACAAATATGTTTCCCTGCTTGCAAGGCAAACATTAACAAGCCATCATGTGCATTTACTCTGTGTCCAGCAGGGAGCAGGATAACGGCAAGTTTAGACAGACATATACAGCAGTACAATTCTTATAATTGAGATTATTATACATATATATATATACACAATGCTGCCCAAGAACATCAAGTGTAAACACAGGTGGGTCTACTGTCTCCACCTCACTTCCTGTAATCCTGACAGGAAGGATAACTTCCTTTTTCCTGCAGAAATCCACAACAAGTTCTTGAGTTTTATCATTTTATTTTATTTGAAAAAGGGACAATGCACATTAATTAACATTCAAACAAATGGAAATGTACCCGAGTTAGACAAGAGGCTAGTTTTCATTGGCAGTCCCTTTGCCAGATGTTGTTAGGCATTCTTAAACAACATGAGCGGACAAAATACAATTACAGTGTGAATAAACTTAACGTAAAATTACTACTTTATAATATTATGACTTTATTCTCATAATACAACTTTTTTCTCATAAACCTATGACTTTATTCTCATAATATTATGACTTTATTCTTGTAATATTATGACTTCATTCTCATAATATTACCACTTTTTTCACATAAACTTATGGCTTTATTCTCATAATATTACGACTTTTTTCTTGTAAATTTACGACTTTATTCTCATAATATTATGACTTTATTCTCATAATATTACCACTTTTTTCTTGTAAATTTACGACTTTATTCTCATAATATTATGACTTTATTCTCATAATATTACCACTTTTTTCTTGTAAATTTACGACTTTATTCTCATAATATTATGACTTTATTCTCATATTACCACTTTTTTCTTGTAAATTTATGACTTTATTCTCATAATATTATGACTTCATTCTCATAATATTACGACTTTTTTCTTGTAAATTTACGACTTTATTCTCATAATATTATGACTTCATTCTCATAATATTACGACTTTTTTCTTGTAAATTTACGACTTTATTCTCATAATATTATGACTTCATTCTCATAATATTACCACTTTTTTCTTGTAAATTTATGACTTTATTCTCATAATATTATGACTTTATTCTCATAATATTACCACTTTTTTCACGTAAACTTCTGACTTTATTCTCGTAATATTAGGACTTTTTCTCGTAAACTTATGACTTTAGTCTCATAATACGACTTTTTTCTTGTAAATTTACGACCATATTCTCATATTACCACTTTTTTCACGTGAACTTATGGCTTTATTCTCATAATATTAAAAATGTTTATCTCTTAAACCTATAACTTTATTCTCGTAATGTTATGACTAAATTCTCATAATATTACAACTTTTTTTCTCGTAAACGTCTGACTTTATTATCATAATATTATGACTTTATTCTCGTAATAATATTACTTTATTCACATAATGTCATATTTATTTATTTTCCTCAATGTGGACTTTCATACAAATATGAAACTAAATGCATCTTTTTCTCTGATTTGAGATTCCAGCCCCTAAACGCATCATTATTCCCCCCTAATGCAGCATTCATGGACCTCCCTTTAACATTATTCATAATGTCTGACAGCCCCTGAAGGCAGCAGTGTTGAGTTCACGCCCCCTTGGAAACTCCTCCTTCCACTGAAGCAGTAAATATGTGCAGTATGTGGCATCTCAATGTTGTGAAGCTGCTGCTGCTGAGGAGCTGGAGATCTGAGGAGCTGTCTGGATACACAGAGAACACCTTCAGCTGGACCAGAGACATTTACACATCTATATAAACCTCACTGTACCTGTGTTTTAATAATCTACATTAAGGTAACTGTTTTTATTCTAACACATTTTGCTGAAACTGTGGATTTCACACTGTTTTACTGAAAAGCACTTTTAATCAACATTACTGAATATATTAAATGTGTTTTAATGTTTCTTATAAGTTGTATTTAAGCTTTTTAGGGCAGTTACCTTAGCTACAAGTGAATATTTTCTCCTTAACGTTAATAATTTGTTGTTTTGTGGTATTTATAGAAATAGAGAAATAAAGTAAAAAAGGCAGCAGTTTGCTAGTAAATACAAAATTACACAGTTTTGCTAAACAATATTCTTAGTTGTTCATTAACTAACGTTAGTTAAAGATCCCATATTGTAAAAAGTGAGATTTTCATGTCTTATATATTATAAAACAGGTTTAAGTGATATATAAATACTGTTAAACTATCAAAACACCCAATATTTACGAAGAAATACACAGAGCTCGTATTCAGAAACTGTGCGTTTGAAACAAGCCGTTAGGATTTCTGTCCATTTGTGATGTCACAAATGCACAATATTTAGACAATTTCACAGTTTTAACTGTAAACATACTAAGTGTGTCCCAGTTTATTTCCTGTTGCAGTGTATGTGAATGACATCAGCTGACACGAAGTAAACATGGACCCAAGCTGTTTCCTAGCAACGCAATTCCGTTGCAATGCGCTAAAACGGAGCGTTTCAGACAGACGGTAAATACAGGTATATTCAGACAGACAGTACGAGAAACATAAAGTGTTGTCTGAACTTTAAAGCATCTAAACATGTTCTAGTAGAAACACAAATTACAAGTATGAAGCTGAAAATGAGCTGATATGGGACCTTTAACGTTAGCTAATGAACAAATAATACTGTCGGAGTCGGAGTTAGCGAGTGATTGACAGCTGCTCAGAGACGGCAAGGCTCCAGCTCGGCTCTGATTGGTTGTTTTCCTCCGCTCTGTGAAATCTTGCAGATGCCGTTAGGAGCACCGGAGGACACAGAGGAACATGATTTTTTCAGATTACCCGTCTCACTTCTGTCAGGTTTTGCTCTCAAACCTGTTCTGTTTGGGTAATAAAGTAACAAAAGTAACTCCATAGTTACAAACACTGAATACTAAAGGGAATTTGCAAAGTTTAAAGACACCGAATATCAGCACAAACATCATTACCACTGAACTCTGTGAAACTTTAGATCGACTGTGGTTTCTATCAGCTAACTTGTTGGTCTGTACACATGAACAGCGACCGTCCCATCACAGCCAGCCCCTGAGGGCACTTTGAGGGTGATGTTTGTGGTATTTTGATCCCCTCTCATGCTCGGGCTCGTTCTACAGTCTCTAATCCAGCTGGGAGGAGCACCGACGAGATTAACAGTTTCTACTGCTTCGTGTTTCCTTTTTAATTAATTAAGAACAACGACGCTTTTTAATTTTAGTCTCCCAATTATGATATCACAGCAGGCTCGCTTTGCGGTGAGAAGATGTTAAATTCGTCCCTTATTGGATCCTCATCGGCGCCCTCTTGACACATTTTTAAAGGTCTGTAATTACAGACAGATGCACATGATGTGACTGGGTGCGTCATGTGGGCTCTGTGTGGTAACAACACTGTTTACTTCACACTCACACTTATTCTCTGCTGTTTGTGTTTGTATCCTGTATTCACTGCCCTGCAGACAACAAAAGCCTGAAGGCACGGCGCCCCGACACATTCCTTTGGGTATTAGTCTGCCCTGTTGTTCAGGCCGACCTCTTTTGCATTGTTTTGTTTTCAGGGTGGCAGTGGTGGATTTCAGTTCAACCATATGCAACATTAGAAATCAGAGCAGTACGGCTCTCCTGTAGATGTAGTTACTACAAACACCTGGACAAACATACCGAATATAAATCAAGAATAGCTCCACAACTAACAGGTCTAAATGCATGATCATGATCTCTATGGAGAGGTAAGACCTCGGAGAATTCATCCCCAGTGTACGAAACATTGTGGCCATTATAGCAATGATGCCATGCACAGATATGCCACTGAATTCATTCAGCAACTCCTCGACTACAACTGAGCCAAAGCAGATTTAAATAACACAAAGCACATAGATTCTATAAAGGTTTTAGTAAAGATAGGACCAGGCGGACTCTCCATTTGGCCACTTGGATATCGAAAGTGTGCCAAATGGGTTTTCTACCTCTAGGGTCTAAAATACTAATGATATCTACAACAGGAGGTGACGTGCACACAATGGAGCCTTTGTTCATGACGTTTACCCCATGCATCATCACATTCTACCATTGTGCACAGTATAAGATCATTAAAACAACAACTAAATTGTATAATTTCGACTCCAAATGGAGTAGTTTTATTATAATAATGAAATATGATCAAGTAAAACTTATAATAATAACAAATGAGATCAATAACAAAGTAAATAAGATGACAAAAATAATCCAAAGTCAAGTATGTACATTCAAAAAAGACCACCACAGCATTTTATGAAGTTTTTAAAGGCAGTGTTTTAACACACAGCTCAGCCGGGTCCGTCGGTAAAAGAGGTTAAAACAGCAATTACACCATCATGGGAAGGAACAACATGCTCCTCTCCATCAAAATCTACAGTTGACGTGCCTTTGAGCAAGGCAGAGAGCTTTACAGTAGGATGTTGCTGAAAAACATTAACGCTGAATTTCATGGTTTGAGAATAAGACCTGAAAAAGTCCTTTGTTTCCAAAGTTCAGATGAGGACGTATCGGAGCAAGTAGAAGAGGAACAGACTAGTCCGTGTATTGGCAAGAATCTGCCGATACGATACGTATCATGATACTGGGGTAATGATTTGATATATTGCGACACTGTTGGAGTTATTTATCCTCCTACCTGGCGAGCTAGTATGACATGGTTGGTTTGGAGGATCCATACAGTATCACACGACATTATATCACAATATTCATGTGCATCGATGTTTTCTTACACCCCCCTAGAACAGACGAAGTAAACCCTGCCTCAGATGCTTCATCCTCTCATATCATCTCTCTTCTCTCTTCATAGAACTACAAACAATGCCGAACTGGGGAGGAGGCAACAAGTGCTCGGCGTGCCGTGGGACGGTTTACCACGCCGAGGAAGTGCAGTGTGACGGGAAGTGTTTCCACAAATGCTGTTTTCTCTGCAGTAAGTAAAGCTGGAACACCTGGACACCTCTGGACTACGTTCAATAGTCAGACCACAGCAGTGTTTTTAGCATGTTTTAGCCCATGAAGTAGAGATAGAATATCATTTATGTCACTGAATAACCAACAACATTATTGTTACATTGATTTCCCACCTTGGGCAGCCACTGAATTTATTACTTTTATATAGGGAGTACTCATAGAAATAGAATAGGAGTAGAACAGACAACTGTTTTCCATGGTCATTTGACTAGTAAACAAGAAAGTGGTGATTGTTTTCAGTTGTTTTGGTGACAACAACATGACAGTGGGGCAGTAAAGTGTGGTCGCAGCTCAACCAGGAGGGGGAAAATAGGAGGTATCACACATCATCAACGCGTCATATCTTTGGGGTGCAACACATGCGCAGAAAAATCTGATTTGCACTCCCCGAAATTGAGCCAATGGGAACGCGCAACTGCAGCTCCAGTTCCGCTGCGCATGAGTCATACCCCAGAGCTCAAACCCGTGTCCCAGCGTCTTCCAATAGGCCTTGCAACTCACCAGGAAGAGAGCAGATCCAGAGACCAATGGATGGCTACTTAGCTCGGTAGCTTGCCCTCCTTTTCTACACTGTGACGAGAGTGTGTGGATGAAGCATTAAGTTGATAAATTGTACTCATTTACTCTGGCTCTCTATGCTTCGTAACATTACTACTCCAAAGCTTGTTAGTTATGAGCAGAGAGACTACACATTTCTAACATAAAGCCTGTATAGAGTGATGCAGGGATGATGTATTTTTGTAGGCCAAACAGGAAGTCTGCATCGCCCAGGTTCCCTCGACAAAAATCCAACGGGATTTTTCCATTGGGTTTTGGATTATTGCAGAAAATAAGCTTTGTGGCAAACACACGTTTATGATACTTACACGTTTTGTTCAGCAAGATAATCTCCTTTTAATATTGTGTTCTTGTCACGAAAGTAATGCACGACTGTTTTGAAAAATTTAGATTTGATAAAATGAAACCTGGCAGACAAACTGTGAGAAGCGTTGTGGAAAGAGTAACGGGAACTTCTTGAATTGAAAAGGTCACTGAAAGTTAACACATGAGAGCCAACTCTTTAAGTCTCAGATGTCTGAGATTCCCCATTAGCACCGAGACAAACACAAAGTCTCAGACATGTTTTGTAGCTGTTGTCAAGACCTTTGCCAAAAGTCTTAAATGTAATTATGTTGATGTAAGAGCTGCCAAGAGCAGATATTGCATCAACCTGCTCATGTTATTTGTATTTATAAAACTGTTTCTGAGTCCAGGCTGCAGAGGTCCATGGAAGATCAGCTCATCAAAGGACGCTGGTCATCAGTTTTTGATTTCACACTGTGTTATTATCAGTTCGCTGGACAGCATGTCCTGCTCCTGAACTTGAAATACCAAAGCAAAAAGACCTCGCGCCCAGACCGGGATTATACGAGCCACAAAAGATGAGTTTATTTTTTCCAGCGTTTCCCCGTACAACGGCGGCTTTGTCCGACACTCCCACTGAGGAGACGATGAGCGAGGAGGGACACGGTGTCCTTGGCTCTCCGCTGCCCTTTTCCTCCTGCTTCTCAGTTTGACATTTTCATTTCTGTGTATGAAAGGCAGCGATATATACTGTCAGAAATGTCACACAGTTGTAAACAGAGCCTCATTTTGGTCACTTCTTAGGGCTTTATCTTTCGGATTTGCTTATACTCTGTGCAATGCATGAAGATTATCTAACTGCAGTGGAGCGAATCTTGAAAAACTCAGAGAAACCCGAACAACACATGGAGGATTTAGGAGTGATTTGATTGGACACACAGACATCTTCTAACAAGCTCGCAAAAGCTTTCATTTTTGAAAGTGTTACGAGATCAGAGAGACGCGAGTGGAGACATTTTTATTTCCAGCCAGCTGTGTGAAATCTTAAACCGATATCAGACGGTCACACAGAGAACGCCAGCGTGTGAAGAATTCAACTAATCCCAACACTAGCCAGTGTGCAGTCTTAAGCCACTGTAATGCGCTTGTTTTTCAAAACAACGTGTTCTTTACTTTGTACAAATATTTCTCTAAGCTGTTTGAGTTTAAATCTAATAAATCCTTTACTGACGTCAGAAACAAATAGTTATTATGATGAAAATCTGGCAGACATTAAACATGTAGCCCCACTACTGAATGACTTTTCCCATTTCCTTTATAAATATGTTTTTAGGGCTGTCAATCAATTAATCACATGATTGTCTGTAGTTAATTGAAATTAATCACACATTTCTTATGTGTTCAAAATGTACCTTAAAGGGAGATTTGTCAAGTATTTAATACTTTTATCAACATGGGAGTGGGCAAATATGCTGCTTTATGCAAATGTATGTATATATTTATTATTAGAAGTCAATTAACAAAACAATGACAGATATTGATCCAGAAACCCTCACAGGTACTGCATTTAGCATAAAACAATATGCTCAAATCATAACATGGCAAACTGCAGCCCAACAGGCAACAAC
This sequence comes from Sebastes fasciatus, assembly GCF_043250625.1. Classification (NCBI taxonomy): domain Eukaryota; kingdom Metazoa; phylum Chordata; class Actinopteri; order Perciformes; family Sebastidae; genus Sebastes; species Sebastes fasciatus. The sequence continues at coordinate 3,651,874 of NC_133817.1, read as the reverse complement.
AGCTGTCAGTGTGTCAGTGTGCTGACTTTACTATGACTTGCCCCAAACTGCATGTGATTATCATAAAGTGGGCATGTCTGTAAAGGGGAGACTCGTGGGTACCCAGAGAACCCATTTACATATCTTGAGGTCAGAGGTCAAGGGACCCCTTTGAAAATGGCAATGTTAGTTTTTCCTCGCCAAAATGTAGTGTAAGTTTGGAGCGTTATTTAGCCTCCTTTGCAGCAAGCTAGTATGACATGGTTGGTACCAATGGATTCTTTAGGTTTTCTAGTTTCATAGTATCTTCATTCTAGCTTTAAAACTGAGCCCACTACAACCTAAAAATCACAAGTTGCGATAATGCATTAAAGAAATTAGTGGCGTTAAAATTAATTTGCGTTATCGTGTTACCGCGCTAACAGTGCAAACAACGGCAACAGTATGAACAGAGCTAACAGTGTTAACCTGGGGGGGAGGGGACAGGAGGGTGGGTGCTACGCTTACCCGACGATGGCAAATTTCAACATTCAGTTGCTTATAAAAATTCAATTATGTCCTTTCTTGGATTCCATTTTAACTGCCCCTAAAACTTCGTTCAGTATTTAAAATGTTTGTCGTCTCAGGAAGGTTCTGTATTTCTTTGTTCGGTGCACAGTGACACCGTCATTCAACGTCTGTAACTCCTTGTCTCTGTGTGTCCTCAGTGGTCTGCAGGAAGGGCTTAGACAGCACCACGCTGGCTATTCACGACCAGGAGATCTACTGCAAGTCCTGCTACGGCAAGAAGTACGGCCCTAAAGGCTACGGCTACGGCCAGGGGGCCGGGACGCTCAACATGGACCGAGGGGAGCGGCTGGGAATCAAACACGAAGAGTAAGCTGGCTTTATTATATTCATTATGATAATGATCTGATAAAGTGACGGCAATATGACGCCTTCCTGTTTGTTACTTGCTCTGCTTCGTCAGAGCTGTGCTGACATCCACTCCAGCTCTGACGTGTTTCCATCGGATGGGATAATAATAAAAAAACATCTTAAAATGTACAAATTTAGACACTATGACAGTAAAAGCCTTCAGTGTGCTGCCAGTTAACTGCAAAGTTGTTGTTTTTAATTAGACTGGTTTTTGCAATTTCATAGATTTAATACAACACAAATGCCGTCTTGAAATGTCTGAATAAAAGTGTCATTCATCAAACTTTAAATTGCACAAGTGGTTTGCCGAGAAGTTGCCAAGGTCAGTGAGTTCAGCGGCGTAATGATGTTTATCAGTTGTGGCTGCTGACTCTGACAGAGCTATTGTCCCACAAACAGCATGCACTCATTGTGCTGATCCTAAAATAGTTGCTAAATACATAAACTTGAGGGGAAAAAATACTTACAGATACAAATACACAGACAAAGGCAGCATGAACATGAGTCATTTAATGGCAGTAGGAGCCACAGCTGGGTGGCCTCGTGATAAGAGAGTTTATCATGTAACTAACAGCTAACAGATTTTGGTTCTTGAACAAGTTAGTAAACAGCTACCAGTAGGTATATTACGGCGAGGACATTTTCCCACCGGTTAATAGGGGGCGGTTGGTACGTAATGTAATCGGAGTGTGCCTGACCACCGTGTAACACCGGTAACACCGACTACCGCGACAAGCCTACGTACCAGGTAAGAAAATAGATGTATATAAAGAATGACGACACGACAGCTCCCCAAAAGTGAAGCCAAAACATCTCGTTCGCCCCCTGGTGGCTGGCTGCAGTATAGCTCATGTTAGCGGATGTACGTGTCAAATACATTTTTCCTCAAAGATTTCTGTCATTTTAGGTAGTTCTTATCATGCTGATGTTTATTTAAATATTCATTTTCTGATATAACTTTGTTTTTAATTTGTTATTTGATGCTATAAAAGGGGGTGAGACGTCATGATTGACAGCTGCTCTGAGTGAAGTAGTCGTGCAGCCGGAGGCTCTGAATTGTACAAGAGAGGAGATGTAATTTTAACTTTCTATAACCGTCACCAGTCTGTGTAATAGAACATTTGATCATAAATGTAGTTGGGCTGTAGCCAAACAGCTACAGCGGTGCTAACGTAGCAGCTAGGTGGCTCACGCTAACAAACTGTGGCTGTGCTCGCCTCGTGATTGGCAACCCGATCACTACCGCGCAGACTCCGGCTCCAAATGATGTCAGAATCAGACGGCGGCTCATGTATCTGGGATATTTTGGCTTCACTTTTTCAAAAGTGGGTCAAAACTGTGTTTGAAACCGCTGCTTCTGCCCTTCCCCCTGCATCCTTCTCTGGTTCCCACTGCCTCAACCGCAAACCTGTGGGAAAGGAAAGGAACCTTGACATACATCTTTGTGTCTTCTCCAGCCTCTCCAGCTTGGCTTCAGCCGTTCCCAGCTGGTTTGGTGAACGCTGTAGATCCAAGAAGAGAGAAGTCAAAGTCTGAAATTCAGAGTAATGATCTAAGAAGTTTAATACATCATCTAATAGGTCGGGTTCATCGCTTTCCAAACGAGTCGCTCAAACTGCAAAATGACTTCTAGACTGTGAATACTTACTATACACATGATGTGTGAATGCACCAGGAAAACACAAACCCACCTTGAGTCACCTACTCCTGCCTCAGACTTCAGGTGGTGACGGTTATGAAAGAGTTGATTATGCAACCAGCAGGATCGCGCTCTCCCTCCTCTCTGTCCTCTCTGTCCTCTCTGTCCTCTCTGTCCTCTCTGTCCTCTCGCCACAAAGGGCTTCATTCAGGGGCCACTGGAGCTGGCGGTCACCCTCTGATAAGCATCGCTCCGGGGCCGCGGTTCTCACTTTCCCACCGCTGGCTGTGGACAGTATAGGAGTTGGGTGTGCCAGGTTTATTTCTGTCTTTAAAAATGTTATTGCAATCAATACAAAGTTGTCTAAACAGATATTAATTGATTTAAGAATGAATGTTTAACTGATACATAACTACGTTAGTTACTCATCACTGCAGACGTCAATGTTTTTGTTGGAAATGAGTAAATGTTTTCACCAGAAAAGGAAAGGGGCGGTTCTGGTACAGAAAGAGCTTCAGTTTCATTCCAACATCAGATATCCACCACTAAGAGGTTTTACAGAATGATCTGTAAAACAAAAAAGATTCTCTATGACATTAAAAGCACCACTTTACATCTTGTGTTCATAAGTTTCTTGAAAATAAGTCATTCAGCACGAATAAAAAGCATAAAAAACGACTAATCAACAGAAGAAATCTTAGTCAACCAAACGACTGATTGATTAGTGGACTAAGAGGAGGTAGCCGTAATATTTAGAGACGAGATCATTGAGATTTTAGATGTACTTAGTGGTGGTGATTTTTGGATTCATGCTTCATATGCTTTTTCATCCCAGGACACAAACTCACAGACCGACCACCAACCCCAACCCGTCCAAATTTGCCCAGAAGTTTGGAAATTCAGAGAAATGTGCCCGATGTGGAGACTCCGTCTACGCAGCTGAGAAGATCATGGGTGCCGGCAAGGTGAGAGTTTCATCTGAAGCATCTTCTACTCTCCGTTTTACACCACAGGCCGAAGTTGAAATTACTGGTTTTGTCTTTTGACGACACTAATCCACAACCTACAGATATTCTACATTTACAAATGAAACAGGGAATGTGTGGGATTTTTAGCAATGCAGGCGGCAACGTCAGTGAAATATCTCAACATCTGTTGCATGGATTGCCTGGAAATTTGGTACATGTCCCCCCTCAGGATGAATCGTAATCACTTTGGTGAACCCTTGACTTTGACTTTTCATCTAGAGCCACCGTCAGGTCACCAAAAATATGGGACAGAACTAGGGACAGTCTCACCATCTTGGTTTTTTGCACGAGCGGTTGGAGCTAAGCACAACCAAACGCTCGATAAGACATTTTTAGGCGACCAAAATGTTACAATTAACTCTAAACGCCCTAAAGCATCCCCTGCTTTATGGTCTATCTGACTCTAAATGGGACCATAATTTACTAAATGAACATCATGCTGTATTGAAGAAGACTTGAAACTAGCGATTGAGACCATAAACTCATGTTTACAATGTTTACTGAGGTAATAAATCAAGTGCGACGTAGGCTCATTTTCTCACAGACTTCTATACAATCAGACGTCCTTTTGCAAACAGAGGAGTCATCTCTTTATCTCTATATCTACTTGACAGTAAAACCAGAAAGATGTGTTTGCAGAATAAGAAACACACTTTGGATACAGTATATGCACCGTCAGGCTTTTAAATCAAAGCATCTGCCAAGAAGATCATAGCCAAGTCGATTATTAGGCTTTCACTAGTGGAGCCAAGTTGCAAAAATTCATGACTCTTGGCTAAGACGAGGATTCATTTATTATCTTGACAACGCTGACCGAGTGCGTACAAAGTGGGCTGCGCTGGGGAATCTGATGTTATACCACAGACTTTAAAGGGGAACTACGCCCTTTTTCAAAATTCATACATGTTATTCCTATAGTCTAAGACCAAAAAATATCATTAAACATGAACAACTCTCTCCCAAATCCCAGAAACTACAGTGCTAAAACTCAAACCTGTGATGTCATAGGGAACGAAGCGTGGAACCGCTCCATAGACAATGAATGGGGAGAGATGTTCGAGATGACACCGAGAGCAGCCAGGGGAATGTTCTGACTATATGGGAACATTTTCCGTTTCACAACTGAGAACACTACAATATAATAAAGATCATTTGGGTATAAAATAGAAAACAAACATTCTGTGGTTCCATAAAGTCAGCCTCCCATTCATTGTCTATAGAGCAGCTCCAGACTTTATACTCTATGACATCACCAGTTTGAGACTTCCTTCTCTGGTTTCTGTCTTTGAGAGAGAGAAGCTCACGTTCACATATATTGATTGAACTTTCCAAGGTCATGGAAATAACATTGGAATTTTATTTATCATTGTTGTAGGTCTATGGTACGACGGCGTATTAGGGCCACATTGAGGAAAAAAATTAATCTGAGATTTTGAGAATAAAGTCATAATATTATAAAGTAGTATTTTTTTTTTCTTGTAAAATTCTGACTTTATTTTCATAAACTTCTGACTTTTTTCTCGTAATATTACGACTTTTTCTTGTAAAGTTATGATTTTATTCTCGTAATATTACGACTTTTTTTCTCGTAAAGTTATGATATTATCCTCGTAATATTACGACTTTATTTCTCGTAAAGTTATGATTTTATTCTCGTAATATTACGATTTTTTTTCTCTTAAACTTCTGACTTTATTTTCGTAATATTACAACTTTTTTTCTCGTAAAGTTATGATTTTATTCTCGTAATATTACGACTTTATTTCTCGTAAAGTTATGATTTTATTCTCGTAATATTACAGATTTTATTTTTTTTTTGCCTAAAATGTCTCTTGATAGTAAAGGTTGCTGACCCCTGCATTAATTGAATGTGTTTCACAGAATTTAAGCTGCAGTGTGAACTCAACGAGGCTATAATGACCTTTCAAATGTGTAGCGTGTATTCAACTCTACAGAAGGACCATTATAGGATTAGCATGACCAGCCCAACAGAAATCAAACCCCCAACCCGAGCAGAGTGGGTTCCTTGAACTCCACAATCTACATCACAAACCACACGGGGTAAAACTGAGTGGATTGGACGCACATGGTTGTTTTACAGTGCTTGAACCACATGTAGGAGGTCCGGTGTGGTCTCTCCTAATGAGAGAACACAAACCCTGTTCTTCTGATTGAAGCCGGTCCATGTAGTGTGGACGGAAGCTTCCTAACAGCTGGCGTTAATCGTGCAAGGCCGTCCGGATACTGGGGTTCTGGCACTTACAGTGCATGAAGTCATGAGACTCACACTCCTGAGACGCATCGGCAGGATGTTTAGCTCCGAGGGAGAAAATCAATGAGCGTCAGAGAGGTGGCTCAGATGGAAACCTGTCCACAGAGAGAGCACAGATCTGTTCTGAGGGTTTCTGTTTCCCCTCTTAAAGTGGGAGTGGAGCGTTTCCTGTCGCGTGTTTGGATCCACACAAGCTGCTTTATAGCAGGTGATGTCATCGGGCGGTGAGCTGTTAATGTGTTTCCCTAATGGGAGGAAATCTATCAGGCTCCACTCGTTGGCTCAGAGCAGAACCTGTAATCTTCTGTGTAATGAAGACATTCAGAAAGTCACCCCGGGGCTGTGGGAGCCGCTTTGATGAAGGAAATGATGACATTATCAGCTGTAAATAACTGAAAACTAGGGCTATCACTTCATTAAAATACTTAAATCACGATTAATCGCAAACTAATCGCACATTTATCTGTTCAAAATGTACCTTAAAAGGGAGATTTGTCAAGTATTTAATACTCTTATCAACATGGGAGTGGACAAATATGCTGCTTTATGCAAATGTATGTATATATTTATTATTGGAAATCAATTAACAACACTCGTGGGTACACATAGAACCCATTTTCATTCACATATCTGGAGGTCAGAGGTCAAAGGACCCCTCTGAAAATTTAGCATAAGTTTGGAGCGTTGCATAAAGCAGCATTTTGTCCACTACCATGTTGATAAGAGTATTCAAATCTTGACAAATCTCTCTTTAAGGTACATTTTGGACAGATAAAAAATGTGCAATTAATCGCAATTAAATATTTTAATTGATCGACAGCCCTAATATGAATTTTATATTCCAATTCTGCTAATATAGATCCCCTGAAATGTTACACTGTTCCTTTAACTAAGGTAGATTTAGCATAAAAGACTGAAGACACACCTGAATGCTGTATCCGATTAAAATTCTCTCTTTCTCCTCGTAGCCGTGGCACAAGAACTGCTTCCGCTGTGCAAAATGTGGCAAGAGCCTGGAGTCGACCACTCAGACCGAGAAAGACGGAGAGATCTACTGCAAAGGTGAGATAAATAACACTCCTCACAGAGTCTCTCAGCCTAATTACAAGTGAATAAGAGAAGCTGCTCATAAGAAGATTCATTCACAAATGTCACTATGTCAGCTGATCATATCAGCAGAATCAGACCTGGACCTGGACGGACCGGCTCTAATGTAACACACATGCACAGCCTCTCGTACTCACTGTCGTCCCAGATGAGTTCTTTCACATTCGCTGTGTTGGTTTGGCTGGATCACGCTGACCTTGTCAAGCTAAGAGAGCTGCTATACTGCATTATACTTTAAGTGGTCGTCCTCATCAGCACAACGAGACTGACTTTGGTTAAACAGAGGACACAGAAACAGACGTCGTCAGCAGATGGATGTTTGCTGGATGTCATAATGAAACCTTGTACTGATGAGGAGGAATGTAGCATCTCATATCAGTCTGTGGTTCGGAGAGACTGTCGGAGCAGCAGCTGGATGTTGTTACTCTAATCAGGAGCATTGAGAACACACATGTGGACCTGAGATGTTACTAAAAGAAAAACTATTTCCACAAAAACATTTTGTTTAAAACAATCCAGGAGTGGTTTTCAGAGAATGTAGATATTCTGCAGCTTGTTTGACCACAACCTGAGTACTGGGTTTATGTTAGACATCACATGTTGGTGAGAGATAAACAGCTCTGAGCTGAGCTGGGAAACAGCACTGTGAAAGCTCTCTCTGCACACACAGGTGTTTTCTATTCTGGTGGATTAGACCTCTACTCAGGTTGAAGGTGGTCTGGTATAACGCGCAACAGGAAAATGAGAGAGCTGTCGTCCTCTTACCTACCTGGAGACATTTTTTATCCATCAAGGTGTGATTTAGTGAAGTCTCAATACCCTGAAACTCACTGGTGGTTTGTGGCTCCACCAACCAAAATCAAATTAAAATTCAACATCTTTTTCCAAATAGTGACACAATTAGTCTCAATACTGGAAGATGCATGTACTATTAAATGTAGCAAAATAATTAAAAACAAATGTAGCTGTTAATTGATAAAATCTAACAATTTAATATTTCGGTTTTAATTTGCTTCTTTATTTTTATTTTTCATCTTTGCATTAATTCCCTTATTTATTTACTCGTTTTTTATTTATGTATTTATTTTTATTAATTAACACATGTTGATTGACAACCCCTCTAATTTGCATAATGAGGTGGAAATGTATAAATACAGAAATAATTTTGGGAAAATCGTGCATAAATAAATAAATAAATAAATAAATACACTTAAAATTAAATATAAAATAAAACAAATGAATGTGAAAAAATAAATAAAAATAAATGCAAAAATAAATAAATTAATAAATAAAAGCAAATATAAATAAATTTTAAATATTTATAAAATAAATAGATAAATAAATGGGAAAATTCAAGAGGAGTAAATAAATAAGGGAATTAAAACAAAGATAAATAAAGAAGCAAATCAAAACAGAAATATCAAATCATGTCACATTTGATCAATTAATTCATGGCTAAATTTATTTTTAATATTATTTTTTCTACATTTACTGACATATTTATTTATTTATTTTTGGTTTGGCTGATATCATCCCGCTGTGGGCATCACTTCTATTTTTAGTCAGTGATGTAAGGATGCGGTCTTGGAACAAAACAATCTGCAGCTCGTTAATGTTTTTATTATCATTTCCTCTTTCCCTCCGCAGCGTGCTACGCCAAGAACTTCGGGCCCAAAGGGTTCGGTTACGGCCAAGGAGCCGGCGCCCTGGTTCACGCTCAGTGACGACTGAACTGGATCACACACACACACACACACCTTTTCTACATTCCTCTGTACCAACATCAACCCGCCTGGTGTTCGTTCGTTCCCTCCCTCGTGTGCCTTTCTGTTGAAGTACCTGTAATAAAAACATGAACGACGTGTTCACATTTGACTGTATTTTATTATTAAAGCCATTAAAACTGAACCATGCCCGTATGTTTACATCTGAAGCGGAGTTACAGTGATGTCTGAAGGTGGGCAGAGAGGCACTGGAGATGATTATGTGCTTTATCTTTTTTTTGTTCATTTTTATTTTATTATCCCACATGATAGAGGTGAAGTGAGAGGGGGGGGGGGGACAGAACAGAGACTTTTCAGGCTGCTGGAAGAACTAAGTGAGGACTGAAACGCCTTTGATTTCATGTCCTGGATGAGCTGGGTTGGGGGGGTTGCTGCCCTAGAAAACACAAAAACACACCGCTTTTACCTCCTGTCACTTCAAAAGGCATTATTACAACACAAGTGGTACTGATATGAAATCATTTAAAGCCTTTTAAAGCGCTCAAAAACTAGCGGCTGTGTCGTCTTCATCGTAGGGCAGAAATGACATCAGTGGTTGGTTAAGCGAGATGGGCGGCGGAGGGGTGGGGGGGGTGAAACATGAATGATGATGACATAACCGTCCCCTTCTGATGATGCAAACATGAGGCCCAAAAGTTCAACCGGAGGCCTTTAATGTAATATATAACCTCCTCTCTCTCTCTCCATCCTTAAAACTATTGCATGATCACATTTCAGCTTTTTAGAAAAACGGGAAAAAAAGAAATTTGGCGTCTGCCTTTAGTTCTCTAGTCTTTGCTTTACAATTTGTACATCCAGTGGTATAACAAACCCAGCGATATATGACAGAGAAATAAAACCCAAAAATAAAAACTCTTTAGGATGACTACAGAGTCCACAAGCATGGAACATTCAAATATATTACACACTTGCACAGGAGGAGCCTCGACTGGCGGTGGCGGCGACCTGAAAAAGTTCCACTAAACACACTGGATTTAGAAAGAAACTAATAAAAAAAACAGACAAATGAATGCAGAAAAGTACTTGCAAATACTTAACATTCACTATATACAGACACGTGGCTTGCCGGGCTGTCACCACGGTGACGACTATGGGGTTGGGGGGGGAGGGGGACGGCGAGAGCCCAGCTGTCCCAAGCATCGTACATGCAGTGGAGAGTTTCTTGGCAGGGATTTGAAGGTATTTAAGGGGTTAAAATGCCTATAGACAGCAGTGTCGGATATCACTAGAAGCTACGGTCATACACTTGGAGTATAGTCACTTGATTTTTCTTCTTTCTTGGAAGAAATCCCCCCCCCCCCGAAAAAAATAAAAAATAATCCAGGAGCACCTTCAAACTAACACTGACGAAAAGAAAGTTACAGAGAAAGATAGTTTTATGTACAAGGGGCACATTCTTTACACTTCAGTCCATCCTGCTGCTGCTGATTGCGGGCGCGGGGGGGTCCAGACAGGAAGTGATGGGAGTCGGCCATGTCTGATGGGCCCTCCTCCTCCTCCTCCTCCTCCTCCTCTTCATCTTCTCTGTAAACAATGGGAGCGTCGGTGTGACGCGGCGCTGCTGGGCCCTTTGTGTTCAGTAACAGCCAAAAAAAACTTTCAAAACAAAAAATGATCAGTGCAATGTTGGCAGACAAACAAAACAAATAAGACTTTACAGAGGAAAACACACACATGGAATGAACCTTTCTTTGTAAACCGTACTTTTTTTCTCTTTACACTCAACTCTTGCTGTTAATAAATACACTCGCTGTCTATTATTATATAGAGATTTTATGGTTAACGTCTCCCGGGCTTTTCCATGTCAAAACAGCTACAGGTTGAATTATTTGTTCTCATAAAAACCTACTAAAAAATGATGTGAAATGTAAAAACGATGGCGCTCTCGAACATAGTTATTTTATCTATAAATAGTTTTTAAAATAAATAGACCTGTATCACATTGTCTGTAGGATATCTGCGGTCGCGTCTACGGCGGTCGCCGCTGGAGGAGTCGCTTAATCCCAGCTTTTATATCTCAGCATGTCGGGACTCCTCCAGCGGCTCCACCTGGAACCCGACGCTTTCGCTCTGATCAGTTCAACTATGTTGGCAAATCAGCTCGACTCATCACGGTGCAAAAATCAAGACCTTTTAAAAAGACATTCCCTTATCTCTATTATAGATTCATGGTTTAAAAAAAACACATCCTTCAGCTTCCCACGGTTAACTATCACAGGAAGTACCTGAACCAATCAAAAACAAAAAAAAATACATACAGGGCACATCAACAGGGACACCATAAATAAGGATATATAAAGTAGGGGAAGGGATACTGCCACGACGTCACGGTGCTGCCGTCTCCGCGGCGGCCACGTCTCCGGTACCAACTTTTATTTTTGTAATTCCTCTCGGCCTCTCTCTCCTCTCCGTCTCGTGCCTGGCAGCGACGCACCGTCCAAAGGGCTCAGGAGAAGAGGCGAGGTGGAGGGGTGGGGGGGTAGCAGTAATGAAGTCTGTAGAATAGTAGTAGTAGTAGTAATAGTAGTAAAGGTGGTGAGGGCGGAGAGGGGGGGGGGTGTAGGTGTGGTGTTGCCCCGTAACAGCATGCTAGTCCTGGCTGATTTTTTTTTTTTGAAGTCTTTTGATCGGTTGTGGGAGAGATGGTTCGAAAAAAGCAAGCGCTCCCGAGAACAGCATCGCTGTGATATGAACGCTGGAGAGGGGGACGGGGGGGATGGGGAGGGTCATCCATCCTTCCTTCCTTCCTTGCTTCCATCCAGCTGCTCCCCTTCCCCCCCATTTCTTCCTCCTCCTCCTCCTCCTCTACACCAGCTGGTAGCCCGAGCCTGACGTCTGGTCGTATTCTATTGTGTACTGCGTGGTCCAGTCCACCGCCACGGGTCGGATCAGACCGCAGCAGCGGATCTCGAAGAAATCTATGAGGTTTCTGAAGCAGCCGTGGCTGCAGGGGGAAAGAGAGAGAGAGAGAGAGAGAGGGACAGAAAGAGAGAGGGATGGAGAGAGAGAGACAGAAAGAGAGGGGATGGAGAGAGAGACAGAGGAACATGAGTGTGAGGAAACACGGAGTCAGCACCATTCCAACTCTGCTGGAAGGATAGTAACTACCTGTTCAGTTCTTAGCAGACGTGATTGTACACTATATATATATATATATATATATATATATATATATATATATATATATACACACAAAAACAAAAGATTCAGCTCTCTGTAGAAAACAAATAAAAAGACTGTTGCTCACTTGAAGGGGCTTTCGATGGACGTGGCTGTGACTTTAAAGTGCTTGTATCTCCGAGCGTTCATCCTCTCGTTGGTGGTGATTCCCAGAGCCGCGATCTGAGAGGGAGTAGCAAAGAAGTCAGTAACACAGATGTAAATATGCATGTCAGGATATTGTAAATCCGAGTTTTCAATGTGTCTTTAAAATTGGTGTATAAAATGTAAACCCGGACCTGGTAGAGCTGACACATGATGAGCACTGCCACCCACATGAAGTGGAAGACACTGTTGAGGAACATCCAGAACATCCAGGGAGAGCAGGAGGCGATCTGGGTCAGGTAGAGCCAGAAACCATCCTTCGCATAACTGGTGGCGCAGTGGATTCTCCAGTCTGGAGGGGGAAAACAGACGCACAAATAAAAGGAGTTAGTGGAGGAATAGAAGTGAGTGACGTGAGAAACGAGAGAGAGGGTTTGTTTCTTCTACTCACAGCAGATGCAGCCGTATATCATCCAGCAGATCATGAGGAGCAGGAAGAACAGGTAACCCATGAAGTAGCGGTGATTCCCACTTCCTGTAGAGGAGAAACAAGAAAGTCATGTCAAGTTCTCATCGCCTCAGTTTGTTGCTACACACATGACATGTGTCATACTGTCAAAATGCTTTAGCTTAGCATACAGCAATAGTTTATTTAAAACATAGTTTCATAGCAGACGAAAGTGACAAGAGGCACCTCCACACAATGCTAAGTCAATGGAGAGCGATGAGTTGTTTTCCCTTCCGGTGTGGGCGGGACTTAGTTGCACTCTATTGTCTCTATTGTGTTTGATCATTTCAAAACTTCTTAAGAACTTTTGAAATCTTTTCCCAGAACCCTGATCCCACTAGTCATGATGAAGCGGGGCTCGTTGTTCCAAGCTTCTTCCTGACCACCTGGTTTTTAAACTTCCTTTCCCAACTGTCTCCGGTCTGCTTCACAGACGCCATGTGACACAATCCTCGACACACACTCGCTTCATTTCCTGCATCTTTTCATTAAGGCCTACTCAATCTCCAGTATTGAAAAATAAATAAATAAATGACTCAACAGATAAATAAATTAATATGTAATTAAATGTAGCAAAAATAATATAAAAGAGAAAAAAAATGTCAAAAAATAAATAAAAAATAAATACATTTGAAAATGAATAAAACTAAATCTCCAGTCTGCTTCACAGACGCCATCTGACACACACACTTCATTCTGCCCTCTTCATTTCCTGAATCTTTTCATTAAAGCTTTCTCAATCTCCACTGTGTTGTTTAGTTTTTATCAAATTAATGTTTGATCACTGAAGACATGAATTAAAATTACACTTCATGATGTATTCTATCATTTTTTTTAAATGTAATAACCCTTTTATTATATGGAGGACGGAACCTGCCAAAATAAAAAAATAAAAAAATATGCTGTTAAATATAGCAAAAATAATATTAAAAATAAATGTAGTGAATTAATTAATTGATAAAATGGGACAAATTGATATTTCTGTTTTAATTTGCTTCTATATTTATTTATCCTTGTATTAATTCCCTTATTTATTTGCTCTTCTGTTCAATTAATTAATAAAGTTTTTTAATGTATGTATTTTTAAATTTATTTTTTATTTATTTATTTTTGCATTTATTTGTAATATTATTTTTGCTACATTTAATGACATATTTATTTATTTATTTTACTGAGTCATCATTTGATTATTTATTTATTTTTGATTTTGGCAGGTTCCATCCTCCATATTTTTCAGACTAAATCTGGTGTATTCATTAAAGGTATGCCAGTTTACTCAGATGTTCAGTATTTCCCCTCAACATGTTTTTGTGTACCAGACCCAGAATAAATTGAGAGCAGAACCCTCAGTCAGAACACATGTTGCTTCTTTAAAAGTGGAATATGGAGCTGATGAAAAGCCACAACTCGGAGTTACGAGCAGCCGTTTGTTGTGAAGAGTGTGTTGACTTCCTAATATAATCTGTGGTGTTGTTGACGTACCGACACAGTTCCCCACCCAGGGACAGTGGTGGTCGAACTTGGCGATGCAGCGGTTGCACACGGCGCAGTGTTTGGACCTGATGGGCTTCCGTATCTGTCAGGAAAGTCATAAAAGCAAGTTGTTTTCATTCATGCTATTGTTCCTCTGTGTGTATCATATTGTGAGAGGAGTCAGACTTTACCAAGCAGGTACTGCAGAATATGCTCAGATCCAGGCTGCCTGTCTCTGCCAACTCCACAATTGTCTGGAGGAAGGAAACAAGAAACAAAAGCAGGATTTAAAAAAAAAAAAAAAGCAGACAGAGACATGGCAGAAAAATGAATGAACAAGTGAGAAATTCATTTTGCCAAGGTCTATCTGGCACCGCAACAAAAGACCAACTGACAGCGTACACAAGCGGAGGCTGAGGTTTCCAGATGAACAATCACACTGGCTGATTCATGGTGAACAAAAGCTACTACGGGATTTACAGTTCCAGTCAGTCATTAGTCTGTTTTCTGTTTTTAACGCAAAATACTTGACAGAAAGTGGTTTGGTTTTTTATCTAATCTGCACAAGATGTTTTTCCTCTCCGGTGTCTGTGCTTTTACAGCATTACATCACCGTGTAAATAAAACAAAGATGCAAGCAAATCAGAGGAAAACAAGAGGAGGTGGAAGAGGATCCTCTGCAGGGAAAGGAAAGCTTTGAAGCCTTTTGCTCCGGCGGGGAGTCCGGCGCTTGTCCTGCTAACAATACGGGATAAATTTAGCTCTTCATCAATCACGGGGGCCTGGTAGGAAGAAGAGCCTCTGTTGTCCCCCATTAGAGTGGGATAATGAGGGAGTGAGATGCCAGAGGACAAGCCACCGAGCAGCCCTGATCTCTCGTTCGCATTAAAACAAATGATCAGATGCTTGTATTCACTGCAGGGCAGCTGCTCACGGGCTGCTATACGGTGCTGTTGGGGCAAGCTGGCGCCGTCATTTACATCCACTAAAAGTGCTTATTTTTGCCATGACGGGCTCTGATTGTTGTTGTAAGTTACTGATATTATGGAAAGAGTCTCGCTCAAGGAGAAGTCTCATTCTGAAATCTGGCGAGGTGACGCGTCGCCGGAAGACTACGGTGGAAACGTGAGTGGCGGAGTTTGTTGTGTTGGAGTTTGTTGTGTTGGAGTACAGAAAGCGTAGCTTAGTGTTGTTTAAAATATGTTCAATGTCATGGCTGAATATTTAGATGTTTTCCACAATGTGGATGAGGTCTTTGAATTCGATGGCTGCCCGTATTTATTTGAGCCAGAGTATACGGATATTCAGATTTTACAACGAGACTTCTCCTTCAGCGGGACTTGGAAACAAAAACAACCAGACGGGATCAAGAGAAAGGTAAGAAAAAAGTTTTATTTCTCTGTAGGGTCCTCTCCATAATGTAGTCAGACACTCACACCAATGTTCACATCAAGAGTTCACATTCAAACATGTCTTTCCTGTAACTTTACCTTTTTCTTCTGCTCCTCTGATGCTTTGATGATTCCCGGGTCAGACTTCCAGGATTTGCCAAAGTTGTAGAACAGAGCCACGGTGTTTATCAGGAAGGGCAGATGGACGGTGGCGAAGGGGAGATGTGCAGCGAGGTTAAGGAAGATGCATCGGTTTTGTTTGTTATTATAAAGACAGGACACTGTTCATTCTAACCTCAGAGGACTGATGACGTAATATTAGGTACCTTAGTTCAATTCACGACACCTGAACTGTATGAAAACAGAAGTTAAAAGCTGTCGTGTGAACATGTGAACACAGCCAGGAGACGGTCAAGATGACAGAAAAAAGGCGCTCGTTCTAACTCCAGAAGTTGACTGAGAATCAGCATGTTTTTTGAAGTCAATAAAACCGTGTCCTGTGTTTTGACTACAATGAGTCAGATTCTCAGTTCACAGTAACTGGACTAACGGGCAGACTGTGACGCAAAGAGCAGCTCTGTCTCATCTCCACTCTCGCCAGTCGAGGAGGGATCATGTCAGTCTGTCGCAACAGCTCATCATGACTTCCTTCCATGAATACAATACAGAACAAGAGACAGGTTCTACAGTCTGGTGTATAAACCGTGGAGAGGTGAGGGTGTATTCTGTGACAGCTGTGAGCTGGCTGAGTGAAGACTGTAACTGATTAGTAGTTAGTCAGTCATCCAGGTGTGCATGAGTCAGCTGAATCCCACAGGAAACCAGCCAAGTGGCACGGAGAGGCCCAGACTGTGAGAGCCTCAACACTGTGTGACTGAAAATGTTGGAGTACGATGTAAAAACACTATGATAGAGTGGTCACTGTGGATCAGAAGCATAACATGTGAAGACTGTTTAAACTGAGGCGTCACATAGGAAAATGATTTTGATCGGTGTACGTCTGGTGTATGAAATGTCTGCATCCTCAAAGCCTTGTTTTTATAAACTATGATAATCTATAATCTGTCCACCGTCTCACTCCCTCTCCTTGCATGTTCGGGTACTCATAGAACTGAAGTTACATCCAGTAACTACTATTTTCCTTTTTGTGATTTCTTGTTTTGTTTTCGTTGCCGTGACGGCTGAACGTTCCCAACGGAAACACACGGCGGTGTTTGAGAGTGGAAGCAGGCAGACATCAACGCTTCCATCAATGTTTGGATCTTAGTCTAGGCTTAAAATGAAACACCTGTAGTGCTGCTATTATAAGTTTAATACATGCCAAAAACATATATATAAATGGGAGCTAGCAGAATGTCTGTTTTCACAGTGCAGCTGACATATAATGGGTCATTTTATGATTTATTACAGTAAACATATTACATATTGGTCCTTTAATTATGGTCCCATTCTATTTAGTGCGTCGTAGACATTCCAGTGAGCCAGCATGAAGGACTCTGTCCCACCTACATGGAACTAATGGTATTAATTACACCTGTGTTTAACCTGCAATGGCACATCAAAACAGCTGCTGTGAAACACGCTAGACGCGAACACCAGCAACGAAAGGTTTCACCATACCAGACAATACGAGAATCCTCTGAAGCATTAAGAAGGGTTTGCAGCGCTCGAGGTCTGTTGGCAAAGTAGCGAGGGACACACCGTAAGCAACGAGATAACACACCCCCAACAGCAACATTCATCCGATAGCTCACGTTCATCCCTCCGGCAGTTATGATTTCACTGATGAGCACTTTCCCAGCACTGACAGAGTGAGAGAGAGGCTTCTACGAGTCCCTAAAGACCAAACTGATCTTCATCAGTATCTCCATAAAGAACTGGGTTCTATTTCTACCGAAATGGTCTAATAAGTAAAACACTCTCAGAGCTCCTCATTGGTCCACTAACTCAGGGAGATGCAGAGATGGTACCAGCGATCAATGCAACGCCTCAAACAAATGAGTCTCAATGGTTCTCAGGGGAGAGGTGGGTCATCGCCTCCCGTTAGCACCCATTCATCTTTTGAAAGGCCGAGGGGCGACAAGGTTTCCCTACGAAACAGCAAGAGGGTCACAGACAGATTTATCTTTGACTCGCAACTTGCATTTCTCTGTGCAGAAATGCTTTTGGTTTATGAACCAGGAAGACCCGTCAGATCCTCCGGTTCTTCTCTTTTAGTTGTTCCGCAAAGCAGAACAAAAACATTTGGTGATGCAGCTTTCAGACGTTACGCTGCGAGCCACTGGAACAACCTTCCAGAGGAACTGAGTGTTTTGAACTATGTAGTGTTTTATAATGTATGGTTTTATTGTTTATACCTATTTTATTTATCATCATCATTAGTGTTTATTTTACTCTATTTTATTTCATCAACTTTTTATTGCTGATTATTATCATCTATTTTATTCTATTTTATTTTATTAAAATTTCCTTATTTTAATACAATTTGCTTATTTTGTGTAATTTCATCATTTTATATTTATTTATTTTTATTGTTATTTTTATTTCCTTGTATTTTATTTATCTTTTATAATCTTAAATACCCATCTTTTATTGCTTTCTTATTCACTGAACTTTTATTTTGGTTGTTTTTGTGTGCATTCGTCTCTAAATCCATTTTTAACACTATATTTTTGTCGATCATCTGTCCAACACTTTGAATTGCATTCAACTTGTTTGAAAG
Organism: Sebastes fasciatus; assembly: GCF_043250625.1. Classification (NCBI taxonomy): domain Eukaryota; kingdom Metazoa; phylum Chordata; class Actinopteri; order Perciformes; family Sebastidae; genus Sebastes; species Sebastes fasciatus. Next base: position 3,633,789 of record NC_133817.1, on the reverse strand, counting down.
GTGCTATATAAATAAAGTCTGATTGATTGATAGATTGAGGTGCAGACATACTACAGTAAAATGAATGCTGCATCAGTACAGTACAAAACTCCAGGGCATCATTCGTTCACCTGCTGGTAATGCATTTACGAACACAAAGTCTATTCAGGAAAATATGATCCGAGTCTGGGAAAGACAAAAAAAACAAAGCGTCTCACAAAGCTCCACCTTTGTCATTTGATCTGATTTCAACCTCAGGCCCGAGGAGGATAATGGCAGAAAGTGGGTCAGACCTGGAGCGATAGAAAGCTTCAACCTGGAAGTCGTGAATGAAGATACTGGGCTGTGTAACTACACCATCTAACAGACAAACAATCAAATCAAACCAGTAATCTCCCGTTTCTCCCTCTACACTGCATTGCTTATTATATGTGATAGAATGAAAAAGGTCACCCAACAACAGTAAAAAAAAGTGAAATGGAAATGTTTCCTCTCCCATCTGACCAGATAATCAGGCCTGGAGGCTTTAAACCAGATGTTGGAATCCTTCAGCCCACGACACAAATGAAAGGTTTATATTCTCATCCTTCAGATCCAAGTTCAATAGATGTAGAAACTGCTGGCACGTACGAAACTCAACCAGCAGCAACCCACGCTGGGCCTCAGCCCTTTAGTTTATGTAAGCAGGCTGTGAAGGGTCAGACAGAGTAAACTGACAACAGGCTGAAGAATACAAACGCAGGACATTAGAGGAGGCTAAAGGCTTTAAACCAAGTGCTTGTTAAATATTTGTAATCGACTGACAGCTCCTATTTCAAGCATAACACAACTTCAACTAGCTTGTGGGTATCTGTCTTAACAGTCTGACTCATACTGTATGTTAGCTTTGAATTTATTATTAACTTCTAGTTCCAGTATCACAGCGCTCCCCGTTTTGCATATCACTAGATTTGCATAAATAAATGTGATTAGAAAAAGTACTAATTTTAGAACAGAGAACAACTATCCTCCCCGAGCGGTCGGGAACATGAAACAGCACGACTTACAACTAAAAAGGCGGCTAAAAGACAACATTACTGGAAAGAGATTCATGGCAGAAACATTACACGGGCTTAATGACAACCTGCATAGCTGGAGGGCAAAAACCTGGACAGAACTCACAAGGAAATGTCTTCACACACAAGAACGAACCTGCCCGAGGTCAAAGGGGCACCTCTTGATCCATGTAGGAACAAACATTTAGCAGACGTTTAGGATGTGACGTCACCTCGCCGCCGCTCTTTGAGGATGAATGCACCTGGCCTAGGGGAGCAGGTCAGGAGCAGGTCTGTCATTGTAGCACATTCCTACCTTCCATCAATCATCATTTTATGAACAATAACTGAAAGAGCACACAGTTTTCTTTTTCAATAAGCTAAAGTCATCTTTACTCTCCCTTCCCATTAGCGGAGCAATGAGGCGTAAAATGAAATGCCTTCCACACAAACGAGAACTCCCCTCTCACCTCCGGCAATTAGTTAGCTTCCCACAGAAAGTCTTCTATGAACAAAAAAAAATAAAAAATGAAAGCAGCCTCGCTGAGAGCGACGGCGGCTCTTTGGAGTCGCTCCGTTGGGTTTCACCCAGAAGCTGTTACACACTAAACTCCCTGTTCACAGCAACAACACACTGAAACTCAGCAGCATGTTCAACTGGGATACATAACGTATTCTACATTATCATTCAAACATCCATCACAACGGGACTCGAGGGCTTTTTAGCACGTCATGCCTGCATTTGTGTAAGATCATTTCCACCACCTCCTACTGCTCTCTATGTTAACCTTTCTCCTTTAATCCACTGAAACTGGCCTGTAGCTAAATCCTCACTGAGCCGTTTCTCCTCTGCATCACGGGCAGCAGAAAGCAATAAAAAATATATTCTGCAAGTCCATATTTTATTGAGACCCTCCCTGCTTGGAAGATGATGTTTGCCAAATTCACAAACCGGCCACACACCGTCTGGAAAAAAAGACATCAATTCAAAGCCTTGCAGTTGTGTCACATGCTGCTTGAAATGGGCTATTTATTGTTGGCGTATTAACAATTGTGCAAGTCATTCAACATATGACGTGTGTGCCAGGTCTCCGAGCTCTGGCACTTCACACACACACACACACAAGTGGGTGAATAAGACTAATCGGTGGAGAGAAGAGCTCATCTATCACTTATCACATCTATTAAAAAGAGCTACAAACCAAAGTAGAGGTTGACTCATGGCCTAAAACATGGCATTTAATGTCCGGGAACGGGTCGGTGTTCGGTGAAACCCTCAGCCTTATTTGGGATTTAGAGACCATTATTAAAAATCTGAAAGGGTAGTGCTCGATCCCAGACACAAAGTGTTTCTAAGTGTCCTCAAGCAAAACTCACTCCCTCTGGACAAGACATGGCAATTAGGAACACAATTATTTAGTGTTTAAACTGGAGAAAGTCGTCTTTTCTCATCGCAGTGGGACCGTTTCTGACTGATCAACTACCAGACTCTGTGTGACCTTAAAAAGTTCAGGTTCGTATTGCACAGAACAAAGCCTCATGGGATGTCATCCCAATTTTGTTTTCTCTTAGTTAGGCTTTATTTACGCAGTCTTATTATTCTAAGATATTCTAATCAGCTGCTGAATGTAGCGGCGTCGTGTTTACCGGATAGATACGAGAGTGCTAACCCCTCACCCTCCTCAGGACTCCTTCCAAGGCAACCAGACTTGAATCGGTGCAGCCAGGATGGACTTCCGAGGACGGGATGTAAAGAAACACTCTTAACATCCCTCACACCACAGGAATATCTGGAAAGATAATCTTTAGATCCATTAAAAAAAAATCTGGGCTTTGCTGACCATTGTCGGGAGGCGGCCCAAAATCGTCTTGATTCCCGTGTAGTTTGTATCTGGCATAAGACAGAAAAGGATATCGTTCCAGAACCAGTAGAACCAGGTGGCGTACATCCAGAACTTGGTGGCCAGATAGATCCCCAGAGGAAGAGCGCTGTGCATGGAGTGATCGAAGAACGCCCTGCACAGAGAAAGAAGAGAGAAGAGAGAGTTATCAGCAGTATTTCTTAACATCGTCATCAAAAACAGGCTATGATTTAAATCAACATAAATCAACTTGAGTATTTAGATAATAAATTATGGCAGGAAAGGGAGTGCTTGTAAATTTAAGTACAGAACACATAGTGTGTGTGTGTGTGTGTGTGTGTGTGTGTGTGTGTGTGTGTGTGTGTGTGTCGTTCATGTCACTGAGACATACTTGGAGAGGAACTGCACGGTGACCCAGACGCCGGCGTACATGAGTCCCTTGATCAGCCAGGAGTCGATGTCCAGGTCAGCGATGAAACCGACGAGCCAGATGACCAGGAAGGGTGTCGCCAGCATCACCTTCTGCCTGAACTCCTGCGGGAGGAGGAGAGGAAGGAGATGGACAGATACAGATAGGAAGGTAGGACATAGAGGAGAGGAGAGAAGGCGTGTGATAGGAGTGGTGGAAAAGAAGGCATGGAAAGAAGTTGAAAGAGAGGACAAAGTATTGGGGGATGTAAGTTGGACAAGAGATGAAACAAGACAGAAGAGACAAAAATGGAAAACAGGTGAGTTTTTTTGCGAGGAGGAAGGAGTCCCAGTGAGCATTTTGAATCTACAAAGGGTTTTAAAATGTGTTGTAAAAGTAGAACCGCTGATATAACCATTTGTATTGTTACACATTTGACTCTCTCAGCAGTGGAAATATAACAAGGAAGGTAAGCAGCAACTGAGGCAAGTTAAATGTATTCTACAAACCTACAATTGGACTGTGAAGCTCTACTCACTACAGCACTGGGCTTGACACTAGCAGGGATCTGGACTAAAGTTGAGACAAACCTCAGACCATATAATAGTCTACAATCCATTTGTCATATAAACCGATCAGCCATAACATTAAGTTCACTGAGAGGTGAAGTGATGACATTGATTATCTCGTTACAGTGGCACTTGGCAGTGGGGGGGATATATTAGACAGCAAGTGAACATTTTGAACAAGTCCGATCCACAGAGGCTCCACCTCGCAACTTATACAGGACTTAAAGGATCTGCTACTGACGGCTTTGTGCCAGATATCACAGCAGACCTATGGCTGATCGGTGTATATAAACACACTCTGTGAGGAGAATGGGCAGCAATTCTAGTAATCTTTTTACATGCTAACTTACTGTCTAGTTCTAATATTTACCTTAATATACTAATAATATCCCAGCAGACAAGACAGCGGAAAGACAACAAGAGTAAAAACACTTTAAAGTAGCAACAACAATAACAAGTTCATGCATGCAAAAAAAAAAATCAACAAAAACATTCTGATATAGAAACGAACACAGAGAAACTACCAGCGACAGATGTTTCTATGTTTGAGTAAGCTGTAGTAGAAGAGGTTATTTATCAGGACAACACGTCATTATACCACCCACTGCGGCGACTGGACGCTTTAAAAGTTATTTTTGTTCCCGTATTTTAGAAATAACCCGTAATTTACGAGTCGTCTCCTTCCTGCCAGACTGGAAAAGTAGTAAACGTCTGACAGACTGAGAGGTGATAACAACCCCCAGACACGCTGTGATGCTGGACAGGCTGGTCTGAGCACGTACCATCTGAGCTGAGACAGACATGGGCCGTCAAACAGGGAGCCCATAATTTACATTGTTGATGTTTTTCTTCTACTCTATACCTGCCTGCCCTTCTCTTTTGAGGTATAATGTATTTGAGCATGTTTGTTTGTATGTGTGTACCTTGTCCATCTTCAGTCTCTTCAGGTAGGACGGGCTGTCGTAGCCTTTGGCCTGCCGCGCTTCCTGTAAGTGATTAATCATCCAAACGTTCTTCCTTTGCTTGGCAAGATCTAGCGGTGTTTCACCCTGAAAAACAACAGAAGACCAGTCTGTACACATTCACCATCATCATGAACTCTGAAAGCTCGGGCTACTATTTAAATAACATGGCCGTCCAGGTGCACGAAGATGTTAAGGCATTACCTTGATGTTCTGTGCGTCGACGTTAGCGTTGGCGTCCAGCAGCAGGCTGATGACGGTTGTGTTGCCGGCCAGCACGGCCCAGTGCAGCGCTGTGTTCTTGTGATATTTGTCGCCCAGGTTGACGGACACGTTGAAGGTCAGTAGCAGCCGGGTGGGGTCCACGCTGTCACACAATGGAAGAAAATCATCAAGTCCAAGACTGTGTTAACGTGAGCCGCCGAGTGCAAAACCGTGGTAACGCCGTTCGCCTCGCTCAGAGGCCATCCATGCCAATAACACTACTCTAAGCCTCGGCCACACTGGGAAGCGCGCGGCGGCTGCGTTACCTGTTGTTTTTTATTTCGGCGTCCGTGTTAACAGGTTAGAGCAGCCACACTGCCCGGCTCAGCTGCGTGTCAGCTGCGTCTCTTCTACAGATTTGAAGTCTCGCATATTTTTGACATTTCCTGCTTTCATTTAAAAATAAAAGCCCTAAAGTGTTTTTTTTCTGTGGACAGAATTCCTTCATTTGTTAACATGAGGCTTTTATTCTGAAATATGTGCCGGACAGTGTTGTAGAACATGCAGTGACTTGCAGAGCTCCATGTATGAATAACGTACAGGGTTTTAATTGTGGATTATTACTATAATTTACTTATTACCACACGTTTCTCAACCTTTCTCTGTCTAAAATAAATATAAATGAGATTTATAATGAAATGAAATGGCCATTAAAAGGCAAACTCTATGTAGAAAGAAAGAGCTGACAGCAGCAGCTGAAACGCAGCTGGTGTGAACACCCGAGGCGTGAATCACGCAGCCACTGCGGGACACCCTAATAGATCCCACGAAATCTTACACACACGGAACCTTTAAACTGCTCTTGTTGTGTCACATGAATTTAATGGTGAACTAACATTATTGATTATCTGATCTGTCCGTCATTTCCTTGATTAATTGTTTGGTCTATAAAATGTCACAAAATAATCATGTTATTAATTTCCCACAGGCCAAGATAACATCTTCAACTTCTTAATCCTTACCCCTTTCTCTGTCATACTAGGAACGTATTTTTGCTGCAAATGATGTAATTCCCCCACATGGATCAATAAGTAACTTACTAAAAAAAATTATCGCCAAGAAAAAATTGCTTATCAGGGAATATTCAGATGAAGCTGAGCAGGAATACTGGCACTTGTTTCCCCATGTTTGCAGTTTGTCCGATGAATGACGACTCATTCTTACATGAGGAAGTTGTGTGTGTGTGTGTGTGTGTGTGTGTGTTGCTGCAGTCAGCAGAAACGTGCTCCAGCTTGTGCACGGTACGGTGTAAAGTGTCCCGTATTTAAGACGTTTCCAGGCATTGGTTTCTTGATTTGAGATATTTCTTGTCGAGGCAGACCAAGCTGTGGTAGCAACTGTGGGGCACACAAATTATACACACCTGTGTGTCCTGTAAGCCGCCCACATCAGAGGAGTCATGCCGTTCTGATCCATCATGTCCACATCCTGATGGAGAGGAAAGATGCAATCAAAAAAACTGAGAAGAGAGAGGTGGAGAAGAGAAGCAATAGGACTCCCCCTACTGGAGAGAACTGGTACAAAATGCTTTCAAAACACAGACTTATCCCCAGGTAACAAAACCCAAATGACACAAACACAAACAGGAAAAACAGATGCTATGACGTTCCTATCTTAGCAATTACTACCTCTGTTTTTAAAAAGGATCGTGGTGGACCACAGTAATCATTCTATAGATGAAGATGCTGTTGTAAAAAGGGACGTTTTTATACATTTTAAGATGATTTTCTTCCTGACAAATGAGCTGCAGCGTTAGCGTTTCCTACCTGTCCTTTGGCGATAAGGTAGGCCACGATGGAGGTGTGGCCGAACTGCGCGGCCAGGTGAACGCAGCTGCATCCCTCGCCGTCGATCAAAGATGGGTCTGCGCCGTATTTCATGAGCTGCACCACCATGGATAGGTGGCCTTGTCTGGGAGAAGGTGGACGCAAAAACAAACGTTTGAGCTTTGGGTGAACGTATTTCATGTCTTTAAGCTGCAGAATGGTTTACAGTTTGGTGAAAATAGCCACTAACACGCAGGAACAAATAACTCCAGTGTTTCAGAAGTTAGGAGTGGAGAAAGGCCAGAGCCATTCTCACTTGATCACCCTCTTAGATGCTGAGTGGGTGACAAACAGTCCAAAGATCAGGGTCTCATTTACTCCCACTGCTATTAAACTGCTGTATTTGCTCGAAATGATGTAGCACGATATTGAGAGACTGACTCCCTGTCTCCATGGTGTAGCGGGGTGATGTGTTATATGCTTTATTGCATACAGTATATTGAGTTTTTAAAATGTATTTTTTATGACTAACCCTGTCTGCAATGTAAACCTCCCCCTACAGGACTATAAAGATGTGAGAGAAACTGGTAAAAATGAGATGAAATTCATTGTTGTAGTTTTATTTCATTGCCTAAAGCTGTGTTCAGACCAAAAACGAAGCAACATTTTTGCCTTGGACCGCCGGTATCATTTGTGTTCATTTGCACTAGACGCACCGGAGAGGAGAAGGAGCTCGTCTCCATAGATACCAACAACTTTCCGCCATCAGCCATGGAAGAAATACCCGCCGTTACTGCTTTGTACATGTTGTGGAAGTCCCAGATATGTCGGAAAACCAAACCCTGTCGTGTCTGGGTTCATAACTACGGCATAAATACGGCAGCGACGTTGTTGTTTATACCATAAACAGTCTGTGGTTTATACACACTCTGGACAAATACGATGTACTATCGTAGATCTGGGTGACCAGACGGCTACAATATTCTTTTCCTCCATTTCTGATTCAACAACGTCAGGACACCCAGCACTTTGTGTCTAAATGGCTGAGGTCAAACAGACGCAGGAGGCTGGGGGCTTTTAAAGGTCATTGGCAGGTGGAGGGGGGTAGAGCGTGACACATGACTCCTGAGTGTCTGTGCACCAGCGATGGTGTGGATGCCTGTTGTCAAATCTATCAATAATTTAGGACGAGAGCGCTTCATGACCCCCCTGGTAGAGGCGGGTTGGGTCTCATGTGACCTGTCCCCTTCTCACCAGCTACAGTACGACTGAGTGATCGTTACATAGAGGACATACACCAATCAGCCATAATATTAGGACAGCATGGGCACTCTGACCGGTCTGCGGCTACGCAGCCCCATACGCAACAAACTGCTCCTCACTGTGTGTTCTGACACCTTTCTATCGGAACCAGCATTAACTTTTTGAGCAATTTGAGCTCCAGTAGCTCTTCTATTGGATCGGACAACACGGGCTAGCCTTCGCTCATGTGCATCAATGAGCCTCGGGTCTGACCCTGTCGCCGGTTCACCGGTTTTCCTTCCTTGGACCACTTTGACCACTTTGACCGAGAACATCCCACAAGAGCTGCAGTTCTGGAGATGCTGTGACCCAGTCGTCTAGCCAGCACTATCTGGCCCTTGTCAAAGTCGCTCACATCCTTACACTGGCTAATCTTTTCTGCTTCCAACACATCAACTTCAAAATGTTCACTTGCTGTCTAATATATCCCCCCCACTGCCAGATGCCATTGTAACAAGATAGTGTTCTTAATGTTATGGCTGATCGGTGTATATAAAGGCTCTGTGGATTACATGAGTACCACCAAATGGCAGATATGCTACCTGTGGTCAGTATGCGTTACCTGGTGGCCCAGTGCAGAGGCGTGGAGTTGAGATCTCCTCCCAGCTGATCCACTACAGCTCCCTTTGATATGTAGTACCTGCACAAACAAACACAATCATCAGGTGAAACTTTACACGGCATCCACTCATAAATCTGATCTCACTTTGATTGTCTAATCTAGCTGCCTAACTGGTTTAAACCACAACGGAGAGATTGTTGGCTGTTCCTGACCTGACGCCCATAAAGACTAAACACAGTATGCAACACCAAGCCAAAAAACGTTCTCAACAAAACGAGATCCTGAAGTTGCACTGCAGCTGGTGTGAAAAGTGGAGTAAGAGTTAATGGTTAGGTCGGTCATTACAAGTAATTTGAAAACGTCATTTTGTAAACTAAACAATTAGTTAATTATTTGAGAAAATAACCAATAATGACAACCATCTTTGGTTGCATTCCTCGCTAAATTTGCATTAACGACTTTTTTCACTGAGCGACCTGAATCAAGCTAGGTCATCTGAGTGTGCGGCTAGAAAACAGGGCCACTCTTTCCCTCTGATGGGGGTAAAGAGCTCAGTGGAAACAAGTACAAGAAGGTACACCAGAAAAGCTGTGCAAGCAAAGAAAACAGTGTCAAAAATGGGTATGCTGGCTGAGCACACTTCTTTTTCCAGTCATGGTATTTCAGTATTTCAAACTCACACTTAGGAACTGACCAGTGCAACCGCATATTTCCAGCCAGTCCTCGGATTCAGACTCACAACCATCCAACCGCTCTAACCTCTTTGGTACCGTGCCACCACCAGCGTCACACAAAAACATGATTGGACTCACTTGACCAAATCTATCCTGTTGTTGATGGCGGCCCAGTGGAGGAGTGTTACGTTTTCTTTGTCTGGCTGCCGAACATCGAAGCCCGCCTCCACCAACTCCCTGCAGCGCTCGAAGATGCCGTACCTGAGGAAGAGGGGCGGAGAGGGATTAAATTCTCCTCATACACAAACACAGATAAACACAGGGTTAGATGCATAAAACCTAGACACACTGACAAAACACACACACAGACATCTTAAAAAAACAGATACTCAGACCCAAACAAGACACCCACACTGTGACATGACTTGACACTGGGTTGTCTTTAAGCAGATATTCCTAACCTCAAATCAAAACAACATAAATCTCTTGTTGCAGATGTAACATCCCACACAAAGCTTACGTTGTCTTATCAGGAAGACATTTCCACATTTCTCCTCCTGTTCAAAATGCACCTTAGAGGCAGATTTGTCAAGTACTTCATACTTATCAACATGGGAGTATGCATATGTATGTATATATGTATTACTTGATTCATAAGAATTGCGATTCTACAAGTATTGCGATTCGATATTATGATATATTTTGATTTTTATTAACTTTTTTAACACTACATTTGACACTAGACACTGGACTTTTACTTTAATACAGTAAAAATGTTTGATTTTCAGCATGTATGTAGTCAGAGATGACCTGAAGTCAAATATATCAGTCATTGTCAGGCACTATTTATAAAAATAAAAATAAAAAAATAAAACAATAATAGACATTTCCCTCACAAATTAGTGGTATTTACTATCTAACATGTCATGTTTTATACTTCTGGTGAATATAATCCAATCAATCTCATTTCCATATATGTATTTTGTATATACAGTTCCCTTTGTTAACACCTTATTTTGAAAACCGGAGGTAGTACCACGTGTATATTTCCTCTAACTTCTCCAAGTCCGTCTCTAGCTCTCCGACGTTTTCTACTTTCTCACTTTGGCTAGCTTCAGCTTTATTTTTCTCAAAACGGACATGACGTCACGTTACTCAGACGACAAAAATAAAAGCGGTAACTTCCTTCTACCTTCGCATTGACTCAAATGAAGCAATTAAATCGATTCAGGTGTTAAAAAAAATCAATAACAAAATCCTACAAAAGAAATCGTGATACACTGGTGAACCCCTTAATATGCACACATATTATCCACTCACTGTGTGGCTTTGACGATGTCCCAGGTGCTGTAGTCATCCACATGGTTCTTACGGCTGACATTCTCGGTGTAGCCGTGGTTGTAATGACTCTGGGGTTTGATTTCCTGAAAAGAAAAGAGGGAGGACAAGAGACACAGACATTAAAATAAGTCGTTAAAGGTCATGCTGCTTTATTAGATCATGAGCATTATGTTGCAACACCCCAAAATGCACTGGCACATGGGGTGCAGCCGTGGGAGTGTATTCTGTACTTCATTTATGATATATATATATATATACACTGTATATGTAATCTTTTTCACAATATTGATATATTTTCTGGAAATTCAATTGCAAAATTGTTGACATAAGTATCCTGCAATGCCAAAAAGCAGACCTGCTGATTGATATTCAACATTCCCCATAATGGTTTGGCTGCAACAATGACTTCATTAATCGATTAGTTAATCAACAGAAAACTAATAACCATTTTGATAACGGATTCATTGTTGCAAAAATGCTTTTCAAAAATGAGCTTTTCAACTCCAAAAAAGGCAGATAACCACAGGTTCCCGTTCATTTTGGACATTTTTGATGTGATATTTAAACAAACCGTCTGTCAACAAGGAAATAAAAGCCTCTTGTCTACAGACCGGTCTCTTGAGAGAGCTCCAGCCAGCTCATAGAGGGGTCTGTGAAGCGTGACCTGCCGGCTGGCGAGGTAGCTGCAGTTTGTGCAGCTTCTGAACTCCTAAAACGTCGGCGCAAATGTTTGATTCGCCACCTAATATCGTAAAACTGCCAATATTTAAAATCTACACAGTTGATTTCTCACCTCAAAAATGTTCAGAAGTGAGTTTAGTGATGAAATAGCTACGAAAAAAAAGAAAGAAAAAAAAAGCAGTTTTTGGCCATTGTTGTTGTGACCATAGTGCCGTTCCAGCGCTTTGCATATGTGGGATACAGTAGGCGAGGTAGACTGGTCCGATGCATACTGGAGATTTTTTCCAAATCAGTATGGCTCTCCACAGGTGTGTGTGTGTAGACAGGCTATCTGACATGTCAACTCATGTGTAACACCATTGTTTACTGCTGAATGGCACAGCAATGATTGCTGGAACTTAGCTATCTTTAATGATATTCGTTCCACCTGTGCTTTTTTTCTTCTATCAAGAAGAATTTCAGTTAGCAAGATTTATGCAGAGAGCAAAATAACATTATAGGACAAGATGTACCGGCTTGACTGAACTACTGGATGTAGCCCCCCGGTGATGGCCTTGCTCCATTCACTCCAATAATTGATCACGGTATTATAAAGTGGTAAATAAAGGGCTGCAGGGCAAAGACAATAAAAAAAAAGACAGGCTTGTCTGGTCCTGTTGCTGCTGAAGAGCTAATCTGTCAGCCAGATGTGGCAACTCGCATTCAATTAGCCTCCATAGTAACGTCATGGCAACTACAATTATCCTACATCACCCGGAAACAGGGACCTGCGTGGTAAACACAGAGCACCCACAGAGCCTTTTGTCATTCTGACTTTGTGAACGAAAGCTGAAGTGAATGTTGAACCGATTTACTGTCACAGAGAAGAAAAAAAAGTGACTGAGTTTTGTTGTATTTACTAAAACTCAAATAAAATTGAGAGGACGGAAATAACAATTCTGTCAGCACACTGACAGCTGTTGTTGCCTGTTGGGCTGCAGTTTGCCATGTTATGATTTTAGCACATGTTTTATGCTAAATGCAGTACCTGTGAGGGTTTCTGGACAATATCTGTCATTGTTTTGTGTTGTTAATTGATTTCCAATAATAAATATGCACATAGATTTGTATAAAGCAGCGTATTTGTCCACTCACATGTTGGTAAGAGTATTTAATACTTTACAAAACTCCCTTTAAGGTACATTTTGAACAGATAAAATGTTTTGATTAATTTGCGATTAATCACAATTAACTATTTTAATTAATTATTATTTATATATATATATTATTTAAATTATATTATTATTAATTAATAATATTAATAATATTAAAATAGAATAATGACATGGCATTATATTTAGCAATACCAGCTGCATAATTGGCCAGTTATGGTAATCAAGACAAGCTGCAGTTTTCTTGTAAACTAACAAAAAAATATGTTTATATTCAGTGTTACTCACTAAAACACATGGTGTGTCTTTCTTAAAAGTTTGAAACATGCATTTATACATCCGTGTTTACTAGCAAGCAGTCCTATTCTCTCCTGCTTTCTTCTTTCGTGCCTCAAAAAGGGGACTCCCTCATGGGAAAAACTGCTCCATAGCACTACTAAAAGACTGGCTACAGCTTTTCAACACATTGTTAATTATGTAACTTATGAATAAAAAAAAAATTCAATATAAAAACAATTAATATGGGTCAATAAATTGCAACAAATTCAGATCAGAGAGTAAATCAGCCTGAGGAGGAGGATGAAGGGGGTGATTTTTAAGGTGTCAAAGGAGGCGTTCGCACTTTTCACAGCCACGTTTTTGCTCATTTGCAAACGCCACTACTGCTATTCAGAGTAGTTTAAGTAGTGAAAGTAACTCAAACATGATCGTGACTGTGCTGAGCTGTTTCGCTATGACAGACTGTCAAACAGAAGCCCAGAAAAACTCCAGAACTCAAAGTTTCTTCCTTCATCTGGATATTCAATTGAGGGAAACGGTTTCCCCGTCGTTCCGGGGGACGGGGGAAGATGGCCATGGCTCTAAACCAGTGGTCTCAAACTCAATTTACCTGGGGGCCGCTGGAGGCAGAGTCTGGGTGAGGCTGGGCCGCATCAGGTATTCCACAAAAAAAGCTTTGTTAAAAAACAATCTTCTCAAACGTCATTATTAACAGTTCTTTAACTTGAATGGGTTCTTCTGAACATGAACTGTCCTGAACATTAATGGAACATTGAAGAACATGAACGGTTCTTCTGAACATGGCCTCTATTGCGTCTCCCACTTTTCCTGAAATTGTCTGTGCTCGTCACCAACCTTTCTCTTCACTGCAGGCTTTGAAAAAGACATGATTGGGGCTGTGTGACAAGATATATATTCATTCCACTTGGTGTCACTCCGCAATAAAGTTGTGCCTGCTGTGTTTGTGTTGCTCTGCAATTACACCACCAAACCGCTAGTTGGCGGCGGCGTCTCTATGAGTTTCCTTCTTCTTCTTGTACTACAAACAGAAACTGAGCGGAGTTGGAGCTAATAACTGTTGAACCACAGAACTTTTACTGACATTACTGCAACGCCGAAAAGAGAAAATATATCTGAGTGGATTTGTGTGAACAAACATTGAAAAGATGGAGGCAGAGAGAAGTAGAACTTTCTGTGGTTGTCCGGGGTCCTGGCCGCTCAGCATCGCTGAGAGACTGGACCAATCACAGCTGTTGCGGTCTGCGTCGCCGCGACGTGTAGTTACATTTCTGGAGAGGTGCACGTCAGGCTACGGCGTCGATTCAACGCAGAAGTATAAATCAAGCTTTAATCAAGCTTATGCGATGTTACACGGGCGCCGCCACAGTTGTTGTGAAATGTTTCTCTGCTTGCATCAAGCCCGGCCGATTGCCCGTCCCCGGGAGCCATATACCCCACTGTGATTGGTAGGTTCGTTCAGCTCGGGCTCGCGCAACAAAGGGACCTTCAACGGCAAACTGCCATTCACATAAAACTCGCGGGCCGAGGGCGCCTGGTTAGCTCAGTTGGTAGAGCGGGCGCCCATGTAACAAGACTTGGTCCTGACCGCGGCGGCCCGGGTTCGAATCCGGCCTGTGGCCCTTTCCGCATCCACTCTCTCTCTCCCCCCTTTCCAAGACTCTATCCACTGTCCTGTCAATAAAAATGAAAAAATGCCCCCAAAAAAAACTTTATAAAAAAAAAAAAAATTTGCGGGCCGCACTAACATTAAACTTTCATATCAAGGTGGGGGCCACAAAATATCGTCTTGCGGGCCGCAATTGGCCCGCGGGCCGCGAGTTTGAGACCCCTGCTCTAAACCCTCAGACAGCAGCTGTTAAATCACTTTCACCATCTCAACCTTCCATGGAGATAACCTTTGACCTCTTACCAGTCCCAGCAGCCACACTCCCTCTGTTCATTCCCTCCTGTCATCTAAAAAGCTGAGGATGGCATTTGTGACTGTAGTGATAATTGCAGCCTGACATGTGCATGGACTCTCCATTATCGGATTTCGCGCTAGTATGAACAAAGCTTTACTTGCCCCAAAACTGCATGTGATTATCATAAAGTGGGCATGTCTGTAAAGGGGAGACTCGTGGGTACCCATAGAACCCATTTACATTCACATATCTGGAGGTCAGAGGTCAAGGGACCACTTTGAAAATGGCCATGACAGTTTGGGTCGTTATTTAACCTCCTTCGCGACAAGCTATGACATAGTTGGTACCAATGGATTCCTTAGGTTTTCTAGTTTCATATGATGCCAGAGGAACCTGTTATTTTTCACAGATTGCCTGTCTTATGCACTAATGTCAGGATATAGTGACAGTTATATAAATATAACTTTTTATCATATTTGCTCAAAGTTACCGACTGCAGCTTTAGTGATATACCTGCTTACTGGTGATGCATACAACAAAAAGGCAGGCAGCAGTGATGATGCTGCCAATTAAACACATTATCCATGTCAGACTAAGCATTGATTTTAGGTTGGAACCTCATCTGTTAGGTGAGGCGGCAGGCTTGGCTTTTGTCAATGGAACAGGTCAGTGGGACATATGGCATTGGCAGCCACTCCTTGGGGGAGTGGAGGTCACGTGCCTTGAGCTAAAAATGTTACACAGCACCACCACGAAAACAAACAGCAAAAAAAAAAATTTGCAAAAATTGCACTGTTGTGGTGTTTTTCCTCTTGCTGGCTGTAGCAATAACTCATAATCTGATTTAATCTGAAATGAGAGCCATTTCGAGTGACTAATTCAATATCCAAGGCACAGTTTACATCGGGAGGAAGCAGAGGGGAAACACTATTTATATAAGGGAATTAATGGGATTGCTCCAAACAGAATTTTCCACTTTGAAGTATCAAATCAAATAACTGAGCAGGTGCCCTACCTTTATGTGCCATATATGCAAGAACACTCATTTGCATTTTCAAATGAGATCGGAGGAAATGTTTGTATTCGACATGTTGAAAATAAACAGGTCCATGGTTGTTCTGAGAGTGCAGCTAAACTTCTGATGCTCTAATTCAGGTGCCTCATACATTCAGTCTCACCACACTCTACCCAATGACCCAGATTCAAAGCAGCACCCTGCTGAACAACTTTAAGCCAAGCCTGTATAGGCATGCAGGAAAATAAACAACATTTATGATGAAGCTACCACTGTCGGTCATATTCCTTCAATATGACAAGTAGATGTGGAGCCAAAAGGTCATTTAGTGAATGATTTAAAGAAGCTGGAGGTTGTAGAATTCTAAATTCATGGCAGGCAGTTTACCTCTTGCAAGACAGGTGAAAAATAAACTTTGGACAAGGCGCAAGCAGTCTTGTATATAAAGTGTCAACAAAATGCCACATACTGTTTTTTCTGTAATGCACAATTTGATTGCATTTAAAAACACAACAGGGGCCAACTGCATAAAAATGTGTGTATTAAACATCAGCGAACAATAAGCAGCCACCGTTCTCTGCCTGTGTTTTTGTATCTGTATGCAATATCACGCACTGGCTCAGCGTCCGACACTGAATCCAGACAGACAAGACTTCTCCGCTAAGTTCATCTGAGGCCTCTCACTCAGACTTCCCAGTCCGGTCGAGCTGTGACATCCAGACAGGCAAACAAAGGAAGGAATCACTAACATTCATTGTGTCAAGGGGAACAGAGAATGGATGGTAATTGCATTTCCATTAATTAAGGAAATCCCTCTCTCTAGTAAACCTGAACTGAAAGGGTCTACGAGGAAAGATCTTCAAGGACTAACAGCAGCTGATTGTGTCAGTCTACATCTGAATGTTTATAGTGCCACAGAGAGGAGGCATTTTATCTATAACACAGAGGAAAACCCTCAGTTTAAATGCAAATGTGTAGAGGACAAGGTGTGCACACATGTAGGACCAATTACCTTGTGTAAACTGATCAATAAAATGTATTTGAGATTTGCATTTCATCCATATAGGAAAGGCTGTTATCTGTGATGACTTAAATGTGTGTGTTTAGTTTTCAGAACACACTGACAAATGTTGATGTGTAACGCCTTGCTCGAGTCTGTTTGGCCGGTCTGGAATAAATCCCCCTGAGTCCTGACTATACAGCTACAGGGTCTACTTAGCATATTTTACGTGTTCAACTAGTGTTTGACAAAGTCATGAGACTGCTGTCACAGTCTTCAATTGTAGTTCCATAAACAGAACTGCCAAACTGCAAAAATTAGAGAGAAACATAACTGAGGGGAACCAGTGTGCAACATTTAGGGGGATCTAATGGCAGAAATGGAATATAACATTAATAAGTATGTTTTCTTTAGTTTATAATCACCTGAAAATAAGAATTGTTGTGTTTTCGTTACCTTAGAATGAGCCGCTTCTATCTACATAGGGAGGGATTCCTCTCTTCACCGAGCTGGCCACCACGTTTCTACAGTAGCACAGGACGGACACACCAAACACTAGCTCTAGAAAAGGCCCACTCACGTTTTCGTGTCTTTGTGTCGGCCACTGTAGTTCTCCTTCACGCTTGTCACACGGTAGAAGTTTCAGTTGGTTGCAATTTGCATGTTTCAGCTCTTTCAACATCATCAACTTTCACTTTCTCTACTTGCTGGTCTCTCTTTGTCTCATTATTTTTAGAGAAGTCAGGTTGCAGGTAAATGACATTTGTATGTAAATAATAACTTTAAATCAAACGATCAATCCTTACAGAGACATTGGTTCACTAAAGCCAAGTAAAGTCCAACTGCATTCAACTTTAGGTTGGGAGGGGTGTTAGATGACATATGTTGACCAATTAAGAGGGCTGCAACTAAAGATTTTTTTCATTGTCGATTAATCTGTTGATTATTCTCTCGGTTAAGCGATTAGTTGTTTGGTTTATAAAATGTCAGAAAACGGTGAAAAATGTCAATCAGTGTCAAACCGAAGATGACATCCACAAATGTCTTGTTTTGTCCACAACTCAAAGACATTCAGTTTATTGTCATAGAGGAGTAAAGAAACCAGGAAACATCCACATTAACAAAACAAGGCCTAATCTCTAGTCATAATCAACAGACTATAAGATAAAGAAATGGAGGATAACATTTACAAACTAGTCTTCCATTCACTCTCTGATTCTTCTTCCTTTGTGCAAATCAAACTGACAAAAACACCAGAATAACATACAGTGCTCTTATGGACCACATTTTCCCATTATGGGGTCACGTATCAACTGAGAATACCACAGTCTATTTGTGGCCATTTCACTGCTCAGGATGTAGCAACAATACCACTGAAGTTCCTTATTGGCATTATGTGTGAACAAATCTATTACATTCAGTTTTTTAATCAAACCTTTTGGCTCAACATGAGACAAAATGGCTACTAGATGTTCGAGACACTCTCACATTACATTAGTACATCACTACATCCATTTAAACCTATTTTCACTATGTATATTAACTCATCTTCTGGACTCACCGGACATTATAGACACAAATCATTTGCACTGCACACTGCCAGGATTATCAGTTACTGACCAAGCTTGAAGGTAAATTAGCCCACTTGACCTGCTGGCTGCAAACCAGACAAGCAAAACAAGACTGCAGGGAGAAAAGCTAGCCAACTATCACTGAGACAATCTATTGTATGTGACGGAGCGCTTCCTGATGATTAGATTACCTGCTGAGCAAAGATAATAACAACCGATATAACCAGGCTATGTTCAAGATGCAAAACATAAACCTACCTCTACCCAGAGCCATGGAATATATTAATGCATCTGTAGCCAAGTACAGCAATATATACTTGTGATGTAGAATAAAAAGAGGTGAATATACAGCTTCTGATTTGTAATGTTAACAACAGCCTATGAACTCTATCCTCATTCAAGTGTCATGTGACTGTGGTAGCTGTGGTAAATGTTGGGTAACTTTGGACATAAACCTACAACCATAGACTTAATTGGTACATCTATTATTCATTTATTTTTTTTGTTATGTTGTGTAGTCTTAAATTGTGTGAACTTATAGGCGCAAATGGCAAATAAAACTCTTGAATCTTGGATATACCCATATATACACTTGAATATACCTATATATAAACTTGAATCTACCCATATACACTTGAATATACCCATAAATAAACCCATATACACTTGAATAAACCCATAAATATACCCATATACACTTGAATATACCCATAAATATACCCATATAAACTTGAATCTACCCATATACACTTGAATATAAACATGTACACTTGAATATACCCATAAATATACCCATATACACTTGGAATATACCCATATACACTTAAAAATACCCATATATACTTGAATAAACCCATATACACTTGAATATACACTTGAATATACCCATATACACTTGAAAAACCCATATACACTTGAATATACCCATATACACTTGAATATACCCATTTACACTTGAATATACCCATAAATATACCCATATACACTTGAATAAACCCATATACACTTGAATATACCCATAAATATACCCATATACACTTGAATAAACCCATATACACTTGAATATACCCATAAATAAACCCATTTACACTTGAATAAACCCATATACACTTGAATATACCCATAAATATACCCATATACACTTGAATATACCCATAAATATACCCATATACACTTGAATATACCAATAAATATACCTATATACACTTGAATAAACCCATATACACTTGAATATACCCATAAATATACCCATATACACTTGAATATACCCATATACACTTGAATAAACCCATATACACTTGAATATACCCATAAATATACCTATATACACTTGAATATACCCATATACACATGAATATACCCATAAATATACCTATATACACTTGAATATACCCATAAATATACCCATATACACTTGAATATACCCATAAATATACCCATATACACTTGAATAAACCCATATACACTTGAATATACCCAGATACACTTGAATATACCCATATACACTTGACCCCAATGTGCATCCCCGCAGCTATACTGTATACCAGCCAGTTTAGCTGCAAAGCTAACGTCGTATGACTGCAAGGATTAAGCTTTAACGTGACTTTCTCTCCATTAAGCACACAGCTGACAGTGTTGTTTACTAGCTGCACGGCTGAAACCCCAGCTAGCTTCATGTGAACAGGAACATCTGGTCCAGTGTTTGGATGCTCTGCTGCAGCAGGATGGGGAGCTAGCATTAGCATGTTAGCATCGTTAGCATTCTTAGCATCGTGCTAACCCCCCAGCGGTGGTGTTGCAGCGGGCATCGGGAGTTTAACACGGTGGAAACACACAGACAGCCGAGCAGAGACTGGTGTAACGTGTTTAGTTTGTGTTCGTGTGTCCGTGTGAGTGAGTGTGAGGTGTTAGAGACTGTACCTCTGGATGGAGAATAGGGACGCAGCCAGCTTCTTTCTCATACTCCTCCATAGCGTCCGCCATCTTGCTGCTGAGGTTCGCTGTGCATTCTGGGAAACGAGAGTGTGTGTGTGTAGGGGAGGGGGAAGCAAACAGAGGAGGAAGAGGAGAGGAGAGAGGAGAGGAGAGAGGAGGAGAGAGGAGGAGAGGAGAGAGGAGGAGGAGAGAAGAGGAGGAGAGGAGAGAGGAGGAGAGAGGAGGAGGAGAGGAGAGAGGAGGAGGAGAGAAGAGGAGGAGAGAAGAGGAGGAGAGAGGAGAGAGGAGAGGAGAGAAGAGGAGAAGAGGAGGAGAGGAGAGAGGAGAGAAGAGGAGGAGAGGAGAGAGGAGAGGAGAGAAGAGGAGAAGAGGAGGAGAGGAGAGAGGAGAGAAGAGGAGGAGAGGAGAGAGGAGAGAGGAGAGAGGAGGAGAGAGGAGAGAGGAGAGAGGAGAGAGGAGAGAGGAGAGAAGAGGAGGAGAGGAGAGAGGAGAGAGGAGAAGAGAGAGGAGAGAGGAGAGAGGAGAGAGGAGGAGAGGAGAGAGGAGAGAAGAGGAGGAGAGGAGAGAGGAGGAGGAGAGAAGAGGAGGAGAGAAGAGGAGGAGAGAGGAGAAGAGGAGGAGAGGAGAGAGGAGAAGAGAGAGGAGAGGAGAGAGGAGGAGAGGAGAGAGGAGGAGAGGAGAGAGGAGGAGAGAGGAGAGAAGAGGAGGAGAGAGGAGGAGGAGAGAGGAGAGGAGGAGGAGAGAGGAGGAGAGGAGGAGAGAGGAGAGAGGAGAAGAGAGAGGAGGAGAGAGGAGAGAGGAGGAGGAGAAGGAGGAGAGGAGAGAGGAGGAGGAGAGAGGAGGAGGGAGGAGAGAGGAGGAGGAGGAGGAGAGAGGAGAGAGGAGAGAGGAGGAGGGGAGAAGGGGAGGAGAGTGGAGAGAGGAGAGAGGAGGAGGAGGAGGAAAGAGAAGAGAGGAGGAGGAGGAGAGGAGGAGAGAGGAGGAGGAGGAAAGAGAAGAGAGGAGGAGGAGGAGAGGAGGAGGAGGAGAGAAGGGGAGGAGAGTGGAGAGAGGAGAGAGGAGGAGGAGAAGAGAGAGGAGAGAGGAGAGAGGAGAGAGGAGGAGAGGAGAGAGGAGGAGAGGAGAAGAGGAGAAGAGAGAGGAGAGAGGAGAGAGGAGGAGGAGAGAGGAGAGAGGAGAGAGAGGAGGAGGAGGAGAGAGGAGGAGAGGAGAGAGGAGGAGGAGGAGAGAGGAGGAGAGGAGAGAGGAGGAGGAGAGGAGGAGGATGAGAGATGAGGAGGAGGAGGAGAGAGAAGAGAGGAGGCGGAGGTGGAGGAGCGAGGAGAGAGGAGGAGGAGGAGAGAAGAGGAGGAGAGAGGAGAGAGGAGGAGAGGAGAGAGGAGGAGGAGGAGAGAGGAGGAGCGAGGAGAGAGGAGAGAGGAGGAGCGAGGAGGAGGAGCAAGGAAAGAGGAAGAGGACAAACAAATGTTTACATTTTCATTTTTATTTATCATTGTTGTAGGTCTATGGTACGACGGTATGACGGAGTATTAGGGCCACATTGAGAAAAAAAAATTAATCTGAGAGAATAGTCATAAATTTAAGAGAAAAAAAACGCAGTATTATGAGAATAAAGTCATAACATTATAAAGTAGTAATTTTAGTGTTACATTCAATTAGACATTAGAATTGCAATATCTGTCATAAAAACAACATATTTTATATATTTTTTTTGTGTATGAAGACTGAGATCTATGGTTACTGTCTAAATTGTTCAGGATGTAGAGAAAATAAGGAAATCCCCTATTTTTAGAAAGTGTTTATATATCAATATTTACAATGATTCACAAAGCTTGATCAAAATGAATTTAAATGTCTTTAAAAAATATTATAGAATTATTAAAAAGAAAATGAATGTTATTGTAATGTTGCGGTGAGGACATTTAGTATAAGAAAAAGTGATGAAAACCATAGAAAATAAACATGTTACAGATTAAAATCTTAACCACTATATGTCATTTTTGTGCACCTGTTTATATCTATTACACACTCTGATTGCAAAATTCATAGAGGAAGATTTTTTCATTTTAATTTAAAGAGTCAAAAGTGACTGTGGTCTCAGAAACACCCAAGAAGAGTAGAAGCAGCCAATGGAAAGCAGCATTGCAGTGACTGATTTGTGCCTCTAGATGTTCTCCATGTCCCATCATCACACTCTGCTGAACCTAAACCTCCACCAGCCACTGGATGTCACTCTCTACCCAAACATGCATGCATGCAGTGTCCAATGACTGAAGACAACTGTAAGAATCATGTACAGTTTATAAACCTACAGATTGTTTTTTCAGTGTGCCTCCAATATTATCATAAGAGCTAATAAAATGTACATCTGTGATAACATCCAAGAGCATGTTAAAGCAAGTTTAATATGACTCCCAGAAGCATGCTGGTATACTATTTATGTGATGTTTCACCCCACATACACAAAATAATTCAGCAAATGTATTTTCTTACACTTATTACTTGAATTACTGTATTTAATATATGAATTGCACACATGAATTTACCCAGAGAAGAGGCCCATGATGCTCATCCCTTGACATGACATGCCTACATCAACATTGCATAACTAAATGATCTCTGGTATCACACATTCAGTTGGACTGCGTTTGAAGCCAAAGTGGACTGGACTGATCACATGTTTATGATGCCCTGTCCAGCCAGGCAAATCAGATGATCACCGAGCAGATATAAAGGAGGAAGTCTCCTGTTGTTGCATCAAGTAACCCCCTATTACAAATCACAGACAGGATGTGGAGAGTTTGGCTTACAAAATAAAGTCAGGACCAGAGCATTGGTACCAAAATAGAACTATATTGTAGAAGGAAAATTACTTCTACTACCATTATTAATACTACCACCAGTTCCAATAAGAATATATACACACTCTTATGAACACAGGAGGGGGCAAATATGCTGCTTTATGCAAATGTTATGTATATATTTATTATTGGAAATCATATTTTATATACTAGATTATCATAAAGTTGGCATGTCTGTAAAGGGGAGACGTGTGGGTACCCATAGAACCCATTTACATTCACATATCTGGAGGTCAGAGGTCAAGGGACCCCTTTGAAAATGGCCATGCCAGTTTTTCTTCGCCAAAATTTAGCGTAAGTTTGAAGTGTTATTTTGCCTCCTCCCCGGCAAGCTAGTATGACATGGTTGGTACTGATGGATTCCTTAGGTTTTTTTGTTTGTTTGATATTGTGGAGGAAGTTATGAGAGCAATTAATTGGTGACTAAAGAATTTGACCGGAGACCCAAGAATGACTTACAGTGGAGGTTTTTATTATGTCTTGAATTCAAGGAGTGTTCATAACAGTATTAACTACTGTGCAATCAATTTGCAATTAATCGCGACTAACTATGGACAATCATTTTCTTATCATTTAATTTTTAACCATTTTCATTCACATATCTTGAGGTCAGGGGTCAAGTGACCCCTTTGATCAGGTATGCCAGTATCAGGTATACACTAGGAATTTGCTTCGGTTTGTTGGTGCAATAAGCAGTAAAAATAACAATAGAATAATTAAAAATGTTAGAATAAAATAAGGATTAAAAAAAATTAAATGTTACCAATATACAATATAATACTGCAAATTTCCCCACTGTGGGACTAATAAAATGAATATCTCATCTTATATAAACTATAAACAAAAAATAAACATAGTACAAACAGATAGTGCAAATATTGCCCGTGTGCAACAATCAATTAAATAACAATGAAAAAGCACAATATTATGACTAAAATACAGTTATTGCATGAACAGAAAGATACTGCTTTAAAATATTTGTTTTATGTGTGTTTTACTTTGAAATTTTTAACCGGAAGTAGAGTGCATTCTGGTTGACTTGACCTTTTGTCCACTCTACCAACCCTCCAACCCTC
Source organism: Sebastes fasciatus (assembly GCF_043250625.1). NCBI lineage: Eukaryota > Metazoa > Chordata > Actinopteri > Perciformes > Sebastidae > Sebastes > Sebastes fasciatus. The sequence continues at coordinate 3,609,574 of NC_133817.1, read as the reverse complement.
CAACCCATGACAGAAACGAGTAGGCGGGCTAGTGGATCACAAGTTGTTGCTGAACATCACCAGTAAACTGTGGAGAGATAATATCTAACAGTCTAAACTTTAACATTGGACCCGTATGACGTCACTGGGCTGAGGAGGACGTCACACATCACCACCGGAAGTAGAGAAGAATCAGTGAATAACCGTTAAAAAGACGTTAGTTAGCTTAGCATCTAGCGGCTAGCAGACGGAACAAAACGCCCTGAATATCAACAACCAGCCGGTTTATCCTCCGTTAACTACTCAGACAACGAACCGGGAGAACTCCCGACAACGGTAAGAACATTAAAATAACATAAAACATAGAATAAACGCTGTTTTATCTTCAAACTGCTGGTGTTGATTAGCCGCAGCTAACTAGCTTCATGTAATTAGCTGTGTGTAGATGACAGGTCTGACTCTGCAGTATAATTATGTAATAAACCGGGTAAAGGATGGCTGGATTGGAGGTTTAACAGCTTCTCCATCTCCATATGGATCTCTTACTACTACTTATACCTCCATGTGTGAATATGTTTATTAGGAATAGTCATTTTAGTGTGAACATGTAGGTTGTTTGCAGTCAGGACGTGGTGTCATACTGTATGCAGCAAAGTGGTGAGGGCATGTTTTAATGTCCTGCTACCATACTGTATCTGGGAGATTTGTTCTGTGGTATGTTTCAAGAGCAGTGCTGAAAATGTTCTTTTTACTACATATATAATACATATTTGTCTACATATTACCCCCCCTCTCTGCATTATTCAGTCATTCTCACTGTGCAATATCATTTTCCACTTGTGCAATTTTGTTAATAGTCTGTTTATTGTCATGCTGTATATACTGCTCCTATTTTTATACTTCCTTCTATTTAAATGATTCATATTGCTGTTTCTGGGAGATTTGTTCTGTGGTGTTCTGTGGTATGTTTCAAGAGCAGTGCTGGAAATGTTCATTTTACCTGACCTCCCCTTGCTGTCTACATATAAGATAAGATAAGATATTCCTTTATTAGTCCTGCAGTGGGGAAATGTGCAGTGTACAGCAGTAAAGGGGATAGTGCAAAAAACAAGATGCATCAGCTAACACAGTAAAAAAAGAGCTAAATAAAGTAAAAAACATATCGCCAAATCTGAGTAAAATATTTTTTATTGCAATCAGAATAGTAGGATTTTAATTTTCATTTCTCTTTGCAAATAACATAAAGTATTGACTGAGTTAATCTTTGCTCCTACTGCAAATACTGCACACTGCTCCTATTGTTATACTTCCTTCTATTTAAATGGTTCATATTTTGTTACACTTTGTTTAGCTCTTTTTTTACTGTGTTAGCTGATACATCTTCTTCAAAGTGGTGAGTGGTGAGGGCATGTTTTAACTTCCTGCTACCGTACTGCTACTGGGAGATTTGGCTGTTCTGTGGTATGTTTCAGGAGCAGTGCTGAAAATGTTCTTTTTACCCTACCTCCTCTTGCTGTCTACTTATATGTTGCTGTATACTTCCTTTTATTTAAATGGTTCATATTTTGTTACACTTTGTTTAGCTCTTTTTTTACTGTGTTAGCTGATGCATTTTGTTTTTATCTTATCATCATCCTCAAAATGTTTTTTTTGACCTCCCCTTGCTGTCTACATATAAGATAAGATAAGATAAGATAAGATATTCCTTTATGAGTCCCGCAGTGGGGACATTTGCAGTGTACAGCAGTAAAGGGGATAGTGCAAAAAACAAGATGCATATATGATTAGCATCCCAAGTTTATTTACAACCCACATATCCATCCAGAGTTAAAAAAATAGATATAAACCAACCCTTAACACAACCCTTATCACGACTCTTCCTCAACCATATACCTCCCAAAAATATATTTTTTGTATAGCTTTTTAAAGTGATTTATATTTGTGCTCCGCTTCAACCCATCATATGTATGTTGGTATAGGTATGTTTCAAGAGCAGTGCTGTAAATGTTATTTTTACCTGACCTCCCTTTGCTGTATACATAATACCCTTCATACCCCCTCTGCATCATCATCATCCTCAAACATATGATCCTGCTGCAGTGTTGCATGTCTGCAGCTTCCTCAGCCCCGGTGCTCTGTTACCACTTTCACCTGACTGACAGAAGCCAGAAACAGAAACAGGAGACTACGAATTGGTCCTAATTGTGTCAGACAACTGATGCATCCGGCAGATCATCCTGGTCTGTTATCAGATATCTGATACCAGCCTGTCATGTTATCCACTCCCATTGCATGCTTTGTGTATTTATGCGGATCCTAAATTAGGTTTAATAGTATAATAGTATACTATAATAATATAACAGTCTTAATAAGAAGAATCAAGCAAACTTGTAATTGACCTCACGTGATTTGAGCCAGTGATTAAAACACCAGTCTCCCGATCTCTCTCAATCTCTCGATTCGATACTATCATGATACTTGGGTGCTGATTTGATATATATCGCGATTCGTGATTCAATATTACGATTTATTGCGATTTATGTTAACTTTTTTAACACTAGACCATGGGAAAAAGTTGAATCATACATTTCTAGGGACTTTTACTTTGGAGAATACTTAAATTAATACATTCAAATGTTTGATTTTCAGCATGTATGTAGTCAGAGATGTCCTGAAGTCAAATATATCAGGATCATTGTCAGGCATTATTTATTCTTTTTTTTAGCTCCCTCACAAATTAGTGGTATTTTCTTTTTAGTTTATAAGGGATGTGTAATGTTTTATACTTCTGGTGAATATAATCCAATCAATCTTATTTCCATAGATGTATTTTGTATATACAGTTCCCTTTGTTAACACCTTATTTTGAAAACCGGACGTAGTCACACATGTCTACTTCCTATAACTTCTCCAAGGTGGTCTCTAGCTCTCCCGTCAGCTCCGTTCTCGGAGTTAGCATGCAGCTTTAGCCGTGATGTCTAGCTCTGCTTTTCCTGTCAATGTGTGAAACCCAAAGTGTTTCCATACTTTACTGGATGTGTATCGTATCTGCCGGTTTCTGCTCGCTACGGCCGGCTGGCCAGCTACTGTTTGTTTTGAGTGACGGATACAGAACAGATATGAGATCACGTTATTCACACTACAACAATAAAAGCGGTAACTTCCTTCTACCTCTGCATAGACTCAAATGAAGCAAATGTATCGATTCTGGCATCAAAAAATCGATTTCAAAATTGTAAAAAAATAAAATTGCGTTACATAGGTGAATCGATTTTTTCCCCCACCCCTACCACGCAGTTTATTTTTGTATGCTTGTGCCACCGTAGGTTCTGCCACTCACATTCTGCATTTCCATGTTTTCCATCCTCTGCTAATTTGCATGTAAATGAGGGCAATCCCAGACTTTTCCATGCCAAACTTGTGCTGAGGTGAGGCTAGCAATCCAGGGTAACGAGAGCGACCGCCTCATTTGCTAGCCAAATGGAGTTTCCATTCTGACGCAGCCTTTCTTGCCTGCTTACTGCTCTGATAGACAAACGCAGATCTAAATTTGAATGCAGAATCTACTTTTAGGAATACAAGCATTGTATTGTAACTTGTTGCAAGGAGCGAGGCGGTTTCTTTGGATACTCACCATTTTACATGGCCTTGTCTGCACAAAGCAATATGAGTCGGTGGTATTTATATAAATAAGTCTTTCCTACAATACGTTAAGTAAATTAGGTGCATGCATGGAATTGGATAAATCTGTCTTTGAGTTGTGGGACAGAATACTGCACATCCACATGTACATATACACCTGTTTTTACAGAGATGAAGTCGTCTTGTTTCCACAGTAGCTTTCATTTGCGTTTTTATTGTTTTATGTGTTTGCACATGCATGAGAAATCAGATAATGTGGGTAATATTGGTAGGACAAAATGTGGTTAGTGCTAATCTCAGCTGATACATAATGTACCAGTAGAGGGTATAAGCTAAACGCCTTATGAAGTAAGGTATGCTTTTATAGTCCTTAATAACAGTTCCAGTCAGCCGGCCACATTATGAAACAATAAAGCAAACCCCCTCAATTTCAGTCCCTTCACCGAGCAAATATTCACCTGTCAGGAAGCCTCGTCTCTCTCTGCCTCCACACTGTCACACTATTAGGAGCCATAACAAACGCTGCGTTGCTCATGAAGTTATTGAAATGCCAAGGCCGGTGCATCAGCGCGGCGTAATCTTCCCAGCTGGGCCACTCAGGCCACTGGCTGTGGTTTGGCTGATTGGATGCATTTGCTCTGACAAACGCCAGATGCGTTCGAAGTGAGATAGTCGCCTCGCACTTCTTGTCAGTGTGGATTTATCCAACAGCAGCAACACAAATCAGGTTACATTTTAGCCCACTTTCCTTAAGCGTGTAGTTCAACAGCCTTCTATTACCACCCGAGAGAGAGAGTAAGCCGAGGCTTACCAGTGAAAACAGCTGTTTTTATTCCAATTATTAATTTGAGAAGATCAACTACCCTTGGCTCCCATACATCAAAGAAAACTCAACAAACATTCCTTTAATATGCACCTGGTTTAGTATGTCAGCGTTGCACCAGGTCCATTGCTGAGCAGGATTTGTTATTTGATAAAGGAGCGTGGGAGCATCAAGCCCTTTTATGAGTGTCCAAGTCCATTAACTTCAGTGTCCACCCTCGTCCGGCCCCCACAGCATAGCTTCGGAGGAAGGAGAACCTTATTACCGCCCACCTGAGCTGCAGCTTCCTCCTGTATCACAGAGAGATCTGCTGCTTTCAAAGCTACGGATAATGTGTTAAACTCAAGCAGAAGCAGCTTTAGGCTCAGAATACACTATACTATATATTTAAAGTATCATCTCTCTAGCTTTGTATGTCTAGCTGACTGAAACCGATCATTTAAACCTCTGTAAAATAGTGGCTGATTGTTAAAATAAAAGATTGATACTTGACTTCCGAGTATCAATACAATATTGCCACGCAAAATATCATGATACTACACTGTATCGATGTTTTCTCCACCCCTAATTCTTATCAAAACGTAGTCTAAAACAGTGACGGCATGTATGCTGTCCGATGTAGGGGAGTAAGAAAATATCAATACACCTGAGTATCGCAATGTTATGTATTGTGATACTGTATTGATTCTCCAAAACACTATCCATTTTTTTCAATTTACCTCTTAAAAATCTAACAGCCACTATTCTGTCTTTCGGAGGTTATATACACTGAAAAAAAGGGAAATAGCAGGTTAGTATATGTTACACAATTCATTCATATTCCTTGTGTAAACATGGTTTAATCATGTAGACTTCAGTTGTTTATGGGAAATGTTGAATATACAAGTTTCTCTCGCGTTGATAGAAAGTGATTGAATTGAAAAATTGAAATCGGTGTAATTGAGTGCAGAGACACTGCACTGCCAGCAAAAAAACTAAAAACCAAAGGACATTTGAATTGTCCTCAAAAGCATCTTGGGTATTGCTATACCATTTGGACTGCTTTTTAATTTTCTTTTGTTGTAAGTTGACACTATTTTCTTTTATGAATCAATTATGAAAACAGTTTAAAGAGGGTTTGTAACCATAAAAATACAGCAGCTGTTTTTAATTTGTTACTTTGAATCCTCTTTGACAATAGCTTGTACAAGGTTTACATATCTGTGTTTATTCCTCAGAGAAAACCTTTTTTTCGCAAGGTTGATATTTGTTTGTTTTTTTATTTGTAAATCCACTTTGAAAATACTGTTGTCCGCACTGTGAAAAATGGTTTACGCAGGGTTAACCTTGGGAGTACATTTTTTAACAAAGCACCACCTCTAATTTTGCCTTATTCACTTTGTACCATGTTTACTTTACTTGTGAGATAGTGTTATTCTAGTTTTGTATTTGCTCTTGAAAATTATCTGTTTGTGGTAACAGTTGACAATATTTTGTATTTGCACTTTTAAATCTACTGTGACAAGTTTACACTGGGTTTATAACTGTATTTGCTGTTCTTAATCCGCTCTGAAGATACGTTTGAAGTATGTATATGCTCCTATTGATAAACTGTGAAAACGGTTAATGCAAGGCTACATTATATGTATTGCGAATTCATTGCACTCTATGCAGAATTAAAAAAAATTCTATTGTGAATCCACTGTTCAGTGGAACCACAAACAGTTGTGTGGTTTGCATTATGTATTTGTGTTTGAATCCACTGCTGTTGATGCTGGGCACAATATAGCAAAATTTGGTACAAAACTCTGACTCTGCCTTTTCTTGTCAATGCAAATCAGCTTTTTTACATTTATGATTTTGTATTTGCACTCACTTAATCGGAACATGGCACCGATGTCTACAGTACGTTTGGATAGAGTTAACTTTAACAAATCAAGTTAGATTTACAAACCTAACTCGGGTACCAGGAACATAATGGAATTGTTTTAAAGTTACACAATACCTTTGAGTAATATCAGCATTAACAAATCAAGTTAGATTTACAGACCTAACTCAGGTACCAGGAACATTATGGAATTGTTTTAAAGTTACACAATACCTTTGAGTAATATCAGCATTAACAAATCAAGTTGGAGTTACATGATGAAATTACTTTAACATTACACAATAAATTGGTATTATTGTAACTGGAAAATAATGTGTTGAATCAACATGATTCTTTTAAACAGTCTAATGTGAATTAAACATTTTGGTTTGACAAGCAATAATTGATTGAGAAAAAGAAGAAAATTATGTCAGTTGGCCACATTCTGATCATGTGGGACCAATGTCCACATTAAAATCTAGTAAATCCAAAGAACTTTTTTTTTCAATGTACCGGGCTCGTATGAAATCTAAGGATCCATCGGTACCAACCATGTCATGCTAGCTTGTCGGGAAGAATAAAGCATCCATCCAAAAACAGTCTGTTCCTTAGCCCTTTGGTTTAATCATTATGAGACCTGAGTCTTCTTTGCTAACCACTCATAGCAATATGAATCAGACCGGGCCTTACCCTCACGGAGGAATCTTGATTCGCTGCATAGCTTTATTACATTATATTACCAGCACCAGACACCACATCCAATCCACCTCGAAAATCCTTTGTGTCTGAGCCCAGGAGTTGACTCATTAAAGGTCACCTATTATGCAAAATGCACTTTTCCATGTCTTTTAAACATCAATATCTGTCCCCAGTGTGTCTACAGGCCACCATAGTATCATAAAAGACCATCCTCTCTCTTTTTCTCCTCCTCCGTTTGTCCGGAAATGGGTGCAGAAAAAAAAATCGCTTTTTTCCTTGTATCCTGACGTCATTAGGGAATGCAAGTCACGTGAGGGTTTCCTGGTCGAACCAGAGAGAACCTTCAGTAGCTGACCCCAGCCCACAGCGCGTCACTGTCTCTCCTCCTCAACCTAACTTGAGCAAACTAGCTCCCTACAGTTAGTCTGCAAGAACCAGCAGAACAGGCTTCATGTACTCCCATCATCTAAATATAACATGTTCTTTCACAAAGGCTTTATGTAATTACACTGTTTAAACAGATGATATTTATATATTATATATATTTGATGTCATGCATGTAGCAGATTACAGGTAGTAAATAGTGACTTGTAAGCAACACAACACATTTCTGTTTCACAGTCAAACTTTATTTGAGTAGACAGATGACAATATTAATTATTCACAGCATTTGTAATCATCTCACCTGTTAGTTAGTTATGTTAACATGGTACAGGAGAAAGTCTTCAGCTCTGGTAAACTATGGTAAGCTAAGCTCCGGTGGTCTGTAGTCATGGTAACACAGAGACAGCTACTACTGTAAATAATATACCATTACTCTGATCTTCCATACATTTATCTTTTAGCAGAAATAATGAACTGACTACTGTTTCACATCTTCTATTTTCCACCCTGATGGATGTTTACACACCGTGTCATAGCGGTAGCATGTAGCTAACCCGTTAGCATGTAGCTACATGCTAACGGGTTAGCTACATGCTACCGGGTTAGCTCTGTATCTCCATGTAAACAGAGCCATCTGCCCACAGCTGTCTGCTCTCCTCTGGGATGATTCTGTCGGTCATTTCTCACAGATGGATCTGTAAAGACAGACGTAAAACAGAGTGTATGTTTACGGTTTACAGAGTTGATGCATGAGGTAAACACTGAGCTAACTAACAGAGATATAAATAGTATTATTTACCTGAGAGAAACCGTCAGGAAAACCTGGAATCTGGACCGCAGATGTTGATCATGTGTCGCCGATTTCTGATCAGATTCCTCCGGTAACGTGCGCTGGGTGAAGTTTCTGGTTTATAAACTTTAAAGTGGTTTATAAACTTTATTCTAGCTGCTATCTCTCCACTCGTCTCTCTTCAGAGACATGGTTTGGAGGTGTCTGAGACCTATAATAACTAGTTTAAATGGAGTATAATATGTGACCTTTAAGGCTTGACTGGGACTGTACAGTAGGTGTTGCCTTTTACCACACCTAGCATTGTACCAAGGATCACAGAATATCTACCATACAAACATCCTGGATAAAACATTTGACAGGTGTTGCAAAATGATTACCAGTGAACCATGTTTTTACGTGAGACATTGAAGTTGAATGACTGCAATCCACTGTTACAGCTTTATGAAAGGATCAGCAATATGTGTTCTGTGAACACGATGGAAACAAAGGCCTCGGGAGAAAGCATTTTCTTTTGCTGTATTACTCTGCTTATCAGCCTTGGGCAACATGTTTTGAAGGTTTTTTTTTTAGTTGAAGTGGCTTAAAATATTTTCCTGCAGGACCAAAGGCAATAAACATGTAGTAAACAAAAGAAAAATAATATCTCAAAGGGAGGTTTGATCAGAAATGCAGGAAAGTATTGTAGTGACTGAACAAGTTCCCAGTGCTCTTGATGTTTTAGTAACACTCCCAGTGGGTTGTTACATTCCCATTTTTTCACAGCTTGTCTTCTCTGTCTCTCTATTCTAAAACAGGGTGCAACTATTATTCATGTTGGACAACCCTGAGAGCTCAGCGTGTTTTATGTTTTCAAAATGAAAGTCGTGATGCTTAACCATTTTTTCCCCCAGTACAGGGGTTTAAAAAATACATTACAAAAGATAACCTTAAATTGAGTGTCCTTGAGGAAGGTCACAGGCTTGATTCCCTCCTAGGGGGGTGGAAAGGTAGTACCTGTGTTCAGGGTTTCCCCAAGGAAATTGGTTAGCAGAGGTAGTTTGGGTGTTTTGAAGTGGGTTTGTCCAAGGTACTTATCAATAGTCAGTGTATTACCTACAGTAGATGACGGTTGGCGCACCCCCACCATCAAAAAACAGATAGGAGTACCGACACCGGAGCAAAGCAATACAGTGCTGTGGACGGGGACAGTAGAAAAACATAAACTCGCAAAAGAAAGTTTTGAAATTTGTGTTTGGTCGATTATTTCTCTTTGTTACAATACTAATTGGCATTGTATTTTACATCGTTGGAAAGCCTGTTTATTTACCTTCACAATCCAACTTGTAAGGATCATGCATTTGTGGGATGAGCAGCACAGCTGATTATGTGTCCCTAGAAGTGTATGATTCAACTTTTCCCATGGTCTAGTTTTAAAAAAGTTAACAAAAATTGCAATAAATTGTAATCAAAAATCACAATACATATCGAATCGGTACCTAAGTATCTTGATGGTATCGAATCGGGAGATAGGAGTATCGTCCCAGCCGTAGTCTTGCTTAGAGGGTATTGTTTACCTCAGTCAGTAGTGGGTCAGTGTCACCACATGGCTTCAGTAACTGCTTTCATAGAAGCACATCACCACGATTAAACAAATGAGATTTTTCTAATAGGAATGATATCAATCTCTTGCTTATTTCAAGTGTTTTAATACTGTCTGCGTGTGAGTGTTTGAGGACCCTATCGGGGGTTGTAGACTATAGTACATCGAGGTCACCTCCAGCAGGGAATGCTTATAGGAAAAGCTCGCTCCTCTCGTCATTGCACACACACGCACAGAGAGAGCTCTCACTGCTGCTCTGCCGCCGACACCGGCAGCCCTGCAGCACTAGCCTACATTTCAGAGGAGGAGGAAGAAAAATATGGTGATGTCATCTCTATGTCTCTCTCTCTCTCTCTCTCTCTCTCTCTGTCTCTCTGTCTCTCTCTGTCGTCCTCTCTCGGAGGCTGTGTTGTGTGAATGTAATGGTGCTTTCTGCTACCCGAGCTGCACGAGGTAGGTCCTTCATTCACCTCCCTTGCGCTCCCTCCCAGTTGCCTCCATGCTTCTGTTTGTGTTGAAATGTACCTGCTCTTGATCTGGGATGAATGTAGTCTGTTTATGTTCCTGTGTGTTGTTGAATAATCTCACTCTTTCGGGGTGTTTTTCGCGCCGTGCATGTGTGTAGGAAGGCTCCGTTAGGGTGACAGATGCTAATACATTGAGGTCACATCACACTACAGCCTGATGATGTGTCCTGATACCGGTAGTCAGATTGCAGATAGCTGTCGATATCCCAGGCTGAGACGTGGAGGTGAATCATATCCGTCCTATACTGACAGCACCGATCATGTAGAGATGATGATTATGTCTGCCAGCTCGCCACTTTTTTCCCCCCGTGCACTTCTTTTCTTAAAAGGTCATTTTCAGGTCACAAGAATCTTCCGCTGTGACCTTTGCACTCTTTGCTTCCTTGTGATGTCAAATCCTTTAATGCGTACAACAAGGCTGATCTTTAGTCTAAATATGCTGACAGCCTCACATCTTTTCTCCCTTTTTCTGTTATGCAAGAGGTATCTCTCACACACACACACACAAACAGACATATTATTCCACCCGGCTGTGTGCGTCACACACTTTTTCAGCTCTGTAGTGGAGCTCTGTCTCTGTTCTCTCTCCGTCTCCGTGGCTGGGATTGTTTCGTTATGAGCCAATAGTCGGTATAAAAAGCCGAGCAGCCGTTGAACACTCCGAGGTCACCAGCACACAGTCTCCTTGACACCACAGGACCTTTTCCATCGTGCTCATCGGCATTCCTGTCCACATGTTATTCTGATGGATCAGATAAATGGTTGTTGGCAATCAATCTTTGGGAGGTTGTAGCGGGCTCTAAAGCTAGAGTGAAGTTTTAAAGCTAGATACTGGCATCATATGAAACTAGAAAACCTAAAGAATCCATTGGTACCAACCATGTCATTGTAACTTGTCGAGTAATAACGCTCCAAATTTATGCTAAATTTTGGTGAGGAAAAACTGTCATGGCCATTTTCAAAGGGGTCCCTTGACCTCTGACCTCCAGATATGTGAATGTAAATGGGTTCTATGGGTACCCACGAGTCTCCCCTTTACAGACATGCCCACTTTATGATAATCACATGCAGTTTGGGGCAAGTCATAGTCAAGTCAGCACACTGACACACTGACAGCTGTTGTTGCCTGTTGGGCTGCAGTTTGCCATGTTATGATTTGAGCATATTCTTTTATGCTAAATGCAGTACCTGTGAGGGTTTCTGGACAATATCTGTCATTGTTTTGTGTTGTTAATTGATTTACAATAATAAATATATACATTTGCCCACTCCCGTGTTGATAAGAGAGATATATAGAAATATATAAAATAACACCAGCCTTATCCTTTAAACTCCTGTTTGCAGCTATCATTTAGTTTTGCCTTTGGACAGTTGTAAATGTTGGTGAAGAAAGTACGTTTTCCCATAGCTGGACCAGTAAATTGGCCGGACCGATATGTTGGCCTATATTAGCGAACAGTACTTTTTTTGGGAAATAACCCAAAGACTATTTTCCACATTTCCGCTACTAGTTATTTCTGATCAGACTTGGCACAACTCAAGCCAATGCAAGGCCTTCTGAGAGAGTCAAGCTGCTTATTTTAAGGACTGTTTTTATATAATTTCTGCTTTATTAGATGGGTATGCTCTCTCTCTCTCTCTCTCTCTCTCTCTCTCCAGCCCAACCAGATGATTTCATGTGGAAGGGACAGAAATGACGTAAAGGCATCTTGTATTTATGAAAATAGGATCTGTTCAGGGATGAGATTTAATCTGTGCTACAGGAATGGCTGCCAGATGATATTTTATTGTGCAATGCTGTAAGATGTGCAAGTCTCTGTTATTTTTCTAAACCACATGATCTGTAATGGTTCTGTCTCTTGACATTGAAAGTAATCCTACTTTCTGTGTTTGCGTCTTTGTATTCCTACATGTACAGGATCAGATTCCTCTAAATTTACCACAGGTTTTAATATATTTCTATCCTTGTCGGGGGGATGAAAAAGGTGATTGTTATTCTGGTGAAACAGTGCGGGGTTCTCTGTGGTCTAGCAAGGCAATCCTCTGCCTCTGCTTACATGGTTGATTAATATTCCTCACTCCCTGACCTACATGGACTAATTCTGTTTAAAGATGTCTCCCCCTGAGCGCGGCACCAAACTGGGACAGGCACAAGATTACATTGGACCAAGCAACTTGAATGTCCCCTCTCTCCCCTCTCTCCCCCGCCTCCCTCCTCTTCGTCCTGTTGTTTTCATTTCCATAGAGAGCATTTTTTTGAAAACACAGATTGTCCATCAGCATCTCATTCCTGACAAGCTGGCATTTCTAGTATCGCCTCGTGTTTGATATGTCTCGACAGGAAATTACATCCAGCCTGCTTGGGCTGCGTTATCTTTTAAAGGCTGATGCGTAGATGTCAGAGCTGTCTGTATTTATGTGTGAATGAGCTCAAAGTGGTGATGATACTATAGAGGAGAGATAGCTCCAGATGGAAGCAGCCAGTCGTCTAAATGGTATGTCTGCTCTTTTCCATCGTAATTAGCTAAAATTCTTGGTTTTGTAGAGTGATTTGCACTGAAGCTGCACTTTTCTAGTGCAGGATGGAACCTGCCAAAATAAAATAAATAAATAAATGACTCGATAAATAAATAAATATGCCATTAAATGTGCCAAAAATAATATTAAAAATAAATGTAGGCATTAATTAATTGATAAAATCTGTTTTAATTTGCTTTTTTATTTATTTATCTTTGTATTAATTCCCCTATCTCTTTACTCTTCTATTTAATTTTCCCTTTTATTTATTTATTTATTTATTTATTAACTTGTAAATGTATTTATTTATTTTTGCATTTATTTAGGCTGAAGTACCTGGTACCTGTAGAGCCAGCACATGTGTCAAAGAAGCAGACAGTCAGCAATTTATTCGCAAAGAAATATGATATTTAATGTTGGTTTGGTGGTATGGGCAACATTCAGACAAATAGAGGATTCCAGCATGTACACAGGATCACAAACTCATAGTATATGATATATTTTATATGTTATTATTCATGGCAATAATTGAATTTCTGGCTGTCTGGAGTCAACATCTGTACAGCATCACATGTTTTTCCCTTTTAACATCTTGGAAAAAGGAGGCTTTGCTGTGAGAGACTGATGTTGGAGATAATCCTAAAAGCTCCATCATCACTTAGCACTGGCGGAGCCAAAAGAGACTTGATCAGAATTATCAGAGTGGCTGGCAGTCGCTTCAAGGAGCGGTGCTGAAGGACAGATTGAATCCTCAGACAAAAACATAGAAATGACATTGGTCTGCGCTGTTTTTTGGTGTTTGAATTTTATTACTGAAGTGGGGAAAAATGTATCAGGGACCAACATGGGACATCGTTACAACCTCACGCTTTGCTTTTATCACTCATCTAGAATGGCGGCACACCGTACGTCTCACTTAACCGCTGGTGATCATTTGTCAGCAGTGACAGCAGTGATAGGCCACCGTGGCAGTCAGAGAGCCGTCTCGCCTTCTGAGAGCGGACAGCAACATCACTACAATCAGCTTAGGGGTACTGAAATGATTGCTATCCTTGACTGCCCTTGAGCCGAGCTCTACTTTTAATCTAGAAACAATCAAAATAAAAGTATTACACCGCTGCAGAGTCAAAACAATAGTGGCAAGCAATCCAAACAAATATTTCCTGTTTTTGTAAACATCCTGCTTTTAAAAACAAACTTATATGCAGCATATTTTTTGTGATATTAGGCAGACTACATTTAGTAATGTGCAGCCCGAACTAAAAGCAAATCATCACCATAATTAGACCATAATTCTAAGAGTAATTGAACCATAAATGCTCTGCAGGACAATAAACTCCTATTCAAAACTGCTGAAAGAAATACTAAGCCAGCATCAAGACCCAGAGGGACAGGACACCTTTGAGGGAGTTCAGTCGTACTTAATGTCAGGGATTTTGTGTCATCATTCTGAACAGGAACCTTTTTGCATTGTTTTTTTGATATGTGAAGTCCCGCCGATGTACAGTAGTCAACATGTTCCACGCGTAAATGAAACTTCATCTTACCTGATGTGTTTTATCCAGCGACTCCTGGTCTTTTTATCAGCCGGGAAGAGAAAGAATGAGTGAGACCCGTTGCTGGTGTGAGTTCATCCCAGTACGAAACACACAGGCATTGTAGCTTCAGAGAGAGAGACGTCACTTATGTGACTTTTGGGTGTGTCGTCTTTCTAATTACGCATTTTCACAGTCTGATACTTCAACAGTTTTACAACAAACGGCGACTTTCTTGACTTGAAAAATGATCTTTTAAATTGACAAAAATATATGTATCTCTCCGTTGACTACCGTTCATATTTTTTCCAAAATATGGTCCCATGGTGGTCCACCGGAAGGGGCGGGACTTTGCCTTTCTATTGTGGTATTGTCTCATAAATCCACCACACAGCCTTCGTCTCTCAAAACATGCAGTACAGAGAATGGTGAAAAAATGTTTTGGTGTCCATCAGCCCAAGTTTCTGGTTTTGCCACCTGTTAAACAAGACTGAGACCCTGTTCAAGATGTGATGGCTTTTTTTGTTTCCAGTGACCCTGTATTTTATGCCCTTGAACTGGAGTATCAATTAGAAAATCAGTCAACTAAAATCATACATTGTTCCAAAAGGTTTCCTGCCATGTTTTGGCTCTGTGGAGAAACCCCTTAGCCGGTGTTTCCGGCTTCGTTTTGGAGCCACTGCCAAGCCACAAGTTTAGGATTCCCTGTGCGTTTACCCTCTATCTTTGGCAATGATTCACAGCTCTTAGCTGACAGACCGCTGTGGTACGGCTCAAGCAGATTGTTATGTGCCAGCTTGTGTGAAAGGGCAGAATGTCAGTGAAGTGCGGGAGAAGGTGAAGACAATAGAGCCACAGCAGAGTGGATTGTCACTGGCTTGTCCATTGTTTACTGAGTGAAGTGGAGTCTCCAACATGCCCCTATCAGAGTTTGATATGAAAATTGACAAAAAGCTTAAATGGGGAATAATAATAAGCACAGATTTGTCAGAAATTTTTTTACGTAGATTTATAAAAACAGTTTTTGTTTGACCAATGAAATCCTTTGATCGCTGTCATTTTGCATGATAATTAGCCATGTTTGTTGCACAGAGAGTGTATTTTCGGGCCCTTGGAATTATAATAATATAATAATAATATATAATAATTCTGGCATTTTTATACTACGTGTATTTATTCATTTGCACTGTCCTTTCTCAAATAAACTAAATTAAACTAAGTGATTCCTCCTGTGTGGAAACATGTATGTCTGTACTAAAATGTAATGGCTGTCCATCCAATAGCTGTTGAGACATTTCACTCAAAAACAAAACATGTGAAGATCCCTGCCATGTCCCCATAAGGGCATCTGCAAATAGAGGGCAACCAATGTGTATTTAGTCATCCAAAAAATAAATTGCAGCAGAAGCTGAAGCATATGTTGCACTGAGAGAGTCTCTCTGGATAAGAGTGTCAACTAAGTACCAACAAATGTAACTGTAGACCCGGAGATAAGACCGGACACTTTATGTATCCCAGAGGGAAATTCAGTTGTCATTGCTACAACTTCAGAGAGAATATAATAGCAGTAAAAGTTGACAAAGAGTCAAACAAAGAATCTAGTCTACCTCCCTTACACTGTCTGCAACAGTTTGAAACATTCCCTGGAGTTGCAGGCCTTGATTTTCTGTGTTGTTCCCACCTCGGCTGTGTGTTGCCGCTCCAGGCTGAGTCATGGACTGATTGCTAAAGCCGGTTTGGAGAAAGAGTGGAAAGCATCCGTCTCAGCGTGACGGGTCCTTGAGAGTCGAGGCCAGATGAAGTGTGTGTGCTGGCTGGAGCCAAGAGGCTGTTGGAGCGCTGGAGCGTTACATTAGTAGAATGACTGGTGGGGGGGATTTGGTGACCTTCTCTTTGTCAGGATGTCCTCTCTTTCTCATATTATGAACTATTGGTCTCTAAAGAGTGTCCTAAAGCTACTTCCTTTCTGCTACCTTCTTAGCACCTTTTTAAGGAAACTCATGTACTAATATGGGGAAAAGCTACCTGTTTCCTAAATGCTGCTATGGCTGACACCGTCTGGTTGGTTGGTCGATATGTCTGTCCTTGTCTCAGTCCTCAGTCCTGACAATTGTGCTACTATAATGCATAAAGTTGGCAGTTTTCGGGTCGGGTTGGGCGGTGCGGATTGGTTCTCATAATGGGGCGTGTGGGTGCGGGTATTAATAAATCCTGACCCGTGCATCACTACTTGATCGGCTTTGAGTGTGCACACATCAGAATTGGCATATTTCAATATGTTTGGTCTAATGAATAGCCTAATTGTTTTGTTTTTGAAATATAACTGCAGGCACATCCCCTTGCAACAGCAAGAAATCATATGATTATGGGCAGGTGCACGCTGGTTGGCTTTGAGACTGTCATTGTCATTTAGGCTAAAAATAAATAATAAAACAGTTAGGTTAAAAATAATTCAATATGCTACATATAGCTATTTATTAGGACTGTCAATCAATTAAAAATATTTTTTTAAGTTTTTAATACTCTTATCAACATGGGAGTGGGCTAATATGCTGCTTTATGCAAATGTATGTATACATTTATTATTGGAAATCAATTAACAACACAAAACAATGACAGATATTGTCCAGAAACCCTCACAGGTACTGCATTTAGCATAAAACAATATGCTCCAATCATAACATGGCAAACTGCAGCCCAACAGGCAACAACAGCTGTCAGTGTGTCAGTGAGCTGACTTGACTATGACTTGCCCCCAAACTGCATGTGATTATCATAAACTGGGCATATCTGTAAAGGGGAGACTCGTGGGTACCCATAGAACCCATTTACATTCACATATCTTGAGGTCAGAGGTCAAGGGACCCCTTTGAAAATGGCCATGCCAGTTTTTCCTCGCCAAAATTTAGTGTGAAGTTTGGAGCGTTATTTAACCTCCTTCACGATAAGCTAGTATGACAAAGCTACAACTTAAAAGTCGCAAGTTGCGTTAAAGAAATTAGTGGCGTTAAAACGCTTTAGTATTAACGCGTTATCACGTTAACGTTGACAGCTTTAGTTTATTTGTAATTCATTTACGCCACCAGGTAGAGTGAACTCAGAGCACTGTGGCCGGTTTCGTTAATCTAGAGATAACATGCAGTTCCCCCCCCGCCCCCCCATCGACTAATCGATCAATTGGTTGAAGACTAGGTAGATCATAGACATGCAAATATACCACATAAACATGTAAAATAGAATTTCAAAGAAACACTACAATGATTTGAACCTTCTGTACCATGAAGCACCACCTTCTCTTGAGCGTTGGTTGCAGAGAATCCTGCTCTCCCAGCGCTGGATCTCTCAGTACAGTGCAACCTGAGACATATTCCTTTCATCACTAGTCTGTGACTTTCACGGTTCGAACTTGAAAGAACCTTTCCACGTCCCCATAAGGCATTTATGGCACTGTTTCATAGCTCTGATGGGTCTGGATGAGATTGCCCTTTCTCGTGATCAAATTACTGGTCTCAGAGCTGTGGATAAAGACAAGCAGGAACAAACCAAATGATGTATTTTTAACCTTCATTTATTCAGGAAAGGGTGACTTAACATACTTCCCTTTTTTTCACCACGCAAATTGCCCACTAAATCCAAAGTCATCTGGGCCTAATTGAGGCCACTATGTCCGCTACGTTCCAATGGAAAAAGCTATATCATCTCTCACGCAGAGAGCTGTGTCACATTTAATTTAGCTTCTTTCTTAATGCATTAGTTTGCAATGTTTGAGTTACAGCTCAATTCCTAATTGAGCCAATTTACACTGTTGGCTGCTGTTTACAACATATTAAAAGGATGATTTTTAAATTTATTTTTTATGCCAGAATCTATATATTTGCTTCACTTGAGTCTATGTGGAGGTAGAAGGAAGTTACCGCTTTTATTGTTGTAGTCAGAGTAACGTGCCGTCATATCTGTTCTATATCCGTCAAAAAACAAACCAAACCGCAACGAGCCTGCGCCCTCACATGTTAAATCCAGCGTGGTAAACACTACACATCCAGTAAAGTGTGGAGACACTTTGGGTTTCACACATTGACAGGAAAAGCAGAGCTAGACATCACGGCTAAAGCTGCATGCTAACTCTGTCACGGACAGGAAACGTTATCGTATCGCGGTAACGTGCGGTCAAGCCGGCCGTCGCTCTCATCTCCGTGGTCAAATGGGCCGACGCTACGACTGTAGAGCACCCAGATACTGACATTTATGTTAAATGCATTCAAACGGCCCCGATGGAGCTGATCATGGATGGATAAAGAGAACAGAGCTGACGGGAGAGCTAGAGACGGACTTGGAGAAGTTAGAGGAAGTAGACACGTGTGACTACGTCCGGTTTTCAAAATAAGGTGTTAACAAAGGGAACTGTATATACAGATAGGTGTATTGTTCCAGCCCTATTACAAGGAGAGGACAGAGTTTTTTTGTCTTCATACAGTCCTTGCGTCTGCAGTGTCAACCCTTAAGTCATCATACTGCGTCTTTCTCAGTTGGCCTCTTGTGGCCACTTGGTCTGATAAGATGTAATCTCAGTTGGGACCGCAGGGTTCATACCATTATAATATCCACACAAAACAGCAATCAGTTTAAGTGGCTGCCTCATATAATCTTAAAAGCATTTTTAGTACAACCACGTGTTGGCAGGCAGCTGCTCCACCCAAAATAATCTACCCGAAAGCGTAGAGTGTAATTAACAGATGGTCCCGCTTGTTCACGTTGAGGATTTAGTGTAGTGTTAAGTATCAGTGGCGTTACAGTTGCAAACAATTGGGTTAAGCCTGCGTTTTATTGTGTGCAGATACAGTGACTGCATGGGGAACAAACAGGTGATGAGTTTGACCATTCGAGGGCTTGTTGATGGACGGCTGTGAGGGCTCGTGAATGTTAATGGACAGATGCACACAGGACTACCTTTGTGTTTACACTTGGATCACGGAAAAATGCTAATTAACAAATCTTTGCATCAAAATAAGACTTAAAATAAGGTTCTTGAGTTTTCTATGAGCGGAGCACACATTTTAAAAGTCAATATCATAGTCGATAATGTGCATTTAATTGTGATCGCGATTGATATTCAATAGCTGCAACTAACGATTATTTTAAATATCGCTTAGTCTGACGACGGTCATTAAAATGTCCATCACCAATTCCTAAAGCCCAAAGTTGGTGATTTCAAACGTCTTGTTTTGTCCAACCAACGGTCCAAACCCCAAAGATATTTAGGTTACAATTCTATAAAATGAAGAGAAGCAGGAAAATAAACAATTGAGAAGCTGGAGCCAATGCATTTTTGAATTCAGTATTGGCTTGATATCCGATCCGGTATCGGTACTGGTGCATCTCTACACAGACATACCTATTCTGAACTTTTCCTGTAACATCCCAGCCTAAATATACCAAGAGAAGTAACCTACAGCAGGTGACCTCACTAATGTAGCAATGAGTAACTCAAGGCCAAGTGGCAGCCAGCAGAGACTTTCCCTAGATAGGTAAAGGTTCAAAAGAGTGTCACGCTCCAACACTTCAATAGGGGAAAACAAGCCGAGAGCAGACAGAAAACTATAGATTGAATTTTTCAGGACTCCGTGGGGAAAGGAGCTGACAGGGCTGGCTGATCCTCCATCGTACCCTGCTGGCACTAGAAACTGTCTGCTTATTAAAGGCCTGGAGCTACAGCACCTTTTGTATTGGTGGAGACAAAAGGCAGTTGGGAATGGTGAGCAGAGTTTCTGCTGTACAATGACAGAAAATGAGGGAAATCCTTCGTTGTGCTTCTGTGTTGGAAAGCAGCCAGTGCAGCCTGTTTGTTCTCAAATGTGATGGATAAGTAGGCATGATGTTGCAAATAAGTCCCAAATCTTGCAAGCCAGCCATCCCACATGAGGTTAAAGGGCACTTTAAAAAGAAAATCCAGTGTTATTCCAAGCCAGAAAATAACTGCTTACAAAACAACTTGGAGGACTGCATTTTGTGTTGCAATATTGTCCATGTGTTGGTAACCCATTTCCTCTCTCTCTCCTAACAGATATGCAGTCGTCAGAGCAGCGCTGACAGGCCTGACTCTGGTTTAACACAACCATGGAGTCCTCCTCCGAGTCCCAGCAGGAGCCTGAGAAAACTTTGGTGAGTCAACACACTTGCATATGTATGTCGAAGATATTCAACAACCTGCTATTCCAAAATGAGAAAATTGTGAAAATAATTAGGAATAAATGAAGAAACGTTATGGTTAAGGATGGGTACCGAAACCTGGTATTAAACGGGTTAGGGTTATTTTGAAAGCTTCTGACTGATTAACTCAAGGTAACATTTCTTTTTGAGCATTTTGAAACGAAACTCTCCATACACTGCATCCATCCCAAAGCATACGCTTTATTCTGTCGGCTTCACTTCAGATCAAGAAAGTAAACTTAAATCCACCCACCCTGCCTCGCTGCCTGTTAGACGCTGATAATTGTCCCTGATAATTGGTGGTCTTCACTCAAACCTCCAAGTATAGTCTTGAGACTGAAAGGGTTCCTACTGGCATCAGTGATGGGATGTTTGCTCCAGGAGCACACTCTACTGAACCTTAATGATTAGCTTAAGGTGCTAATATTGCTAACCAGCCAAGGGCTTGTCAGGCTCGCTGTAGCAGACGCTGCACTTTGCTGCCAGTAATTACTTGTGTCAGTGTGTGTGTGTATGTGTGTGTATGTCAATAGACAGACAAGACGGCTACAGTCACTTTGGCTGCAGACGATTAAAGGTCACGCGAGGTGTGTTGTGTTTTTTGAAACCCTGTTGGGTAGCAACAGAAATGGTGATGAAACAGGCCTCTGAAAATGAAAAGGACACAGTCATCCACAGTTGTTGTTCTGAATTACAATGTTAAGTTGTTGCAATTTCCTGTTTGGTGTTGCAGGTTGACAGTTTTAAAATGAAAACGATCTGCACTCCGAAGTCTTCTTGGAAACGATTTGACCTTATGACCTGTAGTTCCTCATTATGAGAAGTTTTCTTTTTTTGTGTTTTTTCTGTCGATAGTTTGATTTTACTGCTAACAAACCACACAGCAGGCCCATTCTCAGGCATCTGTCGTGGTCATAAATAGAGTATATACACCGATCAGCCATAACATTATGACCACCTGTCTAATATTGAGTAGGTCCCCCTTTTGCCGCCAAACAGCCCTGACCTGTCGAGGTATGGACTCCACTAGACCTCTGAAGGTCTGCTGTGGTATCTGGCACCAAGCCGTCAGTAGCAGATCCTTTAAGTCCTGTAAGTTGCGAGGTGGGGCCTCCGTGGATCGGACTTGTTTGTCCAGCACATCCCACAGATGCTCCATTGGATTGAGATCTGGAGAATTTGGAGGCCGAGTCAACACCTCCAACTCATCGCCATCCACATGATGTAAAAGAAAACGTGATTCATCAGACCGGGCCACCTTCTTCCATTGCTCCGTGGTCCAGTTCTGATGCCCATTGTAGGCGCTTTTGGCGGTGGACACGGGTCAGCAGCGTGGGCACCCTGACCGGTATGCGGCTACGCAGCCCCATACGCAACAAACTGCTATGCACTGTGTGTTCTGACACCTTTCTATCGGAACCAGCATTAACTTTTTCAGCAGTTTGAGCTCCAGTAGCTCTTCTATTGGATCGGACAACACGGGCCAGCCTTCGCTCCACACATGCATCAATGAGCCTCAGGTCTGACCCTGTCGCCGGTTCACCGGTTTTCCTTCCTCGGACCACTTTTGGTCGGTCCTGACCACTGCAGACCGGGAACATCCCACAAGAGCTGCAGTTCTGGAGATGCTCTGACCCGGTCGTCTAGACATCACAATTTGGCCCTTGTCAAAGTCGCTCACATCCTTACGCTGGCCCATTTTTTCTTTTCTTCTTCATTACATATTCTAATGTGATCGAGCAGTGAAGGGACCGGTGGCACCTTCAGTCAGCACGCACACATTCACACACCCACACGTAAAACACCACTTCCCTCCTCTCAGCTCTCAGGATTGTGATTCTGCCCTTTCATTTCACCTTAATCATAATCCCCGGTAGCCATTTTTGCAGCGAGCAGGAGGGCAATTATAATTGCAGATAACTGGGGTGATAACGGTGCCGGCCATCTCTCCCACGGGCCTCCACAGACAATGACACACAATGGGACTGTATGGGAGCGGAGCTAAAAGCCCTCTGCTACTTCTTTGAGCTTGGAGTGGGAGGGAGTTTTAATAACACTTAGTAGCGCAAGCTAATTTCTCACCCCGCCTTCTCCGAAGTCTATTTTAGCGGCTGCACAATTAAACTGCTGATGCATAAATTGATCTGAAAGCCACGTTGTGTATTTATCATTTCTTTTGGATTGAATTTGATGAACCTCTCTTCGATTTAGCAATGAACCTTCTTTGTGGAGTCTCCGGGGCATTGTGTTATCACTTGATCACATATTATGAGTGTGCCAGAATGGTGCGAGACTTCGGCTATTGTGTCGCTGGCACATCCCGCCGTTCGCTAAAAGGGCCCGTCGGTCGAGAGGACGGCTCCCAAACTTGAGATGAATGTCTCCGGGAAGTACGCCAGGCGTCTGCCGCTTCTCCCCTCACTCTGACATCCTCACATCCAGGAGACGCTTCAGGAAGGTTCCCCCCCCCCTCCTGTTTCAAACACCCACTGCCTTTCAGTCTGCTGTCATTTGCATTGTGCATACTGTAATGAAAGAGCTGGTGACCTGCTGTTCAGAATAGACAGCAGTGAAAAGGCCCATAGGCAGCCATTATGCACTTGAACAATGGGTTTGAGGTAGCTTAGAGGTAAGAGAACAGGATCTGTGACTAGGGGATCACTGGCTGAGAGGATTTGAGCAGCTGAAATGAATGAGGGAAAAAAAACGTTTATCCTCGGTGGCTGTTGAATTGCCCTCTTGGCACAAGGCACAACACCCCCATTTGTTCCAGAGGTGCTTTACAGTTGCCAACAGTACGAGACTAGTTGTGCTGGGAGGCTCCCAGGTATGAGTGCATTGTTGGGAAAAGAGATGGGCTTAAGGGTGTTTTCACATCTAGTCCTTGTTAAACGGACCAAACTCAGTCCTCCTAAAGTGGATCAAAAAGTGGACCAAGCAAAAAGGGACTCAGCTCTTTTTGCGTTGTACATTGTCAGTTCATTTGACTCAATTCTGTTTCTGGTCCACTTCAGCTCTGTTGGGGCCTCAGTTTTTTTTTCTCTGTTCACACTGTAGTTCCTACCTTCATCACTCTGCTGGTCAATGCTTTCACCTTCTATGACATTTTTAGGGTTGGCACAGGCGCTTCCACACAGAATACTGTCCAGTTCGTCGTAAAAAGGGTCATGTATCTTTTATGTCAGAGGATTCACCGCTTTTTCTCATTTTATAGCTGTGTGGAACTTTTGACGTAGTTTTTTTACTTTGACGTGGCACTGCAGTGCGGTCCTAATGAAACCCCTCGCTTTCATATGAACTGAAAATTGGAGGGAAACTTAAGCGTTTCTGTGCGTTGTAGACAGTCGCAGTGTGTCATGGCCATTTTCAAAGGGGTCCCTTGACCTCTGACCTCAAGATATGTGAATGTAAATGGGTTCTATGTGTACCCACAAGTCTCCCCTTTACAGACATGCCCACTTTATGATAATCACATGCAGTTTTGGAGAGAGCCACGTTTGGGACTCTCCTGGGACGCTACGGTCCACCGTTTTGGTCCAGACTGAAATATCTAAACAGCTATTGGATTCTACCATTGGATACCATTCTTGGTCCACAGACAAGGAATCCTAATGTCTTTGGTGACCCACTTGACTTTTCATCAAGCGCCTCCAGCAGGTCAAAGGTTTCGCAGTTAAATATCTCAACATTTACTCGATCGATTGGCACAAAATTTGGTAAAGTCTTTACAACTATTGGCAACTATTGTTTTGCAACAGTGAATCAAAGTAGTGTCTTTTTTACATTGATCGACAGAAGCATACTTTTTGTGCGATACCTCTGATCAGTGCTTTCCTACAATTCCTAGAATACCATTTGACAACATCAAGAGAACGGGCATGAACTGAATGCCCACATAATTATACTGAAACTGTTGGTTTAGCTGTCGTAGCTTTGATGTGGTGCTTCTGACACACCCTTACTTGAGTTGCAACATGCCTTGTGGCTGCATTGCATTGAGACTAGTTGTAGAGAAGCTGATATCTGTTCCTCTAGTAAAATTGATTTGTCATAGTGGCACAGAATATGACAAAGCATTATCTTTTTGATTGTGACACCAAATCTTTGCCTGCTTTTGACCAGGAATAAACTAAATAGAAATGCTTAATTAAGCAAAACAACAGTGTCCCAGAAATGCAATTGTCACATGTGAGTTCTAATATCACTGACTTTATTGATTAATCTTGATTAATGACGTTCAAAAATAATGTCTAACTGGCAGAGACAGGGTTCTTAGACATACCGTGCCACATAATGTGACAGCAATTATAAGCTACAGGAGGCTGGGAGAAGCCAGAGGTGAAAATTGGCTTCAGGCTGCTCTTAGGGAGTGAGAAATTGAGGCTCCATCAGCTTCTGCACATCATGGGTCGGACTCAGGGTGCCATTGACAGAACCAAGCTGACAGCCTGGGCTGATGAGACACATTCTCACCACTAAAGTAAATGGGTTAAAGTAAACAGGAAAAGCATGCTCATTCTCCATGGCTTTGGCTTGGCCCCAGACACGGAAAAACTGCAAATGAAAGTCTTAAAAATATACAGTAACTAAAAAAAGACTTGACAAAGTGAACATCAGATGATGTGGGGGAAGTTGCAGATTTTCAGGATTTAGGCAAAGTGCAGCGGAGAAACTTGAGTAGAGTGTCTCCTGCCAAGATTTGTTCAGTCCATCCCTGACGGAGACAGTCGAGGTGGTGGGTGGTAAGGATTCACCGATTTGGCTCTTTCATTCCTGATAGTGATACCTGGGCATTGGGTGTCGGCCGATAACGAGTACCGATCTGATACCAGTGTTTGATTAATAAGCTGTATGCCTCACTGTGTGGAAGTGACCGGGTCATTTATGTGTAGGGCAACACCAGGCCTGACTTAAACATTGCTTTCCCAACAGGCTAAATAACGCTCCAAACTTGCGCTAAATTTTGGTGAGGAAAAACTGGCATGGCCATATTCAAAGGGGTCCCTTGACCATACTGTTGCGAGGGCAACAGCTTTGGTCCAAGTTTACTTCCTGTCAGCTACTACATTAACAAATGTTGCAACAGGAAATACAAAGGGTCCCATTTACATTGTTTATCTTAAGTTTGAAAAGGTCTCTGCAGTTTTGTATTGGCATTCTAAAGTAGAGGACATTTTGAACCACTAAAAAAATGCCCTTTGAAATACATTTTGACTGAATAATAATGACGGGATTGCAGCATTTTCTCAAGAAAATGTAACACCAAATTACCGTTAAGTGTTTTTTTTGTTTTTTTGCCGCTGCCACAGTCATTGTGCTTTGTTATTACTTCTTCTTTGAGGAAACATTGTCAAAGTCACAGACTGACTCACACTCAGCAGGAGTTTCCTGCCAGCAGCTGAGCTCTTTATTCTAATTAAAACGGCCACTGTTCCATTGCAAATGAGACGTACGTTTCTGAATGTGATGGATGCAGTTTGTTTGTTTGTTTCTACTATTTTAAGCCGTCATGAAGGATGTTTTGATTGCGTCCTTTG
Organism: Sebastes fasciatus; assembly: GCF_043250625.1. Classification (NCBI taxonomy): domain Eukaryota; kingdom Metazoa; phylum Chordata; class Actinopteri; order Perciformes; family Sebastidae; genus Sebastes; species Sebastes fasciatus. The sequence goes on along the minus strand of NC_133817.1, from coordinate 3,583,506 downwards.
TCACCGCTGTATAGTGTGAGGAACAGGCCCTTTTTTTTTGTCAAGATGCAATGTCATCTAACCCCATGATGTGAATCATGTTCATCTCTCTCAGCAGACTAGGCGTAGACTACTACGTTACAACAGTTCTTTTGTTGGCCTTTTCAGAAAAAAATTAGGTTTCCAGAACTTGAAACAGCAGCTACTGTATCTTTGTAAATACTTAAAAAAAAACAGACAAAATGTACACACTCCTTTTCAGCTCCACGCTCCATTCATTCACATCAAGTAGCTGCCTAATCCAACCAGTTTCTGACTGTCAGATCCTGAAAATTTGGTAGTTATTGATGCCATTTTAATGCCAGTGAGCAGTGTTTTGATGCCGGTCCCTCCGTTGCTCGTATCTCATGTTCTTCCTGCACAAGCACAAGGACTGCACATGCATGTCATAAGCACTTGGGTAACATGCAGAGTATAGAGTTTCCACTTGGGTGACATGCAGAGTATACAGTAACCATGCAATTCTATATATTGACAGTAAGTTTATCGTTGTAATGAGCCATCGAATGGCCACTACAGAAACAGGGAAGAAGAACCATAGTTTTCCTGTGCAATGATGAAATATAACTTTTGACATTTTGGTTGCACTGATTTTCCAAACATCGTTGTTTTATGGGGAATTGTGCGCAGGACTATTTCTTGGCCCAGCCTGGTCACTTCCTGGAGTGTAGTCTGGTCGCCAAGAAATAGCCCAGCACATCCTTGAAAGAGTTTACCTGGCAACAGGCACATTCTACTGGCAAACCAAAAAAAATGTGCCAAAGCAGACGGTGGCTTTGAAGTGACTTGCCAGAGAGATCAGAGAAAAAAACCAACATATGACATGTTGAGTTTTCACACCAACCGAGTTATCGAGTTCTAATATCATATTTTAAGCAATCTGGTGGCAAATTTGGTGAAAACCACAGCGGTCAAGTAGTATCATACCATCACTCATCTTTTTTCATCCTAATTGAAGAGTACTGACAAAAATGTTCTGCTGTGAAAATGTTTGTTGATGACATTGAGATACATAGGTGAATACATTTTTTCCCCCAACCCTACTATTTACTCTTATGGAGACTAAAATCAAATAGAATCCATTGTGTTGTTGCATCTACAAACAACCTTTGGTTTATGCGTCTACAGTGATGACAAGCTCTTCAACATATGTCCAATTACATATGGCATTGTATCTATAAATGGCTCTGTGGTGTGCTGTGTGGCAAACAGTTAAACAGGTTAATGGAAACAGTAGCACAGGAGAGTGTATTAAAGCTTGCATTATTGGGCCCTTAATAAGGTCACGTGCCGCGTCGTGCATGCGTCGTCCTCCGGGGTGATTTTCCATGATGGCCCGGGAGATTGGGTCGCTCGCTTTGGTTTATTGGTGCAGAAGGGCCTTGGTAAACAAGAGTATGAGGAAGAGCCGTGTGGTTACAGTAGCTGTGTGTGCGCTCCAGCTCTAATAACGGCTTCAGTACACTATAGATTCTGACTGTGGCTTTCAGTTCAGCCCTTTATAAACAGCCACAACCCACTTCCTTGTTTTGCTGGTGTGCGGGGTGTCAGATGATGTTTGTCTGACAAACATGTTTTAAAAGAGTTGCATTGTAGTCAAAATGCCTGATAGGATGTTCATCGAGAGAGAGAGAGGAGTAGATGGATGATGGGGAGATAGCGAGAGGGGAAATCATGAGTGCTTTGAGGCCAGATAAAACTGAGGAAGAGTAAACAAACGGCAGTGATGTAACAAATTTACAGAGGACAATTACTAGTAGGAGAAAAAGAAGAGGAAAGAGCACTCATCAGAGAGCGAGAGAGAGAGAGAGAGAGGGAGAGAGAGAGAGGCTCTTGCATGCTCTCTGCCTTGTCTCCTCCCTTCAGTGTTTAGTGTGTGTGTCAGTGTGTGTGGGAGAGACAGGGCTGAGCTCAGTGGCTTGTCGTACCAGGTTTAGTCAGACCAAGAAGCTGTAGCAGCGACAAGCTCACCTCCCTCGGACACACGGTACGCATTTCCTCTCTTTCTGTAAGTGAACCTTAACGCTGTCAAGTGTCAAAATGGGAAGCGGGGAGTGGGCGGATTAGACTGCATGTCAGACCGAGTCGATCACTCTGCTACAGTCGAAGAATTTGTTCTGCGACAAGATGTAGAAATGTTCAATAATTTGTTGTGTTGCCATAAAAGTTAGCTTTTTAAGCTTTGTCTCTCTGATGAGGTTTCACTGTCGGGGCGCAGAGTCTGCTGTGTTGTTTCCACTCCGACTTGTTGTTTGCTCAGTAATGTTGTCACTGAATGAAGGCCGACCCATACCACGCTTTGCTCAAGGGCTTCATGGATAGCTAACACAGATCATGCTGCTTCCATTAGCGTGGTGGAGAGAGGTGCTTGGCACAATAGAGCGCCACAGGAATGAGTCCCTAAAACCCAGACGTGAGTTAGCATTTTAACACTCCCTCGTCTGGAAGTCAATGTTTTTTTTTCGAATTTTCGGACACCGGTGTTACTGATTACACGGGACATTTTACAAGAAAGGATGACGCTCAATATATGTAGAGCGCTTACTTCTTCTGATCTTTACCGTCGGATGGCGGTGTGTCTGGCCTCTCCGGTAGAGCTTTCGCTGCAGGGCCGCAGGTTTCCACCTGGCGCGATTGCACCGAGCGCTCCGGCTGGGACCGCTCCGTCCTCCACATGCCGATTACCTCATTAACGTTTTGGTTCCCTGATAGCATTGGGTTTAAAGTATGGCCAAATAGGCACTTTTGCTTTTCGTTTTGACACCAAATCCTTCGCCATCGTCTTGGACATACGACATAAAATACATCAATAAATACCCCCCCTAATGTGTCTTATAACAGGCGGGTGCTAACAAGTGGCTAAATGAGACTACTAAACGTCATCAGCTGTGTATGTATCATAAACGTGTGTTTGCCACAGAGCTTATTTTCTGCACTAATCCAAAACCCAATGGAACAATCCAATTGGCTTTTTGTGGAGGGAACCCAGGGAGATGCTACCTTCCTGGTTGGCCTACAAAAAGACGTCATCCCTGGAGTCCTCTATGTGTGTTGCTTAAGAGTCCTCTTTCGGAGAGATCCTTGAATGTGTGTGAACTGGGTGGACTGCTGCAGGCTGATAGCCAAACTGTGGCTTTAATCAAGGCTAATGACGGAGAGAGGAGGTCGGTCTCTGGTTGCTTGCAACAGAAGGAAGGAGCAAAATCGAGTACATTATAGAAACATGATAGCTACTCGATGCAACGCTCTCAAGAAGTCCAGTTAAAAACCTAGTGAGGCTTTCAAGTACTTTTATTTTCTATCTGGTTATAAATTAACAGCAAAAATGCCTTAATTGTTACCTAAATGTGTGACCATGTGTGTGGCTCATTGGAATGAGGGCAAATCAACCAATTATCCATTGCTGGGGATGCAGTTACGTAACAACAGATTTCCAGGAATGGTCATGTTTTTGTTTTCTATGTTTTTGCCCACAAAAGAGACTCTGCAGGAGTCTTGGCAGCAGCTCAGGGGGTGCAGGCAGCTGGGCCGGAGCGAGTGTAATCAGATTGATAGTACTAGCCGAGGATCTGTGTTCATTTGCACTGAACAGCTGCTGGAGTCTGGATGGAGTTTAGCTCGATGCTACTTCCGACAACAGGACAGGGAATTAGTTTTGAACAAATTGTATTGCTCAGTGACGTTTCCATTCAGACCACCAAAACACTTCTTATACCATATAAATGAATTATAGTAATCGGATTGAATTGTTTTCATTTCATTATTGAGTCAGATATTGTATTCATGTTGCTGTTTTCAGTGGTAGATCAAAGATTCAGATCCTTCGAGTTACTATGAGGAACTTTGAACTGGTTATGAAACAGTCTCTATTTAATAAAGCTGAAGTAGGGGAGATTGGAGCAAATACGATTAAAAAAAGTTATTTATATAAAACGGTCGCTATATCGTGACAGTAGTACATGAAACAGGTAACCTGAAAAAAATCATGTGCCTCTGTGTCCTCCGGTGTTCCTAACGGCATCTGCAAGATTTCACAGACCGGAGGAAAACAAGCAGTAAGAGCTGATCTGCTGTCCAGCTGCCGTCTATGAGAGCCGGCTGTCAATCACTCACAAACTCCGACCAAACGGTCAAACTAGGCAGCACTGATCAAATATGAATCAATATTATGGTACGGCAATGCCTATTTCTCCCCTCAAATGTTTTCGGAATCATCTTGTAGTGCACGGTTTAGCTGTAAAATGAGAACGTTTGTGACGCCGTCGCCATTGTGATATCTGGAGAAGGAACGCCAAGCACAGCCAATAGGAACGCTCTCTCAATGAAATGACCTGTGATTGGTCAAAGTCTCCCTTCACGGGCTAGATTTTCTAAAGCCTGAAAACAGAGCCATGAGGAGGAGCAGAAGTCTAGTTTTCTCTCAGAACACTTGAATTACAATATGCTGAAAGGTTACTGTGGATTTTTTGTCCAATGATGCCAAAAATATTCTGCCTACTGCCACTTTAATACTGATGCCTCTATATGACCTACATAAGCAAACGAGACCATCAGAGAGAAGATGGGCTATTTGCAGAATGTACTCGATTTGCATCGAGGAGAACATCTATTGAATCATTGAAAATGTATAGATGTGGACATTTATTCAGAGGTCTGGAGCCAGACCAGATTAATCATCCATCACCACTCCCATGCTACAGTGTATGTGTCGCAATTGGATCCTCTCTGCATTAGTTTATGATGAAATGTAATTTATATACAGCTTTTAGTATTTGAGTAGTTATCCAGGAGGGATAAAACACGATGAATGAACACGCGCAGTTGTTGCTAGGAGCCTGCTTACAGACACTTCAGCTCTCCAAATCCTTCTTAACAAGAAAGAGATCCAGCTGTGAGCAGCCAGTTGTTTCTATTTCCTCATTGTTGAGCCAATCCTCGATGATCGGTAGGAGGTTTGAATTTCACTTGGCCAATGGCCTAGCTCACAGCTCTGCCATGCTGAGACTTGGACAGCATTATACTAATATTATGAACTCAGGTTTCTTTGTGTGAAAGCAATCATAAAATAGCGTTTGACTTTATTATTCTGTTCTGATTCCTCCATCATAATCATTGTAGATCTTCAATATTGCTACCACCGTTCCTCTTTTTACCCTGTCACCTCCATGCTGTCCCTGAGCCCCGAACTCCCCCCCGCAGTGATGTGAAACCGAGACCACTCTACGTGAGGCCTACGGACCCACCCAGCTACCCCCCACCTCACCTGTTTTGAAGGCTGACTTGATGAAATGCTACAGCCTAATGAAATGTTGTCTGCAGCCTGTGAGGTCGAACGTCGAGCCGAAATCCCCCCCCCCCCCCCCCCCCCCCCCCAGCCCCACGCCTTCCTTCCTCATGAAAGATAAAACACGGACAAGACACAATATTGTCCCAACCAGCAGGCATCCTTTTTGTTTTAATCTCCTGGCTTCCCGGTCGCCTGTGACGCGACATCATTAGGTTTTATGTTGGCAACGGAGAGAGAGGATGAAAAACAGAAATCCAGAGGGGATTGATCCTGTTTGCTTGAGTGTCAGTATATGCCCCGCTGTTGAGAATTATCTCTTTATGGATTTCCTGTCAGGCCATACAAGGCTTCAGGTTTCCTTTTCTGTCCTCCTCCACCCCGTATCTGGAGCGGAAGTTAAATACTCCACATTTAATTTATCCTCCCAACACTTCTAGAGCCATTAGCTGTGAAGTATTTAAATTATTAAAAGGATGAAGTTATTCTCAGTATTCTGATAACAAAAGATACTTTAATTAAGTGACCTTTCTTTGCCCCCAAGTAAGCAAATGATGAGATGTAGTGAAAAGAAGTATTGAAAGAACACCAAAAAGAAAAAGCACCGTGAAGGCCTCAGTCTGCAGCTGCACCACAGTGACCCTGTCTCAACGATACGATACGATTTCCATGGTTCCGATACGATTCAAGGACGATATTTGGCTCATCTAGAGCGATAAGATACGATTCAATGATTTGAAATCGATACAGTAACTTTTTTGCCAAAAATTCAATCATTGTGAAATAAATATGTGATATTGGACAGAGCAGGTCAGGATTCCTCAAAGTTTTTCCTGTAAGAGAATCAGGGATAAATTAATTATAGATATAAACAAGTAAACAACGATTAATGGCAAATACATACACCTTTTATTAGAAAATAATTAAAAGTGCAACTGCAGGAGCTGCTGCTTCAGTTCTCAAGATACAAGGCAGTGCAATATTTAATACAAAATATAATAAACCAACTTTTATTCAAGTTAAATGAACAGTGGTTTAACCTGCTGCTTCTGTCCTCATTTTCAATATCAACGGTAGATCATTAATACAGAGATCAACAGCTGATAGTGATCAAACAGCTGATAGTGATCAAACAGCTGATAGTCATCAAACAGCTTGGGACAGAATCATTCCTCTACGAACGCTGTTTAAATAATCTGCTGATAGTAATGAGGTGGTCCACCTACAGTGCTCCTTTGGGGTCTTTCATACATGAAAGCATCTGGAAAAACATTTTAAAACTACGTCAGACTAACGTTAGTTGAATTTCTGTTTTGTTTTTTACTTTGCTCCCATGATAATTTGCCTCGCGGACCGGCTGCTCTCCGGCTGGATACATGAGGCGGCCGATGCTTCGTGCACATAGATATCATGACGGGGACAACATAACACAGCTTTCCTGAACTGTCACATTAACAGAATGAAAATATGTAATTATTTATTTAGATTGAAAACTCAAGTTCTTTGTTTTCTCACAGTCTTTTAGTGCACACACTACAAAAGACCTACGTGTGTATGTTTTTATCTCTATTATATTGATTGCCCATACCTAACTGTATGCGGGTGAGTTTGTGTCTATGTGCATGTATGATGTGAAGGGGTGCGTGTATGCATATGTACTCATGTGTACCCATTGTCATTGTTCTGTGCACTGCAGGGAAGCAGCCATGCAGAGCACAGAAATTCAATGCCTCTTAATGCATATGAATATTTGAAAACCATTGTTCTGGGCTGTTTATGAAATTGTGTTCATTATACACCAGGAAGGAAATGTGAACTCATTAAGTCTTCATCTGCTCTCCATCTGTCTGTTTGCATATTCGACATTTGAATACATAAAACACTCGTTATAAGCTGCTCATTGTGAAGGTCGCTTGATATCAACGCCTACCTTTCTGCGTACTTTTCAAGTGTTTACCGCCGTGGCTCAGGTCTTACCTTGGACGGTATCTTGGCCAACAGAGTGTCCTCTGGCCACACTCTCCGGGCCCATAATGATTAGACATTTTATTTACGGCGCGTGTCGCAGTTCCACTCCAGCTGTAAATCTACCACCATATGGGCAGCTCCCAAGATCTCTACCTCACACAGTCTACCTCGCCCCCCCGCCCCCCGCCTGCCTGAACTCGGACCTTGGCCACGGACCCGCCCCGTGTTGACAGATGTGTCAGTTCTTTGATGGATAAAGCCACTCTGGCGCTACCGCATGCTGGCCCAGACTCCGTGTTTTCACACTCAGCTACTGCTGCAGAGGAGGGTGGATGGTTTGGGAGGTGGTGGAATGCACAATGATGGCAGTTTGGCACAAATGACACTGCAGAAACAGCTGCAAAACTTTGCATTGCACAGATGTGCAGTATCCTCAGTTGCTCCTTTTTTCCTAACAAATACAATTAGCTTTTTTGTATTCTATGGTAATCTATGAGAATCAAGAAACTTGTTTCATTGTGAATTATACTTTGTAAAACAATATGTAACAAATAAATACATGGATATCAATTTATTTTATTATTATTTAGCCTATTATTATTAAAATAATAAATCATACACCATTAACTTGGTAAAGAAATCTTCAGAATTAACAGGAATTACAATTTAAGTGTCAAACTTTTTAATGTAGCAACAAATTGGTCAAAACTTAAACAGGAATTAAAATTCCAGAATATGATGTATATAGTATATAAACATAGAAATGAATTGAATAGATCAGCCCCGTTGTCACCGATACACGATCCAGCTATTTGAGTCATTATCAGCCTGATATCCGATCCAGTATTGGTGCATCAACCAGTAGAAGACGATCTTTGAATAATCATGTGTTATTGTTGTGGTCAGTAGAGCTTTATTGAATTCTCATGAATCAGAAACTCTTGCTATAGAAATGTGACATAATTAGCTTTCAGTTAAGCGGTTGTCAGTTTCATTCCAGTGTGTGCTGTAGGCCACTCTCGTTCTTTCCCACAGCCCTAAAAACAAGAGTATGAATGCCTCCCTGTAATCAGCCTGGTTTTGATGTCAGGAGTTTACAGTTAGTGTTTATCTTAAAGAAGGAAATGAAGGCTGACATTCTGCTCGTGATTCTGATGATGATTTTAGAGAACTAGTCCTTTCAGTGATGTTGATCTCCCACTTACAAGATCAGCATCTGGGGGCAAAAGGACATCTCTAGGACAGTGGTTCCCAACCTATTTTCCTTGAAGCTCTCCCTACTTGTATCTAAGGAAAGCTGAGCCCCCTAAAAACTTGTTTTTACAAAATCCTCCAACAAAATCCTCAATTTGAATAAAGTGAATTAGAGTATTAAATTAGTTAGTCTTTTTTTTTATTAAATCAGCTTTATTTAAAGAATAGAACTTGTCAGTTTCGTCAGCATGAATAAAGTGATGACGTCTTGATGGTTTCGCAAAGCAAATGCAATTACATAATATGAGTTTCTTTTGTTATTGTGGTTAAATGAATACAAAAATGTATGGTTACATTGCTACTAAACTGCCCCGTTAATACAGGTGCAATACAGGTGAAAATGTCGTTTTTGAAAGGCTAAACACCAACAATATGGACTAAATCAGATTATTTAGTAAGATTTTCCTTCTGAGTAGCAAAAAATATATCTTTTTAACTAGTTTTATATATAGACTAGGGCTGTTAATCGATTAAAAAATGTAATCGCATGATTGTCCATGGTTAATCGCAATTAATCGCAAGTTAATCGCACATTTTTTATCTGTTCAAAATGTACCTTAAAGTGAGAAAGAGTTATTATCGCGTTACCTTTTACAGCCCTAATATAGACTTTTGTATAAAGTATCCAGTAAGTGTGTTATCATGATTTTAGTTACACATGAGCAAATCTAATTTTGGCAACCTCAGAACAGACCCTGTGATCTTTAGTGACCCCCTAAAGGGGAGCCCGGACCCCAGGTTGGGAACCACTGCTCTAGAGGACAGGGTTATCAAGTTGCTTAGGGAAATCAGTTCAGAATACTGTATGATCAAACTTTCAAGCTCTTGGAAAAAGTCACTGTAGATTGATTTTTACTTTGTTACTGCTGCTAATATATACTATGTATAAAACATAACAGATAAATCCCAGTAATTAGCTCGGCTTTGTAAATGCGACTGATTAATCCAGTGTCACAACAGCTGTTGTGAGAAGCTTCATTATAGTGTGTGGTAGGCGGGAGGCTTTCCTATCACTGTAACCTAAATGGCTGTTCTTTCACTCCCAGGGCACAACCTCGATAACATCACAATAGCAAGTCACCATTTTACATGAACACGTCGAGCAGTTAATCAACATAGATATTCAACTTTGAGGAGTCCAATCGTATTTTTGTGAGACACTATAACATGTTTTTTATTGATCTCTGGTGGGGATTTGAGTCCCATGTTTTTATGCCTCAGTCGTGGCTGGAGGCGTTATGTGTTCAGGTTGTTCATCCGTCCCATTCTCGTGAACGCAATATCTCAGGAACGCCTGGAGGGAATTCCTTCAAATTTGGCACAAATCAACCAGTTGGACTTATTGAATTTGTGATGAACTGATTAGATTTGTGGTCAAAGGTCACTGTGACCTCACATCCATCCCATTCTCATTAACGCAATATCTCAGGGAACACAAATTTGGCACAGACATCCGTTTGGACTCGAGGATGAACTGATTAGATTTTGGTGGTCAAAGGTCACTGTGACCTTACGTCCGTCTCGCAATATCTCAGGGAACGCCTTGAGGGAATATCTTCAAATTTGGCAAAAATGTTTTATTTATCTGTCGGGTGCATTCCATAATGTTGTCAAGCACTTCTAATAATAATCAGAGCATTTCAGTGGCAAAAAAAAGCACTTGTAAGTGGACGTAAATTGAAGGTGCGCAATTGCTTGATATGATTACATTGCAGCCTGTTTCCCTCAATCCATCAATACTGGACCAATTTCAAAAATTATTGTCCCCATTAGTCAGTTAGACACAAAACATGGAAAATAAGGTCCATGTTAGGGCTGAACAATTTTGGAAAAATATGTGATTCTGATTATTTTGACTGATTTGCGATATTTCAGGGAATGATATTTTTTACATTGTTATTCTCATTTTCATTAACAGTGATTATGGTGTGATTTTTGCAGGGATCTATACCAAACAAATGGGTTTTCCTAAGTCTGAAGATTATGATGTGTAGGCATCCCTGCAGCACCATGATATTTAATTTAAATGCTAATTTGGCACACATTTCGCCTTTAACAAATATTGTGCTTCCTGCTTTTGCACATTGCGATTACGATAAAATTTCCAAAAGAAAAATACCGAAGTTACCCTTTACGTTTTTTTTGTTTTAAGCTGCCCTTATCCAAGTTAATGGATAAAATGACGAACCCACCGTTTGTATTGTGTGTATTAACACTCAACACTGCGGTTCACCTCAGTTTTACGGAGCATTTAAGAGTCTTTCAATCAATCAATCAATCAATCAGACTTTATTTATACAGCACCTTTCAAACAAGAGTGTTTAAAATGGATTTAGAGACTAATGCACACCAAAAAAAACTATATAAAAGTTCATTGAATAAGAAAGCTCTAAGAGGTGGTTATTTAACATAATAAAAGATAAATAAAAGAAAAGGAAATAAAAATAACAATAAAAATAAATAAATAAAAATTATGAAACTACACAAAATAAGCAGATTGTATTAAAATAATACAATTTAATAAAAATAAGATGGAATAATAACGATCAGCAATAAAATGTTGATTAAATAAAATAGAGTAAAATAAACACTATAATGATGATGATAAATAAAATAAGTATTAACAATAAAAAACATAAAATTATAAAACTATAAAACACTACATAAAAGGCAGACTAAATAAATAGGTTTTTAGTTTAAACATATCAATATCTTCAGCTCTTCTCAGTTCCTCCTGAAGGTTGTCCCATCGGCTCGGAGCGTAACGGCTGAGAGGTTTCAGAGGAGAGCGAATATTACACTAACATTTGGCCTGAATTGAAACATGATTTCAAATGAATGCTCGGCTCAAAGTAAATAAATAAGCCACTGTTTGCTAACACGTTAGGAGATAGTATAGTATGGTTGCAGGTAATTAATGCAAATTTAAGTTAAAGCCAACCTATATATGTAAAGAATAACAACACCTTTCTAAGGCACCTTATGTTTGGCCTTTTTCTTTAATTCGTTACCCGTCTGTATTTGCAGCAACCACACAGCATGACGAGTATACAGTAGAGTAAACAAACTAATGAAATGATCTCCAAGAATGTACTGTGTTAGTGTTAGCTGAACAAATAGCTGCCAGTAATGAGTCAGCTGCTCAGCAGCAGTCTGCCAACTACAGTAAGACGATGCTCTCTTTCTCTTTGAGTCTCTTTCTATATTCTTTCCTTTATCTTTTCTTAGTCTCCTCAACATTTCCATGACAACATGTATTTATGGGGTGGAAGACTACATTTGTCTGATATTTGTTGCTTGAATAGAATGGCCAGTCCATTGAGTATTAGACCAGCATTTAGCTTTTGCCTTCATATCAACATGTTTTGATTCCAAGCTGAATACTCGGCAAAAGGTGCCCTTCAGATATAGAAAGACGAAGCTGTTGTTGTTATCTCTTCTTTCCCTGCTACTAAAAAGAAACTGGGTCAGAAATGTGCTGCGAGTGATGTTTAAACGTTATGTAATATGTCATGGCATTTTATCCTGCGTAAGCACTCCTCGTCTTTTCAGGGGCAGAGAGAGCGTGCTGTGTTTGAGGCGTTGTTTGGAGGAGGTGAATGGGGCTAATTTCTGTTTCAGCATGTGTGTCAGTAGAAGAATGAAATTATAAAAATTATATGAAATTATATTTAATAAATATTTAATATATATATTTATTTAATATATATATAATATATATATGTATATTTAATATATATATATATGTATATATAATGTCACATTTTAGCAATTAATTAATTGTAACATTTATTTTTAATATTATTTTGGTCACATTTGATGATATATTTATTTATTTATTTATTTATCGAGTATCTATTTATTTATTAATTTATTTCATATTTTGGCAGGTTCCGTCTTCCATATGGACTACTTTAGGATCTAAATGTATGAGCATTGTGACGTCTATTTGCTTTGAGTCATATCATTTGACTTTGCCTTAATCAAACACAGCAATCTGCTGCTCACCGTCCTGTAGTGCAGCAATACCTGCCCAATATCCAACCTTGTTTTCTGTATTTTGAGTCATACATGCACATTCGTGACCACATTCACTGACATCCTGGTGCCGTTGAATGCTTAACTCCTACGGTTTATCTGCCGTTTGGTTTGACACTTTACATGAAAACTGGCTCATTCTACCTTCTTTAAGTCCAACTGCTGTCTAACTAAAGCATGTGGTTGCATTGGGTGGCTCTAGTATGGGACTGGGACTGGAAATTCATAAAACAAACAACACAATTGTCAGCTGTCATCTTTCCCAGTATGTGTGATCAGCTGCTGCGTGAGTGTGCTACTTTACCAACACAGCTTCAGAAGAGCCTTTTAAAATGACTGATGATATTTATTTAAAAACATTTTTTAATGTATTTTCTTTTCACATGTTCCAGAAAAGATTATACAAGTAATACATTTATTTATTGATAAATGAATCTACCAAGTCTGCCCGTGTGGTTATCAAAGTATTGTTATATCTGATCACGCCGCTCTGACTCTGCTGCTGTCTCTCCCTGGTATCTCTTGTATAGACATCGCTGTTTGATTGCAACTCTACTATCTGATGAGAGTTTTTTAAAGGAGGAAACAGCAAATAGCTTTTTCCTTCAACTCAAACTAGAGATTGCAATTTTGTTGGCTGATTCAGATTTTTTTTTAGCAAATTCCGACTATTGCCGATCCTGATTTTCTTTTTTTTCTGTCCCAAAAAATAATTTCAACTGTCCCAAAGTCAGTGTAAACTATCAAAAATTCTAAACGTTATCCTTTTACCGTGTTATTGTCATCTATACGGGCATAAAAACACACAATCCAAATGATTAGGAAATTAATTATTGTATTTTTATTTAAATATTTGCTGTGATTAAAAAAATTATCTTGGCATTGATAGTTTGGGGTTATTGTTTTACTTTTGTTTTTTACCCGTGGTATGGAGAATCGTGGAATATCACTAGTACTGGTATTGAGTACTAAATTTCTGGTATCGTGACATCCTTATTTACATTGTACAATGCCTCTTGGTTGAAAAACAGTAAAAAAGATTTTAGAAAAGTAAGAAACATAAAAGAAACTGTTCTTATAATACTTGTAAGTTTGACAAAACTTTAAATAAGCATGAGCAATGAGTCAAACTTGAACCAGAAAGAGATCCATTGATCGGCCTGCCATGCATTCAGATGTACGAGTCAGCCACCAGCCTCCGCAGCTTGATTGTCGACGTATAGTCACCGAAGCTTTTCAGATGCTAATATCAGCCCGCCACATGTAGCGATCCAACTGTGTCTCTCATTACACTGTGCCAGGCTGCTTGTCACAATTCATATTTCTTTTTTTATTCGTGACACTTTGAGATTATTCATAGCCTTTCACTTTGTCTCTCTGTCAGTCTCCTCCCAACCTCCACGCACTCATCTGCATAATTAATCAGCACCAATCATCAGGTGAGGCTTTTATGAAGAGCATCCACGCCGGGTTCACGCGTCAAGTCTGTCAGTCAAGGGAATTGGCAACAGATGCCACGAGTTTGTCTCCTGTTGTAACCAAACAGGATGTGATGATCTGGTTTTGGGATCAAACTCTGTGATCTGTGATCATGGATGGCAGCGTTCTCATGCAGGTTGGAAAAGCAGAAGTTTGTTGATTAGAATTCATGGACTATTTAAGGAAGAACTAGGGTTGGGCAGTATTAAACTGACAATAGTGCTTTAAGAAAAACAACGATACACAAAATTATCGTCGAAAAAAGCTGGAGAGAGACGCACATAGATATAAACAATCTATAGATTGGAGATGCATATGTTGTAATACCCATAAGTAGCCACAGAGTGGCGGCAACATAGAGGCAGTAAGCGCTGTTTTACACAAGGACATGCTGAGATCAGTAAATCAGATGAATCAACTGGTGATTGGTGTCTGCTTTTTTCACATCTGAAATGACGACACTGTAGTAGCTTGGAATGGCGGTCTCAGGTCTCACTCTCTCTGTCTCTCTCTTGCACACTTGCTAACGTTACGGGCCGAGAATGAATATAGCGCAAAATTCACAACATTATCAATACCAATATCGTGTTGAACGATAATCTCGTCATATTGCCAACCCGAAGAAGAACTATCTAGGACTCCTCCCAGCCTTCCAGTCCGTCGTTGCCCCTGTGACTGTAGGTCAGTGTTTTGTAACCCAGAGAGAGTAGCCAACATTCCCAATGCGTTAAAAAGAGATGAGCCAAGATTCAAATAGAAAACCACTATGTTGATGCTTCTCCAACAAAGCCTTGTAAATCTACCTCTGACTGTTCAGTGACAGTCTCCTAATCCGTCCGCCTTATTGTTGTAAGCAGCTCTTAGTATTGTCTATCCTCTCAGACAGTAGCTCTAAGGTTCCTAACCAATGAGGACTTAGCGTTTCGCTTTCCCCTTCCTGATTACCTGAGCCATATCCAATCAGTGGCATTGTTTCCTTCGTCTTCCTCCTCACTGAGCCGCCCGCGGTCGTGTTTCGGCTGCCCGCGGATTAGAGCGGCGTCGCTCCAGGTCTCGTCAGACGGGCAGTTCTACGGAGCCACGTGTCCTCCCGAGGATGGAGAGATTAGGAATATTCTGAGAAATGATTTGGAATGTGAGTGTGGTAAACGACTTCAGGTGTGTTGCTTGCGGGCCGGAGGACGGCCACGGTGAGCAGACGGGATTAGAGCCCGTTTTTGTGGCCAGCTGTGAGGTGTTCCAGCCCTCTGCTGTGCAGCAACAGGTGGAGATGTGTGGGGCCAGAGCTCAACATCTGGCCAATGAGAGCTCCTGTTGCTGCTCTGTGGGGTGGACTTGGATGCATTTTTAGGTGGCAATGTGCTTCCATCTCTTTAAATTAGAGAGGAAGGAACTGTACACGAAAATGCATACATTTAATACTTAGAATAATTAACTTAATCGACCAACAGTTGGTCAATTGATCCATCACTTTGGTCCAGACTGAAATATCTTAACAACCCCCCCCCCCCCCAGAATGTTCATTTAGTGCCACCTTGACATTTTTGGTTTTCGGTTAAATGTCTTGACAACCATTGGATGGACTGCAGTGAAATTTGGTACGGACACTCGTGGTGCTGAGAGGATGAATCCTAGTGACTTTTGTGATCCCAACTTTTCCTTCTACACCTCCAGCTAGTCAAAGTTTTCACTTCACTTATCACTGTGAAATAACTCTATCGGATGGATTGACGTTCATGGGTCCTTGATGATATATCCTAATGACTTTGGTGATCCTCTGACTTTTCCTCTCGTGTCACCATGAAGTTGATGTTTGTGGGTTTAAGTAAAACGTCTCAACAACTATTGAATAAATTGTATTACAATTTTGTACATAAATTCAGGCGCTTCTCAGGGTGTCCTTCCGTCCGTCCTTCCGTCTGTTCGCGTGTCACACTTTAGTTTCCGGAGTTTCTCGGAAACTATTTCACTTAGGAACTTCAACTTTGGTTTGATGGTTGACAGTGTGGTCTAGTTGTGCCTTTTGGGGGATAGAAGTCCAGGTTGCCCAACATTTTTGACATTTTTCCAAAAAGGCAAAACAAGTAGATAATGAGTGAGACATCTCGCTTCTTTCTCATCTCTGTTGACAGTTGCATGCAGTCATGTGCAGTACTCGCTGATACCCGATCCTGCATTTTAGGCTGTATTGGAGACATTTCTGATACTGGCATCAGTATCAGATCAGTACTAAACTCAACACTAAAACAGTCTAATCTAATCCGGTGGTACAGTCAGCTTCTATCAGATAAACAGAGATGAGGCTAACGTGAATGCAACAGTAATTGTCAGGTCTGTTGAGATCTAAGCATTTGCTCTGTGTGTGTGTGTGTGTGTGTGTGTGTGTGTGTGTGTGTGTGTGTGTGTGTGTGTGTGTGTGTGTGTGTGTGTGTGTGTGTGTGTGTGTGTGGTGATGTCAGTTCATTCAATCCTCTTGTATTACCCAATCCCCCATCATTATCTCTGCCATTGTCCCGATGTGTTGCCGGTTATGTGTCAAGTTGTGTCTTCTGTTAATATTTTTGGTTAAACTAATGTCTGTTTTTTTTCTTTTGTTTTCTGTCTCTGTCTCCTCTTTTCTTTATATGATTTTATTGTGGTGTCCTGTGTGGCTGCGGCTTCTCCTGCTGCTGCTGCTGCTGCTGATGCCGCCCACTATCGTCCATCCTGCCGCACGCACAACCTCCCACTGCCAACATCTGGTCAACAACACATGGTGGACGGCCCTCTTCCCCTTCCCCTTCTTTTAAATCTGTCTCCAAAATCTCTGACACACCTTCTCAATCACCCTCTCACTCTCTGGTCTCTCCATGTATCCCTCCCTCTTGGACTTTTCTTTTTCTGTCACCACCCTTTCCCCCCTGCTAGCACCACGCAGAGTTGAGAGAGCACCATGCCACCTCCGGTAAGCCAATGACCTTTCAGAGGAAGGGCTAAGGGCAGTGCACACAGTCAGAGGAAGGGTCAGAGCTGGTGTTTAAGGGTAGATAGAACATAAGGGAGTGTGTGTATTTCAAGTAAGGCAAAAAAGCTAATATTAATGCACCCATTTTCCACAATGTTCTCTGGCAAATGTTTATTTTTCCATGGTATTGTGTAACTGTTCTCTGGCTCCCTAATAGTTCTGTTGATTGCTCTGCCAGCACCTTAGTTTATTCAGCAAGGGTTCACCCTCATTAATAAACCATCAACTGCAGATTGTCACGTAGCAGCAGCATTTGCATGCAGTCTCTTTGACATTAATTTAGCTCGGTGCTTTCTTTTTGTACTTGCAGATTTTCCAAGTTACATAAGCCTCTTTAAAATAACACCTTCTCTTGAGTGTTTTTTACCATAGATATTAGAGCTGTCAATCGAATAAAATATTTAATCACGATTAATCTCACGATTGTCCATAGTTAATCTCCATAAATCGCAAAGTAATCGCACTTCTTTCAAGAGATTTTTCAAGTATTTAATACTCTTATCGACATGGAAGTGGGCAAATATGCTGCTTTATGCAAATGTATGCATATATTTATTATTGGAAATCAATTAACAACACAAAACAATGACAAATATTGTCCAGAAACCCCCACAGGTACTGCATGACTTGACTATGACTTGCCCCAAACTGCATGTGATTATCATAAAGTGGGCATGTCTGTAAAGGCGAGACTCGTGGGTACCCATAGAACCCATTTACATTCACATATCTTGAGGTCAGAGGTCAAAGGACCCCTTTGAAAATGGCCATGACAGTTTTTCTTCGCCAAAATTTAGCACAAGTGTGGAGCGTTATTTAACCTCCTTCCAGACAAGCCAGTACGACATGGTTGGTACCAGTGGATTTTTTAGGTTTTCTAGGTTCATATGATTAAAACTGAGCCCGCTACAACCTCCGGAAGATCAATTTCATTAATGCGTTAAAGAAATTTGTGGTGTTAAAATGAATTTGCGTTAACGTGTTATTATACTACCGTATAACTAAACCAGGGAGTTTCTCTTTAAACAACGAGAGAACTCCTGTTTTAATTTCAGACATTTATTTTGGTCCTCTGCCAACCAAATTGAGCTCCCAATGAGTAGCATGTCTGCTTGCTTCATTAGCACCAGGTAAACAAGGTGGAGTGATAAGGGACAAGCACACATATGGAGGTTATCAGCACTCATGAAGAACCTCTTTTTTCCAATCATAAGACATGAAAACAAATGTTATATAAGTTCTCAAAATGTGTTATGAAATGTAAGGCTGCATTTACAGTAGCAGATGGTTCCACAAGAGGGCTGTCTGTAGATGTTTTCTGATCTGAAGGAAGATGGCAGCGTGTCTGATCTTTCCTCTCATGTCCTTCCTTTTCATCTCTCACCTCCCATTCCCCTGGCTCCCTCCCTCCCTCTCTCCCTCCCTCCCTCCCTCCCTCCCTCCTTCTCTCCATCTCTCTGCGTGTAGCTGTCGTAGTGTGCGGTGATGACACCGTCCTTCTGACCCCAGGCAGGATGAGCCAGCGCCAGGTGAAAGAGCGGGACAAGGAGAGGGAGAAGGAGAGGGAGAAGGAGAGGGAGGCAGGCCTCCAAACGCCCAACAGGGAGCACGTGGCCACCCCGTCCAGCCTCAGCCCGGGGGTCAGCTACACCCACGGTAAGATACACACTTCCTTTGCACCCCGCAATTTACCACGAGAAGGCAAGGTTTCCCACTTAAACTTGTATTATAGGTCAGTTTTGGCTCGTACAGTATTACATTGGGCTCCATGGATTATTTATAGATGAAAATATACTTGCACCCTTTTCAGAAATGACCTGGAACTCAGCAAGTCTTATGGTAAAAAACTTTTTTTTACTTAAAGTTCGCGGACTCAGTTTTAAAGCTAGAGTGAAGATACTGGCATCCTGAGAAACTAGAAAACTTAATGAATCCATCGGTACCAACCATGTCATACTAACTTGTCGAGAAGGAGGCTAAATAACGCTCCAAACTTACGCAACATTTTGGTCATTTCAAAGGGGTCCCTTGACCTCTGACCTCAGCTGTTGTTGCCTGTTGGGCTGCAGTTTGCCATGTTATGATTTGAGCATATTGTTTTATGCTAAATGCAGTACCTGTGAGGGTTTCTGGACAATATGTGTCATTGTTTTGTGTTGTTAATTGATTTCCAATAATAAATATATACATGCATTTGCATAAAGCAGCATATTTACCCACTCCTCTCGTCTTGTGCTACTTTTTAGGGCTGTATTGATATCGTGATATGAGACTATATGTCGTCTTAGATTTATCGTAATGTCATAATATGGCATAAGTCTTGTCTTTTCCTGGTTTTAAAGGGGGCATTACAGTAATGTGATGTGATTTTCTGAACATACCAGACTATTCTCACTTTTCTATTATTTGCCTTTACCCGCTAAGTCATCATATCCACACGTCTGCTGATTATTGATCAAAAATCTCGTTGTGGAAATGTGTTGTGAAGGCATCATCATGTAGTATATCGTCATCTACTTTTACAACTACATTCTAACATTTACTATTATTTAATTGCCATTGGCTGCCGCTGTTTAGCGAAAGTTAAAGAGAGTAATCCTCCCTCCCTTATCTGTAAATGTCTTCCTTACATGAAAAGATTTGCGTGGGATTGGATTTCTCGGTGATCTCCAATGATCAGATTTTCAGATGAACCCCTTCTCATTTTCTGGTAACACTAGTTCTGTGTGATGAGGCCAGTTCCTTTGCAGCAGTTGTCCTGATAGAACACATGAATATGAATCAGATGCTGCTGAATGGTCAGAGCGGCCGTCTCATAACGGAAAGGTCACAGACTGGTTCAGCTCAGCAGCAGCAGCCGTGTCTCACTGAATGATCGATGCTCCAGATAAGAACAGCTACATGCCTGAAATACAAAGATACTGTATCAAAGACCTAAACCCACACATAGAGACCCACTGTCTCGTTGTATGTATCCTGGTCCTGGTATCTGATAGAGACATGGGACATGTGTAGCCTCAGGACAGCTGTCGGTGTTGTGTTTAGCCTGTACCTTTCCCAGACACTCCTGGTGGAGAACAGTGACTCATGCTCACTCGATGAGTGTTTCTCAGACTGTCTGTCTACTGATGCACAGCTTCAAACCTGCAGGCTGAGCAGCTTTAGAGCCTCTCTTTTTCTGCTGCTGTTGTCATTCTGCATATTTTCTATGCAGCTGTACATCACATAGGATCATGATAGCCGCTGTGTACTGTACGACCTACAAAGTCAAAATAACTAGTGTACTTGTGGTCAACAGCGGAGCGGGTTAGCCTCCTGATCATGGACCCTGGTCTAATAGTAGTGTGTCATTCTACTGGGCCACAGATTAGGAACAAATCTAACAGAGGATGTGTAAGTGTCGAGAAAGAAGCTCAAGGGTAAATCTGGCCGGGGTCTTACATCACCCTTCACGCTGCTGCTTTTTCTTGTGATGCAGCGCCCTCTTGTGGATTCTCTGCTGTGGTTAGTGACAGCAACATTTTGATGTACATCTTCTAAGCATCTGTTTCGTTCAAAGCTTCACATCGTCAGCTTTTGTTTTATCACAGCACGGTCAAAATTATTATTTTTTTAAATACAGACTCCAGTGATGGGCAGGGCAAGAATCTTCAAAACTTCAGCCAGGTAGATTATATTATCAGTGTTTGGCCTGCTGTGGCTGCCAGTTTTGATCCAGATAGAGGACATCTCACCAGTTTCATGATCTGCCAGTATCACAGGTCACATGTGGAAGCTGTGAGTCTTGAACCAAAGGATTGTTGCAGAGCTGCACTTACACTATTTCAATTCTAAAAATTACCTAATAATCAGAAGTCTGTAATTATATGATTCAAATGATGGCTTTTTCTATTTGGTTGTTAAACTTTTGGGTCATATTTGGGTAGTTCTAGCATTGTGGAATCCATCTGCATTAATACATTTTGGAGGTAAAAGCAGCTCAGTGTGTTTTTCTCATTCTTTTAAAAGGCCTGTAGGCCCACATCTAACCACAAGAGGGAGTGAGCATGACATAGAATTAATACATATCCCTCTTTTTTCAACACACATTATGCTCTCTGCCTCCTCACCATGTGTGCATACAACATCACATCAATCACTTGCGATAGCTTTTATAAAAGCTTGTTCTGCTTAAAGGGAAGTTATTATGCTTTTGTTCTTTTTCCCTTTCCTTTAGTGTTTTATAAAGTTATTGTTGCATGTAAAAGGTCTGCAAAGTTACAAAGTCCTTGACCTCTGACCTCCAGATCAGTGAATGTAAATGGGTTCTATGGGTACCCACGAGTCTCCTCTTTACAGACATGCCCACTTTATGATAATCACATGCAGTTTGGGTCAAGTCATAGTCAAGTCAGCACACTGACACACTGACAGCTGTTGTTGCCTGTTGGGCTGCAGTTTGCCATGTTATGATGGGAGCATATTGTTTTATGCTAAATGTAGTACCTGTGAGGGTTTCTGGACAATATCTGCCATTGTTTTGTGTTGTTAACTGATTTCATTACTATTGCCAGATAATAAGTCATTACCAGTAGTGTGTAATGTGCTGATGGCTTAATTTCAAGTCCGCAGAAAAGAGACGAGGCTTGTGTTGTGCTGTGATAGTGACGGTACACTGGTTACGGTGAATGAGCCCAACGATAGACACGACTATGTGTGTGTGTCTTAGCCCAGCCGTCCCTCCCAGCCGGGACCATGTTACACTTTTTACGTTCAAGAGGAGAAGGAGGCACTTCAGCCAAAACTCTGGGGTTTAGTTGCACTTTAAAGGGGAACAATGGCTATTTTTTACACAATGACACAGTTTTCCCTGTCTAATAAGGGTTTATTGTTAACTTAAAATAGATTCAGAAGGTGACAGCATGTTTATTTATGTCATAAATGTCATTGAAATTCTATACTCCAGTCATATCGCTACTGACAGCCCTGGCGATATGCCCGTACATGAGCAAGTTGCAGTATTTTTTTCCATCATGTTATATAGCTTCTAGAATAATATCGTTGTTCCCCTTTAATGATTATGTATATTTATCAAGAGTAAGACATGTCTTCATGCAGTGTACGACCCCCTTTGTGCAGTTGTCCTGCATCTGTTCTACACACTCTTTTGTCCGGTTCACTCATATTAGTATAATAAAATGTAAAAGAGTCTTTGGCAGATAGTATCCTGAGAGAGCGTGTGTGCTGATACAGCAGCAGCAAACCTACAAGCATGAGTGGCTGTCGTCCGTCCAGCAGCAATGTCACCTCCTAACCAGAACTGCATCTGTAAATCAAGAGTCACTAAAACGGCATTAATGCTTTTTTTTTTTTTTTTCTGATCCTCAACTCCCTGCAGCACTAAATGGGTATCCATGGCAACGGATTTCACTTCTACTAGCCCTTGGTCCTGCGTCAAAAGCGATGACAGCGTATGCCTTGATTTTGTTTTTTCTTTGACCGATGTTAAAAGATCCTGTCACTTGTTTTCCTAAGGCTGCGGTCATAAATGACTGAGATGTTGTTTAACTTTTTGTTTTTTTGACTCCAGAGTCACAAGGTGGTGACCGTCGCACTGACAAAAAGTTATTTCTGATTTGAGAAGAAGATCGTAGGAGTTGTGTGAAAATTCACAGCTAAAAGGCATGAAGATCGATTATGACGATAGTTGTTTTTTTCAGCTCATTTTAGTAACTCAATGCTGCTCAGTAAACAACATGCACCGTTCCCATAAGTTGTGTTGGAACATAATTACATGTGATTGTACCCCAGGAGTGAAGTGCCTCTTCTGACTGACCAATTTGCTATATTTATGCGCAATTACATCACTCTCTAAAAGCCTTGTTTACACGGGATTTAATCAAATTCTCCCTCTACTCTCGCCAAAGAAGGATCCGACATCGTCGTTGTGAATCACAACGTTTTAATAATTGTGTTTGCCTAATGAAATAAAACCTGGTTTCACATTTACAGACATTTTTTAAATGAAATTACTGGCAAAGGTGGGAAATAATCAGATTCAAGTCTTATCTCACAGTCGGTGTGTGTTAAAGGGGACATATTATGAAAAACTCATTTAGGTATCTGGAGCGCCTACCAACACACAAACTGTGAAATAAGAAGACCCAGTCAGTTTTATGTGGGCTGTCTAGATCAGAAAACGTGTGATTCAACAAGCCGTTCAGATTTGGCTCCCCTGATCCGTACTCCAGAACACCTTTTCAAGTGGACTCCGGCACGGATCGTCGAACCGTCCCCGAGTACGGTACGCAGCGTTCACACTTATCAATCAAACTGGACTTTGGGGACAAGTGTACTCGGATCCAGGCCCGGGTCCCTGATGTGAAAGCACCCTAAGAGTCGTCAGTTAACCTAACTGTCTTTGGACTGTTGGAAGAAACCTGAGCACCTGGAGTAAACCCCCGATAACAGGACACTGTACCCAACAACAGTTATTAGGAGATGAAGAGGGGTAAAAGCTTCGATAAACAGGGTAGAGTTCTTCATATATATTGGTGGCTAGACCAATATTATCGACTGATATGAACTTATTACAGATATATTGCACTTAGATATATTGTTGTACAATATGCAGTAACAAAGAGAACAGAGCAACGTTAATTTTCAACTCGTAAAATGTTCCAAAACTTCAATAACCTTTTTTTTAAATCAAATATCATTGGCCTCAAAAAATCCATTGAGAGTTATTTATAGTCAAATGTTGTGTATAATTAGTTTATAATTCAAACTGCTTTCATAATGCAGCTGGAGTGTGACTGTTTTGCATCATCACATAAAAACTCTGGCGTCCGTGGTCTGGCTGCCAAATGAGCCTTCTTTCCTTTATGACTCACCCAGAGCAAAAAATAAACCCAGGAGCTTGTTTGACAAGGCTTCCTCAATCGGCTTTGGAGCTGCTCTCGCTTTAACTGACTTGCTGTCGCCTTTCCAGGTAAACAGAGCGTCTACCTGTACTGGAGAGCGAGAGAGAGAGAGAGGGAGGTGGAGAATGAGAATGATGCAGTGAAGATGATAAGATAGTGAGAGAGTTTAAAAAACAAAGAAATGAATATATTTGAATCGTTGGAACGGGAGAAGAGAGGTGGAAAGCGAGGAAGTGCGAGGGCGAGAGAGCAGGTGGGGTCAGCGTGGATTTAAGCTCAGCCTCAGGGATTATGCCCTGTCAGACGGGGTTAACTACATGGACGGGGGTGGGAGGGGCTGCTCTTATCTGCACCTTCAGTCCAGTGTTGCTTCTTCCGCTCACGCTCCCATCCAACGAGTGGCTGAGCCCCGGGAGGCCTGAGCGCTAAGAGGCTACAAGGCTCGACAGCGGAGATATGTACCGTAGATAACAGAGAGTAAAGGAGGACAGGACGAAGGGATGGAGGATATCTCTGCCTCGGGGCCTGAGCTCTGTTGGCCTGGACCGACACGTCCTGGATCTAAAGCGGGAGGGATTTTAGCATGATTTGAGCGATTGGAGTCCTGTCGACACTTGACCTTGGGACACTTTTCTTTAAGTTTTAGCCTGAAGGAAAGCAAGGTATGGTGCGAAGTAGTGCCTATTGATAAGGCTGTGTGTGTTAGTGCTTGACATCTGTGTTGTCCTAGTTGTACCTGCTCATGTGAAATCCCCCCCCCGTGATGATTTCTGACCTGTGCTGTCTGTGAATATGTATGCTTTGTCTATGCGAGGTGGCTCTCATGAGGATAGAACGAAGCTCACACCAAGCTGAAATGGCTTTTTACTCACCAGACGTGGACAGAATCAAGAGCCCTTGATTCTTCTATTCTTCCAAGAGTCTGACTGTTCTTCCAGTGAGACTAGGAGAAGAGGAATACAGCAGAGGATGCCCGTAGGCTAGCGTTCAAAAAGCCTCTTTGTTGCAGAGCTAATCCCAGGCTTACAGGGTCTCCTTGTAACGTTCATGTAAGACTAGATGTTTGTCTGCATGTGACCTACTGTCTGCAGTTTATGTATCACTTGCACTTGGGTAGCTGTGTCATAGTTTGTCTGCAGTGTGGTCATGGTTTGTTTGCCTTTGAGCTTTATATTTTATTCACTATAAATCTTATGAATGATTATAAAGCAAGATTTATTATCCCTTGATGGTTCTGACATTTGTGTTCCCATCGTTGTTGTCACA
Source organism: Sebastes fasciatus (assembly GCF_043250625.1). Classification (NCBI taxonomy): domain Eukaryota; kingdom Metazoa; phylum Chordata; class Actinopteri; order Perciformes; family Sebastidae; genus Sebastes; species Sebastes fasciatus. Next base: position 3,558,272 of record NC_133817.1, on the reverse strand, counting down.
ATGAAAAGCCTTTCATAATGGCCATTTCATTTCATTATAAGTATCATTTATATTTATTTTAGACAGAGAAAAGTTAAGAAACGTGTAGTAATTTGTAAATAATAGTAATAATCCACAATTAAAACCCCGTAATATATTCATTCATGGAGCTCTGCAAGTCACTGCATGTTCTACAACACTGTCCGGCACATATTTCAGAATAAAAGCCTTGTGTTAACAAATGAAGGAATTCTGTCCACAGAAAAAAACACTTGAGGGCTTTTATTTTGAAATGAAAGCAGGAAGATAGAGACATCGAAACTGTAGCAATGTAGCTGATATGATGTCATTATACAGTCAATAGATCACCTTCACTGTCTGTTGCTGCTGTGAACCGCGCGTCTCCCATCGGGCAGTGTGGCTGCTCGAACCTGTTAACACGGACGCCGACATAAAAAACAACAGGTAATGCAGCTGCCACGCGCTGCTGACGTTCCCAGTGTGGACGAGGCTTAACTATTCAAGGTCAATGCCTGACCTTAAAAATCTCGCGGGAGTTTCCCCAGTTTGCGGGCTCCCTTCTAGTCACTACCCTGTCATTGCCATCTCTAAAGCTAGCACTAGCATGGCTAATAGAAATGGGCACGGTACTGTGTCCGGAATCAGGTAATCCTTTAGGACACAAATCTACCAATAACTTTGGCCCCCTTCAGTGAGAATCAACACCTGTGTTTGGCTACTGCTCCATAGGTGCAGCACTCCCTATACCTGACACCAGCTCACCTGATAAAGCACTGGAGCAGGTAGACGGTGGTGCACGAGTAACTCCATCCGGGGCCAGTCAAGCCAAAGAGCTCAAACAATGCTTACATTTGTACACTTAGTGGTTCTGCACAATGACTACGGGTTCTCAGTCAGTGAATGTGGTGAGGATTTTCCAGAGTCAGTACTCCTTAACAAGAATCAGTCCCAAACTTCACTGGAAATAACTTTAAAAATGACCCAGATGATGACTATACTTAGCCAATGTTTCTCAAGCAAAATGCCATTGGACCAGCAGAAATGGGCTTTTCCTCTGCAAGCAGGTTAATTAGGTCTGGGATCTGAATGATGCATACAGGACATCCTAATTACCTGTGTTAATTAAAGAACATTGGAGTCAGGCAGGCAGAGCTGCAGTTTTATCAGTTTTAAGATCCATCAGTTTGGCTCGGGCGGTTGTTTCAGAGGGGATTACAACGTTTCTTTCTCCGAGCTGTCTCGGATGGTACATCTCCACGAACTGGTGTTAGCACAGCGTGGTTGTGATGCCAGCAGAATGCTATTCGTTTTTAACACTGAAATGAAATAGGACAACAGCAGATTGGGTTTCAAAGATAAGTCCCAAAGCTTATTCATTTCTGGAGAGATACAGTAACCACTGGCGCCCCTTGCACAAAGACTTATCTTTCACAGCCTTCAGCGCAGCAACGTACCCTTATTTTAAATCAAGACACTACATAACACGGCTATTTACAGCATGAAAAAGAGGTCAGCGAAAGAATCCAGTTCTATTAGCTTTTCGTCTGGTCTGTGCCACGTTTATTCCCCAATATACAGCTGGGACTTGCACCATTCAGATAACACTTCTAGGAAACGGTATCCTAAGTGCGTCACAGATGTCTGCCAACAAAGCAATTTACAGTCAGAGTCACATGCTCGGTCACACACACGAAACCTTTGGTTTCACAACTGTCTCTGACTCTGCACCTGAATATAGGAAATATGACAATATGACTATAAGAATTGAATTTAGATTTTGATTGATGGACTGTCCTGTAGCTATTTATTGGTCGGATAAGTCGCCCGCGGTTGAAAGTAATTGGTTTACGTCTGAGGAATATAGTAGGGTCAGCGTAGAGCACCGGTGTGATCAAGTGCTTCCTTCTTTCCTCAGGAGAGCTTATGTTTGGTGATTGTATATGCCGGTGTGTGTGTGTGTGTGTGTGTGTGTGTGTGTGTGTGCATTTACATACGGTGACTACATTTACATGCACAAAATATTAACTTTTTTGCCCTTATTCCAAAAAAGACAATATTCCTACTAAGCTGTTAACATGGCTACTGAAAATGAATATTCCACTGATATTCCCATTTACATGCAGCCATGCTGCATACTCTGATTAACGTAATTGGTGGCAAATACAGCCTCCCTCTTTCATTCCTCCAACCACCTTGAAAAGGTCGGCGTTGCGATATTTGAGCATATCCAAAATCCTGATGATATCCAATTCTTTCATAATGTTTAAAAGTAGGTGTGTTTCTCATTCTGACCAAAAATGCGCGCTTTTCTTTGAGTTGGTTGCAACTTATGATTTTTATAATTAACCTCTTAAAAGTCAGACGGGCTGCGGATCTTTTGGCGGTTGTAGTGGGATCAGTTTTAAAGCTAGAGTGAAGATTCTGGCATCCTATCAAACTACAAATCTAAAGAATCCATCGGTACCAACCATGTCATACTAGCTTTTTGAGAAGGAGGTTAAATAACGCTCCAAACTTGCGCTAAATTTTGTCAAGGAAAAACTGGAAAGGCCACTTCATTCTAATTCATAGTCAAGTCAGCACATTGACACACTGACAGCTGTTGTTGCCTGTTGGGCTGCAGTTTGCCATGTTATGATGGGAGCATATAGTTTAATGCTAAATGCAGTACCTGTGAGGGTTTCTGGACAATATCTGTCATTGTTTTGTGTTGTTAATTGATTTCCAATAATAAATATATACATACATTTGCATAAAGCAGCATATTTGCTCACTCCCATGTTGATAAGAGTATTAAATACTTGACAAATCTCCCTTTAAGGTTCATTTTGAACAGATAAAAAATGTGCGATAAATTGTCTCTTTGCTTCTATACTCTTTGATGTCACCCCACGGCTCGAGAACTACCTTTGCAAATCAGAGCAGACTGGGCTATTTAAAGAGACAGGTGCTAATATATATAAATTATATATATATATTCAGACAGACGGTATGAGAAGAATAATGTTTTTTTTAACATTAAAGCATGTAAACATGTTCTAGTAGAAACCCAAAATACACAAGTATGAAGCTGAAAATGAGCATGATATGTTCCTTTTAACCAGTATCGTAGACCCCGGTGACTAATCTATTGAAATAAGTTGAGAAGTTAAATGTAAAAATTAAAAAATGTAGTGAGAGATTGAGCAGAAGAGAAAGATGAGATGTGGAACATAAGGGCTATTTTCAAGATGCAGAGCTCTCCTACCCATCCAGAGGAGAGGGAGGAGGAGGGGCTCAGCTTATTCGTTATTAAGTACTTACAGGCTGCTGCTTTCATACACACTCACAGAGAGAGAGAGAGTGTGTGTGACGGAGGGAGGGAGAGAGGGAGCAGTCTGCTGATGGAAGCGTAGAGGAAAGCAGCATACTGCACTTGTTCACTGCCTCGTGTTTGAGCTACCCTGTTTGTGTTTGTTGGTTTACTGGCTTGACTCACTAGCTGCGTGGGACGGATCGGACAGTCCCCCCTCGACCTTCTACCCTTGGGTCTTCTTAGCACTCCCCCCATCCGTCCCTCCCTCCCTTCATCCCTTCCTTCCTCCCACTCGCCAAGGGGAGCTCCCCGCCGGCCCCATGATGAAGGAGGAGGGCCTGCTGAGTCGCCGCCGTTTCTCCACGTGCGGCGGTACGGCGTCGCTTCGACCCCCGCACCCGGACGGACGCAAACTCATCCGCAACGCCTCCTTCGGGGGCTATAACGAGCTGTCACCCATCTCGCTGCCAGGTGGGTGTATGATGGTGTAGAGACGCCTGTGTTTTTGTGGAGACTCCCCCATACTGGGGAAGTGTTGCTGGCCCAGTAGTAGACCCTGCTGTAGTTCTACCTTGTGATTGACTGGTATCTCTGTAGTAGTGGATGTGTTGGTGGTTAGCTGTGAAGAAGGTGTGTCATATAGTTCTTTTCAGATGTACGGTCAGTAGCTTGCTTTAGAAAGTCAGTTCTCCGGATCAATACACTGCAAGCTTGTTTGTATTGATTTGTGTCTGCTCAGTGTTCAGAGAATGGATTCAGACTGGGTTTGGATGAGGTTGCGCTCCAATTTCTGCAACAAAAAGCACATTGTTCATGTAAGCAGAGAGAAAGGAACCTAGAAAAAATTTACATTTAAATGCGTTACCTCCACGAACACAGCCGAGGGGCAACTTCCCCTTACTGTATGCATCCTGTATTTAGATCTTACTGCTAAGCACAAATGGAAGTAGCTACAAAATACTGTAAAGTTTCCTCACTTTTTTGTGTAAGAAATAATAATGATACTGTCGCTATTGTGCATCATTTCAAAAGAGGAGGAAATTATTTGTGGCTACTGCGTCTACAAGGACTTTCTCATGGCCAGCTGGTGAATGACATCTGAGGGCTGTCGTTGCTAGGAGATGAGCCGTCAACTTCTGGGATGCGCTACTTAAGGGAACACTTCATAATATTCTACAAACCCCCCTTCAACAAGCCCACACAGTGTTGGCATCAACCGTGATTTAAGACCATCACATTCTGTTTAAAGCTGGTATTTCTGCACAGTTATAGATGAAGATCACGCTACATTAATATTATTAGTATTATACTATCTGTAGAATTAGATTCCAGTGGCCTACGCAGCCACCACTGGAATCTAATTCTGTTGGCGTTTAGCCTTAAAAACACAAACATTTTCACTGCAACAATAAGACATCCGGTCTACTACAACATCCAACATACTGTGGCTGTTAAGTTTGGTTGCCATTAATATTATTAGTATTATACTATCTGTAGGATTAGATTCCAGTGGTGGCTGCGTAGGATTGTTTCAGACTTGTGTGATACAAACATTTCCAATAACTCCAGAGTGTCGTAAAGTCCACAAGTCAACATTTATTTAAAAAAAAGATATTTGTAATAATTTCCAAAATTCACAACATGTTTTTATTCAACAAAATATTCTGCTTCAATCGATATTTGTTGGCGTTTAGCCTTAAAAACACAAACATTTTCACTGTAACAATTAGACATCCGGTCCACTACAACATCCAACATACTGTGGCTAAGTTTGTTGGCTAACTTCCATCTTGTTAATGTTACGGATTTCCACTTTTCGTTCAAGTTATTTCAACACCTGCTGATACATCGGCAGCTGTAGTCGCACATTAGAAAGGAGGGGGTCCAGTCTGCATAAGCTGTCTCTTATCATGGTTCCAGATATGGTGACAACAAAAGACCGGCCTATCAAATCTCGCAGCAACAGGTCGTCCTGTAACCGTAGCACTACGTATGTTACTAACAACAGATAACCATTTAAGGGCTGTTGCAGTTCAAACAGGCCACAGCAAGCCGATGAACGAGGAACGCTCAGGCCTCAGCTCAGCTGGCTTGTTTTTACTCAGGTTCCAGTGATACCTCTATGAGAGTGCAGTGATAATCCTTCTTCATTTTTAGAAGTACACCAAATCCCCTAGGAACATTAAGGATTAAATCAATTTAGCGTGCATTTTTAAAAATCGCTTCCTCTGCAGTCTGTCCTTTTGTTTGTCCTGCTGAAAAGCACACAAACCTGGAGGCAGACAGCTGGCAGCTCCCCTGGAGCTTTGAGAGGGTGGATGTTCTGTTTTTAACCTTTATTAATCCAGGAAAGCTGACTGTGCTCAAACACTGCCCACACTTTCATGCTGTAATTCAGACCTTGTGCATGCGACCTAGTGCGACCTCAGTTTGCTGTTTGCCAGTAAACATCAACAGTTGTTGAGGGGAGGGAAGGAGGGGAGATTGTTCGACATTGTCTTTCTTTCCTCTGACCTTTCCGTGTCTGGGGATTCAAGCTGGTGACCTTTTGGCCGCAAGCCCACTTCTCTCTCCTCTAAACTAGCACCTCGTCCAGCAATACAGAAAACTGGAGCCGCGAGACATCGTCTGAGTCATGTTGTTTTCCTCTCAGTCAGCTCCCATCCTCGGCTCCATTCATCCTTATATTCTCGACGCTCTGCTAACAGGCACCAGCTCTACGGGAGACTGCAGGAGACAGCTGGTGCAGGCGGGTTGCCCTAACTCTTTTTTTTTTTTTTCGTTTTACCTTCTCTTACGTGTATCTCCCTGTTTTTTTTTTATTCCACAGTGGAGTCTACTGATACAATTGTGCCTGCTCTTACGTAGCTTTAACATATTCATGATTTGTACTCTATGTCTCATAGAAAACAGCCTTGCACGGATGGTTGAGGACTTTTTGTTTGTATGCTGGCAATATGTGTGGTGTCAAAAGCTGTACTTTGTGGTTATGCTTGCCTGTCAACTAATTGTCTCTAGCCATTGGGGCTGGGTATCTTTTACATTTTCATAGCTAGTGCAGATACAGGAGGTTCTGTACCAATATCCAACCTTTTTGCTACCTTACTGAGAAACATGTTGTTTTTGTATAAAACCCACCAGAGTCTGTCAACAAAAAATACTATTTCCATAATCGATTTATCATTTAATTTATTACTCAAGCAGAACTGCAAAGCCTTGAGAAGGTTCCAACTTCTCAAATGTGAGAATTTGCTGCTTTGCTTGGTCTCAGATTATGTCAAACTGAAAGCAATCCAGGATAGTCTGTCTGAGACAGGCGAAAAGGGAATTGTAATTGTCAAGACGCAGGAGCGAGCCTGGTCCATACACCTAGATTACGCATTTTTAGGTTTAAACAAGATGTATAATTGAATATCATCTGCATAGAAACAGTCAGAGATATTTTTAAAATTACTTAATTATCTGCCCGAGAAGAAGCAGGTACAGTACAATGTAAACTATATCGGACCCAGGACAAAACCTTGGAGGACACCACAAGAGACTTTCAGCTAGTTATGAACAGTAACTGAAAAACTCCAAGGCTGATCCAGAGATACCCACCCACTGCCTGAGCCTCTCAACCTCGATACGGTGGTCCACAGTGTTAAAAGCAGCATTGAGATCAAATAGTAACAACACAGAACATCAAGAGATCATTTGAGACTCTAAGAAGAGCAGTTTCTGTTGAGTGCAATTGACAGAAACTAAGCCAGTATCTGCACTTCTTTTTGTTTGACTCTCCTAAGCCTTTTTCTATATATCAAAAGATGGGATGCCAAGTCATTGCCTGCAGTCGTTACCAAGGCCAAAGAACAAGCCAGCATCTGGCAGTGCGCATGAACTGAAGCCCCGGTGGACTATATTTAGAGCACCAACACAAAACCGCAGCCATGGTAATACAGCCTGCCTAATGCCCCCCACTCTCATCCAGACATATCCTGTTTGAAATATCACCCCTTCCAAGAGATAATGCGCTTTTGTCTCGTCAAGCTTCCTGCGTGCAGGACATAATAAAAGTACAACCCTTTTAAATGTGGTGTGGGCCACTTTATCTCAGTTGTTGTTATGGTTGTTAGTGCAACAGCACTGTGACAGGCTGCATAAGAAACAGGTTTTAAGGACAGGAACGAGGCCTGGAGATTCAAATGATCAAGGGCAGGGACAGGCGTGGGCTCAGCTGTGCCGGGCTGAATTATTGATACCCCTACAAAGTACTGTGATACACCCACAAATACACTTAATCCCAAAATAATATCACCTTTTATTGTTCTCTCTTGTGCAATTACTGCCTAATATTGAGCGGATGCAACCTTTCACGTAGACGGGGCACTCTCCGATGTGTTGTTCACTGTTGTTTCCTCGGTAGCCAGGGACTAACTGCAAGGATAATTGATTTGGAGGTTGAAAATGGACCCTTTATAAAGCTAATAAGAGAGTGGAAAAAGCTGCACCCTTGCGGTCGATAATGAGACGGAGTCATGGCTCGTCTTGAGCTCAGCATGACTTGGCATACTACTTGTTGGAACATTCAGTGGAGTATCTGACCATGAAGATAATGTGATAAGATAGTGAGATAAGATGTTTGATTACCAAGAGGAAGTGGTGTACTACAGTAGCAGAGAACAGAAATTTGCTTTATAGATCTGATGTGATATTAATATATTTTATTAAGTATCTGAAATTACGTTTTAAAAAAATAGTTAAAGCTTTCTTTTTAAATGTAATTCCACCAATTTGACATATGACGATCAGTTTATTGATCTCACAGAGTGCAACCCAACAGTTGTGTACTGTCTTATATGGCTCTGGAGGAGCTTTATGAAGTTAGAGAAAATAACCCTGCTGATGTCATCAGGGTACAAATTTATAACAGAAAGCATGCGTTACAATCTGGGGGGTGTGGAGTTTAAAAGACATATATGTTTAACAGACACGAATTGTCTGTTTTGGTGCAGTATCCTGTTATCCTACATTCAGTCTGAGCAGCAAAATAGCTGAACTGTGTCAGCCAAACGGGTCATCCTGCACAAGAGTGAAGGAAGACTGCTTTAGGCGTTAACTCCAGTTTGCAAGTTTAGTGAAAATTCCTGTACCAATGTCTCCACAACACAAATCTGTACTTTGATTATACTCAAAGGGATTCATAGTTTGATATACGCTACTAATTTGATAGAAATTGTCCCGTTTGTATCTCTTTTCCTTCGATGGACCAGCCATCTTTCAGTTTTCCTGATTTTTGAGCCAAAGTAGTAGAGCCGCTGTTGCCATGGCAAGTTTCCCTCAGTGGCAAACACTCTTAAAATTGATATATTCTGGAGAGTAACCAGACTGACAGCTTCTCCATCCATTTGTTGTTCTCAGGTGACCTGTTGCCATGGTAGCCTTCACATTTCCTACAAAATATAACAGCCCCATTGAGAGTTATGCATTAATTATGAATCATGGTTTAAAGGAAAATATCTACATTGCTTCAATATTTATTTCTTTGAATCAGTCTAGTTTTTTCTCTATTATGAGCTTTAACTTGAACATAGTTTAATCTGTGGGATGGTATTGCCTTTGAGCTTTCCAAAAAAAAGAGATAATGAACTGGTTTTGGAGAGTTAGCAGCTTGAACGAAAGCTCCTGTTGGTGGGAGAGGCAGCGCCAGTGTTGCATTAATCATGACTGGGATGAGATGACATGTTTTCAGGGTTGAGGTTCTGAATGTGTAAAATGTCACGACCGCAGCTGGTGGTTTGTAAAGGGATGTTTTCAGGTGAAATTGACATCGAGCCATGATTATTTCAGTGTTTACTTGCCTCGTGCTACTGTGTTTTTCTCAGCAGAGGTGCTGGCTCAACCAAACCTATACTGTACCTCCAAGGGCATAAATAGACAATGACCAACCTTACTTGCTGCTTACAGCTTCTGTATCACAAAGTTATTTTCACTTTTGAGACCAGCACATACGTGTACTTCGCAAAAGTTAAGGTGGCGCCCCCTTTTGTTTGAAAGAAAACTGAAGGTCTCATAGACGAGTTTCTTTCACCCCAAAAGGGAGCGCAGCCTCGGAGATGATGCCATGCGGGTCTGGTCTATAGCTTGGAGCCATAAAGACCCTCTATTATATATTTTTTAGGACACGGCAGGGGAACAAATCGCAGCATTTCTGGATTTATTGTTGCTGCAACCAACAACTCTTCAGTATAGCATTATTACCATTGTCGGTTTGTTCAAAGTAGAAGTTTGGAGACATGTTTCAACTTCTTCTGTTTACTCTGTTACCGTCTACGAGGGACACGGGATTGGTTTCCCCCAAAAGGGGGCGTGGTCATGCGAGCCTACTCTGGATGACGTATTGCCGGTCTGATGTATAGCAGAGACAGTCAGTGATAGGAGAATTAATATCCTTTAATACCTGAATTAAAATACAAAATAAAAACATGTTAATAAAGGGTCTATGTACTTTATTAAAATATGTGGTATGTGGTTTGTACAGAAGTGAATTGAATGGAGTGTTTGTGTCTGTAGTCCAGAAGCGCATTAATGCTTTTGGCGACCGCATTCACTTTGTGAGGCAGAGCATTAATGTGGATATAAATCCATTGTAGCCGCATGCAGCTCTTCCTCTCTCAGTCTCTTCTCTCTTTTCTGTTTCACTTTCTCTCTCCCGTCTATGATCTGTGATGCAGAGTGAAAACACTGCAGCTCCAGCTCTAAAAGCCAGACTAGTCAGTCTGCAGTGGGGCGTGATCCTCCAGTGATACACACAAACTCACACACAAACTCACTCCCTGCCATTCATTCACATGAAGAAAAGGGTTAAATTTAGCTAATTTTCACACACGGAATGGCCTGAAAATTTAACAATGCAGTGAGACAAAAATATGGGTAGTGTAAAGACATTTAATCTAAAAAAAGAATTCAAATGAAAACATACTGTAGGTTACTTATTCTGCTTCGATCCACTTAAATCTTCATCATCATCATTTAGTCAGACTGCTTGATTGCAAATTGGAGGACTAACAAGCATGCCAATTAGTGCGTTCATTAACTCAGTTGTTGTTCTTTTACTTCAGAAGATTCAATTCTCTTTCAGGTCTTACTCGAATTATGTATTGGCTATATATATTTTCATCAGGGCTGTCAAAGTTAACGCAATAATAACGCGTTAACGCAAATTAATTTTAACGCCGCTAATTTCTTTAATGCAACTGATTTTTAGGTTGTATCGGGCTCCTACCTAAGGAATCTATTGGTACCAACCATGTCATACTAGGTTGTCGAGAAGCAGGCTAAATAATGCTCCAAATTTATGCAAAATTTTGGCGAGAAAAACAACTGGCATGGTCATTTTCAAAGGGGTCCCTTGACCTCTGACTTCAAGATATGTGAATGCAGTACTGGACAATATCTGTCATTGTTTTGTGTTGTTAATTGATTTCCAATAATAAATATATAAATACATTTGCATAAAGCAGCATATTTGTCCACTACCATGTTGATAAGTGTATTAAATAGTTCACAAATCTCCCTTTAAGGTTAATTTTGAACAGATAAAAAAATGTGATTAATCGCGATTAAATATTTAATTGATTGACAGGCCTATCTTTCACGTAACCCAACATTATTAGTTACTGTGGTGTAAGTATGGCTCTTGACATTGGATGGAGCATGTTACTTTAACAACACCAGAGCAGAGGAAGATGTATTTATTTACACTGACTATATAACATATTAATTAACTGAATTATTCTATCATCCGGTTTCCTTTATATAATGTAGGTTGAGATTAAGGGAAGGATACAAGGAGTTCTGTGCTGTAACCTCTCCAGGGGCTCGCTATAGTGGCTGAATTGCCCTTGAGTTGTTTTCCAGCTGAAGTTGGCATGGAGATGTGCTTGTCAAGTGGGACTTCTGATGTACGTAATGTGTTCCTTATAGCTCTGACGTCGGGTGAAATCAGCTACTCGACTCCTGTTTCTTCTTTCCATTTAATCTCATGCATACAGGTAGGCATAGAAACCCAGAAGGATCTGAAGTGCTTGGTTTCAAGTGGCACTTTTACATCAGAGTTATTGACCCAATGGATCGCTTTTCATTACCAAGAGGTATTAATGTGGTTACAAGTGGATCAGATATTCTACTTGTCTGAAGTCAGTTTTTACTTTTATTCGCGATTATCAAATAACAAAAAGTTAATTGTCGTGTTTTATCCGCCTTACTTTGTGCAACACATAGTTGGATGTGTAGTGTTTACCACTTTGGATATAAAATGAGAGGGTGCAGGTCGTATCCATGTAGACCATGTGCCGTTTGTTTTGGTTAACGGATACGAAATAGATATGATGTCACGTTACTCAGACTACAACAATAAAAGTGGTAACTTCCTTCTACCTCCCAAATATATCGATTCTGGCATTAAAAAAATCTATTTCAAAATCCGAGGAAAAAAATCGCTATACATACAGCCGGTGAATCGATGATTTTTTCCCCACCCCTAGTACCTTCCACTTCTAGGTGCATATTGGTTTGGAGTTTGTCTGCCATCACAATCATTATTACTTTCTCTATGTACACATAACACACAGACAGCAAACAAGCTTGTTTGTAGGGAGTTGTTGAAAGACATTAAATTGAAGCAGGGTAGAAGAGGAGGCAGGTTAATATAAAGTGGATATGACAAAAACAGCTCTGCACAAAATCACTCCAGTAATGCACCGAACACCACATTGTTTTCATTAAAAGTATCCAAGCATGGAGTTTGAAACTTTTAGGTTTTCTCTGAGTCATTTAAGAATTCAAGATCCGTGATGTTTGCAGGACAAAACTAAAGCATGCAGGGAGAATACATAAGTAGGATGCCTATTTTGCCGCAACTACAAAACACCCAGCTGTGTTGTTTTTTTTAAAACAAATAGTTAGTCAAATAAGATGTGACTGTTTTCCAAATGATGAACATTAGTAATGAATCTCCGCAGTGCTTCACTTCAATCTCACGGATGAATACTGACGGCCTGTGGATAGGAGACGGAGGCTCTAAAATATTTACAGGCTCTCTGTCACCTTGAGACCACCAGTGTCACCAGCTGCCAGGGTCTCAGTGGGGAATCTGTTGCTAAGGTTAGACTAATTGGTTAGAAAAAAGGTGGAGCTCAAATGAAGAACAGCTAGTGTCTGTTTGTTTAGGTTTGTCAACTACATTCAGACACACTTTCATTATTACCCAGTTTGTTATTTTTAGAGATTCCCTTCAGCAGCTTCACCGGAGCAGTTGGTGTCCGAATGACGTTTCTTTGTTTCCTCTTTGCTCCCAAAGCCAAACTACGGATTAAAACAGGGAACCTCCTTTCACCGGCCAATTTATCTAACCTATGAGCTCAGTTCAGATTAGCGACTTGCAGCAGGCGGCAGCTTGTTGATTCCATGGCTTACTTCCAGTTGCTTTGAAGGACAGCGTGCTCTCGTGACCGTTACTGACATTATGTCATGAGATTTGGCCCCTCAGACATTTGGACTCGCGAGCCCCGCAAGTGCTTTCAAACACATTTCATAGCTAATGGCCGGTTGATCTCACTAATGAAAGCTAGACGGATCATTTTTGTTTTCTTTAAAGGAACAGTGTGTAACATTTAGGGGGATCTATTGGCAAAAATCTTTAAAAGATATATTTCTTTCCTACTTAGTAGCAAAATCTAACTAAATATTCAGCTTCAGTCCATATTTGTTGGCATTTAGCCTTTCAAAACCAATATTTTCACTGCAGTCAAAAACTACTTGACGCATACAAAGTGAGGCACGGGGCAGTCTAGGAGCTCAGCTTTTCTTACATACAAGTAGGTAGGTTGGGAACCACCGCTGTAGGTTACCTGGAGAATAACGGTGGACTGATGTCTTTATGCTGTTGTGTTTTTGTCACAGGTTTTGAGAGAGGGAAGGAGGACCTCTTGCCTCTGCCTTTGAAAGAGGACTCACATTCCATATCCAAGAGCAAGGTAAGGAACGTCACTCCACTGAGCTGATGCTCTGTGACGGGTGGGTAGGAACGACTGGGTGCTTTTGTTGTAATGAGACCAGAGAATTTGGGAATTATTGCATCTCCTTTCCTTTCTCAGTCTTGCCTAAGGCGCAACATATCCCACATTGAGATGACTCACACATCATATACATACACTGTAACACATCAAAGATTTATCAACTAAGATCCAAACTGAGCCCTTCTTTCAAGTGGAGCTCAGTGTGGAGGAGGCCCGTCTCGTTTATCTGTCGAGGTCCACGTCGCATATGTTTGTCAACGCAAATGTGGGTGTCTGAGTCTCCCTCTGAGTCACAGCAGAGACGCTTTCATCCAACAGGAATCCTATTAAAGATGTGTTGTGATTTTTGTGAATTATGAAGACGTGACAGGATAATCTTTGCAGAGATTCAAAAGCTTTCTATCAGCGGGGCTTCCCAAAACCAAGAACACTTTTCACTTCAATTCATCTTTAGATTCTGCTATCAAGAACATCCACCATCTTAGAAAAACTGTTCCCGTCAATCTTCACAGCAGTAAATACAGTCTCAGCCAAAGGAAACCAACACATTCTCACTCCCAACTCGTCAAATACCGCCGCTTGGTCAGTGCCCCTCGGCATCGGAGACCGACGCACGGGGTACCGCTCTTACGTTACTTTTGAATGGACCAGGGACGGCTTCTCAATATACGCTTGTTACATGCATAGTGTCTTTTTTAATAAACTTACATGGACTGACGATAGTAACGACTCACATGACTCACGACCCACGGGACTGACGATACTAACGATCCATGGGACTGACGGTAGCAACGACTCACGTGACTCACGACCCACGGGACTGACGATACTAACGATCCATGGGGCTGACGGTAGCAACGACTCAGGAGACTCACGACCCACGGGACTGACGATACTTACGATCCATGGGGCTGACGGTAGCAACGACTCAGGAGACTCACGACCCACGGGACTGACGATACTTACGATCCATGGGGCTGACGGTAGCAACGACTCAGGAGACTCACGACCCACAGGACTGACGATACTTACGATCCATGGGACTGACGGTAGCAACGACTCACGTGACTCACGACCCACGGGACTGACGATACTAACGATCCATGGGGCTGACGGTAGCAAAGATTCAGGAGACTCACGACCCACGGGACTGACGATACTTACGATCCATGGGGCTGACGGTAGCAAAGATTCAGGAGACTCACGACCCACAGGACTGACGATACTTACGATCCATGGGGCTGACGGTAGCAACGACTCAGGAGACTCACGACCCACAGGACTGACGATACTAACGATCCATGGGGCTGACGGTAGCAACGACTCAGGTGACTCACGACCCACGGAACTGACGATACTAACGATCCATGGGGCTGACGGTAGTAACGACTCAAGTGACTCACGACCCACGGAACTGACGATACTAACTATCCATGGGACTGACGATACTAACGATCCACGGGACTGATGATACTAACGATCCACGGGACTGACGATACTAACGATCCATGGGACTGACGGTAGCAACAACTCACGTGACTCACGACCCACGGGACTGATGATACTAATGATCCATGGGACTGACGGTAGCAACAACTCACGTGACTCACGACCCACGGGACTGATGATACTAACGACCGACGGGACTGATGATACTAATGACTCACGTGACTCACGACCCACAGGACTGACAATACCAACGACTCACGCTAAAGGGTGCCTCCGTGGGGCCCATGTATGTCGGTTTCTGATGCCGAGGGGCGCTGCCCAGTCGGCGGTATTTGACGAGTTTGGAGTGAGACCGGGTCGAGGAAATGCATGATGGATTTCTGAGTTGAAGAATGATTTGAAAGAGAAGATTTTAGCTCTGGTGCTTGTTATCATTCTCCTTCAGTCATTGCCTTCCCATGCCTGTGGCTGTTTAAAGCCTTAAGTAGCCCTGCTTTAGGATTCCCACACACCCCCATCTGTCTCCTCTTTAAATAGCTTCAATTGGCTTGTGAAGCGAGCTGGCAGAGACACACCTGAGCTGGCATTTATAGTCTTTATTCTGCTAACTGAGCTAAGTTTGGGCTACCAGGGAAACAAACAAGCTTGAGAGGAAACAGGAAAAATCAATCACTTCTAGTTTCACGATGACGTTGCAGCTCTTGAAACCGTAATCATAACGTTCTAATTTCAGTAGACGCCGTTGATTGTATTAATAGATTTTTCATTAAGAGAAAACACTTTGTCGCCAAGATTATATTTAGTCATTAGAGCAGCTTACACAGAGTGAAGCAATGAAACACATCCTCACAGGAAAGCTTTGGTTGTTATCATCAGACAGGGTGGCGTTTTCTCAGCTCAACATGGCAGATGAACCAATGATAGATTTATATTTAATATTGAGTTTAGAGATATTGGTGCCTACAGAGATTAATCAGTTCTCATTTTTTTGCTATTAAACCCTTCTTCCCTTCTCTGTGTGTTCAGTCTGAAACAAAGCTGTACAATGGCTCCGACAAGGATGTGTCGACATCCGGAGGAAAGCTCACCAAGAAGGAGTCGCTCAAGGTAAGTGAGTCAAATCAAGCTTATCTTAAGTGCTGTGTATCCGGATACTAACAGTATTGAGGGAGAGCGCTGTAGACGCCAGACCAGTTTCAGAAATGGTGTTTCCCATTAGTTACATGAGCTGGGTCTCCAGCAAAAGTACTAAAACTACTTTTCAAGGAACTAAAAGGTTCCTTCAGCCCACTGTTGTCTGCGGTCTAAAGACATGTGAAGATTAGGCTAATTAGTCCACTTACGAGGGCTGCTGGTGACAGGAGTAAACAAGCTCAGTGTGTCCGCACGTTTCATCTAAAACAACACGATGGAAAATAATAAATCTAAGAAAAAATGGAAATGATGTTTTGTCTCACTGCGACAATATTTACTGCTGCACACTGGATGTAATGAATGAAATGCAGAGGAGGAGAATTAAACTAAGAGCGTCTGTCTGCACAGTAAATCATCTGTTGAGTAGTTGATGGTTATTTGGAGGCCGGCTGTGGCTCAGAGGGTAGAGCAGGTTGTCCATCAGTGTATGAATGGGTGAAGGCTGACATGTAGTGTAAAGAGCTTTGAGTGGTCGGAAGACTAGAAAAGCGCTATATAAATGCAAGTCCATTTACCATTTATATACCATTTATATAATCAGAAAATAACTTTTCTTTCTCTCATTCCCGGCACCACAACACTGTCTCCCTCTTCTACCGCTCTCTCTCTCTCTCTCTCTCTCTCTCTCTCTCTCTCTCTTTTCTCTCTTTATTTAATTTTTTTTTGAGTCGGGAGGTTGACAGCAGCAAAGCTTTACTTTCAATGTTGAAATGCTCTCCCCTCGTCCTAAAATGGTCCTAAATCGATACTAGAGTGCTTCCTTGTTTATGAATGAAGCAGTACACAAGTTGATGCAGCCGTACTGTGTATGTTTTACCAATCAGCGACAATCATCCTCTGCAAACCAGGATCCAGGTTGAAAAATACCAAAGTTAGCCTTTAAAAATACCCTTTTATGGAGTCATGTATAATCACTGATGCTTGTTGTTTCACACTGAGTTAACTTGTGTCACTTGGCGAGTCTGTATTTATGAAACGCTGTATATTAAATTAGGTTGAATTTTCATATTGCAAACCACTGACACCGCAATACAGGATAGGCAGGATACTTTACATTTAGAGGAATGAAATGCAGCAGATACCTCACTCTACTACAGTCAGAAGCTACCTGCTGTTATCTAACAGGAACACCGAGAGGTGTCATTCCAGTCTCATCATTTGCTGCCAAATGTGATTCAGTGAGAAAGCAAGTGTGGAATATTGATATTCACAGTTGTGTAAAAGTGATGTTGTCCGTCTCGCTGTGCTCCGTGTAGGTGCAGAAGAAGAACTACAGGGAGGAGAAGAAGAGGGCAACCAAGGAGCTGCTCAGCACCATCACCGATCCCTCCGTCATCGTCATGGCCGACTGGCTAAAGGTAGGAACGTCTTCCACCCCACCTTGTATAGCATAATACAGACGGTGATTTTTGGTAAGGTAAGGCCTATCTGACATGTATCTGTATTTGACCCAGATCCGGGGCACTCTGAAGAGCTGGACCAAGCTGTGGTGCGTGCTGAAACCGGGCGTCCTGCTCATCTATAAAACCCACAAAAACGGCCAGTGGGTGGGAACGGTGCTGCTCAACGCCTGCGAGCTCATCGAGAGGCCCTCCAAGAAGGACGGCTTCTGCTTCAAGCTCTTCCACCCGCTGGAGCAGTCCATCTGGGCCGTGAAGGTCAGTACACACCTTTAAAGCCTCTTCCGCACTAGGAACGTCAAGAGCGCGTGGCGGCTGCGTTACCTGTTGTTTTTTAATTCGGCGTCCGTGTTAACAGGTTAGAGCAGCCACACTGCCCGCAGCTCGGCTGCGTCTCTTCTAGAGATTCGAGGTCTCGCCTATTTTTGACGCGAGCCGTACAGTTCACAGCAACAACAGATAGTGACAGTAATCTATTGACTGTATATTAACATCATACCAGCTACATTACTACAGTTTCAATCTCTTTATCTGTTACGGAGATGAAATAAAGTAAAGACTTATCTTAAAATCAACGCTTCCTGCTTTCATTTCAAAATAAAAGCCCTCAAGCGTTTTTTTCTGTGTACAGAATTCCTTCATTTGTTAACACAAGGCTTTTATTCTGAAATATGTGCCGGACAGTGTTGTAGAACATTCAGTGACTTGGAGAGGTCCATTAATGAATAAAGTACAGGGTTTTGATTGTGGATTATTACTATTATTTACTAATTACCACACGTTTCTTATCCTTTCTCTGTCTAAAATAAATATAAATGATATTTATAATGAAATGAAATGACCATTATGAAAGGCAAACTCTATGTAGAAAGAAAGGGCTGACAGCAGCAGCAGCAGAGACGCAGCTGAAACGCAGAACGTGATGCAGCCGCCGCGCAACGCAGAGGCCACACAGACGCAACGCAACGCAGACGCCATGCAGATTCCACAACCTGTTTATTGAATTAGTGATTTTCAGTGCTGTCGTAGAGACATCTGTTCGCCTGTTTTAGAAAACACAAACAAAGACGAGGACAAATAGATACAGGCAGTGCGAGTGGTGTGACTCATAAGAGACAGAAAAGTCACGGAAACCTCAAACAGCTTTGACGAGTTTAAAGGCAGTCGGTGGAGCAAAGAATAGAAGTGTCAGCCGTTGAACAGTCAAAGGTACTAGCGTGAATAAATGAAAAGCTTGTGATGTGAAGGATCAAATAGAATAGTAAATGCAAAAAAGGAAGAAAGCGGTGAGTGGAATTTGGCTCGCTGTCTGGCTTAATTCCGCAGGCTTTCTAGGGTTCTACCTTTATATCATGAAACTACTGTAGTTTTCCTCCAGGTATTTTAATATCAGCTTATCCATACTGCCAGAAGGAAAACAATATGGTGGACGATGTTTCACTGCCTGGGTTTAGAAATGCTCCTTTGTGCATCCTCGTCTACAAAAATGAGGAAGTACAGACAGACTGATGAATTGTTTTGCAGTTGAAGCGATGGTATCAATCTTCTTACCTAACTCTCAGCAAGAAAACAATTAAGCAATTGACTAATTTGTTGAACTATTCCTTTAAGTCTGCCAAATATATTACCTAAAGTATCTTTACACTGCAATGGGAAAAAAGCCTTATAATCCCATTATTTATATAATTAATAATAGATTAATCAGTGGAAAGCTGGAGGAGGAGAATACTGCCAAAGGTTTGTTATGCAGGATGAATTTGAAAGCACTTTAGTGATGAACAAAACAAAATGAAAACAAATGGATAATCAAGGGTAAATGATCTTCCATTAATAACAACAAGTCCTTTGTCCCCCTGCAGTTAAAAGAAAACAGATGTGGACGTTAGCTGTATAATTAAGAGCTCGTCTTTTGTTTCATTTAGGACAGACAGAAAATTATACATCCAGCCAGCGATTTTCATATTTGGCAGCGACTCTCCATTTGTTCCCGTGTTCTCAGCTGCGATCAGTCGTCCACTCCAACTGCGGTTTGGTATTCATCGCTGACCTCGCCTCTCAAGTGTCGTCCCCGTTGTTTGTGCTGTGAAAAGACTTGAATCACAATTGTCGATCTGTGTTGTAGATTACAGCGTTCCTGCTCCTGCCGTCATCCTCTTCACTTCTGAAATAAACACTTCAATCATTCGGTCTTCCGTCTCCTCTCATAGCTCATTTACATAACGACCCACTGGGGAGTCTAGATTTCCTCTGTTTGCACACATAAATGATGACGAGCTGAATAAAAGAAACACAAACTGTGCAGGTGAAGCAGGGAAACCATAAAGGAACTAAAACCGCTTCAATTGAAAATATGGAGGACGGAACCTTCTAAAATAAAAAAAAATAAATGACTCGATAAATAAATTAATTTGTCATTAAACGTAGAAAAAATAATATTAAAAATAAATGTAGCCATTAATTAATTAAATGATAAAATGTGATGTTTGTTGTGTTGTTGATGTTTTAATTTGCTTCTTTATTTATCTTTGTTTCTTTATTTATCTTTGTATTAATTCCCTTATTTATTTACTCTTCTGTTTAATTTTCCCTTTCATTTAAACACACTAACCCCATGAGGACATATGTTGAGTGACAGCCCCCTCATTTGCATAATGAGGCAGAAGTATAAAGAAAAGAATACATAGATAAATAAATTAAAATAAATGAAAAAATAAATAATTTAATAATGAATGCAAAAATAAATGCATAAATAAAAATAAAAACAAAAACATAAATAAAAAATAAATAAATAAATTTAAAAAATAATATCTAACTAAATAAAAGGGTAAACAGAAGGGTAAATAAGCAAAGGAATTAATACAAAGATAAATAAATAATGAAACAAATTAAAAAAGAAATTATTTTTATTAATTAATTAATGGCTACATTTATTTTTAATATTTTTGATACATTTAATGACATTTATTTATTTATTTATTGAGTCATTTATGTATTTATTAATTTGTTTTTGAATATGCCAGGTTCTGTCCTCCATCTGAAAAGAGACAATCAAGACACTGACTCAAATCAACGGCTACCTGACCCTTAAACACTGAAGTTGATGTGTAACGTGTACTTCCTCCCTTTTATTTCTTCTTGTCATCAGGGTCCTAAAGGAGAAGCAGTCGGCTCCATCACTCAGCCGTTACCCAGCAGCCACCTCATCTTCCGTGCTGCCTCTGAGTCTGATGGTAAGAGACGGGCTGCCAATCACACTGCAGCTCTTTGTCTGAGTCTTGTCAGTAGCAACTTACATTGAGAGATAAAGATAGATGGCGTCAGTTACATAAAGCAATATCAGTACTGGTTCAAAACTACTTTTACTTGCACCATTTGGTGTGGAAGTGACACTAACTCTAATCCTAGAATGGATCTGATTCATGTGAGCAGAGTGCTCTGATGGCATGGTAGCATGGCTGTCTTGCAAACCTGTATCTTTTTATAATTATTTCAACTTGGCTTGTTTTTACTAGTATTTTAAGGGGGCCAAAACTGAACAATCCGTTCCACAGAATTCTCCACATAGTGAGTGAGCGGTTTTAGCCACAGCCCGTCCTGCTCTGTGTCTCTGTCCATGGTGCTGAAACATCCAATCCAGTCTCTCCCTGTCTTAGTCTCTCTCCATGGTGCTGGAATGTCAAACAATGTCCAAGATCACTCGCTATTTTCTACCCTAGTGAACAACATTTACACTTTGCATGAAAAAAATACCATCAGAAACGTAGTCCAAACTTTTGTCGTCCAAGTCCAGCCCTTTCTGGTTTCCAATTCAATTGCAATGTAGTTTTCCCTCTGTAATGATATAAATATCAAAATACGAAGGATTTTAAAATGTTGCACGTCTTGAACTAATGCTGGAAAGGGACCAGGGATGATTGTGAGTACATGAGGCAAAATTATTTAAAAAATATATGCTGCATATCAGTCTGATCAGTGTGAATGTCTTTCCCAGGTCGATGCTGGATGGACGCCTTAGAGCTGGCCCTGAAGTGCTCCAGCCTGCTGAAGAGGACCATGATCCGCGAGGGGAAGGAGGACATGAGCACGGTAGCCACCGGCGGGGAACACTCCATTAATTTCTACAGCCTCCTCAGAGCCCACAACATCCACGGTTTCCAGTGAGTAGGAAGCAAAACCAAAGCTACAACTAATTTAGATTACACATCAGACCGGCTCATACAGGTACTTCGCAGAAAGTCAAGGCCGCACCCCCTTTTGGGGGAAGGAAAACCAAAGGTGTCATAGACTTCAAATGTAACATTATTCATTGTATACATCTCACCACTCAATCGACCCCGTCCTCCAGGTTCAACGACAGTGACCATTTGAAAGACCCAGACCTGTATTCAGACAAGTCGGACAGGGAGGGCGAACAAGACCACGAGGAGTCCGACCCAGAAGGCCTGGAGAAGAGCGAGGAGAGCGACAGCGACACGTCGGAGCGGCAGGACGACTCGTACATCGACCTGGACCCTAATGAACACCTGCGGGAAACCCCGTACCTGGAACAGTCCCACGAGGAGCTCGGAGAGGTAAGGGGAGCCACAGAGTCTGATTCACTGTTTTCATATATAAGAAATGTAGATCGAGTGAGATTGGAGCATTACACCATCAGCCATTAGAATTAAAACTTCAGCTAAAAGCTGTTTTGTTGCATAATGAGGAGGAATTAGCATGTTCTTTTGCTGGGGCTGTTAGGAAAGCTGCAACACGGACAGGCTTTGATGTGTGTGGGTGTGTGCGGTGAGTTTGACAGCTCACTAATTAAACACCTACTACAGCCGAGGCAAAATGTTTATAGCGAGGAGCTAATTAAAAACCTAATTTTGCAAACCAGTTGCACAAACAGGCGCATAAAACTTTGAAGCACGTGAAGACTCGCGCATTAATGTGAATGTTTCTGAGCATTTTAAGACGTCTGCAGTAGAAAAATACATATTCTCAATTCTGTGTGTCTCCTTTCTGCAGGCTGGCGAGGCCGCCCAGACAGAGACGGTATCAGAGGAGAATAAATCTCTGATCTGGACTCTGCTGAAGCAGGTGCGACCCGGCATGGATCTGTCCAAGGTGGTGCTGCCCACCTTCATCCTGGAGCCGAGGTCCTTTCTGGACAAACTCTCTGACTACTACTACCACGCAGACTTCCTGTCAGAGTAAGCCCAAAGTTATTTAAAGGAATAGAAGTAATAGAAAATTCTAGCTCCTCTAAATTTGACTAATTAATAAATATCTGCACACTGAAATCTCCTTTAACCATTCCTTTAACAGACCTCAATACGTGCAGTACAACAAAGTTCAACCCACCTGAGTTGAGCAGCAGATGTTATTATTAATATTAGGAGCGTCTGTCTTAGTTTGGACTGTGTGTTTGATTCTCAGGGCCGCAATCGAAGAGAACGCTTACAACCGGATGAAGAAGGTGGTGAAGTGGTACATCTCTGGATTTTACAAGAAGCCAAAGGTCAGGAGAATAAACATGTACAACCCACTTCATGTTCATGAGCAACATAGAGTATCATGGAAGACCATTTATGCCAGTAAAAGAAAAAAAATAAGATGAAATCTCAGCTTTGTGATGAAAAGTATTAGTATCTCAGAATAAAGACTTAGTATTGCAAAATAATTATTTTTTTATTTCAAAATAATGACTTAGTATCTCAAAATAATGACTTTCTTGTCTCGAAGTAATGACAGTATCTCAATATATATATATATATATATATATATAATTTTTTTATTTTATATATTTGTTTTATTATTTCGAGAAAGTTTCTCATTATAATGACTTAGGGGTCGTAAATGGGCTTCCATAGTGCATACATGCTTTCTACTGTTATATACAATCTGTTATACTGAAATCATACTGTTTGTTTTTAATCCTCAGGGGTTGAAGAAGCCTTATAATCCCATTATTGGAGAGACGTACCGCTGCATGTGGCTCCACCAGAAAACCAACAGCAAGACCTTCTACATCGGAGAGCAGGTAACGGCAGCTCTACTAGTGCTGCAGAGAGTACTAACTAACGAGCAATCTGATTGGTCTAGAGCTCATTCCACCTGTCCCATAATGCAAGTTGCTATTATCTGTGATAAGATAAATCTATGGCCTGGTTTCAAATCAAATAAGTTCCCTCGTATGTCTGCTCCATAGTCGCATTCAAGCTCACCACATCGGTGTGTTTTTCTTCAGGTATCCCATCATCCTCCTGTCTCAGCCTTCTACGTCAGCAACAGGAAGGACGGATTCTGCCTCAGCGGCAGCATCCTCGCCAAGTCCAAGTTCTACGGTACACTCACACGACTAAAATCCATTTCTAGTTACCTACAGGCTCCTTAAATAATGAAGTGTGCTAATATTTACTCAGCTGCTTTGTTATTTATTTGCTGCCCCAGCACATCTGTCCACTGACTGCCGTCGTTTACATTTCAGGAAACTCCCTGTCAGCCATATTAGACGGGGAGGCTCGGCTCACTTTCCTCAACCGAGGAGAGGACTACGTGATGAACATGCCCTACGCTCACTGTAAAGGTCAGAGTGCACTTCAGTAGTGCTTTCTTTTGTGTTACTTTAATGTTGCTTTGCTCATTTGGAAAGCTGTAGATCTACTTAGAACAAGCTGTTTGGGTCTAGTTTCTAAGAGTTTCCCGGTTATCTGTGCTGACGAAAAATTCCTCGTGTTTTTTTTTCATCTCGTAGGCATCCTGTACGGCACCATGACCCTGGAGCTGGGCGGTCAGGTCACCATCGCGTGTGAGAAAACGGGCTACAGCGCTCAGCTTGAGTTCAAACTGAAGGTATGGCTGTGTTTAAAATAAAGCTACTTACAGTAGGACCTGTAGAGCTGTTGAGTAATAAACAATAGATCAGATGTTTTGAAGTGGGGTTGTATGAGGTACTTCTCCATAGTCGGTGTGTTACCTGCAGTAGATGGAGGTCGGCACGCCACCAGTTCGGTGAAAACAAACATGTTTTAGACACCTAAAAGAAAGACTCACTTAAAATAAATCAGTCTAAGTGCACACTATATTTAGAGTATTTTCTCCGCTTTATCTTGCCGTCAGACAGCCCTTACCAACGGGGAACTGAAGCCGTTATATCCATCTATGCTCTCTTCAAAGCCACCAGACTCCATTGAGGACAAACAGTCATTTTTACCTCACAGAATACGGGGGGTGCCGGTCTACCACCGCCTCGTCGGTTAAGTTTGTGTTATCGCGTCATCTACTGTAGGTAATACACCGACTATGGCGGAGTACCTCATACAACCCCCACTTCAAAACACCTAAACTATCCCTTTAAGAGTGAACTCCTCAAAGCCTTTATAGATACAGTACCTCTTGGAGTATTTTTTAAAAAAAACTGTTTCTTACATGACTTTTCTGAATGTCTGACCCCCACCACGCCACGCCACTCCTTCTCCCCCCCTGAAAAACATCCCATCCTCCATACCATCGTTCACACACCATCAACTGCATTATCCCGTCACGAACTAGCGACAGGTACTTGTCAGAGAGAGCAAACAGGGAATCAATACATTTCCATTGCAAATACAAATACTTAGGGCGGTCTTAGCCGATTTTTAGGTTATAGCAGGCTCCAGACATGCGCTAAATTTAGGAGACGAAAAAACTGTCCTGGCCATTTTCAAAGGGGTCCCTTGACCTCTGACCTCCAGATATGTGAATGTAAATGGGTTCTGTGGGTACCCACGAGTCTTCCTTTTACAGACATGCCCACTTTATGATAATCACATGCAGTTTGGGGCAAGTCATAGTCAAGTCAGCACACTGACACACTGACAGCTGTTGTTGCCTGTTGGGCTGCAGTTTGTCATTTGAGCATATTTTTATGCTAAATGCAGTACCTGTGAGGGTTTCTGGACAATATTTGTCATTGTTTTGTGTTGGTAAATGATTTCGAGTAATAAATATATACATACATTTGCATAAAGCAAAAATATGTGCCCACTCCCATGTTGATAAGAGTATTAAATACTTGACAAAACTTCCTTTAAGGTACATTTAGAACAGATAAAAAAATTAAACTGTATGTGTGCGTGTATCTCTCCTTCCTTTCCCCTTGTCCTCTTTTCCTCTCCCATCCCTCGCCTCCTACACCTTTACTGTCCATTTGTCCTACCTCATCCTATTTATTTCCTTTCCTCCTCCCTCTCTGCCTCCCTTCTCCTTCTTCTCCTCTCCTTCCTCCAGCCGTTCCTGGGCAGCAGCGACAGCGTCAATCAGGTCTCTGGAAAGATCAAGCTGGGGAAGGAGGTGTTGGCGACGCTAGAAGGACACTGGGTGAGACACACTTAGTTCACACGTACCTCTGACGCCTGCTCGTTGTATAATAAACCCTGATGTACATACAGTATATGCAACATGCAGGGTTCAAGTCATGCCTGGGACCTGCGTTACACGCTAGACGTCAATATCAGTTTATTAGACTTGTTTGTGGAAAGACGTGTAAATTGAATCAGACAATTGAGACATTTTTTAGTAAAACAATAACTAAAATTTTCACATTTCTATCAAGAAATTGTATTTGTTGTCGTGTAAGTGTATCAGACGTTGTTAAATGAATGCGGTTAAGCTTCTTGTAGATGAAGACAGTGATGGAGTCGTGTCAATGTGACTTGGTGTGTTTCAAGGAAGCTGTAAAATAAAAAAAAAACACCGTCGTGAGCCATGAGAAAAATACAAGTATGCACCTGAAAATAAGCACAATAGGTCCTCAACAGCTTCACTGGGCTGCATCTTGTGCCGTCTGTGGGCAAGTAAGGAGAGCTTTTTGACTTTGCCCTCACAGGACAGCGAGATCTTCATCAACGACAAGAAGACGGGGACGGTGGACACTTTCTGGAACCCGACGACGGAGCTGAGGCAGAGTCGACTGACCCGCTGCACCGTCCCACCAGAGGAGCAGGGAGACTCTGAATCAGAAAGGTGGACTTCCACTTAACTATCATCTGCAGATCCTTTCCTATTGTTTTGTATCAGTTTCTTATTTATTGGCTTTTGATTTAGTTTCCAAATTCACCTCTGTGTCTTTGACATCTTGATGTATATTTTTAGTGTTCTCTTTTAAAAGCTTTCTTGTGCAGCGTCTTCTCTTCTTTCCCTGTGTGAGTGCAGAGAAGCTTGATGACTTTGTTCCCTCTCTCTCAATCCTCAGACTGTGGCAGCACGTGACCCGGGCCATCAACAACAAGGACCAGACCGAGGCCACCAATGAGAAGTTCATGCTGGAGGAAGTCCAGCGGAAGTCCGCCCGCGAACGCAAAGCCAAATGCGAGGAGTGGATCCCTGCCCTATTCGAGCAGGACCCCGTCACCGGAGAGTGGCATTACCGATATGCCGAGTGAGTGGCATCATCTCACCTGACATAATAAAAATCCTGCAGTCATTTTTAGAGAAACCGATGCTGAGGTTTTGTCCAAGTAAATGTCTGCACCGTGTTGGTCAGTCTGTGAATATGTAGATAAACTGTTCCACTAATAGTCAGCGATCACGTCTATAATGTTAAATCCAGCAGTCCAACAGACCTGCTCGTAAACTTTCTGTTATTCCGTCTAAACAATCCACCAAAAATCTACTTCTGAAAACATTTTAAGCGAGAAACAGACAATGCCACTGCTGAATCTAGTTTCATTGTAGAACTACATCTCAAGTTTAGTGAGCTGGACGCAGTCGCTTTGGCGTAAAGTTGAGATTTTTCAACTTTATGCAACCCTCTCCAAGTCGTCTCAACACTTCCATCATGCACCGGGCCACTGCTTCTCCTGCTTTCCAAAGCTCTGCTCCTGGCCGAAGGAGGAGACGCTTTTTGCCGGGTGCATAGCTCTCCCCCTCCCGGCAAACGTTCCGACAGTAACAGTCTTCTCTCCCTCGTGAAGGACATCCCGTCCACCTCAAATCCTGATCCCTTCTGAGTTTTTTTTTTCCTCAGTCACTCCAATTAAAACAAAACGTGACGTCATATTTACACAAGACGGATCCTTTCTAGCCATAACCTGCTCGCACCAGTGAGTGGAACCGCTGACAACCCCCCCCCCCCCCCCCCCTGAAATCATAAACAAAGGATTGCAACCCCGCCTTTTTATTTTGAGAGAGCAACGGCCAGTGAGAAAACTCCAATACTCGGCCGACCAATCGTGTTGCTTCATCACTCTGTGACAGACTTTTGCATTTGTAGGTGCTGGCCAAAAATCATGTAACAAGTGTATTTGCCTCAATTAGAATAAAAATAACACCTCAGGGCCTAAAAACGAAGTCTTAATTTTAAATAGTCTAAGGACATATCCTGTTTTCTCATCTTACAATCAGTACTATTATCAGGCATTTTACTTTAAAGCTTTTGCTCCCCCATCTTCCATATTGAATTAACCGGTGTGACAGGGTGCCATCTAGTGCTGATTCCTTCTAACTGCAGGGTCTGACCTTCTGTCTGACGTAGATCAATAGATAGACGGGACAGTTCTCTACTGTAGGTGGCAGAATGTTATGAATAATAATGTTTTTCACAGGTCAAAGTGTCGTCATATCAGGTGAAATGATGTGGAGGGCTGTCTGTCTGTTGTCTATGTCTTACTTCCATCTTCTCTTCTCTTGTCGTCTTGTATTTGTTTGTCTCTGTCGTCTTTGTCCCGTATTCTTCCCCCTCTACGTCTCCCCGCCTCGCCCCGTGTCTCTCGGCCCCCTCCCTCCATCAGCACGAGGCCATGGGATCCGCTCAACGACTTGATCCAGTTTGAGAAAGACGGCTGTATCCAGACCAAGGTCCGACACCGCACCCCTATGGTACGTTCTGGCAGTCTTATTAGTCTGAGTAACCAGGGGCCGCGGAGGGACAATTGCAAGTGCCAGGTAGGTCGTCCCGATCGAAAACCGCCATTTAAAACAAAAACAAAAAAAAGCAGCTCGCCGCCTCAGCCACCTTCCACGCAGCACCCGATGCACCGTCTTCATTGTCGCTTCTTCTCTTTGTGTCGCACATCGCCGTTGTCGCCTCTGCTTCTTTCTCTTTGTCTCTTGTTTTTTTTTTTCTTCGTTTCCTACCCTGGCACCGGCTGTTCTCTCTGTATGGGAGGTCAAAGTGCACGCTGAAGGAAGCAGGTTACTGTTCTTAACATGAAGGACTCAATGTGTCACACAGGACATATTTAGAAGTATTGTATTCCTGCAGCTCCCAGAAAACTGAGCCCGATACAACCTAGAAATCACAAGTTGCTTTAATGCGTTAAAGAAATGAGTGGCATAGCTTCGGTATCAACATTAATCTTACAATGATGTAATGAAATGATAAAGTGAGGGTTTAAACGACTGTGACACCATCAGATATCTGAGCAGCATTAGTGTTTTGCACTTTATTGAGTTTTCTCCCATACAAAGTGTAAAAGAGAGAACATCTATCACATCAACAGACCATCCACCGCCATCAACGTCTGGTTGCTTCAGGGGCGTCCGTCCGTCACGCCCTCCTCACCCTCCACCCGCCACCTCGTCTTCATTCTGTTTTGTTTCCATGTTGTGTTTGCTCACAAGTCTCGACTTCTACTGAGCTGCTCCTTCGTTCATGTCATGTTGAGAACCTAAAGGTGCAGTGTGTGTGTGGACTTGCTGCTCGTATGTGTGGAGTCTGTGAAACTGTTTTTGTTCAAAGTAACCACGTGCCTAAGATAGTGAATACTCTCTTTATGAAGTCCTACCTACAGTACGGAAGCCCTGAGAGGCAAATGGGAAAAAAAGACTACTATATCCAACTTTTGAGTATTCCGTTAAATTAATAAGTCTGTTAATTTACGCATTCACACACCTGGTGTTTAATTTCTTCGTATTTGTCTAATATAGTTCGCTCTTCCTTTCTAAAATGTGCCGTTCTGCAAGTCTGTAGACTTGTCCATGTCTGTGCTTGGTCAGATGCTGCAAACACCGCCCCGCTCGTAGCCAGATAGAGAAACCCTGGGTTGATTTACTAAGTTGATAACCAGCGTCGTAGGAGCGCTCAGCGTGATCTCGTTTGTTAGATGTTAGTAAAGCCAGATAACGAGAAGATACCCTGGGTATGTTGAACTGGCTTCGTAGTTCAGACCTCTGATACTACAGTAGTAAGTTATGTAAATTAAAACTCAACTGAAAGGAAACATGAATGCTTCTAGTCCTATTTAGAACACAGGGTACAGCATGGGGTTGTAGTAGAACGCTTCAGCCTCCTGTGGCCGAAATGAGTATTACAACAACAAGCTTTTCTCACTTGCTTCTCAGGGCTTCCATAACTACCAGAGGAGTGATCAGAAAAATAAGTCTTGCTAGGTTAAAGATCATACAGACAAAAATAATAAAGCTTTATTTCCCGCTCCTTTTTTTAATAAATTGATTGCGCACTTTTAACCTTCTGGTTAGTCATTGTTAGGCACAATCTGAATTGATGTTGCCAACCTTAAATCAGCCTTTAAACCTGTTTTGCCTGAAAAATCGCATCACATTAAATAAAGCAGTGAGATTAAGAGCTGTAATCCAACCAGAGTTTAATCCCGTTGAACTGAATCGTTTTAATGTGCCGGCTCTCGGCAGGTTCGCTTCATTCTGGACTCTTGCTTGTGTTGAGTGTTTTGAATGGATGTGTCACCGACTGATGTACCAGCATGCCTTGCACGACGCCGACTAGCATGTTCGTTGTATTGAAGTTCACATTGTAAACAATTATTTTCTATTTTGTGTTCTTGAGTCTCTGTACTTGTGCGGATGATAATAAGATACGGTTGTACAGTATGTGCTCTTATTTGTAGCTGTTGTGTGTGTTTGCTTGACCTGTTTCTCTTTGTGTGTGCTTATGTGTGTATCTGTGCATGTGTGTGTGTGTGTGTATGTATGTATAGGTGACGGTGCCAAAGAGGAAACACAAGAGCGACAAGCCCAAGAGCCCAGAGAGTGGCTGCTCTTCACCCGAACCCGACCGCCAAGACTCGTCTGGCAGCGAACGTGAGTCACGCTCGTTTATGATCGCTTACAGTACACACACACACAGAGGTTCATGTGAATAGAACTGGTTGTACTTTCTATGATAAAAAACCTACATATAATATTATTATTACTATTATATTATTATTACAAATACACAACAACTAAAGAGGCTGGTAAAGAAATATCTTGGTAAAAATTGGGTTAAATTTGATTATAAATGTTAAGTTTATATACACTTCTAAATGCTGTTGAAACACTGGTTATATGTTACCTAGATGGCTATAAAGCTTTTACTTCCAACCCATCTGCAGAACACCAAATGACTACTTGGACTAAGCTGAGACTGAGTTAGTAAACAGCACCCTCTAGTGGTGTTAGTTATTTCCTCTGTGTTTCTTGTGGAGGTGATGATGTTTATATTTCATATTTCATTTAGTCCATGTGTCCGTACACAACATTAGAATTATACAATAATTAAAAAATCTAAGCCAATAAGGTATTTTTGTACTAAAAACGTTGCTTTGATGTGTCAGCTTTAACAGGGTATCTGCAGGTCTTAAAAAGTCTTTAAAAAAGGCCTTAGCAGGTATTAAAAAGTCTTAAATTTAATTTACAAAGGTCCTGAATATTTTTTCTTTATGGCCGTAGACCGTAAAATGTGTGATACATTTTTTTTTTTCTTTTGAAAAAAGGTCCAGGTCACATAAATTGATTGATTATAATTTTAGGAATTATTGATATACACAGCTGGGAAGCATTGACAAAAATGTGATATAATGGTCAATTAATTCATCTACTTAATCAATAATTTTAGGCCTTATTTTCCCTACTGGGTTTGAGTGATTCTTTAATGATGAAAAATGTATTGAATTGGATTGTATGTGGTGTCAAAAAGGTCTTTGAAAAGTCTTAAATTTAATTTGGTGAACAGATTAAAGAGGACCTTTTATGCTTTTCCCCTTTCCCTCATGGTGTTATATCGTTTTTTTGTGCATGTAAAAGGTCTGCAAATTTATAAAGTCCAGGCCAAAGGGAGTTATTCTCCCCCACAGAAACACTGCTCCTGAACTGTCCCGCCTTTTCTTCCGTAACGTGGTGATGTCACCAAGTAACACATTTGCAAAATACCTGCTAAGCGGCTAGTTCTCTAGCTCTCACGCTCTCAAGCACAGCTAGTTAGAGCAGAGCTGGAGCGTTTTTTGAACATTAAAGCTTGTAAACAAAAAACACAAGTATGCACCTGAAAACGAGCCTAATACGTCCTCTTTAAATGCAGAAACCATGTGTTACACACTCTGTTTCAGGACACAAAAGCAAGCATAACAGCCGGCTGAGGAAAAAAGGAGCGGACCTCAGCGAACTTCAAAGTGCCATTGAATCTATAAAGCAGACGCAGGAGGACATTAACAGGTGAGAAGCGCACCGGTCACGCCGCGACCATGAGCTTGATATGACGCTGAGCACTTACACATTACTCCTGTGTGTGTGTGTTTGCAGGAACATCAGCGTGCTGCGGAGTCGCGCGGCAGGCCGGGTGGAGGGCAGCTCTTTCCTCCAACAGCGCGACTACATCATCATCGTTTTCCTCATCCTCCTTCAGGTCCTGATCAACTATGTCTTCAAGTAGCAGCCATACTCCACAGAGAGAGAGAGAGAGACAGAGAGAGACAGAGAGAGACAGAGAGAGAGAGAGAGAGTGACGCCCTCACACACACACTCAATATACACATAATGAACATTACAGTGGGGGACTTAGAGACGTGAACTTTGACCTCTCACAATAAGAGACTCTCTTCTTCTCTGTCTTTATTAAATCCAACGTCCAGAAAGAGTGGAGACTTCCACATGAAAAGAGACTTTTTTAACTTTATTTTTAACCAATCCATTCCAAAACTCTGGGGAGATCCACAGATTTCAAAAGCGAAGAGGAGCGGCGATGAGGAGACGCAGTCGGAGGTGAGATTCTTGGTGCGATTAAGTCTCAACTGCCACTCTGGAGCTTGTTGATGATTTGCCTTGACGTATAAAAGAGGCAAAGACAGCAGACTTTTTTCTTTTTTTTTTAGCTGTTTGTTTTTGTTTTTTTCTGGAGTGAAACTACTCTGTGATTTACATTTCACCTCAAACAGGGAACCTTTTAACACGGAGACGAGTACCGCGGCTCAGATGGTAAAATATACCTTTAATTTTAATATTGTTTTTATTGTTCTTTTTGCTTGGTGTGTCCTTCGTTGAATAGGCGTCTGCTCGGAATAAGGTGATAAGGGAGAGAAAAACAAAGTGGTCCAATGACTTTTTATTTTTTTATTATCAGATCCTTTAACGTGGGCTCGGGGGAAACGGACGAGGAAGACGAGTGATATTGTTAAAAGGAACAGAAGCTATAATTTCTGCTGTATATTAAATCTTCACCTTTTTGCATACAGAGTCAATGTTGAAAGAAGAAGCCGTCTGCGTCCTTGTATACTGTAGGTAGCATGTACAGACAGGTGGTTAGGATATTAGCCCTATGTACAGTATTTTGTCTTAAGGCACAAATGCACTGGAAACGTCAGATATTTGTGTTAATATAGTTTTTTATCATCAGAATACCTTTACATTTCTGCTCTGAGGACGTCCAGAGCATCAACATAGGGTCCAAAGAAAATGTTTTTCACGAGCTTCAGTGACCGCTGCTTGTTTTAATCAAAGTCAGCAAAGCTAATGGAAAATTAAATCGATTAAGGATTGTGCTTTCTTGCTGAGAATTAGACGAGAACATCGATACCACTCTTGTGTTTGTACGTTCAATACAACCAGCAGATCCAAAGGTAACAAAATCTGCTTACCGGCACCTCTAATGCTAACTAACACGGTATATCTCTCGTTGGTATAATCTGCACAAAAACCAGAGTATAAAGACGACACATGTTGGTTTTACGGGGAGTTAAGTTAAGTTAAATAAATGAGATATTACGTGTTAATTAGAGAGCTTGAGACAGGCTGGTAGGTGGATTTTGTTCGCTTTGGACGGAGCCAGGTTCAGACACAGTGGTATCAATCCTCTTGTCTAAATTAAGTGTATTTCTCAAAATATGAACTATTCCTTTTACAATTTGTTCTATTGAATTTCAGATTTAAGTTGTGCAACCACATAGATGAAATGTAAAAGGTGTAAAGACTAGCTAATCTAAAGAATAATCTCCAAATATAAAACTCCAGATGGCTTTACCACGGAAGAGAAAACCCTTAACACTCCCCTTAAGCTGCCGACTGCAGCGTCACGTCAAAGTCAAATTCAGAGCATCATCGCTTTCAGTGCTTTTGCGCCTCTCAGATGTTAACCAGGAAAACTAGTATAGACACTTTAGTAAGCTACTAGTGGGAGGAGGAGATAGACTTTGTTTTTCTAATTAATGACTACTAATCACCACAGTAAACCATTCCAAACGTACGCAAGTACCAGCCAAACTCAGTGTGTAGAGAGTAGAGAGTCGACCCCGTTCACTGTGTAAATACTATCCAGACGGGACGGCAGCGTTCCTCGCGAGTAGCGCGTTGGCGTTTTTTTCAAACACCGAGGTTCACAATACAGACACTCCCGCGCTCTGTGCACAAGCCAGTCTTTTTTCAACCTTGTGTGTCTTTCTGTCCACTGCTCTGTAGATACACATGGACATGGGCAACAAAAGAAAACATATGTGGGGTACACCATTATAATTATTGTCGCAACTTTATCCAAACGGCCTCCAGACGTTGCTGTTATTCAGTCCGAGTTTCAGGTTGAGTTCTAATCTGTTGCCTTCTTCTTTGGAAACATTTTAAAAGTCTAAATAGCAGACATAAGACCCCGTAAATGTGCAGAATTATGAGGACGTTAAGGGCTGTGTTTAGCGCTATCACACAGGAAAAACTAACTCTGGTACCAGCAATCTAGATTGTATATTTACACGTGAGTTTGAAAACTATTCTTTTCGGTATCAATCGAGGATGAAGGCAGCATATTAGAACCCATACCTGATCTTTTTAACCACACAGTCTGTCAGGTTATCTCCGAAAATTTCAAGCAACTACTTATCAAGGCTAGGGATGCTCATTTTGAAGAATGTTCTTAACCGATAATCAACCCTCATTAACCGATTATTAACCGTTAACCAACAAGATTTGTGCCTCGTACCAGCTGCAGGAGCACAACAGATATTGGTTGAATGGAGTCCCCAGTTCACCGTCCGGGAGCGTTAACTTAGCAGCTACGATGCTGCGTGTAGTGTCGCGGACATGCAGCCACTTTCCCAGTAAAATTCTCCACCGCACATTTAGTTTAGTTTAGCAGGTTGTCAGCTGTGTGTCTGCCCGGCGTAACTTTAGCGAGTGGCCAACAAACAGTGTGTGTGTTTGTGTCACGTTAGCAGCTCTAGCATTGCCGGAGGCTTCGCGCTCGCCACCGCCACACGTAGTCTGCGTAACTTTAGTGAGTTTCCAACAGACCGTGTGTGTGTTGGCGGTGAGTGTGAGGTTGTTGGTGGCAAGCCAGAGACCGGAGCCGACTTCCTGTATCCTGCAACTCTGGCTCGGCCTCTTTAGGTGGGCTGTTAAGGTGAACCAGCTTTTCTCCTTAAAGAGACGAGCCGCTCCTCTGAGCCGCTCAGCTTTTGAGTTAATTATTAACATTTCTTTTAACCGGTAGCGTTAATCAGTTAAAATGCGTAATGTCGGTTAACGGTTAAACGGTTAATTATGGACATCCCTAATTAAGGCAATTCAAAAAAGATCCAATCCACTGATGGATCCGAACATTGATTTTCTCTTCAGCCTGTCATGATGTTAGCCTTGTCGACGTTTACATATCCGATTGCCTCCGCCGTCAGCAGACTGTTGAGCGATGAAAACTTTGTAACGCTAACCAACCACAGGTATATAAACAAAGACTGGTGGCATCGTCGGGAGCCAGCTGTTACCCTCCCCACCCCCACACCCCTCCGTAAGTTACCCGGCTGGCCCGTGTGTATCTGTACGTGTATTTTTGTGTATCCTCATTGCCTCGATCGCTCATCTTAAATAGAGATTCCAGATGTTAGAATGTGGAGATATAAAGTATATACCAGTGCCTTCTAGAGTCGGACTGGGGAGGGGGTTGGATAGGGGAGGTGATGGGGGGTCGGCAGGGATGTTGGGGGGGTTGTGGTGTCCCAAGTGTCTCGGTGAGCGAATGATGACGGGAATGATCTGGAATAAAAGTGGGGGGGGGACTTGGACTGGTATCCTGGCGGCGGCTGTAGTCGTGTTTTAGAGCGGACGTGCCATACGAAGCCTTAGAGATGAGTCTGACTCCGGCTCCAGAGCTCACCGACCCCCCCCCCCCTCCCCGAAGCGTCGCCATAGTAACTCGCCCGTAGGTTTTCCGGATGCTGATTCCTGCCACAGAGAGAGAGCGAGAGATGGAGAGAGAGACCACTTCCTCTCCGTTGTCGTCCTCGTCCTTCTCTCGCTCTCTCAAAACACCAAAATTCAGAGGGAAATAAAACATCTCTGTTGTTGTTGTTGTTGTTGTTGTTGTTGTTGTTGTTGCTGTAGCTGTAAAATAATAACATTTTATTTATTCCTCTTTTGTATGTGGGTTCATGTTTTTTTTCTGCTCGTAGCATTAGGATCACTTGTTCAACGTTTTTCAGAATCACACGGTTTTATCCCACTCCTCGCTACTCGATGTCACACACGAGCGACTGTCCTCAACTTGTGCACACTGTCAACGTCTACTGCCCCCCCCCAACACACACACACACACACACGCACACGCACACACACACACACGCCTACCCTTTTCCTATATCTGAGTACATGAATATATTTACTATATCTTCAAGGTAACTATAACTTCCTGTAAGTTTATGGTCACATGTAACATAACACAGAATAAAAACAAATGACATCCTGGGGTCGTCTGTCTCACATTTATTATTACTCATTCTGTATTTATTGATATTGTACGAGAGGTGGTCATTACTGTTTAGATTACCGGTCCATTACTATTGGATGTGTCGTTTTGTGACTGCAAAGACAATCTAGATCAGGGGTCTCCAACCTTTTTTCCTCTGAGAGCTAATTTGACAAAATGAAAGTGGCCGATAGCGACACATAGCGCCACCAAGTTGTACATCGCCAATAGCAGACATCATTTCAGTCTTACTTTTATGGTACTTTAATAACGTTTCAGCCACCGCAGTCATCGCCTCTATTGCAATCCCACCATCGGTGAAGGGTTTTGTTAAGCCTGGGACACACCAGGAACGTCAGGAGCGCGTGGCGGCTGCGTGATTCACGCGTCGGGTGTTCACACCAGCTGCGTTTCAGCTGCTGCATCTGCTGCTGTCAGCCCTTTCTTTCTACATAGAGTTTGCCTTTTAACGACCACTTCATTTCATTATAAATATCATTTATATTTATTTTAGACCGAGAAAGGTTAAGAACTGTGTGGTAATTTGTAAATAATAGTAATAATCCACAATTAAAACTCCGTACTATATTCATTCATGGAGCTGTGCAAGTCACTGCATGTTCTACAACACTGTCCGGCACATATTTCAGAAATAAAAGCCTCATGTTAACAAATGAAGGAATTCTGTCAACAGAAAAAAAATGCTTGAGGGCTTTTATTTTGAAATGAAAGCAGGAAGTGTTGATTTAAAAATTAATCTTTACTTTTTTTCATCTCCGTAACATATTCTACAGATGTCTAGACATTGAAACTGTAGTAATGTAGCTGATATGATGTCAATATACAGTCAATAGATCAGTGGATGTGCGCCACTAAACGAAGCCTCTGCTGCTGCATTGACCTTCTTTGTCAGTTTAATAAACAGAGAATGACGTCTTTTAAGCGTTGTTTTCATCTCCTTCACCTTCTCCGTTCGTAAACTGCTACAAGCCGGAAAGCTCAATGAAAAGTTGGCGTGGACTTTGGTGAAGCGGCGCTCAATGAGACCCCTGATCTAGACCAAAACATGAACAATTATGCAAATTATCAAAAACGTGTCGGTGAGGTCAAAGCAAATGCGTATGGAAATATGGCCAAGACTCAGCTGGAGTGGAGAAAAGAATCTAAATAACATCAGAAAAACCAAATGGTGAAAAATAAATGATTTCAACTGCCCTGATTCATGGAATAAAATCAGTGTGTGTGTGTGTGTGTGTGTCTGTACAGCTATCTTTGTGAGGACCAATGTGTTAGACCTTCAGAGTGAGGACATCTTGGCCGATCCTCACTTTGGGAGCGAGGCGGAAGACTAGAAAGATGGTATATAAATGCAAGTCCATTTACCATTGTATGAAGAGCCGATATGTTTACTGTTCCGCTGTAAAAAATGAAATATATATACATATTCCGACATCAAAACATAAAACACAAAGTCAGAAGTATAGGGGTGTGTGTGTGTGAGAAAGAATTGGTTCGAAGAGAATTGGTTCAAAGGATTTTATAGATTTAAATCAGATTTGTCTGGAACTATTTACTTGGTTGCCGTCTTATCATCATATAAACAATTTATTCTTTTTCCAGTTAAAATAAAACATTTTGTATCTTTCTTTTTTTTTTTTCAGCCGTGACAAAACCACATTTCACCTCCACTATATCTGATGAACTCGTGTGCTAGATGCACTAGATCGATGAGAAATAAGTCTTGCAGGTGTCTTACCTCTTCTGATGCAGACGGTGGTCATCACAGGAGCACAAAGGTTTTATTTATCACAACAATGTATGTTGTGAAATGCAAATAAGCTATTGTTGTTAAAATATTTAAGAATGTCTTCTTAAATGAGTGTTTATCATCTAAAATTATTGGCATTTCAAGTGATAAAACCACTTCAAGTGATCATTTGCAAGACTGTAAAACAGCTGAGCCACCATTAGAGGGGGACATAGTGTCTTCTTCCAGCTGTTGGTTTGAGCTCATATTAGACTTGTCACATCCACATCCAGCTGTTTCTGATAATCTGACACTTCCCAGGTCGCCTGGAGGTCACAGAGAGGTCGAGGCCGGCCTGTTTGCAGTTTCATATTCACGGATCAGCCCTTGAGCAAGGCACCGAACCCCCAGGAACAAGACGCAGAAGAAATGTATTCATCCATTATAGGTCAGAACAAAGGACAAGAAAGAATATTAAAATACAGAGAGACAGGACGCTTGACCTCTTGCGATTTGTGATATTAAAAATGTAAATGTGGAACACAGTTATAAGCATCTATCAAATTCCTACACTCCTACAAAAGAAATTAGATTTAAAGCTTAAATTAAACCCTAAAAATTGCCACAAGGAAAATCCATCCATCCATCCATCTTCAACCGCTTATCCGGGATCGGGTCGCGGGGGCAACAGCTCCAGCAGGGGACCCCAAACTTCCCTTTCCCGGGCCACATTAACCAGCTCTGACTGGGGGATCCCGAGGCGTTCCCAGGCCAGAGTAGAGATATAATCTCTCCATCTAGTCCTGGGTCTTCCCCGTGGTCTCCTCCCAGCTGGTCGTGCCTGGAACACCTCCCAAGGGAGGCGCCCAGGAGGCATCCGTGCTAGATGCCCGAACCACCTCAACTGGCTCCTTTCGACGCAAAGGAGCAAGGACTCTACTCCGAGTCCCTCACGGATGACTGAGCTTCTTACCCTATCTCTAAGGGAGACGCCAGCCACCCTCCTGAGGAAACCCATTTCGGCCGCTTGCACCCGCGACCTCGTTCTTTCGGTCATGACCCAACCCTCATGACCATAGGTGAGAGTAGGAACGAAGATTGACCGGTAGATCGAGAGCTTTGCCTTCCGGCTCAGCTCTCTTTTCGTCACAACGGTGCGGTAAAGCGAATGCAATACCGCCCCTGCTGCTCCGATTCTCCGACCAATCTCACGTTCCATCGTCCCCTCACTCGCGAACAAGACCCCGAGATACTTAAACTCCTTCACTTGGGGTAAGGACTCATTCCCTACCCGGAGTAGGCAAACCACCGGTTTCCTGCTGAGAACCATGGCCTCAGATTTAGAGGTGCTGATTCTCATCCCGACTGCGTCACACTCGGCTGCGAACCGATCCAGTGAGTGCTGGAGGTCGCAGACCGATGATGCCAACAGGACCACATCATCTGCAAAAAGCAGCGATGAGATCCTCAGCACACCGATCTGCAAACCCTCCTCCACCCGACTACGCCTCGATATCCTGTCCATGAATATCACGAACAGGATTGGTGACAAAGCGCAGCCCTGGCGGAGGCCAACCCCCACCGGAAACGAGTCCGACTTATTGCCGAGGATCCGAACACAGCTCTCGCTTTGGGCGTACAGGGATTGGATGGCCCTGAGAAGTGCCCCCCTCACCCCATACTCCCGCAGCACCCCCCACAGTATCTCCCGGGGGAACAAGGAAAATCTTCACTTGAATTTTTCCTGAGAACAAATCTACTTCTCCAATCCTCACATCTTGAATTCAAGAATAACACCCAACTACTACGCTTGAATAACACCAAACTGCACCTGGACTAGTCTCTTTGTGAGCTGGAGCAGCCGCTCGTCTATCCAGGCAGCTGTTTGGATCCGCTGGCGAGGCGTCCCTGGTGTCATTTCCTCGGCCAGCCAAGGACGTTGATAGAGCAGAACAGTCCTTCCTGTCCATCTCAGATAACAACAAAACATCTGATATCAATTCCCGCTCTGTCCCTTCACTGCTTTGCATCAACGAAGTGCCACTATGGAGGGAGGAAGAGAGAGAGAGACAGGGAAGGCAGGAGGGAAAGGAAGTGGTAGAGGAAGCAAAGTGACAGAAGGAATCAAGCAAGGTGGCAAGGGAGGAAAGGAGGAATAGTGTTACACCAGGTCAGTCTTGCAGAACAACACTAAAGGTCTATCATGCTTCTTGCACATCCTGCCATCCTTCCAGGTTCTCCACAGGATCGATCAGCTTGTGTCTTTTCAGGCCTGCGGTTCTCTGATGAGGCTCCAGGTGAGTCTCACAGTAGGAGGCCAGACACACCAGCAGCAGGCCGGACTTCAGGCTCCTTCACTCTGGTTTCAGTGCACACGTTCGCTGAGAACTTCTCCTGGTTTGGCTCGTTGCTGCTCTGAGCTGCTTTTCTGTTTAACTGAGCAGCTCAACTCAGATATGAAAGTGTTGACATGCAGCTCTGGTCTTCTGTCAAACCGTTTATTACACGTGGGACATTGGCATTGGACATTAATGTCCCAGAAGTGTTCTGTGGTGCAGATGTTGCATCCACACGGTATTGAGACTGGATCAGTGAACACATGCAGACAGGTGCAGCACCGAAAGAGAGGAGACTGCTGGCAGTCAGCATGTCTGCACACTGAAATAATCTATTTGATATTTGTTTAAACATAATATATTTTTGCATTGTAATAAAACGAGGAACTTCCTCTTTAGATACAGCTCAATTTCACGTTAATGCTCGTAATTTAAACAGAGACAATATAACTGTACTCACGTGTTTGTCGCAGACTATGTTGTTCAGAAAGTTCTGATGAAATTCTTTGTTGTTGTGTGTTCGCTCTGAATGACTTGCAACTACACTTGAGCAAATTGATGAAAACACTGCTTCATCTCTTACGAAAGTCTTGCTGGTAATGTTTTGTGGTCTCCCACGGTTGAGGAGATGATGATGATAGTGATATATAATTATTTTTGGTGTTCAATATTTCACATTCAAATTACAATATGGATCCAAAATGTGTGCATTGTTACAGGAGTGATGTATAGAGGTGAAGGAGAAGGAGAAGAAGAAGCGGTCAAATGTCGTCATTTCTGGTGAGTGCACAACAGCCGTGTTGGATTTGAGATAACACTAGCCTGTTGAAATTCACCCACTATGCCTGTATGTCCACATTGTACACAGCGTACTACTATGGAAGTGTTAAATTGGTGGATACTGTCTCCAGAAAGAGTCAAACTGCCATCTAATCCACGCAGTGCACTTAGTGTTTGATGTTAAAATGAATATTCTGTGATTGACATTAAAATGTCTGGTATGAACTGATGGGTATTATCCTTCCTCACCCCTCCTCACCCTTCCACTTCTTCCTCCAATCACAATCTCTCTCTTCATCCCAAAAAATGTAATTTGGTTCACCCTGATGCTGGATGGGGCGGGGTGTCGCTGTTGCTAGGATACGTCAACCTGATGACTGGCTGGCTTTCCTTCAAGGCTAGAGAGGAACGAGGGAGGAAAGGAGGGAGGAAGGACACGGGGAGGGGCGGACGGAGGATGTAAAGAAGGGTTAGGGGAACAAGGAAGGAAGGGAAGGAGATGGAGGGACGGCGAGGAAGAAAAAATAATTGGAGGAGGAAAGAGAGAGGGAGGGTGGAAACGAAAAGAAAAAGAGGTGATGGAGAGATGGAAAGAGGGAGGAAGGAAGGAGCAATGAAGGAGAGAAATGACATTGAGACAGAATAAAAGGACAGATGAGGGAAACACCTCATGTTCTGTTGGTCATTATGTAAGCTCCTCTCCTCTCCTCTCCTCTCCTCTCCTCTCCTCTCCTCTCCTCCTCTCTGTTTCCATCATCCCTCCTCCTCAGACTCCGCCCCTTCTTCCTTGGCATCGCCCTGGCAACGGGCCGTCAGACTGATGTCGCCGGGCGTGACTCCACAGTAATGCTTTGCATCGCTGGACGATGGAGCACTGTGTTGTATAGAAAAGAGGTCAGTTCAAAAACACTGGCGTGGCACATTTCCATAAGCACACAGACTCTTCTGGTTTCATGTGAGGAAGCTGTGAAGGTCTTTATTTATGTATTAGAGGAGGCGTATTCATTATACAGCAGCTGTACTGTAGTCGCTGGTAGAGGTGCGTTAGTTGTTAAAGCTGTGAGTAACCCGACAGTGGAAATCTAATGTTTAAAAAAGAAAGGTCATGT
Organism: Sebastes fasciatus; assembly: GCF_043250625.1. Taxonomy (NCBI): domain Eukaryota; kingdom Metazoa; phylum Chordata; class Actinopteri; order Perciformes; family Sebastidae; genus Sebastes; species Sebastes fasciatus. The sequence continues at coordinate 3,515,988 of NC_133817.1, read as the reverse complement.
CATAAAAACCATCTGCTTCAATGACATTTTATATTCAGTCATTGACATAGTACGAGGTTATTCAGTGATGGAGCAGCTACACTACTATAATAGACCTGTCTGATAAACTTGTGTGGGTGGTTCTACTCAGCTTCAGTCTGATGGATTTAAACTACATATCGTCATGTTTACCGTGTTCACAAGAAGAGTCCGTATGAACGCCTCCCTTCTTGTCGTGTTCACGGCCGACTGAAGTGGAAAGTTTGTGACGTGTTTGTTGACAGAAATGGCGGAAGCAATGGAAGGTAATTGTTCAGCGTGTAATAAGTTAAAGGGACGGTTTGTAACTTCTTACACGTATAAATCATTGCGGGTCGGTGTCCCATGCGCGTTCGCGTGTGGCTACGCTGTTCAGATTCAGACTCCAACACGAACTACACGGAAGCACCAAAACCTCTTGGTTGTATCTAGTGAAGCCCGTCTGTTAAACAGTGTTGGCCGCGGTCGGAGGACGCGGGGGAGACCGTAGCTTTGGTCTCCAGGACCGGAGTCTCTGCTGTACTCTGCTCCTCTGCCTGCCTTCACTCACACACCGTGCTCGTTCTCACTCACTCAGCTCGCTCCACCTCACGTGCATGCTGCTCACTCCACACTGCAGAAGAGTTAGTTTAGCTCTGAGAATATCTAGTGAAGGATCAGTGGACGTTTGTGCAGAAATAACTGCTGCAGCTCCTCCAGACCAACAGAGGTTTCCTGTGTCTTGTGAAGTGACGGGGCTCCGCAGAGAGAAACGTTATCGTCTCCCACCAAAACTCCGGTGTCTCCCCTGTTCCCTCCGGCCGTGGTCGGGAGGCTGAGGCAGGACAAGCCAACACTAGGATCAGCATTGATTCATGGAGAGACCTTGGTCTGGTCAGCTAACATTACTGCCAAGCAGCTGAAATATAGAGTGATATTGTGCTTTTAGCTGACGTGTGTCGCCTCACTGTTTTGACGGATGCTCGCTCACATTCAGGTAGCGCGTGCACACGGGCGAGCGCAAGCCCGAGCAACAGACATCCGGAGTAGAGCCGCTGCTCCTTCGTGTCTAAAGGGGCCAGCTGAGGTGGTTCAACATCAGATCAGGATGCCTCCTGGACGCCTCTCTTTGGAGGTTTTCTGGGCACGTCCAACTGTTAAGAAACCCCCGGGGTAGACCCAGAACACGCCTTGGGGTCCCCCAGGAAGAGCTGGAAAACGTTGCTGAGGAGAGGGACGTCTGGACGCCCCAGAATGCTCTGCGGTTCCCATTCCCTTTAGTAACCTTTGGTCCAATATATATTTTACATACCAGTATTATGCAAGGAACATTTCAGCTCATAACTGATTATTTCAATCAGTTCCCAGCCAAAGGTATAATTAAAAATGCTTTTTTCTAATCTGTATCTGAAGAGTGGATGACCTCCATTACGGCCGACAGAGGGTGCGTTACTCTACATCACCTGAAAGCCCTCTCTCCTCTCTCCATAGTTGTTGCCGGGAGGCTTAAAATGGGTTAACAGACATAAAATGAGGTAATCCTTAGTGCTTGCAGTGCAGCAGGGTGGGTGAGGTTGTGCTGGGTGCTGTGTGTTGGGTGCCGGGTGCTGGCTCAGCGTTGTGTTTATCCCCCCGTGGAATCGACAGAGCATAAAAGAACTGCTGCAGCGAGCCGCTCTCATTCACAGCCGGATTAGTGGAGCATTTAGTCGTCTTTTTATTATCATTTTCCTCTCTTTGCGCCTCGACAACACAGACATGAACACACTATTGAGCGACCTAGCTGACTCTCAGGGCAGAGCTTGTCCATATAACCAGCCTTCTCTTCTCTTCTCTTTCTCCGTCCTAACATCTGGGTCAGAGATAAGAGAAGTGTGACGTGTTAATTTAGTACAATACGAGAGCGTAGAAGCCTGTTCAGCATCGTGTTCTGTGGAGACATTTGGTCTATTTGAATTCTCCTCCTTGAATGTTTTATGACCGTCAAACATTAGATGGATTTAACAACATAAGACCTGAATGAGAGAGGTGTTCTCCTCTCTCCTTCTCTCTGTCTCTCTTCATTTGAATGCACGCCTCGGATGGTGATGTTGTTTATCCTCTCGTCCAGGTTGGCAGAGCTGCAGCTATTTTTAGAAAGAGGGATAGCTTTGGGGAACCCCTATAAGTACAGCTGCCTGCCTCTCTGTTTCTCCCCTTCTCTCCAAACACACCTTAAATACAGATGTTGGTATCCCCTTTTTGATTTTGCAGCCAAAAACCCTGTTCTATTTCCTTCCGAGTGCTGACAGCAGATAGTACAGCGAATACAAGCAGGCATATTTGTTTGGGGGAAACATATGCATTGCATGAAGAGCGTCTGTTCACAAGCACAGACGATGTTTATCCTTTTAAATGTGACATTTTTTGAGTAGCGGAGACGGATGACGAGCGAGTGTGTCGCTTGCACTTGGCACGCGGCTGCCGGTGGACATACAGGAGCTGTTGTGCGCCGACATTCGCATCAGCTGCTCTACTCAAGTAGTATTGGACTGTGAAATAGCCGACTGATGGGAAATATCTGTTTGTTTGCACAGATGACGAGTTGTTTGACGAAAAGATGATGGTGGATTTTTGCTGTTTCATCCAGTTTATATATGTGATTGTGACACTAACTGACATAATAAACAATATTTAAATGATATTTACAGCATCACTAAGAAGGATGTTTGCTTTCTGACACGTCATAATAACCAACTGATCCACCACGATGCCTCATAACTAAACAAGACTATGTGGTCAAATAGTCTTTCTTGCTTAGGAAGGTTCCTAACTGAGTGAAATGACCCGGAAGTATCGAAGCAGCAGCCGTGATAAGAGCCGGTTGAATTCTCTAAAGGTGCTTCAATGCTTCCTTTACCACAGGGTTCACTAGGCGCCATCCTTTACCAAAGGAAAGGATATAATGCCGTCCCATAATTCCTTGCAGCGGCAACATTTAAAGCGACGGGTTGACCCTCGTCAATCACATCCACCGTCGCATAATTACGCAGCCTCATGTGAGTGCAGTCAGATTGTCTGAGCACCGCTGTTCCTAAGTTTCCTTCTGAATTCTCCTTCATGACCTTGTGATGTTTTCCATCAAGGTCAAGTTGCCCGATGGAAAACGTCATGAGGTCAAGGAAAGATGAGAAGGAGAATTCAGAAGGAAAAAAGACAACCGCGGTGTTCAGAGAATCCAAATGCACTTTCACTATAAGCTCCGTCATTATGATGCGACGGCGGCGGATGTTAGTGACGTGAGTCTGCCGTGGTGAAACTACAATGTTCTGAAGACGGACTACAAAAGGTGCTGCTTCCCTCCATGCGTTCTTAAATAGGTCTTTCAGTTACAGACTGCTTAAAGAGAGATACAGCAGGTCCTCCTGCTGCTGGAACACTTTAGAACAACATATAATAAACATCATCTGACCTTAAACGTGGACAACCGGTGAAACATATCACTTCATTACCGAGGTTGGGATTGAAATAAACAAAAGGAATATATGATAAATATTGAGTTAACTGTTTGAGTTATGGAGAAGGTGTTTTTATGTGTTCGGACTAAATAATTAATTAAAAATAAAGTGAAACGTAATGGTTGTCACTCCCCACTCATATTAAACATGAATCCCAATTGGTGTATGAAAATAATATACAAGAGAAGCATATCGTTTGTTATCATGAACGGCCGAACGGTGCGTCGCTTGAAATGCTGCGGACGCAAGGAATTGTGGGATGTTATTCTCTCTTTTCCTTTGGTAAAGGATGGTCCAGTGTATCCTCTGCTAAAGGAGATAAGAAAGGAAGCATTGAAGCTCCTTTCCTCAGGATTTAGAGGATTCAAACAGCTCCTATCACGGCTGCTACTGAGATACTTCCGGCGCAAATCCCACTTCTCTAATCCGCCCCGCCTGGCCGCCATGCCCTCCTCCTCACCTGCATCTCGTCTCCTCATCTACATCTCGTCTCCTCACCTGCATCTCGTCTCCTCACCTGCATCTCGTTCCCTCATCAACTGCTCTCCACATATACCCACTTTGTTTGTTCCTTTGTCAGATCATCTTAGTTCCAATGCGTCTTTCTGTTACCTGTCTACCTGCCTGTTGGATTGACTGCTGCTATTTGGACTCTTGATGCCTGTAAGTTTCCACTGACTTCCTCCTCAGCTGTCTGCATCCCTGTTCTCCTGCATTACTAACTGTGACAGCAGCACTCAGCACAAAGTACAACTGAGGCTCATGTTATCAATATAACCTTTAAGAGTTGTGAGAAGAACATTGTGAATGTTGTTCATCTCACTCGGACTGAGACTCTCTAGTCGGTGGTTTGTACTGTGTGACCTCCAGTAGGTCTGTAGGTTGTGAACTACATCTGTCATTCTCCTCCTCCTCATCCAGAAACATCACCAAACACAAATTATTTGTATGCGTTGTCCCTCCCTGCTTCGTTAATAGACTCTCCGGCCCTGTCTCAGGTTTCCCTCATTTAGCTTTGCATCACATTTCACCACTGCAACGCTTTTAACGGAGGCCTTGGACAGCGAGTGCTGCTCCGGGTCTGCACATCCACAGCTGGGACACTGTTTGTCTGGTCTGATGGCCTTTGACCTCTGAAGGATGCTGGAGATGCATCGCGAATTTTTCTATATCGTCCCCGTGACGATGGGACATCGTTAATACTCGAACCCTGACGGTACCTACGTTACCTGCCTACTGTAGAAAAACGAGTATGTCACATTTTCAGAACTTTTGCATCGACTCGCTGGTTTTTCCGGGAAAATCTTTGTGGTCATTTTGTGCCTCTTTGTGGTTGTTTTGTGTCTCTTTGTGGTCATTTTGTGCCTCTTTGTGGTCGTTTTGTGTCTCTTTTTGGTTGTTTTGTGTCTCTTTTTTGTCATTTTGTGCCTCTTTGTGGAGTTTTGTGTATCTTTGTGGTCATTTTGTGTCTCTTTTTGGTTGTTTTGTGTCTCTTTTTGGTTGTTTTGTGTCTCTTTTTGGTTGTTTTGTGTCTCTTTTTTGTCATTTTGTGCCTCTTTGTGGTAGTTTTGTGCCTCTTTGTGGTCATTTTGTCAATCATGTTCAGGCTCGTGTGTGTCGCCTCACTGTTTTGACCGATGCTCACTCCAGTCTACATAGTGCGAGCAACAGGACGCCGACTGCCGTTGACTTAACGGCCACAGGTGTCGCTGTTAAACAATTTAATGATTCTTACATAGAGACCCTTTATTAGTAATTCCTGTGTGTCACCATGTGTTGTGTTTAAAGTGTCTGCCTTTACACTAGATTTAAAACAACCTCTGTTTGTGTCTCTCTCACCTCATCGTCTTTCTTCTTGCTGCTATAAATAGAGGAATCACTTTCACATCGCCGGTGAAAACTGATTCCTTTTGTCTTTGAGTTGTTGACATCTTTTCTTTTGTCAGTTTGTGATCAGGATTGTTTTGTCTCAGCTGCAGATCTCACTTCCTGTATCATCCCTTATTGTTCAGCAAATAATCGACTTGACAACAGAAAGGTCAGAATGCTCTTTTTATTCTCACCACTGTCCTGATTCATATTCAGATCTTTCTCTGTTACACGACCACAGATATAGAGATCGCTACTGCTCCTGCCCGCTAACGAACTCCCTGAATCTTCTGAGTCCACACTGTTCCGTCCCGTGCTCGTGGCGGCCGCCGAAGGTTTCTCCCACCGTCTGCTAACAGCTCTATTTGCATGTGCCGTCAGTGAGACGGATGGCTGAAACAACAGAGGAGGAGGAGGAGGAGGAGAAGCAGCGGTGTTGGTGCTGGAGGAAGGAATCAAAGGAAGCCAGGCGATGACTCAGAGATTTTGGAAGCGCCGCCTCCTCTGGTTGCCTGCCTGCCTGTCTGTGTGGCCGACAATCTGCTGACTCCTCAGTGCCTTATCAGACACCTCTGCTCGGTCTGGTCGCACTCTGTCCTGACCCGGACACAAAGCTGTCTGCAGGGTTGGCATTTTGGGACAGTTTTAGTTGCTAACTCTACTGCTATAAAATACAGTAAATATGTTGTTCTTATCTTATCGTGCTCTGGAAACTCACTGTTTCCTTTGGCCTCAAAAAAAGGAAACGTGAAGAGTATCCTCTTGGAAACCTCAGTAAAGTTACTCAAATATTGTACTCTATACGATATCCAGAGCGTTAATATAGCAGCAAACTATTGTAATGTCTACCTGAGCAGAGAATGAAGTCGCTCGCCCTCTGTGTGTGTTGTAATCAGAGCTTCTCTGTGCTTTGTTTACATAGCCGGGCCGGCTGCATGACGTTTAGTGCACCGACTTTTGATGCAAATGCTTTTGTACTTTGCAGGACTTTTACTTCAGTAAAAGATCCGAGTACTTCTTCCACCTCTGGGAAACGGTGATGTCACAGACTCTAGGCCTGTGTTTGTATTATATATAGTGTATTTACACACACACACACATATGTTCTGTGTATCTGTACACTGTGTTATTCCCCAGGTTCCACTGTCACTGACGGAGTTATCTTATCACATCCACCTTGTTTTTCTCACCATGCTGACAACCTGTGAAAGCAGGAAATGGTGTGACTCTCAGCTCCATTACTGAGGATTTCATTCCACCCGGCTGTCTGTGCTTTATATATATAAAATGTTGTATATATATATATATATATATATATATATATATATATATACAACAACAAACCTATTCAACTTCTGTCCAGGTGTCCATTAGCGAGGCACGTGTCAGCTCTGAGCCAGACGGTGTACAGTACAGTACGTCTGGAGTCAAAGCTTCCAGTTGGAAATCTGAGGTTGCTGCAGAAGAGGAAAGTGTCCAGTTAACTTTCCTTTGATTAGAATTTGTTAGAAGTGTGTTGAAAGAATCCATTTTTTTTTTGCTATGTGACTCACCATCAGGTGATATCTTTTGAAAAGAGAAGACGAGACATGTGAGCTGTTCCAGGTGAGAAATAAAGACCTTCTAAAAACAGACCATAAATGAAAGTCAGTCTGACACCGTAATGACTCTGATGAAATCCTGTTCACATTCACTGATGTGTCACTTTGTCTATTTATAGCAGCAGACACAACACTGATGTCGCCTCGTTATCAGGGGCTGGCTAACACTCACACACACACACACACTCGTTAAAGGCCCCCTATACGTCTTATAGGAGAAGACACCCACAAACATTTTGTTTTGTGCCTCGTCATTTTGCATCTCTTTGTGGTCATTTTGCATCTCTCTCTTTGTGGTCATTTTGCATCGCTTTTATGGTAGTTTTGTGCCTCTCTGTGTTTTTTTTGTGCTTCTTTGTGGTAATTTTGCATCTCTGTGGTTGTTTTGTGAGCTACAGCCGCCCCATTTTGTGTCTCTTTGTGGTCATTTGCACCTCTTTTTGGTTGTTTTGCATCTCTTTTGTAGTCGTTTTGTGCCTCTTTGTGGTCATTTTGCATCTCTTTGTAGTTGTTCTGTGCCTCTTTGTGGTCATTTTGCATCTCTTTGTGGTCGTTTTGCATTTCTTTGTGGTCATTTTGCATTTCTTTGTGGTCGTTTTGTGCCTCTTTGTGGTCATTTTGCATCTCTTTTGTAGTCGTTTTGCATTTCTTTGTGGTCATTTTGCATCTCTTTGTGGTCATTTTGCATCTCTTTGTGGTTGTTTTGTGAGCTACAGCCGCCCTATTTTGTGTCTCTTTGTGGTCATTTTGTGCCTCTTTGTGGTTGTTTTGTGCCTCTTTGTAGTCGTTTTGCATCTCTTTGTGGTCATTTTGCATCTCTCAGAGGTAGTTCTGAGCGTCATCATTTTGTGCCTCTTTTTGATCGTTTTGCATCTTTTTGTGGTTGTTTTGCATCTCTTCTTTGTGATTGGTTTGTGCCTCGTCATTTTGTGCCTCTTTGTGGTCATTTTCCATCTCTTCTTTCTGGTTGTTTTGTGCCTCTTTGTGTCTCTTAATAGTTATTTGATTACTTTCCAATATGAAATGTCAACAGTCACATCATAAAGAGGCCCTCAGCCTGTAACCGGTAGGCCCTTTCAGTAATCTATCTATGATGCTAATAAGCCAACTGCTGATCATCCTCTGTCTCTTGTAGGCACGGCCAATCAGATTCCCGCCTCTGCCTTTTTGGCTAACAGACTAGATTATAGTGTTGAAGTCTGAAGGTCTACGTGTAGTTTATTTCCACGTATAAATGATAAATGCATTACTGGATAAACTCAAATGCAGCAGTAGAATAGTTTGTCCGAGACAGCGAGGGAGTGTCTGTTATTAAAGAGATAAAAAAAGGATGGATGAGGACCCAAATGTGTTTTACGTTACCGACAGATAAACAGATGTGATGTAAGATGAAGAAATGAAGTCATTGTCAGTGGAACACTGTACGCAAACAATCAATGGGAGGATGACTCAGTGAGAGTGGAGGAAGTCCATGTAGGAGGAAAGGTCAAGAGAGGACGCCGCTGAGAGCTTTTGGACTCAGGAAGCTTTTCATGACCAAAGCTGCAGATTCTTGTGCGGTCCTGTGGAGCATCGTGGCGAGAAAGATACCGCAGTAGGCTACAGAATTAAAGAAACACAAGACGGTTTTGATTGAATTGCCTTAGATAGTGGAGACAGTTAGGTGTAGATAGACGGAGGTTACAGGTTGGAGTGAAACGCAGGAAATTGGCGCCCAAACAAAGAACAGATTAAAGGAAAAGGTCAGCTTCCCCCATGTGTCGCCACTGGATGCTGGCTCTGCTGATTCACTCAACACAGCTCACACGTTTATCTGGAAAGTGGAGGGAAAAGGGTAGCAGAAGCTCTAAGAGGAAGATATACAAAAAATAGCATTGTTTTGGACTATTTTTAACCTTCTGAGACCCACAATAGACCCTTTTTTAGGGGGTCCAGGGGGTCTTTAGGGGGAGATAGCAGGTCAGCAGTAGATGTCACATAGAAGTGGTGAACATCATCTGAAAGCTGAGAACCAGGAGATTAATTTGAGATGGAGTTCAACACTGTGTGTCAAGTTGTTCTAGTCATAAATCAGAAATAAATGTGAATTAATTCATTAATTAATTTAAAATAAATTGTGAAAATGTATAAGGGCTAAGGCAGAGGTCAGCAACCTTTTATTATCAAAAGAGACATTTTAGGCAAAATTAAAAAAAAAATCTTTCTGGAGCTGCAAAACATTTGATCATTGTGTTGAAGGTAACACAGTTTATAATCTAAGTATATAAATCTAATGCAGTGAAGTTATACTTTAGTTTAGGTTTCACAAATAACCAAATACTTCATATTTTGGCACATCAGCACCACACTATCATCAGTATCAGGACCTTTAAAAGATTGTGCAAGAAACAGAATTTATTTCCGAAGGAAGAACCACACAGACCTGATGGAGAAACTGACTCTTTTGTGGAGGAGGAAATTACTTTTTTTCTTGTAAAGTTATGACTTTATTTTTGTAATATTATGACTTTTTGTTCTCGTAAAGTTATGACTTTATTCTCATAATATTACTTTTTTTCTCGTAATATCATGACTTTATTTCCTTCAATGTGGCCCTAATACTCCGTTGTAACCGACCCCAGATGAGGGGTCAGGTTTTTTTATTCCCATCAGCTGTAATTTGCCCTTCACATGCTAAATTAAGATAGTGAACATGGCAATTACCTACTACACATGGTAACGTGAGCATGTTAGCATGCAACACCACCATTTACATTTACTTCAACTGCTTAGGAGCAAAAACAAACTTTGGACCTCGACTTTAATCCATCTTCCCATTTGTCTGATCTCTCCCTGCACATGAGCTGCCTGTGTTAAGTCACCTTATTGTTTGGTAGTGTGTGTCGTGTAGTTTTACTGATAAACCATCCAGCAGGTTTGCCGTGTTCAGCAGAGACACTCTGGATGTAGCGTGAGAGCGCTCTGAAGGCCGGAGCCAGCCGACCACATGCTGCGGACAATGACCTCGCTCTGCCCAAAACCAGCCGATGAGGCGCTTTTCATTGAACCTGAGGATTAGAAAGCCGGTCGTCGCTCGTCTCCTCGGAGGCCCAGCCCCGCTGTCCCTGTGTCTGTGGACTCACACACACAGTGACATTCAATGTTGCAGTGTTGCACTTCAATTCACTTTAAAGTACTCGTCCTGTGAAACGGTCTACAGCTCGATGTATAGTTTTAACAAGAATAAGAATCCACATGTCTGCTACAGCACGCTCGCTGCTCTGTGAGGCTGTAATAACGCCGCGTTCACGTCATATCATTCAAACCGTAATTACTGCTCATGTCAGTTTCCAAGTAAAGGCACATCAAGTCTGTATTTTATGCATTTTTTTAATCCATCATCCGTTAAAAAACATTACGCACACAAACCTTGCACACTTTATTATTCTTTATGTTGCGAAAATTCACCATACGAGACAAAACTGAGTTAATTACACGGGTGCAATGGATAGCGCTGGTCCCAGAACTGGGCTAATGAATGAATGACATGAGCAAGAAGCTATCGTTTAGCTGCCAGGAGCACAGTCACTACTGTCTAATTGAATAGACCGGTGACAGGTAAGAATAGTCGACCGTAGCTCCGTACGCTAACCTCCAAAAACGCCAGAATGCTCCGCCATTCCCATTCACCAAAGACATATGGACTCATCGTCTGTTGACCATGAATGTCTCTGAACCGACAGACCGACATGGCGCTGGCTAAAAAGTCAATATAGGATAGTCTTTAATTTGCGGTTTGTTTTGCTTTTGTGTTTGCTCGTATTTTTTTTTAAGGACGGGATTATGACATGATCCATGAATTAGCCACAACCAGGTTAAAAAAAAGCCCAGCTGCTGTTGTTATTGTCTAAGAGGTTATGAATGGATTCATGTGCACTGTGCTTATAGATGAGCCTTGGCACTGCTCCGTTCACAGCTAATGGATTCACGAGTGGCTCTGTAAATAGGCCATGGCACAGGAGCAAGCCAACGGCAGCAGCCAGGTCATGAATAATGCATGGAGGTAAATTCAAAAAAATGACTTCCGGCTTCAAGGCGTCTTCACTGGAACCCCACTTTTGGAGAAAGATACACAGAGCTGAAATATTATTTGTTCAGCCAGTTCTGTCTTAAAAAGCAGTTTGTGCAACATGCCTCGCTGCTTTGTGTCGTCAACACATTATTCTGGGCTTTGTTTTACTCACGCATCAGTGCTCTTTATTTACACTGATAGGTGAGGGCTTTAGGGAGTGACTTCGTCTGGCAGCTCAACCCTCCAGAGCTTTCTGCTGCATCCTCTCTGAATATTTCTGTTATATCTCCACAGTGCATCACATTTGATTCAATTTATCTTCATTTCCCTTGTCATTGTTAGTGATCTAAAGTATAATGCTTTCATCGTGTTCTGTTCTTCGTGTCCTGCAGGCTGTGTTCACACTGCAGCTGGAAATATCCCAACTCTGATTTTTTTTTTTCCCCCTCATATGTGACACAGATCAGATGTGTCTTTAATAAGAGTGAATGGCAGTTTTTCAGTTCCTAACTCTGGCAGTAAATACGTACAACACGTACTGCCTCGGTACGTGTCTCGGCAGTTTGTGAAAGTCACGATATTTAATCTATTTGATGTACATACACACAATTTTCCTTTTTTTGTCGTGACGCTCAGCACGACTTCCAAATACATATTTTATGTGTCTTTTACTACGAACATCCAGCAACACGTCACATGTCAATTTCCGCTCCAGTCTTTTCAAAATAAAACTACTTAATTAAGTTTAGGAAAAGATTGATTTGGTTAGGTTTAGGCAACACACTGCTTAGTTAGGTTTAGGAAAAGATGGACTTGGTTAGGTTTAGGCAACAAACTGCTTAGTTAGGCTTAGGAAAATATCGACTTGGTTAGGTTTAGGCAACAAACCACTTAGTTAAGTTTAGGAAAAGATGGACTTGGTTAGGTTTAGGCAGCAAACTGCTTAGTTAGACTTAGGAAAAGATTGCGCTTTGGGTTAAAATAACTCCGGAAGTGCTGTAACTCACGTACAGAAGGTACGCTTGTGACCGGACGTTCCAAATAGTAAATGTTGTAATATTTTCAGAGTCCTCCTCGTCAGCTTGCGTCCCAGATGACTGTCAGCTTACAGCTTACAGGAGTGATGCACGGGTAACTGGCAAGCGGGCCTGTTATTGCACTGGCCAGCGAGTGTGGCGACACATCGTAGTGACGGTGGTCAATAGGATTACAGAGCAGCTTGATGGCACAAACCAGAGCTCTGGAAGAGAGGCTTTTTCATTTCACTGTAGAGCTATTTATAAGCACTGTCAAACCTGCCTGCAGAGAGAGAGAGACAGAGAGAGAGAGAGAGACAGAGAAAGAGAGAGAGGGAGAGAGAGGAGTCTTTTAATGATAATGGAAACGCCATAATTTTGTAGTGATGACAGTGAGGGATTAAATCCTCTCTGTTTTTCATCTTTCTCTGTCCCCCAGTATGTGGTCTCTCTATGTGCAACGTGAGTCTGTTTTTCCTTCTCATCAAGTCAGTTGGAGTCTGCGTCTTCATCCTCCGAGGCTTTGCTAATGTAGATAAAACTGTCTGTCTGTCGGGGTTCCTATGGCGTCCTATGGAGTATCTGCTCCTGAAGCACTGCCGCTATATATCCATTTTAGAGCCTAAAAATACATCTGATAAAATTATCTTAAAACACGAAATAGAGGACTTAGTCAGTGAAAGTGTCACCCAACAATTTACAGAAATATCTCTAATACTCTAATATCCCTGTACTGTAGATGGTATGACCTACTTTTAAGGTTTTTTACTTGTACTTTTAAAGACACAAGTCTAAATTATACATGTTCATATTCATGTAGTTTTTTCCGTGGATGTTCTACATAATGCTAGTGTCCGGGGTAGAACATTGAGTGGTAAACAGTTAAAGACAAATCTCAGTTATTGAGCGTAAAAGTTCAGTCTTAACCCTGGAAATAGAAACATATATAGAGAGTCGATATGGTGAACAATTAGTATTAGTAAACAGGTCGCGACTGGCTCGGGGCAAGGTGCTTCCCGTAGGGCCGTGGACAAAGTGCTCGCTGTGCCCTCTCACGTAGAAGGCGCCAGGGGTCTGCAGCGATGTCTGCAACCCACCCGACCCATCTTGAAACACGGACCAAGGAGTCTAATACACACGAGAGTCAGAGGGTGCAAGCAAAACCCTGTGGCGCAATGAAAGTGAGGGTCATCGCGCGCCGGCTAAGGTGGGATCCCGGCCCAGCGGGGTCGGGCGCACCGACGGCCCGTCTCGCCCGAACCGTCGGGGAGGTGGAGCGTGAGCGCGTGCGATAGGACCCGAAAGATGGTGACGAGAGGTTAACGTCACGCTGCTGTAAAGTGTTATCAGTGCCGCTTGGCGAGTACGAGTACATGAGCGCAGTAGCGGACCCGATACCCGATACCGGTATCGGTGCATCCCTAATAATAGGTGCAGTTTTCATTTAGCAGAGAAATGGTAACCTGTTTTTAAGTTAACTAAAAAAAAAAAAAAATGTCATCAGAAATTCAACATTGGTTTCCTAATTCTATTTTCGGAGCCGTGATGTTTTCATCCAGCAGCCGTGATGTGTCTGCTGCCAGAGAGAATTGGACGCGGGTACCACATCATCATCCAGGAGCAAACACGAGGCTGTGACGCAACATCCCAATAACATCCAGAAGATCACGGCTGGAAGCTTCACACAGACCGAGGAGAGGCGAGGGGGTGTCACAGTCGCTGTAACCCCTAGATACCATTACCCCCCCTCTTCTTCCTCCCCTCTGACCTGCACCCCATCGTCATCCTCCAGAGCCTGATTCACTGCTTGTTACGCAACAGGGAGTTGATGCCATGTGCTACAGGCTAGTTAAGTATTTATCAAGCCTCTTGTGTAAGCAGGAGAGGATGGGGATGGCGGGCGGCTGCCAGTTGCCTCTCCCTCTTTCTGTCTCTCCCGCTGCCAAGCTTGATCTATGTTGCCTCCCATTAACGGTGTGTGTGTGTGTGTGCGCTCACAGGATACCCAGATGTCACGACCAATCCTTGCAATTCATCCGCCGCGCATGTGTGAGGCTTCAGACCAGACGTGACATTTGGTGGATAATGCTCCATTCTGATGCAGCATCATAACTTCACCTCCTGTTGTCCCCCTGAGTGATGTGTGCAGCGCTCCTCCTTTTCTTAGAAAAAGAGCCGTCCATCGCAGCGGGATAAGAAGAGGCCGAGACAGAAAATCAAAACGTGCAGTGATTGAGCTCCTCCACCGCCGCAAGTCACGGTCTGACAAAAATCCCATCTGGCAGATCAAATTCCCATAATGCTCTGTGGTGGCAGACAGAGAGCGCCGGGATCCGGTCTGTCAGGAGCCCGGTGGATTACACCCATCACAGTCCTGTCACCATTTGCAGGACGGCTGAGCAGTGGGGGGGAAAGGTCAAACTCCTCGTTGCCTGCATCTCTTCTGCTTCTTCTTGTTGTTGCAGCAGCAGCAGCACAGGCGGAGTTGTCAACATGTGAGAGGACAAATTGTCTTGAAGGACAAATTCTGGAAATAAGTAATTGTATTTGAAAGACATGGGTTACGGAGCACTCAGGCTGGCCAAATTTCCTTGCACGGTGCGGCGAAAAGCAAGGGGCTCAGGAGACAGCGTGGGCAGGGCTGTAGACAGAAACTGCGGCAGCTAGCGTGGCTAGCATCCCTTCTTCTTCTCTGTTCACTTCTAAAATAAGAACACTGGACGTTAGAGAGCCTCGGGATTTTACGTTGATCTGATTGAAAAGCGTAGCAGGCAGGTCAGTGTGCCTCTGCAGGCTAATGCGTCTCGCCCTGGGAAGCGAATTTTGGTCTAACTGTGCCGTTACGGTGGCGTGTCCTGGTGTCACCTGGTTGGCAATAAAGCTTTAAAGGAATAGTTCAGGTGTATTGAAGTGAGGTACTTATCCAGGTGTATCACTTACAGCAGATGACGGTCGGTGCGCCCCCAGCATCGAGAAACAGACAGGAGTACCGACACCGGAGCAAAGCAATACAGTGCTGTGGACTGGGAATGGCAGAAAAACTTATTTTAGCCACCTAAAAGAAACTGATATCCGTTTAAGTGTACACGTTTTTGTCTGGCATTGGAGAGAGCATAGATACGTTTTCACTTTCAGTTCAATTCCCCGTCGGAAAGAAGAAGGAAAGGGCTGTCTGACGGCGAGATAAAGCGGTGAAAATAGGTGGTTAAAATATGTTTTTCTGTCGTCCACAGCTCTGTATTGCTTTGCTCAGGTGTCGGTGCTCCTGTCTGTTTCTCCAAACTGGGGGCACGTCGACCGTAGGTAATACACCGACTACGGAGAAGTAGTCTTAGTTTTGTTGCACCTGTTAGGTGTTTGGCTCCGCTCACCTTCAACCCGAGGAGAGGTCTAGTCGGCTAGAATAGCAGAATAACCAGAATAACACCTGTGTGGGTGTGCTGGAACTTAAATAGCTAACATTTTCCCTCTACTTTTTGTCAGACTTTATCTGTATCTGTACCTCATCTCATTCATCGTAGCTGGATTTGACCTTGATTGGCTCTGATACTACAAAATTATGTCCAATCAGAACCACTTTAAGCATTTGAAGTGCATGACTTACCTCATTTGAACATTTGAATCAGATGAGCTGCTGCTGCCGGCCAGTGATGGTTCAAGTGGTGTAGGATTGAGTTCAGATTCGTACTTGCAGAACAAAATGAATACTATTTCATCTTATCCTGAGCCATAAAAGTTCCTTAAGAGTTGTAAGCCTTATGATTTTCATAAAATCAAACCCACTTTTTGATGCATGTCGTTTTTCAGCAATAGCCATTCAATGTATTTGCATGCAGTAATTACCTCTATATATAAATTGTCATTGTTAATGACGGAGTCTGCCATTACATGATGCATGTATGTAATCCAGCATTAAAGGTGCTATTGATAACATCCAACCACAAGATGTCACATTCTCCCTCCCCCCGTTCCATTGCATTTACTTCACAACAAGTCGTTGCCAGGCACTTACCGTCAATCTCAGCCATTTGTCCGGGTTTTTTTCCACACTAACTGACGACCCAGAGACACCAACGTCGTTCCGACTGTTGGTTCACAAGCCTTGTTAGAAGTGGGAACCAAACGTCACATATCTTCCACAGAGATAAACAAAACATTAATTTTGGACCCGCCAAATTTTTTAAATGATTAATTTACAGTCATAATAATTTTTTCAGGAAAAGCCATACTTTTATTCAGCACCTTTCTAAAGGTTCTGTAGATGTATTATTATTATTTTTTTAAATATTTGTCTGCATAAAAATGTTATCAATAACACCTTTAACTTGTTCAGGATGACCGCAATCGTTTCTCAAAAATGCATCTACAAAACAACTATGTTTTTTCACCAGCGGATCAGTTTGAATTTAAGTCACAGAACAAGTTGGAGCGACCACAATGAGCTGTTATTGGGCTGCTGCTGAGCTAACATCAGCCCCTACGGCTAATATTGCTCTCCCTCCCCGCCACTCGCCACCTCCTGCTGTGCTCACTCAGCCGTCAGTGGTTTGCCGTCACCCTTGTACTTTAATAATCACTTTCTTTTCTGGGTGGAGAGGAGAGAGGGGAGAAAACTCGGGAGCATCCGTCATCCAGGAAAGGGTTAAAGGAAGTCGGGTAGCTGCCATTAATATTTAAATCTGGCACCTCAGTCGGCCATCTCTCCTTACAGCTTCTGAGAAGATGTCGAGTCACATCTTTGCAGTTGATGACCGCCTCGTCATCAGTTTCCATCCTGCAGAGCCGAAGAGCAGAAACCACTGAAAGTGAGAATTATGACCTCAGATTTTAGCCTCCGTTGGTGCAGAACTGATCCTTAGCCATGACCTTTGAACTTAAAGTCCATGTATTCATATTTTTTATGAGAATTGATTCTGTTTTTGTGTTTTTGTCCTTGCATTTTTTTTCACAGATTTTAAGTGGGCGGGGCTTGGCTGAAAAAAAAGGTGATGTCATGTACTTAATATTCTAATCAAAATCTAATGACATTTGTGTTGTTGTTTGCTTATGTTGCCAGCCACCAAATCTGATCAAAACATGGCCTGATCACTGTATCCAAACCTAAAAATCCAGCCCAGTGTTGCCAACTCTTTTCCCATGAAAGTAGCTAGCAGCTCCAAAAGTCCTTAAATCTAGAGAGAGAAAGTCGCCAAGTCGGCAACACTGACAGTCCGTCGCTTCAGAGCTCCTTCCAAAGCCACTTCTTAAAAGATTATCATGAAGGACGTAAACAACGAACATGGCTATTGTTAGTACTCACAGCTGTCAAGGTAACAGCTTATGGAAGCCTCTGGTGACGCACAATGAGTGCACGGGCAGAGTGCGCCTAGGTAGGTAACATAGGCCAAGAAAATTACGCTTTCAGTTCGGTTCGTTTGTCCGTTTGTCAGCAGGATTACAGAAAAACTATCGGCCCAATCATCGTGAAACTTGGTGGAACGGTGAAGCACGGGCCAAGAAAGAACCCGTCACATTTCGGAGCGGGGCGGATACACGCATTATTTTTCACTTATGGAAACAGCCTTGGCGGAGGTCTGTGCTCTCCGAGTGCCCTTCTAGTTAATATATAATGTCACTGAGAAAAGCTTTGGTTTGAATTTGAAAACAAGTGATCAGGAGCTCTTTATGAAGTGTGCTTCACAGAGAGGATGAGAGAGGAACACGGTCCCAGGTAAAGAGAAATCAGAAGGCTGAATGTGTGAGCAGATTGTGAGCAGATGGTGGATTAATGTGACAAGAACTGGCGCTGCTAAATATTACCAACGAGAAACAACCCACACAAAATACACTTTATTTAGCTCTTGATATATCCTAGCTATTGATCAGCTGGCTGTGAGTCATCAATTATGGTTAAGTGTGACACGGTGCTTATCAGGTGTGCAGTAACATCAGCCTGTTGCTTCCCACAGTGATCCCTCCGGAGACGAGTGTTGTGTCTACTACTCGACGGAAAAACTTGCCGAGATGGAATATTCACCCCCACACGCTTCCGAAGCCCGAATGCCCTGCCTGGGCGCTCAAGAGTCACAACTAAGGTCCCATTTGCATTTGATGGTCTCATTAAACAGCCCATTAGGGAGCCTCGCTGTGCCGATGGGAGGCTCTGTGTGGCACGGGATGCGTTCCTGCACCGTTCTGCCAGGTGCCCTTGAGAAGTACGTGGCATTTTCTCCTCCTAATGGACGCTCTGCAGTTAGTTTTTAGGAACATTGATTAGTTTGAGGTGTTATTATAAGGCCACAGTTTTGACACAATAACAGATTCTGGCTCTGATAAGGATGCCATTGAACCTGCATACAGAGATATTTTACTACGGGGTTGTTTCACACTTGTCGTTAATATATAAAGTAGCCTACTGAACGTATATTTAATACATTATATCATGTCTATTCCAAACGACCTCTACCAGTAACGCCGAGGTAAACAATACAACCTTAATATTCAATTTAACTGTAACTTTAGTTACAGTTAGTAACTATGCTTATGTCGTTAGAAAACTAATGTTAACGTTAGTAGCACAACAACCACAGGAAAAAAAATGCATAAGGCTTAATGTATTAATTTCAGCTAACGTTAGTTTGCTAACGACATTTGCATGATGTAGTTCTGTTGGCTTCATTGAGCCGTGACCTTCAGCACGCACTGGAGTGGTTTGCAGCCGAGTGTGAAGCGGTCGGGAGGAGAGTCAGTACCTCAAGTCTGAGGCCATGGTGCTCTGCCTATGGTCATGAGCTTTGGGTTAGTGACTGAAAGAATGAGATTGTGGATATAAAGCGGCCGAAATGAGCTTCCTCCGTAGGGTGGCTGGGTTCAACCTTAGAGATGATAGGGTGAGGAGCTCAGACATACAGAGGGAGCTCGGAGTAGAGCCGCTGCTCCTTCGCGTCGAAACGGGCCAGCTGACATGGTTCAGCATCTGATCAGGATGCCTCCTGGACGCCTCCCTTTGGAGGTTTTCTGGGCACGGCCAACTGGTAAGAGGCCCCTGCTTAGCCTGCTGCCCCCGCAACCCGGCCCTGGATAAGCGGAAGAAAATGGATGGATGGATGGAAGTTGTGGATCAACAGACCGACCAACTGACATTGCAATTGCTAAAGTTGCTGCTAGCAACAAAATATATAACAACTATACAATATGTTGGGCATCACGCATGCTCGATGCAATACCAGTAGAATATCTACGAGACAGAACTGAGCAGCTCTTAATGGATCTACAGACTGATGTTACCGTATTAACCCCTTCCCAGCCATGATGGGAAGCTACGCAGTGAGTTCACTGACAAAAGGGCGAGTCCGGCGTATTAGGAGAGCAGTTATTTTGAAGTAATTGGGAAATAAATTTGAATCTGCAAAGTGAACTGGGCTTGAAGACACACCCTCGCTCATATTAATTAGGCTGGCCTCTAAATGTTATCTGAAATGTCACAGCCCTCCCTGAGCATGGTGTTTCAGTCGGGGCGTCTCATTCTAGGCTCCACTATCACATTGTTCACGACGATTCACAGGAGCTATCAAGTTTGAAGTGTATAAATAGTTCCGCTTTGTTTTGCACACAGTGACAGTGACCTGACAGCGAGAGGAGGGGAAATGCACACCAAGATAGTCACTGCAAATGCATTCAAGTTGAAAATTAAAGTTTCACCATCCCTCTGCATTATTAACAGACGAAGGACACTCTGCGACTGAGGGGGAGAGACACGCCCGCGAGCTTCTGCAGCCAATTAGGCAACAAATAAAGAATAACGCGTTGACAGCGTGCAAAAAATGGTGATGCACCACTAAGCAGGGTGTAATTACTTCCAGCAGGAACAGCACTGAAATTTTAAACGATTTTTTTGCTCATATAATTCTGACAGAAAGAGACTATTTGGTGTTTTTACAGAGTCAGCTTGTGATGTGCACTTTGACTCCTCGGTGAACTTTGACCCCTGCGGTTGAGTCAGCAGCTCCTGAATCCAGTGGAAAGCGATGACCCAGAAGAAAGAGTGACCCACACTTTGTTATCGGATGAGCTCTCCTCGCTGAATGGAGGGCATCTGACGTGGCAGTCCACGCTGGAAAGTGCTCCTTATGTTTGAGGACATTTTCCCACTCAGACCACAAAATTCCCAATTTCTAAAGCATTAAGTTCATTCATTTCATTGCGCTTATCGTTAATAAATAAAGCAACCTATTGAAGGTCTTATATTTAATACGCTGTGTCACGTCCACCTCCACCAATAACACTAAGGTAAACAGTACAACCTTAATATTTAGATATACAGTACTGTAACATATAAAGTTAGATTGATGCTTAGATTGATGCTCTTATTTTACAGTGTCTTTGTGTTTCTTAACTTGCATTATCACCAGGGATGAATGCACGTCTATCATGCTTGGATAAAATGATCATCACAGGACACTAAAGCTCCGCGCTGCACTTCGTCACTGGTCTTTATAGGCGGCAGTTAGTACGAACCTCCAGATTACAGCTGATTGGAACCCCCTCTATATCTGTCTGTTTCATGTTGTGCAGTTATACTTTGGTTTCCTCCCTGTTGGAGTGATGGACCTCATCATTTGTAGGTTGTTGCTGAAATAAAACCTCTGTAAGTAAAAATAGAAATATAACAGTTTCCCTGCAGGTTTACCAGACTCCTTCTCCATTACTGTGGTCAGACAGGAATCAATATCTGTTCAACCGAGCTTTCCCAGTGCAACCACAGTCTTCTGATGTTGGCCATCAACACCTGTACCAGTCTGGGTTAACTACCTGCTCACTGACAGCATCTTTTCAGCCTGAGGAGAAGTTTTCTCCTTCACTGGGGGTTTCAAAACCAGGAATAGTTCAGTACAGTAGCGGTGGAGAAGTTGGTGTCGGTGTTAACGGCTCCAGACACAAACCGTATACGTTGACGCTTTGAGGCTGGGTTGTGTTCTGCGTTTTATCATTCATGCACCTGCTTCTCATTGTCTGTCTGTTGATGTTACTTCTATATCTATACTAAAAAACTGCCCTGTCTTCTTGTTTGGTGCACTTAAGTGTAATTTAAATACTGTTGCTCAAAGGATCCAGTCCGGGTTGAAGCTCATCAGATATCCTGCTGACGGCCCGAGAGGCTGCTGCTGAACTGCAAACTCAGTGGTGAGGATTGTGTTATTGTTATTTGAAACGTGTAGGTCTGAAATGTGACGTCCACTCAAAATGAACTGACGTCTGCTTTCACAAAATGAGTGCTGCTGTGACAATAAAGTACACAGAGGGTGCTGCATGAAGTAAATAGTTTGCTTGTTTGGGGGTAAAATATGGCATATATGGGATTCATTAATGACAGTAATTGATGCAGGAATCGATCAAGTGTTAGCCTATGTTTTAGTTGATGTCAGTGGCAGTGAGTCACTAAAACAGGAAATGATTGTCTGGGATTAGGAGTTTTTTTTAGAAGGTAGAGATGTGAATATCTAAGATTAGGAATCTGAGGTATAAATGTATTATTGATATGGGTTTGGTGCCAAGTGCGTGGCCACTTGGAGATGGAGATACTCATAGTCTTCTGGCTGTTGTACACATACTGTAGTCCTCAGCTCAGCCCACAGCTTTTTAAACCAAAAATACACAGACTATATACGGCAAAAGACACAATCTACTTACAGCTTTGAGAGCTTTACTCATTTTTGTTTTCTCAAATTCGTTTTTAAATGTGTCAACAATCTATTTTGACATTAGCCATTTTAGGCAAAAAAAAAAAAATTCTTTCTGGAGTTGCAAAACATGTGATCATTGTGATGAAGGTAACACAGTTTATAGTCTAAGTATATAGTATACAAGTCTAATGCAGTGAGGGCCAAAGAGACAATGTACTACGGAGTATTAGGACCACATTGAGGGAAAAAACATCTGAGATTTACAGAATAAAGTCAGAACTTTACGGGAAAAAAAGTCGTAATATTACGAGAATAAAGTCATAACTTTACGAGAAAAAAAAGAAAATAACACGTAAAATTACTACTTTATAATATTATGACGTCGTACCATTGACCTACAACAATGATGAATAAAAATGAAAATGTAAACAAAAAAACAGTTATTCATTTCCATTTTTAATAATCCACATGGAGCCACTGGAGAGGGGCTAAAGAGACGCAGGTGGCTCCAGAGCTGCAGGTTGCAGACCCCTGGTCTAGCCCCAGAGCCTCCCTCCAGATATATCTAAGGACAAGACAGTAATAGAGTAACTAGGAGGATGGTGAATGGCAACTGTAAAATACCACATCATAGAACTACATCAGCTTTCTCCATAAAGGGCTGCCAGCTCTGGAACACATTACCAACTGAAATCAAATGAATTCCAGATATAAAATCCTTCACAACAAAGGTTAAGTGCTATTGGTGTATAATGTGTATTTTATTGGATTCTACTTGTTTTAATTAGGGCTTGCTGTAAATGTCTTTTTTTTAAAAAGGAAAATTCATTTAGAAACTAACTCAAAAGACAGATTTCTTTCCACCTTGTCCAGCAACTTCAAGGTGCCCTTGACCAGTCGTCCCACCAGTATCACCCTGTGGTTACCCCTGCAGCTCTCAGGTGTAGCTGTAATGTGAAAGACTGCAGGGCTGTAGAAATCCATCCCTCCAAGTGATCTGGCCCCTCTTTCTGTCTGTCTATATTCCTGCGCCGCCGGCCAGCTGCGGCATGACTCAGGGAAATATTCACTTATGAGTTTCTGACATGGGAAGGCAACACGTGGGAAGCTTCCTCTGGTGGGAGCCGAGCGTTGGATGACAGGTCTGACCTTTGGGCTCTTGCCAGATATCGCTCAGAGAGAAAGAGAGAGTTGACGTGGAGCAGCGCGCCGGCCCGGAGTTAGTAACACTCAGGCTGGTGCTGCCTGATGGATGAATCACACTGACATCCTCTCTGGCTGGCTTCATTCAGGGTCATGAGCAAGAGACTTTGCATGAGTCCATCTGTGGTGTTTTTGAGATGCCTCATCACTGAGAACTGTAATCTAGGTTATTTCTACATTTATTAACAATCCAGGATACATGATGCTGAACACAAGTGGCCATTCTTGATAAGTAGGATGGATAGTAAAAGGCACTTAAACCTGCAGTGGGCAGTATATTTTTGGCATCACTGGACAAAAATCCCATAATAACCTTTCATCATATTGTAATTCAAGTGTTCTGAGAGATAACTAGACTTCTGCTCCTCCTCATGGCTCTGTTTTCAGGCTTTAAAACATCTAGTCCATGACGGGAGACTTTGACCAATCACAGGTCATTTCAGAGAGCGAGAGCGTTCCTATTGGCTGTTGGGAAAGAGATGTCTGTAACTCAACGGATAATTTTTTTTGAGGTAAATCAATTTCCCCATTACGAACACTCTAATAGCCCTTATTTAAAAAATTAAGTTTTTAAAGTTGTAAAATGCACTAATAGCTGAATCCAGAGTTATTTCACCTCCTCCGTTCATGTGAGTGAGACCCAGAACGAGGCTGGAGCGCAAGCCGTGATGACAGCGTGACGTTGGGACCCCGTGACCGAGTCATGTGACCAGGTGGACACTACTCCGCCAATCATCTCGAACGCTACTCCGCCAAGATCCGAGTACTTTTCCAGACGGAAGTCGAGCCATTTAGGCTTCATGCGCCAATGAGCAACTCTCATAGGAATGACCGGGGCCCCGCCTCCAACGCTGTATCTAGTTCTTTTAATACATCCATGGTTCAGAGGCAGCTGTCAATCACTCGCGAACTCCGATCAAACGGTCAAACTAGGCAGCGCTGATCAAACATGAATTAATATTCTGTTATTGTAATGACAGTTCAGAAACATCTTGTAGTGTACTGTTTAGCTGTAAATGTGAAAGTTTGCTCCGGCTGGGCGGTGCTTGGTATTTCCTCAACTGATCTCAACATGGCGGCTGGGTCACAAACCCTTGTTGTTTTCCTCCGGTCTGTGAAATATTGTAGATAAGATAAGATAAGATAGAACTTTATTAATCCCGAAGGAAATTCTTGTGCCAGAGATCGCTCAAAATTACAACAAGTTCAAGCGTATAAAATAAAAAGTACTATTTCTAGCACCAGTGCCTAATAGAATAACAATAAAGTAAGATACATTTAGTAAAATGAGTAAATAAGATAAGTAAAATAAAAAAGGTAAAGTAAGATAAAAAAGAAAGAAAAATAAGTAATATTGCATATGATGAGAAAAGAAGTAATATTGCACATGAGAATGGAAAAAGTAGTATTGCACATGATATTGATGCCGTTAGGAGCACCGAAGGACACTGAAGGACACATGATTTTTTTTCAGATTACCTGTCTCATTTTCTATTGTCAGGATATAGTGTTTTATAAAAGTACAATTTTTAACACATTTGCTCCAATCTGCCTCCTGCAGCTTTAAGAGCATTTTATTCACACAGTAACTGACAGGTGAGAAAAACGCTATTTGAACTCTCTATGTGGCAGCCAACCTTTTTCATAGAGGATGTAATCTCCAACAACTCAAAGAAATGACTCCGAAATAGACACATAGAGACGTTTATGGGTGCATGCTGGGAGATCATTTACTTATTTAACAGTCTCTTTGTGTTTCTTAACTGGCATTAACACCAGGACACAAGGCATTATAAAAATACAGATGTTATTCCATGTTTGGATTAAAAATCATAGGCTGCCTGTGATCCTTGTGATTAAAAATTAAATACAAGTCTTAGTTCGGATTTAATTTGGCTAACGAACAAAAAAAAGAAAAGCGGCGAGCTGTAATCACACCCAGGTTAACCCCTGGGGAGGTCGACAGGTGGCACAGCAATAAAGCACGGTGCCAACTCAATAATTGTAGTATCTGTCATCAGTATGAGAGGTGTAGCAGTTTGTCTCATACCTGGCAGCAGGACACCTTGGATGACTTTTACAGTTTTAATCCCGTGGATTGTTTTTGGCAGCACCAATGTTCCTTTATCATTCTTTGGGGAAAACGTTTTATTCCTATTCACCGGTGCCATAATACAAAAAATAATATCTTACATTTAACATTTAATATGTACATACACATATACACACATAAGGTAACGGTAAAGTTACAGAAAAAATAAAATAGAAATAATTTTAAAAATAATTTAATTAATTAGTTAAAATTAAAGGTAATAAGATCTACAATAATATAATTCATGGTAGTAAGATAGAAACGTTAAATAAACAAACAAATTAATTAATTAAGTGTAAAAATAATTAGAAAAAAATAATTAGTAATAAAGTAAATACCATAAAAAGGTTAGGTTAAGTAGATTCTAATTAAGTACTGTTCCTTATCTTATGCTACATATCTGGCTGAATAAATATAAAAATAATAATTAAATTATACACAATGATGGCATGTAGATTTTTTTTAATGTGATGTGAATTATGCAGCTGTAAAAAAAAAATGGATCTTGAATTTGACTATTTAATTTTAAATAAGGTGGATGATGAGGATGCTGGAGCTCCTGTTGCTGAGGAGAATATTGCAATGATGATGATGATGATGATGATAATGATGATGATGATTATTAAGAATGAAATGATGAGGAAATTAATGATGAAGAAGGGGGGAATATGGTGATGAAGGTGTTTATATATAGAGATGAAGAAAAAAATATGACGGAGGAGATGATGATGATGATGATGATGAGGATGATGATGATGATGAGGAGGAGGAGGAGGATGATGGTGATGATGATGATGAAGATGAAATTGATGATGAGGATGAGGATGATGATGATGAAGATGATGATGATGATGATGATGATTGTAATACAATGATGATGATGGAGATGATGAGGATGATGATGCTGATGATGATGATGATGATGATGAAGAATGAAATGATGAGGATGTTGATGATGAAGAGGAATATTAATTGAGAAGAAGAAAAAGGATGATGATGATGACGATGATGATGATGAGGAGGAGGAGGATGATGGTGATGATGATGATGAAGATGAAATTGATGATGAGAATGAGGATGATGATGATGAAGATGATGATGATGATGATGATGATTGTAATACAATGATGATGATGGAGATGATGAGGATGATGATGATGATGATGATGAAGATGATGATGCTGATGATGATGAAGATGATGATGCTGATGATGATGATGATGATGATGAAGAATGAAATGATGAGGATGTTGATGATGAAGAGGAATATTAATTGAGAAGAAGAAAAAGGATGATGATGATGACGATGATGATGATGATGATGAATGAAATGATGAGGATGTTGATGATAATGATGAAGATGAAATTGATGATGAAGATGGAGGAGAGGATGAGGATGAGGATGATGATAATGAAGATGATGATGATGATGATGGAGATGATGAGGATGAGGATGATGATGATGATGAAGATGATGCTGATGATGATCATGATGATGAAGAACGAAATCTTCTTCTTCTCAATATTAATTGAGAAGAAGAAAAAGGATGATGACGATGATGAAGATGATGAAGATGAAGATGATCCCTCATCCTCCTATAGGGTCCCCCTCTGGCCCCTCCCCTTTTTTCAGCGTTGCCCCGGCGACTGCCCGGTTTACGTGATGACGTCGGATGTATATGAGCGCAGGCGGCGGGATCTCTCTGCCCTTTTTACCGCCATCCGAGCGGAGTCTTTCTTCTCCGGGACCTCCTCACTGCGCAGCGCCGCTTCACCAGCCACCGCCTCCGGCCACACAGCAGCCAGCGACGGTAAGAGGACACGGACAGGGACACCAACATCTCCGCCACCGATCTAATGTGTCATCCGTCGTTTTTATATGTTAAATACCATCTTCTTTAGCTGATATTTAACTATAACCGCCGCGGAGGAAGACAGACGGCAGCCATTGAGGCTCCACCATGATGTCAGTTAACACGCGATTCAAAAAAAATAAACCAACGGTTCTAACGGTTAAGTGTCCGTTAATGTCCGTTACTGGATTAATCACGACATTTGACGGCGTTTTTCGACATTTGTTGACACATGTTCTAGTATATTGGGATTTTTTAGACTTGACCTTATTCTTTCTGGAGGATAACAAGCTACAGAGCCGGTGTTATTATTACATAACGGATTATATAGCATAGTACTGGACCGTTTGGCACCATTTACTTTATAACTGGACCATATATTCTATCTTAAAGCACCATCATGTCGATGTTCCTCCCACTAGCTCAAAGTAGTGCGCAGCTAGTAGCACTGAAGCTAGATAGAGAGGCAGTGCGGTGACAAGACCAGAGGCAGGCCGGCTAAAGTTAGCCTGTTAACTAGCCTAAAGGATGAACCTTTCTGTTGTTTGACAGTCAGAGGAGGTGATAAAGGTTTCAACAGGTTCTGCTGGCTTCATTTTGGTCCAAATGAAAGTGCAAAATGTGGCTTTAGAGAGAGAGAGTGAGCAGGCTGCAGGTCTTTTTGTGTCAGTCATTGATGGAGCTGCTGTAGACTAGAGAGCATGCAACACGTGGTCGCTGGGCTGGATTAGGAGCAGAATAAAGGCTTGTCTCCACAAAGTTAAAAAGGTCACACAACATGTAGTTAATATTAATCATGCACAGATCTATTAATTGTATTTATTGGCTTTATTTTGTGACATAGGCTGATTAATTTGTCCATGCTTGGCATGCCAAACTGACTTGTTATAGCTGTAATGTGTGCCAAATATATGTCTCATATCATGAGTCATCACTTGGACAGGTCAGATGTGAGTGTTATACTGGATTAGGAGAAAAGGCTTGTCTCCACAAAGTTAAAAAGGTCACAACCATGTGGTTCATATTGTTCATGCACAGATCTGAGAAAACATGGGACTATATATTTTGTGACATAAGCTGATGATTAATTTGTCCATGCTTGGCAGTTAAAAGCTGTAATGTGGGCCAAATATATCAGATATGTCTCATTATATCATGAGTCATCACTTGGACAGGTCAGATGTGAGTGTTATCCTTATCCAGATCTACATTGTTGAAATGACACATTTTGGCTTAAAGTGGCAGTAGGCAGAATATTTTTGGCATCATTGGGCAAAAATGCCATAATAAACCTTTCAGCATATTGTAATTCAAGTGTTCTGAGAGAAAACGAGACTTCTGCTCCTCATGGCTCTGTTTTCAGGCTTTAACAAATCTAGCTTGTGATCAAATGATCAAACTATGCAGCACTTATCAAATATGAATCAATGCTATGTTACTGTAATGCTTATTTCAAGCCTCAAATGTTTTCAGAAACATCTCATAGTGTAACTGTCTAGCTGTAAAATGAGAAAGTGTGTGACCCGGCTGGTGGGCGGTGCTTGGTAACAGTACATTGGTTGGTTGGATTAGGAGAAAAGGCTTGTCTCCACAAAGTTAAAAGGTCACAACCATGTGGTTAATATTGTTCATGCACAGATCTGAGAAAACATGGGACTATTTTTGGTATTTGTTGGCTTTATTTTGTGACATAGGATGATTAATTTGTCCATGCTTGGCATGCCAAACTGACTAGTTGAAGCTGTAATGTGTGCCAAATATATCAGATATAAGATAAGATGAACCTTTATTAATCCCCGGAGGGAAATTCAGGTGTCAAAGCAGCAACATCAGCAAACAGAGTGAAACACAGGAGAGGTAAAGGTATACAAAATTATAAAAACAATAATGGAGATATAAAAGATACAGAGTGTGTCTCATATCATGAGTCATCACTTGGACAGGTCAGATGTGAGTGTTATCCTTATCCAGATCTACATTGTTGAAATGACACATTTTGGCATGATGGAGATACTTAAAGTGGCAAGAGGCAGAATATTTTTGGCATCATTGAGCAATATATTATTATTAAATAACTTTTCAGCATGACATAATTCAAGTGAACTGAGATAACTAGACTTCTGCACCTCCTCATGGCTCTGTTTTTAGGCTTTAAAGAGAAGTAGGCATTACAGTAACAGAATATTGATTCATACTTGATCAGCGCTGCCTAGTTTGATTGTTTGGTTGGAGTTAGCGAGTGATTGACAGCTGCTCAGAGACGGAGCTCGGCTCCGATTGGTTGTTTTCCTCCAGTCTGTGGAATCTTGCAGGTGCCGTTAGGACCACCGGAGGACACCGGAGGCAGATGATATCTTTTCAGATTACCTGTCTCATGCACTGCTGTCTACTGCTGCTTTAAACATGTCCAGGTATTCTAGGAACTTCTGCAGTCACACATGGCAGAAATGCATTCAATCATCTGAAAACATTTTTACACGAGAAATAGGCATTACAGTAACAGAATATTGATTCATATTTGATCAGCGCTGCCTAGTTTGAACGTTTGATCGGAGTTCGCGAGTGATTGACAGCTGCCTCCCGTTGAATGAACAGCCAATAGGAACGCTCTCTCTCTGAAATGACCTGTGATTGGTTTAGTCTAGATTTTCTAAAGCCTGAAAACAGAGCCATGAGGAGGTGCAGAAGTCTAGTTTTCTATCAGAACACTTGAATTACAATATGCTGAAAGGTTATTATGGAATTTTTGCCCAATGATACCAAAAACCTTCTGCCTACTGCCGCTTTAATTGAAAATGCTGCAGCAGTTTGTCCATATTAGATTGTTTACCTGCAATTACATTTGCCCATTAAAAAGCAAGTATTGACCCCAACTAGAAACACCCTGACATCACATTTTGCGCAACGACAGTATATTTGAGCAATGTGTGCTGCTGCTAAAAGCTTTCTACAGTACTTTCCCATCAATAATTTGGCATATTAGAGAATACAAGATGGCTGTGGTGGTGGGTGTCATCTTACCTTAGATATTGTAGTGCGATATGGGGCATATGTGCTTTTATCATTTCATGCTGTGCCCTTTTAGTTCGTTTGGACCATTGTTGACTAAAAATGAAAGTGTATTTCCATATAAAAAAAAGTGACAGCTTTCCATCGTGAAATGAGACACGACTAAAGCCACAAATCAGTCAACACGCAGACCGCTCTCTCTCTCCATCAGTTATCCCCCGTATGGCAGAAGAAACAATTTGATCTGCCACGTGACTTTGCTCTGAGCCCAGTGAACTGTCACATCAGCTCTGTAGTTGAATAATCTTGCTGTATTAGCTGAATGTAGGCCAGCTAATATATAGAGAGATGGTGGTGATATGATGGCTTTGCTAAAAGGATATCCGTCCAGCTCATTTTTTAAAGAAATCTTTAAAGGCTTTCGTTGGTTTTTTGAAAACAGTTTCATCTCATTGACTGATTTTCTGATCAGGTATGACTCCAGAGGTTCTGAGTTGTAGACCTCGGGACTCAGAGCTGTGCTGCTGTTAAGTGTCACCGTCTAATAGGGCTTGTTTACCCCCTGGGATGAAAGGTGAATGCAATTAATGGCTTGACAGGATGGCAAGGTGGCAGTCTAAGACCAGGATTAGGAACCTTTTCCATAGTATGTACCCAATTGAAATGCGAGTCACATTTGCTGCAGGTGATTTTTGACGGACCGTGCGCTCTAGGGGTGTAGCGGTACGTGTATTCGTATTGAACTGTTCGGTAGAGGACGTTTGGTATATGGTAGGGCTGTGCAATTATTCAAATTACAATTAACGGCTTCCCACCAGAGTTGCCAAGTCTGCTTATTATAAGTGACTGGCAGGTTGTGTTTTGTTTGGGCTTGTTTCTCGTTGCTCCTGTCTCTCCTCTATACCAGTCTAAGTTTCTTCTGTTGCAGGATCCGTGTTGTTGTGAGACAAATCTTTGCGGGGTTGATGGGAGTTTGGCTAACAATGCCAGGTATTAAGTGGGTGAAATATGGCAAAAAGTACAACAAAGACTGGGGGAAAAAAGAGTGGACTTTTAAGATTGGATTCGCCCTCAAGTGGGTGACGATTCGAAGGCCGGTTGCCGTTTTTGTAAGTGTGATATACGAGCACATGATGCCAATTTGCAAAAAATTAAACAAAACGCCAAAATGAAATTAAATGTTCAACTTCTTTAAGTTTAGTTGACAAGGAAAATGTAAAGTTTTGAGCTTAAAATTAAATAAAACATTCAACTTTGAGTTTATAACAAGAAAAATGTAAAGTTATAAGCAAAAAATTAAGGCAAAATGCATTCATACATATATATGGAGTGATCAAGTGGCCGCCTCTCTCTCATATATTGTGGTGGGTAGGTATTACGCCTTTGTGGTGCACCACGACTTACTGTAGGGTGAAGGTGGCGCTTTACAGCACCCCTTGCCTAGACGTTGCGGCGATGAGTTTTTTTTTTTTTGCCGTGTCATCACCATTCATATCTATACAACCAATGTGTTTGTGATTGTATGCTAATTGTTTACAAGAGCACATGTTTCTTCTTAGATCTAACATCTTAATTTTGCTCTCAAAGTGCACCAGATTGATGGAGGCTACAAAATGTTCTTTCTTAATGCATGTTTCTACTACTTACAAAAACTTCTGTGGCTGTTTTTTTGAACTGTCAATCATGTGTTACTAACTTCCCCTGTAATACTTTAAGCATCTTAAAATTAGCATCAGGAGTTTATTTGCCAATGCTGTTTGACCCAGATCTTGTGACAGTCAAATGTGAGTGAAAACTAATTAGTTTGAGTCCTCCAGTATTTCTAAACTAATTAACTTTCTCTTCTCTCTTTTTAGCATCACCTAAGACTCAGCTAAGATGGCAGACATCGACAAGTAAGTACATCTCCTATCAGTGCTGCTCTGTGTCAAACACTTGGCCTCTCCCGCCAACGGTCTCCTCTTGTGGTCTAATGCCGCGCTGAAGCTGACCCTGGTGGTCTGTGACAGTTGAAAGGAAAACACCCCTCTGTGATAGCAACATCATACAACGTGATTAAACCCATAGGTTTTACAGGATGACAGTGCAGCAGGCTCCACCCCTCAATGAGCCCTGATGGAAACGGTTGTTTACTAAGTCTACGCCACGCCTGGGCTCCGATTGCATCGGGACAGTTTCACACGCTAAATGCACACATACAAGATAGCTCACAATGTTTGAGTGAATGACCCGAACATCGTTCCATCAGGGGTGATGCTCCAATAATTGTCACACAACACCAGGATGGATGCTTTCTCCCTAAAACACACACACACACACACACACACACACACACACACACACACGCTCCACTGTTAGCCATTGATTTTCATTTTGTGCTGCAGACTGACAGTAGGATGAGAGGCCATGCTTGTGAAGCTGTGCCCAGAGAAAACCCAGAAATGAGTTAGCATTTTAGCTCTTCTGGTTCCCTCATTTGGAAGTCAATCGGCTCACTTTCACACTGTGATCTGTAGACTTTAGCATCTATCTTTATCTTTTTAACCCGTTATTGCTGCTGAATCAGTTTGACATCCTGATATAACCGTTAAACGCATATTGTAGACCCTTATGTCTGTATGTCTCTCTGAAATCGCTTTAATTCTTTATAAATATTGGCTACATATTTATGCAGGGAGTGACAGTGCGGGCTCCATGGTAGCGCTGACAGCTTGATAGAGTAGCAGCGGGGGGACGGGGCTTAGCAAAGGGTCAATTACCAACCAATGTGCCCTTGAGCAAGGCATGCAAGTAGGGCTGCAGCTTATCGCTGATTTGCACAGTCAAGCACTCAACCAACCGTTCTCATACTTATTCTTTGAAGCTTCCATCATGAATTTGTGAGTTTTGTCCTGGATAATTTTGGACTAAACAGGTTTCCCAGCTTCATTTTTCACTTTCACCAAAACAATCTTTTTAGAATTATAAAGGAGATCAATATTTGCATATTGGAAGCAGCAGAGAGGGTGGCCAAAAGTGTCTGGCAGCCTCACCTTAAACATGCCAGAAGTAGTTGGCGACCGGTGTTAATTCCGTGCACTCAAGCAGTCTGAATTGTTGTGGTGTGTGTGTGTGTGTGTTTTGGCTGACCTTCCCCTCTGTCTTCCTCCCCCTCTGTGTCTCCCCGAGCAGCAAAGACCAGGCTGAGATGGACCCGGCAGATATGGAAGACGTGGAGGAAGTTGAAGAGGAGGAGACGGGAGAAGATGAAAACAGCAAAGGTAGGTCTCTCTGCAGTACAAATTTCTGACGGTGTCATTGCGAGCAATGTGTAAGTAAAGTTATAGACGTCTTTAAAAAGCAAATGACACTGTTAATGTTAATTTGTGTAGAGGTAAAGGCATAGTTTAGATATATGAAATGTTGTAAATCATCATTTCTAAATGTCACTCCAGTAGTAACACCCTGAACTGTGTGTGCTACAGCCTGGTGCTGAAACTGAGCAGTTATTTGCGTGACATGATTCTGAATTGTAGTTCAGAGCTGGGAGGCACTAATCCGTTTTTATTTTGGGATCTTGATGCTGTTTATGCATCCCTTTTGATGCTCAATAAATGATTCAGACAGTTTTCTCATATATTAGCCTACTCCCCGGCTCATCGTGGATAGATATAGATGGCCGCTTGGCCTCGTCTATTTATAACAAGTTTGAAATAGTCTTTTAAAAGCTAGACTTGAAAGGAGGCTGCCTACGACTGATCTTTCATGGCGAGCACACTCTCAGGAAAGCTTTACATGAGGTCTGGAAGCTGATGGGAGATTATTAGTACATGAGTAATACACGGTTACAAATATGAGTGCAAACTCTCGTTAATATATATCACACATTAACACATCAGGGCTGCCGTGAGTCACAAATCTCAGCTCGTAAGATACGTGGAAGTGAACTGTTAAAAACAAAGTGTAAATTATACAGAAACATCCAACCCTGTCCTCAAGTCTATTCACTGATGCAGAAAGTGTTGCTTCTCTTTTTTTTCAGAAATGGGAATGCATAAATGTTCTACCTGTAAATGCATGTGTGGAACTTCCCCTTTTTTCCCCCCATCATGAGATCAATGTGCACGCAGTATCAGCCTCACATATCCAGCTAGAAAGCAGATGGTCCGCGAGGCAAATTATCACGGGAGTAAAGTAAAAAACTAAACAGAAATTTAACTAACGTTAGTCTAACAGTTTTAAAATGTTTTACCGTATATTTTCATGTATGAAAAGACCCGAAATGAACACTGTAAGAGGACTACTTGATTATTATATGCAAATTATTTAAACAGCGTTTGTAGAGGAAATCAGCAGCAACTGGACTTGGTTTAGATTCTTGAAGACGTTTCAATTCTCATCCAAGAAGCTTCTTAAGTTTGAACTGAACTTTAATATTTCTTTCAACCGTTTAACTGATAGTGTTAATTGGTAAAAAATTCTTAATGCTTATAAACGGTTAATTATTAACGACCCTATTCACCATACATGCGTTTGCATCCCTGAGCTCATCTGGGAGCACGCTTAAAGTGATAATCCACCACCGTCGTTGAGGAGCAAACACTCAGCAGCTCTGAGGGCGTAAAAGGTCACTGGAAAAAGTGACGTTTCCTCGTTGATAGAGAGAGGCAGCTACGGTCAGCTGGGTTTCAGATGTGAACGTATGTTACTGGAGTGGTTTAAGAGGATTTTGTGATACTGTCTCCCCCCACTGAGCAAATATGTAGACATTACAATTAAAGAGTGAATTTAAGCTGTTTACATCCTGTAAGAATAATCTACAATGTCACCTTCCAAGCCATGTAGGCAGTGAGTGTTGATAGATAATGGGTATAGTATCCTTTTTAGGGGTCCCTTTTAAGTACAGAGTTTGGTACCCCTCATTATCACCTCAAAAAAGCATGTGCATTGATGTATGTTTTGCATCCAGCCAACAGCTTTGTGTTGTGTGAATTCAGACAAGCACAGGTGTATTTATTTGACTGGACGCGGAGTCTTGGACAGCCGATCTGTGCTAGCTGGTAACACATTACAAGCAAAATGCTCGGGGATGTGCCAACAGAGAAAAGTGACTTCCAATCTCTTTAATCTTCTCACCTGCCAGCAGCGATCTGGCTGAGCTTTGATAGGTGCAAGCAAGCAATGTGTCGGACACTTGGATTGTACCATCTGTCACCTGTCTGGTGAGCACAAAGGAAGAGCGCTCCTTTATTGCTGACTGCGTCCTCTTGTGACTGTGCAGCACAATAGCAATATTAACCAGACAGTTCAGTTTACCTTTTATTTACTTGAAATCACACAACAAAGGTGTTAAATGTGTTTGAGAGATGCTCTCACATTCTGCTCCACCCTCCTTACTTTACTCTGGTAAACACACACAGTGCTGAGATGTGCAGTAAAGCTCAGGATGACTCAGGATATCGCAGGAAGGATCAAGTTATAATACTGACTAGAACAAATAAAAATGATGTTCTTGTGCTGCTGCTGCTGATGATACCTGTCCTGCATAAATTTACATATTTGAGCATTAACTTAATCAAACTTCCCACTCCAGTTCAATTCTAACGAATGATACAGGGGTAACGATTCAATATATTGCGATACTGTAAGCAAGGTTGATTGAACTGCCTTCACGTTGCACTTTTTGACCTTACGGTATGTGTTTGTGTTCGCAGCTCGTCAGCTGACCGTGCAGATGATGCAGAATCCACAGATCCTGGCTGCTCTGCAGGAGAGGCTGGACGGTCTGAACGGCTCGCCGTCGGGGTACATGGAGAGGTGAGACATAATCCTGTTGTTGGCGATAACTTAATCTTAGAACACGTTAATGCAGCGTGTCCCCTTCTACAGCTGCAGCATAGTTCAGTGTCTGCAAACTCTAAAGGAGGGATGATGCTGTTATACTTTCTAGCAAACGGCTTGTAAACACTATTACATATTTCACATTTTACATCATAACATTATCTGTCATTACAGTATAACAGATAAAATCAAGATAATAGATTTGTGGCGCCGGGTTCAAATCCGGCCTGTGGCCCTTTCCGCATCCACTCTCTCTCTCTCTCTCTCTCCCCCTCCCCCCTTTTCAAGACTCTATCCACTGTCCTCTCAATAAAAAAATGGAAAATGCCCCCAAAAAAAAAGATAATAGATTTGTTTTTAATCTAAAACTCTCAGTAACTTGCACAGTGGATGTTTGGTTGTAATAATTCACTCACACTTGGATGGTAGCTGGATGTTTTTGCTTGATCCAATTGCACACTTGCATGCTAGTTCCTGAGTAGCAATGCTTTTATGCAAATCAAGTTAAAAAATGAAGTTGAGTCATATTCATGTTTAGCAGAAATATTCCAGTAAAAGATGAAGCCGGTGAATCCAGATGTGAGGAGACGTTGAAGTAGCCACTGAATGTCTGAGCCCATCCAGAGGCTACAGCCATGTTTCACACTGTGGAGCTGCTCAAGTGAGGATAATGTCAAGTCTCAGCCCACGTTAGGTCAATTACTAATCATCTCAATAGCAGGAAGAGGCAAGAGGAGAAGCTGGCGCAGCTTCACAGGCATCACATTGTGTAGAGCAGCTTAACCAGCAGCCTGTTTACTACACACAGCCATTGTTTGGCTTTATTTTGACAGAAAGAAAACAGAGGTCAGCAGAGGCCGCCTGAGAGTACTGGCACTGATGAAAGCCTGGATATGACACACTTATGTTATTGTCTCAGGCACCAGCCTATTGGTCAGGTGACAAATTCTTATCATGAGAAAGTCCAAGAGGGCAGATGCACTTTTTCTAGACGTCGTGAGTATATATGTGACCTGCTCCATCATTATGAGTCACATTGACCCCGAAACACATTTTGAGTTATCTGTCTGACTGTAAAGAGGAAAGTCTCAGCTTTATGGCAATACCAAGATTATCTTTCTACGACAAATATTCAATGAGATATGCTCTTTCAAAGTTCGACTGTCATGAAACATTACTTTTGAGAAAAAGGGCATTAAAGATAAGAATTCATTTTCAGCCATTTTTTGCATTGATTAAAACACATTTATTAAGACTCAAGTCTAAATGAACACAATATGTTTTGGTCAAAAGTGACACCCAACATTTCATAATGTAGCCTACACATACTTACATGCATATATGTGCACATAGTCACAAGCACGTGATGTGCACGTGGCCACGTGCACGCGTATGACCACGAGCAGTACAGTAGATAGGGCTAGAAGTCCATGTAGAAAAGAATCCAAAATTGATGGAATAAAATTGATAAAATATATAAAAAATATACTGTACATATGATATAATATATAGTATATATGTTTATTTCAATATAATTATATGAAGAACACACAATTAAAAATATTAAATATGGAGCCATGTGCATACAGGTACATGCACAGTCCATATCCAAACAATAAAAAAACATACTAGAAAATGGATAACATATGAACAAATGTTATGTACATATTATGTATGTACAATATTATATAATAGAAATATAGATATAATAGAAAGACTATGAAATGTGTTGCCTGTGCACATTCTGCTGGCTTCTTCTGGAGCTCACTGTATCCTTTGACAGGGTCATATGGGAGCTGATCTTCTCAAGGAGATCCAGATGTTTCTCATCTACAAAATGACATAAAGTGAAAAGCATAAAGTTAAAAATCAAGTCATCTCAAAGATTTTAGGCTGGCTAAATCATGTTGAATCATTGTTGAACGAGGCTTGATCATTATCATATCAATACAGCTCTATATTCATTAACATAGCCTATTCACCATGTGATATCAGATTAATATACAACATATCATTTTACTATACATTAAGCTATTTCTTTTGCTATTTAAAATGATATCCTCCAAGAGAGACACACCTGAGACAGACAGGCACCTATAGACTACACACACTGACACACACATTATTAGCTGCTATTAATGCTTCTTAGCCTGCTCTAGGGATTTTAAAAGTCTTTAAAACAAACAGATAAAACAAGGATAGTGTAGTTTAACTATAACAACTTACCATCAGTCATTTCTTTCATCTGGTCGCGTCTTCTCTCATCTCCTCCGGTGTAGAGAGCGGCGCTGTTTTACAGTTTGCAGCTACACTGGTACTCCCGGCCGGGCGATCTCAGTCTCTTTAACACTGTCCTGATTTAATAACTTTAATCAGAGACACTGTGTGCCATCATCGGCTCAGCCATGAGTGGAATATCTTCCTCCTCGCCTTCCTCCAACTCTCTTTCTCCGTCCTGATCAGCTGATTGAGAGCTAGCCTAGCCTCTAGCGTTAGCAGGGCGTCCGAACCGACCCGGTGCGGTGAAATAATCTGAATTTAAGTCGGTCCAGTTGTCGTCAGATGTAGCACCTCTAACAGGAATTTAATTTAAAAGTCGAGCGATGTTTTCCTCACGTGAATTCATCTTGTCAAGCCCGTTATCTCCTCTGTCACCCAGCTCTATTGAGCCGCGTCAATACAGCAGACTTCCGGTAAAAACTTTATGACAACTTATGTTTAAGAGCTTCAAAACTAGACTTATCATTTGAATTTTACATCGATTCTTACTTTGTATTAAAGCTGAGACTTTATTTATTCAGAAACGCATAAAAAAAAAAAACAACCCAAAACACACTTTTTCATAAAAAAACGTGCTTTTACAAGAATGCGCTGCCGCGACATCCGACTCATTTTGATAGAGCGGGTCACATATTTGTTCTTAAGGTTATTTTAACCTGTTAGTCATGGAGCTGGTGCAGGAGGTATAAAGTCTGACATGCTGTAGTGAACGTGGTCGTGTGTCTTGGCTGCTTGGGGCCTGTGCCACCCACTGCTCCCTTATTCTCAGCAGAACCAGCAGCAAGCAGCTCTTTGATCAACTTGTCAAGTATTTGGCAGTCGCCGACAAACTCACCAGTTGCAACATCCCAGCACTTGGGACCAAACATACATCCCCATGCCAGGATAGCGCAGGCGTCTTAATTTCCCATACTGCAGGGAAACTTGACTCTGTGCAGCCTCGCTCCAGCTCTCAAAGCTGGTTGATGTTGATGGATGTTTCAAGGATTTCAACCAGCTTCCCTGCAAGGCTGTCTGAGACCTCAGACTAAAATAATTTAATTTTTTAACACAGCAAAACATGCAAAATGAACGTTTGCTACAACGTTTGCAGCACTGTAGCTTTTTTCCATTTTAGAGCTGGATGCTAGCCTGCCAACAACACTTATGGCATCAACAAAAATCCTATTCATTAGTGAGTGTTCTTGATTTGGGTGCCCTGTGTAGTATTGACGATGGAGACATTTGCTATTTTCAAGCACAAGCAAGATGAGGGAACTAACATTAAACATTCAAAACAACAACAGAAAGAAAAGGTTAGGATTAAAGGATTAAACAGACACTAAGCTAGTTATTAATAATTAAATGCAAAGGTATGGGATTACATCTTAATATCTTAAATTTACAATGTAACCACCGTAGGTACAGGTATAGTCAATGAATGCTGTAAAGTAAGCATAAGAAATCATGTGTTTGTTAGGGCATCATCTGCATCATCCACACAATGAACCAGGCCACGAATACCTCAAGCATCAACCAATAAATCTGTGTGTAGAAGTAACACATCATTTCTTCGCTCCTGCTGTTAAGTGAAGCAAATCTCAATAAAAGCTGTTCTTGGCGTAGTTTCAGTTAGTTGACAGTGTGTACCTGCTGGGAGGCCACCCTGGCGTATTGGAGATGCTCTGGGGAGAGTGCCGCTCTGCTCTAAAGCTCTCAGCAGATTAACTTCCAAGGCAGCGTCCTCTCTGATACAATTTGCTCCCCATTAAGCACATTTTGTTCTTTTTTTTAATTTTTATTTAGGAGCAAAAGAAATGCGTGATCACAAAGTAATATCTTTGGGATTCCGATTATAGATAGGGGCTGCACAAACTCCCACGACTTTAGTCCCATTAGTGTACTTTTTTCGTTTTTTACATAATTGGTCAGAAGTGTAATAAGTGCAGTGAAGGGGTAGAATGCCAGGATTTCATGTGTTCATGTCTGTCGTCCCACAGTTTACCGAAGGTCGTTAAGAGACGTGTAAACGCCCTCAAGAACCTGCAGGTCAAATGTGCCCACATTGAGGCAAAGTTCTACGAAGAAGTCCATGAACTGGAGAGAAAGTACGCGGCCCTCTACCAGCCCCTCTTCGACAAAGTAAGTCATGTATACACTTCCTTTATTGTGACCTCAGTACTCGTATTGTATTTCTGCAGCTATGTTTTTTTGTGCACCTCTGTGTTATAGAAGCATATTTCAACATTTGGTAAGGCTGAAATAATATTCGGTTACTTGTGAGTATGTATGTTTTTGTAGATAAACTTTCAGCGTTTCCTCAAAGCATAAACTAAAAGATTAGCATCACAATTCAGCTTCCTTTTCAACCCTCTGATACCCACAATAGACCTGTTTTTGTCATTTTTTGAGGGGTCCAGGGGGTCTTTAGGGGGAGATGGCAGGTCAGCAGTAGATGTCACATAGAAGTGGTGTACATCGTGTTGATAAGAGTATTAAATACATGACAAATCTCCCTTTAAGGTACATTTTGAACAGATAAATGTGCGGGATTTAAGTATGTTAATCGTGATTGACAGCCCTAATTTTCTTTTTTCAGAAGGAGATGATATATGTAAATATACATTACTTGGGTGCCGCTGGTACAAACTTTAACTCAAATTGTTTTCTCCTGTTCTTCTTTCACAGAGAAGTGACATAGTGAAAGCAGCTTATGAGCCCACGGACGAGGAATGTGAATGGAAGGCAGATGAGGAGGAAGAGCTGACAGTAAGTAAGCAGGTACAGGTGACGTATACACCTGCATGCTTCCTGTCTGACTAGCTCTCTTCTTCTTTCATTTCATGCATGTTAGCTCAGAGTCTCACCGAGAACAGAATGAGCATGCAGC
This sequence comes from Sebastes fasciatus, assembly GCF_043250625.1. Lineage (NCBI taxonomy): Eukaryota > Metazoa > Chordata > Actinopteri > Perciformes > Sebastidae > Sebastes > Sebastes fasciatus. The sequence continues at coordinate 3,475,169 of NC_133817.1, read as the reverse complement.
TAATAAAGGAAGAACACAGGAATCAGTCAGTCACTATCACAGATTTCAGATGTCTGTGTTGCAAGGCAGCCGTTCAGTTGATGAAATCGGTGTAGTCATCTATTGTAACCTTTTCTTATTAAATGGAGCTGGCTCACTTTCTTCATCTAATCCCCAATGCGTCTTTTTGTGGGTGTAGGTGGTGAACAGCTCTTTGTGTTCATATGGTGTGATATGTTTGTCGAGCAAGCGTTATTTTTGAAGAGAAAATGTCTTCCTTTTTAACTAGGACGAGATGAAGGAGAAGGCCAAGTTAGAGGAGGAGAAGAAGGACGAGGAGAAGGAAGACCCCAAAGGCATCCCGGAGTTCTGGTTAACGGTTTTCAAAAACGTGGACCTGCTCAGTGACATGCTGCAGGTAGGTTCGCCCAGACGGCTGCTGAAAGCTGAAAATGGGTCACACACATGCGTTTGCTTCCAGCTATATGAAAAATCAGGGTTTGCTTCCACCTGCTGGCGGAGTTGTGTAGAACATGGATGTATGACAAAAACATGGTATATTACATCAAGGAATACAGGATGCTCACCTGGTGCTTCTCTCTCTCTCTCTCTCTCCTCAGGAACACGATGAACCCATCCTTAAACATTTACAAGATATTAAAGTAAAGTTCTCAGATCCAGGACAGCCCATGGTGAGTGAGCACGACTCGTGTTAAATAGCTGGAAACCAGTCGGTTAACGTTGAGCCGTCTGTAATGGTGATCTCATTCGTTCCCCCCCTCCAGAGCTTCACGTTAGAGTTCAACTTCGAGGCCAACGACTTCTTCACAAACACAGTGTTGACGAAAACCTACAAGATGAGGTCAGAGCCCGACGAGACCGACCCGTTCTCCTTCGACGGACCAGAGATCATGTGCTGCACAGGGTGAGCTCAGCACTCAGTTTTTGTTGTGTGTTGTCTTCGTTTGAACAAACAGTGTGTGTGTTTGTGCTACGTTAGCAGCTCCAGCGTTGCCGGAGGCTTCGTGCTCGCCGCCGCCACACACGTAATCTGCGTAACTTTAGCAAGTGTCGGACAGACCGTGTGTGTTGGTGGCGAGTGTGAAGTTGTTGGTGGCGTTCTAGCTGTGAACGTAGGTGTAACGGTGTGTGTGTGTGTACAGTTTATTTGTCAGTGAATAAATGCTATGAAACTACAACTCCTCCGCTCAAGGTAGCTGGAGAGACCGGAGTCTACTTCCTGTATCCTGCAACTCCGGCTCCGCCTCTTAAGGTGGGCTGTTAAGGTGGACCAGCTTTTCTCCTTAAAGTGACGAGCCGCTCAGCATTTTAATTCATTATTAATATTTCTTTTAACTGATAGCGTTAATCGGTTAAAATGCTTAATGTCGGTTTAACGGTTAATTATTAACATCCCTAGTCCCCGGGATGACGAGAGGCCGTTGTTCTAAAGCTCTGACGGTAAAAAAAACGAGTACTGTCACATTTTCAGAATTTTTCCATCGACTTGGTCCCGAAGTGTCGGTTCTCGTGACATCTCAACTGTTTATAAGCTCATAACTTATAAGGCATCATTATTATTTAATAAAACACCCCTTCAACAAGAAACATGAGCTGCACCGCTGTAACATTTCTCTCTGAATCTCTCTGAATTCTAAGTGGATATCTGACAACCTCCCCAGCTAGATAAACCCCCCAGATGTCATTTCGATTTCACATTTAAAATGTTGGATACTGACCTTGCTTCCTCCTCCTCTTCCTCCCCTCCTCCTCCTCCTCCTCATCCTCGTCCTCCTCCTCCTGCTCTTCATGTTTCACCACAGTTGCACAATTGAGTGGACGAAGGGCAAGAACGTCACGTTGAAAACAATCAAGAAGAAACAGAAGCACAAGGGCCGCGGCACAGTGAGGACGGTCACCAAAACGGTCCCCAACGACTCCTTCTTCAACTTCTTCACCCCACCAGAGGGTAAGGATGACGGTGGGGCACAGATGTTATTCAGCCTCTACCGGGGTTCACTGGTACATTTAGCATTTTCTCTGCTCTGCATGGTTTAACTAACTTCAACTTTCTCCGCTTGTTTACAGTTCCAGAAAATGGAGAGTTGGTGAGTCACCGTACCTCTCTACACTTTCAACAATAAATAAGTTTATTTTTTAGATGCAAACTAATATTCAGTGATTTGTTAGTCATATTTGTTAAGTTCAGGATCTATTTGACAAGCTTAGAATCAGGTCCAAAGTGTTGAATGCTGTAGATAAAACCTAGTTACTAGTGCTGTTTTTAAATTATAAATGAACTGTGACTGGTCTGTCTTATCTTCAGGATGAGGACTCGGAGGCGGTTCTGGCCGCAGACTTTGAAATTGGCCACTTCATCCGTGAGCGAATCGTACCTCGGGCTGTGCTCTACTTCACAGGAGAGGCCATAGAGGATGACGACGACGATGTGAGTGTCGGGGTTGTCTTTACTTGTTGTAAACGAGGCCGTTACATTGAAGTCTGAGACCTACTGTTTTCTTTCCCCCAAAAGGGGGCGCCACCTGTGCCACTCTGATGTATTCTTTGAATAAAATATGAGGCTTTTGGGAGAAAAACATGAAGCCAGGTTCAGCTGTTCTAACTAATCTTCATGTTTGTGTTTTACAGTACGATGAAGAGGGAGAGGAGGCGGACGATGAGGTGAGACTATTCAAAGCCACAAGTTAATGTATGAAAACAATTGACCTCAACCTACAAGAGATGTCTGGTTCTAGTGTTGTGATAGACGGGTGGATAAGGGGTTAATTGTGGCTGTAGTCTGAAGTTGTTCTGTGCTGTGTGCTCAGGAAGGAGAGGAGGAGGCCGACGAGGAGAACGACCCCGACTACGATCCCAAGGTGAGATCACACGTCCCCCTCCCTCTCTCTAAAGAATCTCTGGTGTCCTGAGAAAGACCTGACTCAGCTGTTCTCAACTCTGTTGGCTCAGGATGCTCTTTGAAAAACAGTCAAGCAGCTCTTGCTGTGGGTCACTGAGCTCTCAGAACCTTTTAAAGTTACAAAGACAAACGTTTGGCGTTGTACCATCCAGTGAGCTGCAGGTTAGAGAACGGCTGTGTTAAATTGACTTGTCAGATTTCAACATACAGAATACATACTGTCAAATGCATCTCATTGTACACCAGCTTTTTGGTTTGCTTCAGCTTTTATTTTGTTGTCGTGATCTTGATTTGGCTTCCAGACAAAAAAAATAAACACTCCCAGTAGATATTTTTCCTCTTCACCAACATCTTAACCAGATCCTCAACTTGTATTTTCAGAATTACTTTCACCCGTCAGATTATTTGTGTGGGGTTGTATGAGGTACTTCTGCATAGTCGGTGTATTACCTACAGTAGTTGGAGTTTGGAGAAACAGACGGGAGCAAAGCAATGTACTTCTGTGAACGGGGGTGGCAGCAGAAAAACAGATTTTAGGACGCTTTCACAAGCCAACATTTAGTCTGCTTTAATCAACCTCTGATGCGGTTTGTTTGGGCGGTCTGAACGCAGTAATCGTACTCTGGTGTCGACCAAAACAGCCGGTGTCTCGGACCGTTTCCAAGCGAACCAAAACGCAGGCTGCCTGTGTGCGGCATCTGTTGAGATGGACACAACCAGGGTCTGAAATTTCCTTTTTTCACTGCCTGCCACTGTGGCAGACAAGTATTTTTTTTGTCTGCCACTTTTGAAATCTCTGCGCTAAATGAAGGAATAACATTTTAGATCTGATGTCATTCAATGTTTGATATATTTAACATTAAAAACATTATATACACGGTAAATGACACCGTTGAATTACACTGTAGCTTCCGGGGAGCTCTATTTTTGGGGGGTGGGAGGGTACTGTACACAGTACTGTACTGTACTTTGCTATTGTCATCTATAGTAGTTATTTGCATAAAACACAATTCAAATGTTTATGATTATTTAAATATTTGCTTTGATTAAAAAAAATCTTGGTAAGTTATGAAGTTAAACGGGTCATAATTCTCTATCTGTTTTATATTGATGTGAAAACATCTCCTACAAACAACTGGATTTATTCACGTTTCTCACCAAAAACTTAATTTAACAAGATTATATTTGAACACATCCTGATAACGTTGTAATTTACTTTCGCCAAATTGTCATTTTTCTGAGCAGACCGTGAACGTCTCATAATAATAACTCAATGGCACCTATGTTAACGTTAGCAGCTCCGCTATTTATCCAAACAACAGCGCTGCCCGCCGGCTTCTAACAGCTAACGTTAGTAACTCTCATCCTGCTGATTTCAACACAGGTTTGTTGTTCAGTGTCGCCTTATCAAAGAAAAAATAGAGCTGTCGACAGCAAGATAAAGGCAGGTAGGTAATATAATATATAATATAATACACCTATTATGGATAAGTACCTCATACAACCCCACTTCAAAACATCCGACCTATCCCTTTAAGTCTGACTGTTGCATGTTGTCACTAAAACCTGAACCTTAACCTTATGCAACGCACAGATCCAGTATTCCTTAAAGAGAAGGATGAGGACATCAGTGAAATGTTACCCACATATTTTGACCTTATTCAAACGCATTATTTGTGTAGGAAACTTTGGCACGATTAATTTATAATAAAAAAAAAGTAAAAGTACACCCACACAGTTGAGTTCAAACCTGCAGATGTTTACTGTAATTTGACTGAGACAGATAAATGAGGGGTCCTCTCCTGCAGGCTCTGTTTATTCTCTGATCATTTCTGCTTCACTGCTTCCTGATGGAGGTAATGGAGCGGAAAAACGGTGAATAAACAGTTGTACAGAAGAAAAGCTGTGCAAGCTTTAACGAACTGCAAGCAACAAGACAAATGAGTTTTTTTATGACGTAGACTGGAGCAGCTTTGACACGACACGATAAGAAACGAGCATGACCTCTTGCTTTTCTTTGCTAAACAAAAAAAACGTCTTTGACATTCTGTATTCTGCTAGTTTTTGCTTTTTTTTTTTTTTCTCCTATTCATTAATGTTGCTTCATCTCCAGTCACTTTGGCATCTCTTGTCAGCTACTCTTTAAATTTTTCCTCACTAGGTTTAAGTGGTGACAGTAGAAAAATAACCCTATCCTGGTAGGTACAGCTTGTGAATTGTCAGCTTACTACCATCCCACCTCCTCACCCTTCTCCCGGCTTTTGCTTTCCTTTTTCCTCCTGTTTTTCCATCCTCCATCCATCAAACCCTGCACCCCCCCACACCCTTACATGAGCACCCTCCTCCTCCTCTTCCTCTGCCGCCGTGCTGCACCCTCCCGAGTTACTAACCCACCGGTTTTGTTGTTGGTTTTTTGAGCTTTAACCCATAGTGATTTCTGCATTTGCACCTGTATTATTTCTGTATGTTGAAGCTAGTCCAGCCCTCCCCTTTTTCGTTTCTCTTTCTTTCTCTCCACCATGTTGAACTTGTCCCCGTCAACAAGCGCAGGCTAGTTTTGAGTTTTTTGTCAGGAGGAGGATTTGTCTGCCATGAATTCTGTGCTTTGTTTATGGATGGTTGTTTTTAATACTCATTTAAACATCATCGGTCCATTCGTCCATGGTTTTTATCCTCCTTCCTGTTCACATTAGTTCTGTGCAGCTGCCTTTTTTTGTTCCTCTATAGATTGCTTTTAATGCTGGGGGGGTAACTGCCTCGCAGGGCTGTTTGTGTTTTAAATAAGGCTTAACCAATACAAGAAACGCCAATAGTGTTTATCTCTCAAAGAGTGCTCTTATTGTCAGAAATAATGGCCCGCTTCCTGTTGTTTTCATTTGAAACTTGATTGATGCAACAGATAAAAACCAGAAAAAAACAACTGACGCAACATCATAGCAGGGCTGGGACGATCCACCTATCTCCCGATTTGATACGATCGCGATACTCGGGTGCCGATTCAATATATATCGTGATTTTTAAGTATTGCGATTCGATATTACGATTTATTGGCACTTTGACACTGGCACTTTTTAACACTAGACCATGGGAAAAAGTTTAATCTTACACTTCTAGGGACTATCTAAATATAATATCTAAATCAACACAGTAAAAATGTTTGATTTTCAGCATATATGTAGTCAGAGATGTCCTGAAGTCAAATATATCAGTCATTGTCAGGAATTATTTATAATCCAGCAACCCAAAAATCAAAGAATAAAGACATTTCCCTCACTAATTAGTGGTATTTTCTTTTTAATTTACATTTACATTTAATGTTTTATACTTCTGGTGAACATAACCCATTAACATAGATGTATTTTGTATATACAGTTCCCTTTGTTAACACCTTATTTTGAAAACCGGACGTAGTCCCACGTGTCTACTTCCTCTAACTTCTCCAAGGTGGTCTCTAGCTCTCCCGTCAGCTCCGTTCTCTTTATCCATCCATGGTCAGCTCCATCTGGGCCGTTTCAATGCATTTAACATAAATGTCAGTATATGGGTGCTCTACAGTCGTAGCGTCGGCCCATTTGACCACGAAGACGAGAGTGGTGGCCGGCTCGACCGAAACGTTACGGCAATACTATAATGTTTCCTGTCCGTGACAGAGTTAGCATGCAGCTTTAGCCGTGATGTCTAGTTCTGTTTTTCCTGTCAATGTATGAAACCCAAAGTGTCTCCACACTTTACTGGATGTGTAGTGTTTACCACGCTGGATTTATCATGTGAGGGTGCAGGTCGTATCCACTTCTATGTCGCTGCGGTTAATTTTGGCTGACGGATACGGAACGGATATGACGTCACGTTACTCTGACTACAACAATAAAAGCGGTAACTTCCTTCTACCTCTGTATAGACTCAAATGAAGCAGCAGATAAAAAGCAGAAAACACTCACCTGACGCTAGACTGTAGTCTGAAATAGAAGCTGTTACTTTGGGCATTTTAGTGAAAACAACAGCACAGTGTAAAACTTTGTCTCGCACTATTTTTGGACTCGACTGTCGGGAGTTCAGCCGTGGCCAAATGTGTTGCACAATATCTAGAATGACCTCACGCTGTTCAGTCAGTGTGGCAGCGGGCCATGGAGAGCAGCTGCAGCGTGCCATCACCTTCACAAGTGTGTAGTGCTGGAAGGACGCCCTACCCCAAGTATGACGAGGGTCTTAATTATCTCTCATCCCCTTATTTACTCAAGTGTTTCCTTTTGTTTTTGGCAGCTAATTGATTTGAGCACAATAGTCTGAGGTTCTGTTGAAGTGTCAACATTTATTATCCTGTAGCAGCGACAACAAAATAAGCAGATACTGGCATCGTATGAATCCTGATGAATCCATTGGTCAGTCCCACGTTGCTCTTACTGTACCGCAGCACAGCAGCGTCGGGTATCAGCGGGTGAAGCCAGGTCTCCGTTATTAACATCACGCAGCAGTCCCTGGCGGACTTGTTAGCTGCCATCTGCAGCTTCAATTCATCCATTTAGTGAACGATGGATCTGGCGTTGGAGAGAAGGATGCTTGATAGCGGTGGTTTGTGTGGATGCTTCTTTAGCCTAACCAGCATCCCCGTCTGCTTCCTCTCTCTACGTCGCTTCTCGGAGCCGATAACGATCCACGTAGACCTCGGTGATCCGGAAATGTCCGCCGGTATGTTGTGCGTCCTTTGAAAGTCGCTTGTAACGGCGGTACTGTGCTGTAATCCGACGTTGATTAAGTCTCGACGACTACACACACACTTTGCCTGACAAAACTCGACAAGCAAATGCAGCATTCACACAAATGAGCAGCAAACTAGGAAGCGAAAAGCTGCTGCACTGACGCGCGCCGCCTTCTTGAAACTACCAGTAACTGCAATGTACACCGTAGCACGGTTCTACAATCTCGCTGGAAAGGCAGATCGTAGAGACATTTTAATCGTTCACGATCTAATATCGTCATATCGCACACCCCTAATTGAGACGGTGACGTTTCAATCCACTTTGGTAATCCTAGCGTTCGTAAGGATGCTACTATGATGAGCCCTAGTTGTCATAGTGTCTGATCTTAATGTGTTGTCGTCCCCACGTTCATATCTTGAGTTCTGTAGTTTGTGTTAAACAGTCAGGAGGTGAGGAACTTTTCAGATGTTGTTAGACTTAGCAGCAGCTTGTTGGATGTTTTAGTTCTTGAAACGGCTTTGCGGTGTGTTGATCTGGTTTTGGTATGCCAGGTGTTTGTGTGTGTGCGTGTTTTGGAGTGGCTTTCGTCTTAACAAACCTCCCCTTTCCTCGCCTCCCCTCCCCGCCCCTGTGATTGCTTCCAGAAGGATGCAGTCCCCCCAGCTGAGTGCAAGCAGCAGTGAAGCCCGGCCCGGCTGCCTCGAGGATCAACTGCACTGTAACGGCTTCTCAAAATTAAAAGAAAACAAATAAAAACACATCTTAAAAAAGAAAAAAAAAAAAAATAGTTACTTACCGCCTTATAATGTTTTGTATTTTTCTTGGTAGAGAATTTGAAGAAAAAAATAAAAGTTTCAAGATTTTTGTTACAAAAACTCATGGTAATATACTGGGAGCTGTGTGGCTCAATATACATAGTATTTTGCTAGACCTGTTTTTTTTTCCTTCTCTTCCTCCTTCTCTGTACGATAGATAGAATACAGGAAAAAAAAAAATACTCCCTCAAAAAGCATGAACTTGTTTCTTCACTGCTAAAAAAACTAGTTTGGGTTCTTGTGAAGTCTTTTGTTGTATTTGCTCTTAGACAACAGCTGTGGTTTAGACTGCATCGCGGCAATTTATACCTTCCCCTCTCCCCCCCCATCTCCTCTTCCTCCTACCAAAGTTCCAGGTTGGTTCGGTTCCGGTTGTCCCAGGTGAATATTTTTTTATTCTTAGCGGGGCCTAAGCACTGTAGCATTTCCAGCTCTAGCGACGGAGGATAGACGGGGGGTGACCCGCCGCCGGGGTGTCTATTCCAGTTTATCTAATCTTGCTGAGCATGGGATCCGGAGTTTTTTGGCCACATCCTGCGCCACTTGTGCTCAACTACTTTTCCACTCTCGATACATTCCAGTAAGCAGACTGGCCGGCACCGTCGGCGAAACCTCTCTTCAAAAAACACTTCAACTGGACTAAAAATGATTGTTTCGACCTCTTCGTGGCATCGTGGGTCGCTCCCAGGGCCTCGGCACAGCCTGGTTGAGTCTCTTTAACATTCCAGAGAATTCTTAGGATGAGACAGTTTTGGCGGGATGGGTCCGGCTCGAGGCCTCAGTGCTTCAGGCTCCTCGTAGGCTCGCAAGTGGCGTGGCTGTCGTCTTTTTTCTATAGCACTTTGTACTAGTGTGTGGTGTACCGGTGGCGTCCTATCATTGGTTAGCTGTCTGAGTACTCCTTGTAAAGCAGCACTTTTCTTTTGGGCGATCTGTAGAGTTCAATGTGTGCTATCTGGTCTCTAAGTACCAGTAGGGAGGCACACTTGGCCTGTTCAGAGAGGCTTCGCAGGAACAGGGTTGGGCAGATGTAGCACAGTGAATGAAAAGGAAACCAGGTTCACCCTCCCCCCTCCCTCCCCCCCATCAGTTTATAACATTTACCTCTTGGCGTCACCAATATGTGACCGATCAGGTGACTCGCGCAGATCTCAGCCCAGCCCCTGAGGTCTCGGTTCATTTTTTATCACTGTGAAAGAGCGAGGGGACGCGTGACAAGGCCATCGTTACTGGCCAATGACCCACCACCCCTCCTTATCCCCCCCACCCAAAAAAACTCCTTTCCTTCGTTACCCAGAAGGCCACAGGGAAAGCACGTCAGAGCAATACTCAAAGTCAGGAAAGGGGGGGACCGAGAAGAAAACCGTAGCCTGCCTCCCTCCCACTCCATCCTCAATGCCTTCTTTAGTTGTGGAAACAGCCAAACGTTGGTTGTGTTGGGTGGGCGGCGGCGCCGTGTCCACCGTGGAGAGCCAGGGTACTTCTCATTCTGCAGGGAGTATTCAGATCATGTTCATCGGGGGAAAAAAAGGACGTGAAGGCGGTTTCTGTAGGGTCCTTCTGAGCAGCTGTTGTCAAGGCAAAATGCTATGCTACAAAAATACTAATGTACTCAATAACTGTACGTGTATGTTCATGAATAAATTGGTTAAACATGTCTGATGTGGTCGACTCGTTTTGTTCATCTGTGTTCTTTGACGTTGTCTTGGAAATGTTTGTCACACCCTACTGACACAAACCTAAATATGTTTATCTCAGTGATGTAGTCGTAAACATCGATTCTTCCAACATATTTATAAAACTGGAGGTTCGAACAATTAATTGTACGTACAACCACACGCCAGAAGAGGGCGCCGTTGCTTTGAGATTGTACAGTATTTGACTCTGACCTCCATGGGGAATCTGGTTGGTAATGAAATAATGAATGACCACATCAAATGCCACACTAACATTAAGAGAGCCATTAGATGGATGTAATCCCAGAGAGGACAGTTAACTGATGCACATTTAAAATGGAACGGCTAACTAACTGTTACACTGCAGATGGTAAAAGTTATCACACCAAAGAGTTGGTGTGAAAAGACTTCATTGGTCGGCCTGATAAAAGTTCTATCGTACAAACTAGGGTGTTCATGTGGCCAAAATATGACACTAGATAATGTAGTGTAGTCTGATGCAACACTACCAGAGGTGGAAGAAGTATTCTGATCCTCTCCTCAGGTAATGTGTATATATACATGTGTATATACTGTATGTGTGTATATATACATGTGTGTGTGTATATATACTGTATGTGTGTATACAGTATTTGTGTATATACTGTACGTGAACATATGTGTATATATACATGTGTGTATATACAGTATGTATGTATACATGTCTGTATATATGTGTATTTATACATGTGTGTGTATATATGAGTATGTACTGTATATACACACATGTATACATGTGTGTATATACGTGTATATATATACAGTATGTGTGTATGTGTACAGTATATACGTGTGTGTATATACTGTACACGTGCATATATACATGTGTATATATGTATATATACGTACATGAGTATATATGTATATATACATGTGTATATATCTATATACTGTATACACATATATATGTATGTATAAATACAGTATGTGTGTATATACACCATATACACTACTATATACAGTATACTATACTGTCACCTTAGCTCCATATACTCCATATATACAGTATATAGAACTAAGGAGACAGTATAGTGGTAACAACAACATGATCAAGTTTAACACATGATGCAGTGTGCACTGTGTATAAATATCTTTTTATAACAGAAATGTAGGCTCTAGAATTAACCTGTATGATGTTAACAGGCTAAAATAAAGTGTTTATTATTAATAAACTACACAGTACAGTATATAAATAGTATAAACTGTAACTACTAGCAGTATAACTTGCTGTTCTGTGTACTGGGGAGTAGAGTCTCCTATTAATAATAACACAATATTATCAAAGTACTTTTAAATATAAATTTGTGGCTGTCAAAATGTAAAAACTCATTATTATTATTATAATTAGTAGTAGTAGGTTATTGTAGTTGTGAGTGTGTGTGGAGGCTGGAGCCACTGAGGGGGGGCGGTGCTCCTCTCCATCAGACCCCTCCCACCCTCCAAACCTCCTTCACACACTGTGACCAGCAGCCAGACAGCCAGACCAGCAGACAGCAGCTTCCACCTCCTCCTCCACTACAACCAGCACCTCCTCACTCACTCACCAGCACATCTCATGTCCTCTGAGCTGGAAGCCTGAAGGAGGAGAGGAAGAAGAAGAAGATGCTGGAAAACGGCAGGAAGGTGTTCAAGGAGGGTCTGCTGGAGAAGAGGAGCGACGGGCTGCTGCAGCTCTGGAAGAAGAAGCACTGCGTCCTGACCGAGGACGGCGTGCTGCTGCTGCCGCCCAAACAGCACGACCAGCCGCAGCACCACCACCAGCAGCAGCAGCAGCAGCAGCAGCAGCAGCAGCAGCAGCAGCAGCACGGTGGAGGAACCGGAGGAGAACCGGGCAAAGTCAAGGAGCTGCACTTCGCCAACATGAAGACGGTGGACTGCGTGGAGAGGAAGGGCAAGTACGTGTACTTCACTGTGGTCATGACTGAAGGAGGCAAGGAGATCGACTTCAGGTGCCCGCAGGACGAGGGCTGGAACGCGGAGATCACCTTGCAGATGGTCCAGTACAAGAACCGGCAGGCGATCCTGGCCGTCAAGTCCACCCGGCAGAAGCAGCAGCTGCTCGGACAGAAGACGCTCCGCAGCTCGCCGAACGTTGCGTGACCTGCGGTGCATCCTGCAGAGACATTGGTGCACCACTAGTGGTAAGAGACTGACCACCACCTGGGGGATCCCCTTTACTGATTAAGGACCACATGTTTGGTTTTATTCCCTGGATAAATGAGGACACCATAGCTTTACAGTCCTCTCCTCACAGATCACCATCAAAACCCCCCTGAGGGTGAATATTCTGGATGAAATGGTACAAAATGTGGATTTACTTTGGAGTAAAAGAAAAGTTTGGGAGCCTCTTGCTGTAGGCCTGCCTATATGTGTCCCATTATGGAGGTGAAATCCTGGGGAAATGTGCTGGATATCCATTCCCAGGCAGGTTTGATGGGCTTCTCTTTTTTTTTCTTTTCAATATTATATATATATATTTTTTTTTTTTGTTCATTTTGAAACAACAGAACAAACATTCACAAACGTCCCCAATAATAACATTATTGGTACAAAGAAACTTAAAGGGACTATTTGTAACTTTCAGAATTGTTTGTTAACAGCGACACCTGTGGCCGCTAAGTCAATGAAAGTCAGCGTCGGGTTCGCGCTTGCTCGCTCCTACATAGACGTGAACGAGCATCACTCAAAACAGTGAGGCGACACACGTCAGCTAAAAGCACAATATCACTCTATATTTCAGCTGCTTGGCAGTAATGTTAGCTGACCAGACAGAGGCCTCTCCATGAATCAATGCTGATCCTAGTGTTGGCTTTTCCCCAGAGGCTGAAGCAGGAAGAGAAACATTATCGTCAGACACCGGCACCCGGTCGGAGACGATAACGTTTCTCTCTGCAGAGCCCCGTCACTTCACAAGACACGGGAAACCTCTGTTGGTCTGGAGGAGCTGCAGCATTTATTTCTGCACAAACGTCCACTGAACATTCACTAGATATTCTCAGAGCTACTAACTCTTCTGCAGTGTGGAGTGAGCAGCATGCACGTGTAGAGGTGGAGCGAGACAGCGAGAACGCGTGCAGTGTGTGAGTGAAGGCAGGCAGCGGAGAGGAGATTCCGGCCACATGTGAGCGCACACATGCGTGCGCGACCTGGTAGATTTATACGTGTAACAAGTTACAAACAGTCCCTTTTAAATTATACACATCAACACTGGAAAATGTGTTCATAGTATCCGTTTAAAACGTTTGAACATTATGTGTTAAAGCTAAACCTTTGAAAAGTAGTGCTCCAGAGTGGCTCCAAATTATGCGTAAAGACGCACAGATTATGCGTAAAGGTGAATCCACAGTGTTTTTCAGTGTATGCACATCACACATTGACTTCCAAATTTACTGTGACACTCTTCAACCTGAGCTGCAGCACAGTCAGCAGTGTGTGTGCCACACCAGAGCCAAGTGTATGGAGCAGTACAGTCCAACTACACATCACCACCACAGCACAGCAGCTCCTCTCACTCCAACTTGGTGAAATAAGCTGCTTTGTGTCTGTATGGATAACACATCTCCATGCACGTGGCTCTCTGTGGTGACATGGTGATTTGTTGTCACACTGAGGTTTCAACCCAGCAAAGCATCAATGGACTAAACACCCGGAAACAATGTTATTGTTCTGTCATTGTGATGAAATGGTGGAAACACTGGTCCTGCACATTCACTGTTACGGAAAGGATTGTTACACAATTTTCCAAACATGTTTCTTTTAGATGGACTTTGGTGAGAAACCCCATTGTGATATGAAGTTGCCAAGATAGATATTTGAGTAATATTTGTCCTCTAGATCAGGGCTTCACTGTACTGGAGTCTCAGTGAGCAGCAGGGCCGTAGCTACTGTTGAGGTCTGAGGTCATGTAAATGTTGGTAGAGTTAAATATTCAAATTTTGGTCAAACTATATTTTGGCGTGAAAATGCTATTTACCCTTCAAGGCCTTCTAAAAATGTTTTCCCACATGACCTGACGTAGGTTTCTGCATGATGACGCTACTTTATACATCCTCATAGTCAGTGTATTAACGTTAACTTAGATGGCGGTCGGCATGCTCCCTGTTTGGAGAACCGGCACGGAAGCTAAGCAACGTACTGCTGTGGACGCCACGTTAGTTGGAATCTGAACAAACTAACCGATCAATGCAGCGGTACACCAGTAGCTCCTGTGTTCTGTGAGGAAAATTACTGTTTTTGTGAATGGAGTCTGGTGGCTTTGAAGAGAGCGATTTAACAGCTTCAGTTCCCCGTCAGAAAGGGCTGTCCGACGGCGAGGTAAAGCTGTGAAAATATTTTAAATATAGCGTTAAACTGCTCCTGTTCACAGCCGCTATAACTCGCCGTCAGACAGCCCCACTGCGTTCACATTATTCATAATCTTATTGATTAGCTTACTTTGGTAACCTACGTCACTGTTTTTTTGCTAATGGCTGAGTGGGCAGAACACAGATGGACCCGCCCTTTAAATTAATAATGTGATGCCTACTTTTAGGCTGATTCCAGTATTTTTAGACTTAATAAATCTAAATTTGATTTATCTTTAGGCCAACAGAGAAGTTAAATGAATAAAAGATTCAAAATTTCACCCTTAAAACTGTAGTACTGGCAGTTTAGAAAAGGCTTTGTAACATAATAAATACATAAAATATAGCTAAATTGATAAAATATGACAAATTCAAAATGTTTAAAACATACTGACCAAAATTATCCGAGGAACGGTTGCGCAACCTCTGGAACTGAAAAGTGAAGCCAATATGGACATGCCTTAAACTGCTACTGTTACTCTTAGTCAGCTGCTGCACTAACTAGCGTGTGACTGACAGGTCGCTTGTTCAGCGTTTGGTTGCACACCCTCTCGTGTCACTTCCAGTTCCAAAAAACCAAGATGACTCAAGGCTTCAATACTGCAGTCCACAAA
This sequence comes from Sebastes fasciatus, assembly GCF_043250625.1. Taxonomy (NCBI): domain Eukaryota; kingdom Metazoa; phylum Chordata; class Actinopteri; order Perciformes; family Sebastidae; genus Sebastes; species Sebastes fasciatus. The sequence goes on along the minus strand of NC_133817.1, from coordinate 3,460,086 downwards.
CAGCATGGTGACTACGTCCACTTCTTATACAGTCTATGGTTGCACAGGAGACTTGATTAATGACCTCAGTATCTCTAAAACCCTGGTTACGGCCCTGCTGAGCAATGATCCCCACTCTCCCATACATGCTTATTTATTTTATGTGAGAACTAAACGTATCCTCAGTTTCACATAAAGTGAGGGAAAACAGTTTTTTCCGTTATGTCACCGTGAGTCGGCGTCGATATTTTGATCCAGACTGTTGAAATGAAACGAGCAGCCCGAGGTCCTGTTATATTGAGTCCATGTTTCAAGTGACTTTAGATTTGCCTCCTGTGTCAGGCACCACCAGTCTGCAGTCGGTTTAATTGATTGCATCCGCAGGTTAATTGGACGCTCAGCTGGAGGGTGAATATCGACGAGGGGCTGCGTCCCTGTTCCCCCCCCCCCGCCACCACACACCTCCACTCTCCAGGAGAACCCCTCTTCCACGTCGTGGTGTCCACAGACCAGCGTCGCCCTTTTACAATACAGAGACTTGTTTCACAAAAAGACTGATGGACAAAAAGCATGTGAGAAAACAACTGTACTCTACCGTTGCGATGGGGTTATCCCTTATTTATTAGATGTATATATATTTTATATAAACAAATGTTATGTTGTTGATGAATGTTCGGTGTGTTTGTTGATAGAGTGGAACAAGAAATACTCGTTCGGAGGTTCCCAGCCCACGTTACACATAAACTCCATTGGGAATAAGCTGACATATAGTTCATTTAGAATGGTAGGTTAGTCAGATCACTTCATTACTGGTAAAAATGTGCCACGTTTTCATTTTTCAACTGAACCAAAGAATCATTTCATTACATTTCTTCTCTTATGCAGCTCAGAATATACTATACTAAAATACTATATGATGAGATACCTGCATGACTAATTTGTTTGATTGCTTGATTTATTAATAACCGCAGTACATCTTTTCATTGTGTACATCAATTCATCATTTTCCTGCATTCATAGATTAACACTTGCTTTCTTGTGAGTCTTAAATCTGTAGGATACGATACAGTTTATTACCCCTTCGGTTTTGTTTCAGTGGCTACAGAGAAGAGCTTGGTTATATAGTGAGGAAGTAACATGCACAGTTGAGTTTTTGTTATATCGACTGCTCTAAAGACTATTTAATTGGTTGCATTGAATCTCAGTTGGTGGGGAAACATTAACTCTGTTTACTGGCTCCAAAACAAGACTTCTTGGTCAAAGCAGAAGTTATTGTAGCTTGTTAGCTGTGTTGCACCATCTACTTATATTCAGCGCCATATCCTTAATGGTACGTGTCCATAGGGGCGTTTTTTATCGCGAGGGGACGCGACTCTTGTCATTTGATTTTCTTTTCACAAACGGATATTAAAAAACAAAAAATGAGTGGTTATTTGATTTTCGTTTTAAAAAAAAAAATATATATCGAAATACAAGACGTTTTTCATCATCAGGGTCAAAAAGGGGATGAACTAAACTAAAAAAAACAGGTTGATTTTCATTTTCTATTTCTAAAAACAAAAAATAAAATCACTAGAAGACAGATACGAAAAAAACGCCCCGTGTTTTTCATATTCTGCGACCGGAAGTTGCCATTTACAAAGTAAGAGCGCGTATGAGGACGGTGCTGTGACATGTCTTCTTCCCTGAGACACACTCTCTTAATGTTTCAATAAACTACGTACTGATCCGTGTCCATCACCTTCAGTTACACAGCAGCAGCACCATGCTTCTTCTCTCATATAGCACCGTCCTCATACGTGCGCTTACTTTGTAAATGGCAACTTCCGGTCGCAGAATATGAAAAAACGGGGCGTTTTTTTTCGTCTCTGTTCTAGTGATTTTATTTTTTGTTTTTAGAAATAGAAAATGAAAATCAACCCGTTTTTTAAGTTTAGTTCATCCCTTTTTGACCCCGATAAAGAAAAACGTCTTGTATTTCAATATTATCTTTTTGTATTTTAAAACGAAAATCAAATAACCACTCATTTTTTTGCTCTTTAATATCCGTTTTTGAAAGGAAAATCAAATGCCCAAAAGATATGCTGACCTTTCTCCTTTATATTTTGAGTTGCTCCTTAGCAATTCAAGCTTCAAGCTCTAAAATGTGGCCCCACCCACTGACATTTACCCCGACCAATCAGATTATTTCTGTCTCTGTAGCAGCTCTGCCTTTGAGAAATGTTCATAATACAATACATCTGATCTGCAATTTACTGCAAGATATGAAATGCTTTTCAGGAGAACAAATGAGGCTGTGATTGTTGTGAAAGTGAAGGTGGTGATATATATAAAGGGCAACATGTAGTGGAACGTGACAGGTAACGGCCTCCTCTATTGTTTTTTCTCTCATGATGTCGTTCTGTCAGGAAACGTGTTATTTCACTCTGGCTCAGGTTGTTTCCTGTTTGCCACTGCTTCCCCCTTCTTGCCACTCAGCCAAACCAACACATGCCTCCGTGTTGCTGTCATCTCCCACACAGGGTAAGAGCTGTGCCCTTTATCTAATAACACGACTGGTCTGATGCTTCTCTGACATGCCTTCCTGTTGCCATCATTACACACACACACACACAGTTATAGCTGTGCCCTTTGTAGCCACTGTCCAATTTCTTATTTCAACGTGAGATCTATTTTCATACCTCGAAAAGATACATTCCATTAAAATTTAAAAAACAACACAGTGTCTCGTGTGGTTTCTTTCCTTTCTCCTCCTGCAGCAGATGAGTTTCCGAGCCCGGCAGTTCATCGGGGTCATCTCAGTGACCTGTTTAACTAGCTGCTGCTCCGTCAGCCTGCAGCCCTTTCATGCTTTACAACCGCTGAACCTTTCACGCCCCCCGTTTCCTCGTCTAAAAGTAGAAGCTGTGCGGGAGAATTAGGTTTCACTGCCAGTTGTTGCCGCTCAGATAATCTGCCAGCGCGTAATGTCAAAAGGACACGTGGCTCCGGCTACTCTCCCCCGTCTAACGCTGAGCTAATTCAATTAAACGTGGCGCACATGACGGCATCCTTTCTGACACATGGAGGGACTCACTGCTGCCGGGGAGGAACATCGCTGTGGCTGTGTGAGGAAGCAGCTTGTCTCTCTAGATATTCAAGTCTGGAGTCACCTACTCTCACAGTCCTTGAATATTGCTTTTCCTCTTTTCTGTTCTTTTGAAAATTTGACAATAGTCACACAGGTGCATTCAGAGATTAATAAAAAATGTATAACCAAAAAAAAAAGACGAAAAGTACTTTGACATTTTGAAGTCTGTGGACATTCTGAGATTCTTCCTCTGTGTTTAGACTTCTTGATCAAAACAGGAGAAGTTGTTGTAGCTTGTTAGCTGTGTTCCAACATCTGCTTTTATTTAGCTCTGCTTTGTTGACGGCGCCGTATCCAGTTCTTATTATACATCCGTGGTGTCAACTTATTGCCACCTTATCTATTGTTTTGACTAGCTTCTAGCTTTCTTATTGTAAGTTAACTACTGGCATATGGTAATGCAATCTGCAATCTGCAACCTCAGCATAGATGCCGACAAATCCTACACACGGCTCCTTTAATTAATTCAAATGAACCTAATGTAATGTGGAATTTGTCTACAGGCAAGCACACAATTTAACATATATGAAGAGTAAATAATAAAGTAGAATAAATAAAATGGTGAATTCATTTTACTTGTTTCAGTAAGTTTAAATAGTGCACTTCTTCACAGGAGATACATCTGGAAATAAACCACTGCGTTTAGCGTTAACATAAATGTCTCAGAACTTTCTATTTTCCGTATAATTACCACCAAATAACGGCACTTTCGGGGAAATATTTGGACATATTGGACTAGTAAAAAAAAGTGTTACCAAATATCATCTTTGTCTTCAAGATAACACAGGAAATAGGTATTTTCTGTGAGGCGCTACTGTGTTCAGATGAACCTACACAAGGGGAGGAAAGCTAAGTGAGGACATGATAAAGTTGTCTTGTTGTTGACATCCCTCCAGCGTGGCGGTGCGTCCCTTTGAACTCCCCGGCAGCAGCTGCTCTTCAAACGTTACATAAGAAGCCTCTGTAACTCCGTCTTGGCATGTAGGTTGACTGCCAACGTATTCCTCACCATCATCTCTCTTTGATCAGGAGGATGATGTAAAAAAAACTTGTGACAGCAGGTGCATGTGACACTAAGTGACTTTCAAAGAGCTTTTAATCCACATCTGTGAGGTCCCTCCTGAATCCTCCTCAACACCTGTGTTTCACCACAGATGATCCCAGTTTGACCTGCTGACCTCTGGCAAGGTTAAGAACGATTTGGGGTGTAATTGAATTTTTTAAGAGATGATTTACGTCATAGTAAAAAAGAATCTTGCACACTGCTTTTGAATTTAAGACGCTTATTGGATCAGTACATCAATCTAACATTTCAGTACCTTCATCAGAGTATGCAGCCCGTATGGATGCCACGATAGCGTGCAATAAGTACGCCTTTCTTGATTTCTGTGTCTTTTGTACGCCATGTATCCTGTACTGACTGCAATGTAAATAATAAATGCTACGTTAAGAGATAGTGACGTAGTATAAAAAGTGAGAAAGAGGGGGGATGGATGGATCCAACAAATTCTGGACTTTTAACCAGGAGACCCGTGTTCCAGACTGTTGTTGTCCAGTGTTTTGTTAGTGACGTTTGTCATGTGTTTTTTGTTGACGTTAGTGACGTGTTTTCCGTAGTTGTTTCTGTAAGTTTTTTTACGTAGTTTACTGACTTATTTTAAGCCCAACCATGACGTTTTCCCTTACCCTAACTCAGTGGTTTTCTTGTGGACGTTTGTGTGGCGTACAAATGACGCAAAATTGCTAAAATGCATACTCATGACATGTGGTATTTATACGCTTACCCGTGAGACCGGGTTGGAGTATGAGTTAAGAATAACGCTGGCAATATTCTTTTTTCTTTCTGTCAATGAATCCCATGAAAAGACCAACACTAACAATCTGTTAGTCCGACTCTCAATACTTTTTGACTCCCTGTTTTTCTTTTTACTTTTAGTACGTACTGCAACTGCCCTTATAAAATACGTACGGTTGCATCCAGTGTGCATACAACTGGGACATAATACTACATGATAACATTGCACCTTGAACTTTGACTCTCTTGCTCATACATCCACTGCGCAGAAGATTGTTGGTCAGAATAGCCCGAAAAGCATGCTGGTTTGCACACTGCTAAAATACGACCAGATGTAGTAGGACATCCTAGTATTCCTGGCATACTAAATAGTATGGTAGTACGGGGTATTGGAACTCACTTTTTCCTCAGTAATCTCCTAAAACAGCTGTGCACTGTAGTTTTTTTTTACAAATGCTTCTTTAACAGGAGGGAATAGTGCGTTCATTTGTAGGGGACTATTTTCAGCGGTGGATTAATCCATATTTGGTGCTCTAGTGAGTATTTGGGGCAGCAGGACGGTGGATGTGAGATTGAGTCTAAATAAACTACAGTGTGTGTGTTCATGGTAATGAAGGAAGACGTCACCCAGTGCAACAGTGTGGCTCACTGATGTGTTTTTAACAACAATGGAGCTCTAAGGCACAGAGGAAGAAGAGATATCAGTGATTGGATTTGGTCTTTTAGTGTTTATTGTTGCCAGTATGCTTCGTCAGAAGTGCTCGTTGGATGGTCGAACAGCTTCGGAAACTGCTGGGTCTGCAAGATGCCCTAAATGTCACTCATATACTGTAGCACAAAACAAAAGAGCATGCTTACGTCATTTGGTCACTGTGGTCAGTCTGGGCAACAGCAGACGATCATGATGAAGTCATGCTGACAGACTAGTCTCCCTCTCCAAGCCTGTGTGTCTTTGTCTGCTCTGGACACAAACACACAGTGGGTAGTATAAACTCCTCACTGACTTTACGTTTCCCTTCCTTGTGGTATCTCGTCAGTGACAGACCTCCTCCCCCGTATACTATGCCTCCCCCGGAGGCCAGAACTGGACTCAAATCTGCTAGGGCAGACCAGAGACTGCTGCTGTGTCCTGTATCTTTGGCTCTGCGGTCCAGTCCAGCCCATAAACACACCATCTGTATGTATGCCACAGCGCTGCCAGTCTAACGGTGCATGGAAAGCTGTCATGCCTTGTTGATTTTATAGCGCTGCATTCACGTGTTTATAAATCCCAGGATATTCCTGGTGATCAATAACCTTCCCAGGATCCTTTGTATCTGATTAGGGCTGAATGACATTAGGTGCACTGCAGTACAAGAGTGCTCGGAGGGTTATTGATCCATAAACTGAATATTAAAAGGCTTTTTAGCTTTCACACCTGTTGAGAGATAACTGTGATATAAAGATGATTTCCTTTGTTTGTCCAGTAGCCTTTTTCTGGTTCTATGCAAATGTTCCATAGATCAACATTAACATGGTGCTCAGAAATAAATAAGGGGTGAAATACCACAAAAATGAAATGCGAATTAATAAATAAATAAATAGATAAATAAATAAATAACAAATAAATAAATAAATAAATAAATAAAAATTAATAATAACAAATACACACATTTAAAAATAAATTTAATTAATTAATTTGATTATTATCCTAGCAAAATATTATATACATAACATGATATGGCTTAAAAGAATACCCTCCTTTTTATTTTTAAAGACACTGATTTTAAAACATATTGACTATGATTGAAAACTTAAAACTCAAAAATTCTAAATTGACCAAAACTATTAAATTGTTTAGACTTTTCAAATTTATTTCAATTGTTTAGCAGACCCTGAATGTTTTTTTTATTTGTTTGTTTTTTTATTTTATTTATTCATCTTTTCCTTTCCTTACAGTTTATTTGTTGTATAATCTATTTTTATATTATTTTTATACTGTAAAATATGTTCGCAGAATTGTAATGAAAAATCTGAACATGCGATTATATTATATTAAACTTTTGAAATAAAGCATTAAAAAAAAAAAAAAGATTGTTTATCAGACCCTGAATGTTTTTTTTATTTGTTTGTTTTTTATTTTATTTATTCATCTTTTCCTTTCCTTACAGTTTATTTGCTGTATAATTTATAATTTATTTTCATATTATTTTTTATACTGTAATGTATTTTTGCAGAACTGTAATGAAGCATCTGAACATGAACATTGTATGAAACTTTTTAAATAAAATATTATTATAAAAAAAAAAAAAAAAAAAAGGATGTTGTGTCGTCACTTCCTGTTCGGCTTCACGCTGATCTTCATCACAACCCTCTCTGGAAACTTCTGGGTCGTCATGGAGACTAAACGTCCTTATTTGACACAGTTTACGGTTTGGACAGTTATCAACCATTTTTATCCTTTAAAATGAAACACTGAACTGTTTACAACGAGAGAGAGGAACCAGAACCAGAAGAGGCCTGCTGGAAGAAGACATGCAGGTAACAGAGTCCTGCAGCTACAGGTACAGGTGAGTCACACCTGCTTCTGTCTGTGTTTGTGTCAGTTTACTGTTCTCTCATGTTGTATTTTATGCAGTTCTAAGGCTGCATGAGAAGATACAGGACTCATAGCATATTAGCTAGCAAACAAATGTATATTTATAATGTATATATATATATAATATATATTATATATATATATATCATTCATTCTCACTGTGCAATATCATTTTCCACTTGTGCATTTTCCAATTTTGTCAATAGTCTGTTTATTGTCAGTACTGTATGTGTTGTGGTAAGGTATAAGCTTCATTCATAAGTGCAGGGATCAGCAACCTTTACTATCAAAAGAGCAATTTTAAGCAAAAAATAAATAAAAAAATCTGTCTGGAGCCGCAAAACATGTGATCAATGTGATGAAGGTAACACAGTTTATAGTCTAAGTATATAGTATATAAGTCTAATGCAGTGAGGACCAAAGAGACAATGCGCTACAGAGTATTAGGACCACATTGAGGGAAAAACATCTGAGATTTACACAATAAAGTCACAATATTACAAGAATAAAATGTCATAATTTAACGAGAAAATAAAGTCGTAATATTACGAGAAAAAGTTGTAATATTACAAGAATAAAGTCATAACTTTACGAGAAAAAAGTTGTAATATTACGAGAATAAAGTCATAACTTTATGAGAAAAAAGTCGTAATATTACAAGAATAAAGTCATAACTTTACGAGAAAAAAAAGTCGTAATATTACGAGAATAAAGTCATAACTTTATGAGAAAAAAGTCGTAATATTACAAGAATAAAGTCATAACTTTACGAGAAAAAAAAGTCGTAATATTACGAGAATAAAGTCATAACTAAACAAGAAAAAAGGCGCAATATTACGAGAATAAAGTCATAATTTAACGAGAAAAAAAGTCGGAATATTACGAGAATAAAGTCATAACTTTACGAGAAAAAAAAGTCGGAATATTACGAGAATAAAGTCATAACTTTACGAGAAAAAAAAGTTGTAATATTACGAGAATAAAGTCATAACTAAACAAGAAAAAAGGCGCAATATTACGAGAATAAAGTCATAATTTAACGAGAAAAAAAGTCGGAATATTACGAGAATAAAGTCATAACTTTACGAGAAAAAAAAGTCGGAATATTACGAGAATAAAGTCATAACTTTACGAGAAAAAAAAGTTGTAATATTACGAGAATAAAGTCATAACTAAACAAGAAAAAAGGCGCAATATTACGAGAATAAAGTCATAATTTAACGAGAAAAAAAGTCGGAATATTACGAGAATAAAGTCATACCATAGACCTACAACAATGATAAATAAAAATCAAAATGTAAACAAAAAACAGTTATTCATTTCCATTTTTATAAATCCACAGGGAGCCACTGGAGAGGAGCTGAAGAGCAGCATGTGGCTCCGGAGCCGCAGGTTGCTGACCTATGGTCTAATGTGTTAGCATGATGCATGAAACATACTGCATGTGGTGTGCTTATGTATAAGCCTCATTCATTAGACATGCACAGCATCAAACAGTAGCATGCTCCATAAAACATACATTGTGTTAGCATGCTAAATATTGTTTTATACTGCTGATTTCAGCCAAGCAATCTGCTGGTTAAAGATGCTCTCCAGCTCTGCTGTTGCATTGCTGTCCATGTGCTTTGATTGGTTGCCATGCCAACCTCTGCAGAAACCAGTTAGTTAAGTCAGTGGTGTGATTTTATTCTTATATTTGTTCACTCTGTTTGTAGAAAACTTTTCCGACAGACAGCAACACAAGCGTCGTTAACTGCCGTATAAAAGCCATAATCATCCTCAGGATGTTCATTACTTACAGGGCCTCAGCTGCCACTCTTATCAAGCTGTAATCACCGATCACTCGGAGATGTGGCGGCAGCTGCCCCTCAGATCGCTTCGGTATTTAGAATGGCTGGCGAGGAGATAACAGGTACACAAAGAAAGGCCCATTATTCCGGGACATCTGGCGTCAGCTCGACTCCACGGGCCCCGTCAGAGAGAGAGAGAGAGAGAAACAGCTCATCAGCACAGAGAGCGGAGAGCAGATTGTTCACACACTCGCTGTTTTGTTTTCTCCCAACTGTGTAGGCGGGAGATGGATAGGTGTAGGATTGCGTTATGGTGCTTTATTCAAGCTGTGCATCAGAATCAAAGCCAACTTGTTTGTGCCTTTTGTGTGAAGATCTGATGAAGTAGTTTTATATTGTTTTCATTATTCTGCAGTCGAGGATTATGGGGAACGTAAAAATGAATCCTTCAGATCTTCATTCTCACCATTCAGCATCGTTAAGCCATAATACTTTATGTTATTAGCCATTAGCAGGCTGTGCAGTGAGGTATGGGGGATATAAAAAAAACAGCAATGCTTAGCCATCTGCTCAGTAGTACATAAACTGTTTTATACTTTCTATGTAAATGACCCGAATGGCAAGAAAAAGCTGAAAACGATGAGTGAGGCAAGCTGTCTTTTTAAGAATGTATCTCAGCTTGTCGTTTTGCCCGTTTCACTCCGTGTGTAGTATGTGTGTGTGTGGGTGGGTGCAGATTGGAGTTTCAGTTATGCAAACATCGTCTTAGGCAAAGCTGCCCCGGCGTACAAGGGCATCATTCACCCTCTCCGTGATTCATACAGACTTGTTTTGGGTTTAGTTCTGTTTTTGTTGTATTAGACATGATGTCATTGGTTGAGTCACAGTCTTTCTGCTCAGGTAAACTGAGCCCTGTGAAAACGGGGAGAGGTAGGAGGCGGATGTTAATGACACCAGGTGCTTTTGCTAATTGATGCTCCCTAAGTCACAAAGATCTCTCAGACTGATCTACTGAATGACCCCTTGTACTCTCGCTCTCAGGCCCTGTTCAGACCTGGCATGAACACGCGTCCTGAGTGATCCGAACACAAGTGGACAGCTTTAAGTACGTCTGTTCACACCTGGCGTTAGAATGCGTCTCCACATGCGTCTTGAGAGACCTCTTGTGATCCGATCTCACTTCTCCGCTCTATATGCAAATAAATACGTATAGTAAACACACGGCTGACACAGCAGACGTTGTCACGTAATATTACATGAATGTCAGTAGTGATTTCCTACATATTCATGAATTCAGGTACATTTTATTAACATCAAAATAAAAGGTTATTGGACCTCCGCACTTTGTCCTTCCACTTTAACAATAACCATACTAGCCCCTATACTTGTGATGTATTCATTATTGTAATTAACAAGCCTGTTGACCTTCCAATATCACAACCTAACATGATTCATCATCATATGAATCAAATTATATTTGACATTCATTGTTTTTATATTTTCACCAAAAGTACATCTATTCCATTCGACCTCGCCAGTTGGTTGAAACGCCCTCCAAAACAGTAGTGTGATCCGAAAATTAAACAATGAGCAGCAGCCGTGGGCGGTGTTTGGATAAAACAAACTGGTGTGTGTTTGTGTGCGATAGTGTGTGTAGAGTCTGGAGTGTTTGTGGACAGTCTGTAGATTTGGCTCTCCTACATCTCTCTGGCCTTTGACCCTCCCTGTGAGCGCTGGCTTCAGTCCTAGTCTAGACCCCCTCCCTCTCTTTCTACACACACTCACACACACACTGCTGCACCTGTTGCCAGACCAGCCGGCGGAGGCAGCGCTGGTCAGCTGGCTCAGCTTAGCCTCTCTCAGCGATTAGAGCAGGAAGTTGTTGATAAGAGCAGAGAAGTCACCTTGGTCTCTGCTGCCTCTGAAAGCTCCATAAAGCTCACACACAGAGCAGTGCAGACAGTAAAACCGTGCTTTATGAGAATACACTTTATCACTGTGCCCTCTTTATGAATTATATGAACATAACTGGTGTGATCACCAGTGTCTTGACTCCTATGGTTAAATCAACTGGGAGTTCATTCATTCCTATGGGAACCTCCTTCATATACGATGTGTTTGCAAAACTCCCTCCGTTTTTTTTTTCTGTGATTTGCATGGGGTACAAAAAATTTAACTTTTACATACATACATTTTGTATTTTTTCTGAGTGAAAAGTTCGACGGCATATTTAGTTCGATACTATCACGATACGTGGGTGCCATATTCAATATGTATTACGATTTTTAAGTGTCGCGATTCTACATGAATTGCGATTTGATGTTATTGCAATTTATGTTAACGTTTTTAACACTAGACCATGGGGAAAAAGTTGAATCATACACTTCTAGGGACTTTTACTTTGGAGAATATCTAAATTAATACAGTAAAAATGTTTGATTTTCAGCATGTATGTGGTCAGAGATGTCCTGAAGTCAAATATATCAGCCATTGTCAGGAATTATTTATTAATTTTTTCCAGCAACCCTTGACTCGGATCGGGACTCGAATCAGGAACGATAAATGAGTGTCGTTTGCGACAATCGATCGTTTTATCTCGTGTAGTGTGTCATAGTACATGACAACCAACGCCGCGTCTGGGACGCCTCATAACGTCCTGACAGAGAGTCTAGCATTTTTTTTTTTGCGTTCCACGACGTGTTCCGACACGGTCGTGAATTTGACCGGCTGAGCACAGAAGCACACAGCTGTAAACAGAAGGCTACTTACATGCAGAATGATGTCATCGGACCTTCAACTGCTGCCGGACCTCGCAGTAGGATTTTTAATCTAAGTTGTGTCGGAGTAAAAAAACACCACCGCTGTCTGTCTTTGCACATGGAGCATCCCGCTTTCGCTTCTCCCTGTGAATTATATTTCTATTGTTTTCCTCTGGAGCCTCGTGGGCCCCTTTACATGGTCGGGCCCGGGGGCTTGAGCCCCGGTAAGCCCGTATATTAAGACGGCGGTGCCATGAGAGTGTGTGTTGTCGGAACAGGGGACCGACGTGTAGTCCGTCACGTGTCGCGGCCAAATCACGACAAGAATTTCTGACTCTCAAACGTCTTATCTGACATAGTGACCATCGTAACCGCCAAAAATATTGTGTAGTCTGATCCTGGCATAAGTAAACACAGCAAGTATGAGAGACACCTTAGACACTGGCTTTTGCCTTGGCTTTTGCTTTTTTTCTGAAACTTTCGTTGTCAGCAGTTAGGAAAACATGATGTCAGCAAACCAGGGAACATATGTATTTATGACCCACATATCTTCTCATTCAACCGGGAGAGCAATTTTGCTGTCTTTTTGTTGTACACACACACACACACACACAGACACACACACACACACAGACAGTAAATATCCTCTCCTCTATCAGTATGAATATGCGGGCGGCGTAAGCTGCAGACTCCTGAATACAAATACACAAAGACAGATGCTCTCAATCTGTACAAAAGCAAGCAGGCACGTAGACAGTGAAACACACACACACACACACACAGCCGCCCCCTCACCTACACACACAGGTGATATGGTGTCTGGCAGTGATAACAGCAGTCGGGCAGCTGAGCGGACACAACCTCCTCCCCGCTCCCTCAAGGTCACACAGCGGCGGGGACAGCTGTGTCTCAGCCAATCGCTGACCTCCCTCCGTTTGTTTGGAAAGCTCAGTTCCTCTTTTGCATGAGATAACACCATTGTTACACTGGGATAGTCTTCTCCCAGGAGCCAAACAGCAGTTAGAAAACAATGCAAATGGGGATGGCCCAAACACTTGCAGGCAAATTGATCTGGAAAATGGAGTTAGCCAGGACCGGTTTGGCGACTAACAATACAGCTTTTTTGTTCATTTTTTCCTTTCAACAGCTGTAGCTTTTCTTTCCCTGGAAAGGGCCAGCTGAGAAAGATCTAAATCCATGTTAAGAGGGATTCATGATTTCTCTGATTTCTCTAAATTAAGTGATTTTTCACATTTCATCATTTGCTCTGACCCCATTTTTTTAATCATCAGGCTGAACAGCAACTCAAGGAGATGTTCCTTCAGCCAGGTAACTCAGGTTCAGACCCCTTGTGTCAGTAAACACCCCTGCTGAGTGAATGGACACATCTCTGATTCAATCAGTGCTCGAGATGCACTCAAATGCAATACACAGAAAGAGTCTTATTCCAGCGCAAGGCCATTGTCATGGTTTCCTGAAATTACTCTCGGATCTGTCACCACATGGACCGAGAGTAATGGTCGGGTCTGAGGAGGGGACGCAGCGAGCGCTGAGATACTGTTTACTTCAGTGTGAGAAATCGCCTAATTGGAGACAGGAACTGTGCCTGAGATGTGATTGTTCAGCCACAGCTGGACTCAAAGACTCCAGAACACCATTGAAATAGTCTCTTGTAGGATCTGTCTGTGGGTGCCTGGATGTGGGATTATTAGGATATCAAGACACAGTAAATACATTTTACACTTCAGAGCAGTTAGTTAGGTTAGTGTTATTTTTTTGTTGATTGATTCTTTTTAATTGTTGACATGACACTTATATAGGAACTCTGTGTGAGACCAAAGATCGGCTTGATGTTTCCTGCATCATTTTATTCGGTGCTGAATGTGAGAGAATCCATTGTTTTGTAGCAGTCGCTCCAGGATCTTATGGAGGACGGAACCTACCAAAATAAAAAATAAATAAATAGATAAATAAATGACTCAATAAATAAATAAATATGTCATTAAATATAGCAAAAATTATATTAGAAATAAATGTAGCCATTAATTAATTGATGAAATGTGATAAAAATTGATATGTCAGTTTAATTATTTATCTTTGTATTATATAAAATATAAATGCAAAAATAAATGAATAATTAAAAAATAAATGCAAAATAAATGAATAAATACAAAATTAATGCAAAAATAAATAAATAAATTATAAAATGAATATGATATAATATAATATATGAAAAATAAAAATAAATCTAGCCATTAATTAATTGATTAAATGTGACAAAAATGTAAACGTCTGTTTTAACTTGTTTCTTTATTTATGAACTCTTCCGTTAAATCTTTCCTTTTATTTTTATTTTTTCATTTTTAAATTTATTTTTGCATTTATATTTTGTATAATACAAAGATAAATAAATAAATAAAGAAGCAAATAAAAACAGAAATATCAATTTATGTCACATTTTATCAATTCATTTATGGCTACATTTATTTTTAAGATTATTTTGCTACATTTATTGACATATTTATTTATATATTGAGTCATATATTTATTTTTTCATTTATTTTTGATTTTGGCAGGTTCTGTCCTTCTGTTTTAACTTGCTTCTTTATTTATTTACTCTTCCGTTAAATTTTCCCTTTTATTTATTTTATTCGTTTTCAAAATGAATTTATTCATTTTTAAATTTATTTTTTATTTATTCATTTATTTTTGCATTTTGTTTTTTAATTATTCATTCAAAATGACTGAATTAGCATTTAAAAAAACAAACAAACATCGCTTCAATTTGTGAACATTTGTGTGCTAAATTGTAGTAATATTTAAAAGTTGCTAGACCGGAGCTTTATGTTTCTTTTGTCCTTCAAGTATTGACAGTTGAGAGATTTGCAGCTTCTGTTAGACAGGAATGCTTTCTGTTGTGTTTTCACTTCAGAGAGCAGTGTGAGTCCTCAACGGTTGTAGCAGCAGGTCCGGACTGACCTTTGGGTGCAGCTTTAAGGTCACAACAAAGTGGACGTTAATGGGAAGCACATCAACAGGGGTGTTTGTTCAAGGAAGTCTTCCATTTGTGACCATACTAATATCTAGTAACAGAAATCAGACAGTGTGTGTCTAAATGCAAGTGAGATTAATCAGACAGCTATCTCTGGCCTTTACCTCCTTCTGAGGAAACGCTGATGTCATTGATGTGACTACTGAGAACACATCATGACTAAGATGTGTGTGCACGATGAAACAGCGTCAGACATGGAGAGATCATGTGATGATGTGTCCTTTAGGCCGTGCCGGCTCGCTGACAACACAGTAGCCGACCTGACATTTGCCAAATCAGTATGAATACACAACCTTTTGTCCTTGAAAGGCAACAACAGACCCTGACATTTTCCACTCAATCCTCTCCAATTACAGCTAATCTTTATTGCCTTTTCCCGGCAGGAGGCTCCCTCGTCGGCTCTGCGTGTCCTCGGGATAGACGCTAACATTGTTCCGTCTCCTGGAATGTGAACGAGCCACGTCACGCGGTGAGTCAGCACCCGGGCCGCTGTAACAGTAGTAAGGGCTACGGTTTTTAACTGCACACAGGTAGGCCTGTGATATGGGTGTGTTAGTGTGTGTATTGAAAGTGAGCCGTGTGTCTGATAAACAATGTGGTGAAAGAAACAGCCCCAGGACAGATGTTCCTGTTGTTCTCCACCTCCGCCTTTGTTTTTCTTTGAAAGCAATATGACGGCAATTATCAGTCACATTTTCATATGAATAAATATCTGTTGAAGCTTCACAATGGTGACTAACCCCCGGTACAGTAGACTGACGATAAGGGGCTTTCTGAGCAGTTTCCACAACAGAAGTGCTCGCCATCCAATCGCCGAAAACTGAAATTCATGCAGAAAATCTCAAAATGTCAAAAGTCTTTGATCCCAAATCACAGCATGGCTTTTTTCCTCAAGGTCTTAGTGTCTTAATGTGGTATTTTGGAGGGATTATTGATAATTTTTTATCAATTCTTGAGTGGTTTAAAATGGTTAAATTCAGCATCAAATCTGTGTAACAAATGGTATCAACCCCAAAACTTGCTGCAACAACTATGAGACATAATAGACACTTAAATTTCTCGTACACTTAACAAGAAATACATTTAAAATAATTATTAATGATAATTTATGACTAGCTTGACAGTCATAAACAGACAGTGCTGAGCAGCATCCCAAATTAATCTCCAGGTTCCCAGCTTTCAGATGATGTACACCACTTCTATGTGACATCTACTGTTGACCTCCTATCTCCCCCTAAAGACCTAAAAAACGACAAAAACAGGTCTATTGTGGGTCTCAGAGGGTTAAGACTTGTGGGATATGCCGATATTATTCAGGATTTAGGAGCATTCTTTGGACATGCATACAGCACTTTTCGAATATGCGTCTCAACTGTTTTTTTTTACTGTAGTCTGCGACACACGGTCTGTTCACGGCCAGATCTTACAAACCAACTAGCCGACGTTATCAGAGATGCATGCCCAAAAAGAAAAGCTCACATTTCTGGCGGGAAGGAGACACACACTTACTTTCAAACATTATGAAAGACTTGGATATCAACAGGTTTTTGGATATGTGCAAATATCACAACGCCGACCTTTCGAGAAGGTGGTTGAAGGAATGAAAGAGGGAGGCTGTGGGACATTATCCCTTACATACTTCCTACATCACAGAGCCTCAAGTATCGCCAATGCTCAAAGTTGCAGATACATTTTGCGGTGCCACTTTCTGGCCTTTTGCTTTACTCTCAGGGGTCTGGAAGGCCTTTACCGAGACTAGCTAATCATGTTTTTATGAGTAAACAATGACATAACGACGATCATAAATCAGTCTACCTCCGTATAGAAAATATCCTTTTACCCAAACTTACAATTAGATTTGGAAAACAACACAGGAGAAATTGCAAACAGTGCGGGCGTATTGTGTAACCTTCTCTGCTGCGCTCAAGGAGAAAGCTAATATTTAGAGGTGAGATTAGTTTGTGTTGACTGTAAACAGTCTATGACGAAGAAGAAAAGGTAGGTAGTTAACAGGAATACACCACACACCCACACTGTGATTGACAGGTGAACTTCAGGAAGTGTCGAGAGCACTTAACACCACCACAACTTTTGTTCTCCTAGGTGGGGATCAGTAACATCTCATTAGAGCACAAATGTAATTTGTGAGTCATGCGGTTATAAAAGTTGGCTCAGGGAAGAATGCACCGCTTCTTTTGTGATCCCCTTTGAGAACAATGTAAGTCTTTCATTAGCCAAGACACACAGAAGGTCAGGGGAGTAGATTCAGCTCTTTTATTGTTTGCCCTTACATCTGATATCTGGGATTGTAGTGTTGATAGTGGTGCTTTTTTCAGCTGGTTAGTGTGTTTAACATTCAGAAGACGGCAGCCTTCAAACACAAAGGCTTTCTAATGTTACCGTTAGATGACAAATTAGTTTGTTGGTCTGTAGTTCATCTTTACATACTATCTGTCTCTTGTGAATGTTAGCGCTTGTATCGTGCCCCAAAATAATTGCCTGTCTGACCTGTCAGTGCTTTTCCTTCTGATCAGGACGTTGTTAAAGGGAAATTCCAGTTAATTATAATGTGGGCTTAGTTTCCGCCAATATTCCCATCAGTAATACTATCGCTGTATTCACCAAGTTCTTTGCTGAGATCTGGAAACACTGGAGACACGAGCAGTCAGTGGTTCAGGAAACTCAAGGATAGCTGAACTTACTTGGAAGGCAACAGTTAAATTGCTACTATTGTTATTGTATATGTGTGTATATAGTTAATTAAAGGCAGGGTTGACGATGTTATCCAGTCTACACTATTTGTTATATTGGTTGAAATGGTCTTTACACCCCGACAGCGATCCGTTACTGATGAGCTCTGAAAACGGACCGGAAAAGAGCCGTCATCTGTAGCTGCTGTAATCCTGTAAAAACGTCTACCAATCACTGCCTCGAGGTCCGCTTGGAAAGAACCAATCAGACGCCTCCCTGCCTCCCTGCTCGTACTCTGCACTTGGCGTGCACCAGCCTGAACTCAAAGCGCGTCACCGCCGCACGTTTCCTGGAGAATGGAAGAGAAAACTCAGCCCTGCAGCAGCACGGCCACGGTTACTTGTCATGAGGTAGCGTTGTTGAGTTGAGGTCCTCTCTCCGCTCTGTGTCTGTGAAGTAGTTACGATGCGGCAGTGCTCGTGCATGTGTGGGTTTAGACGGAGCTCCTGAGGCGACGCTACTTTCCAACATCGTCGACCCTACCTTTAACTAACTAATTTCTTTAATGTATTAAACCAAACTTGCAATTTTTAATCAACCTAAAAATACGCAGAAAAACTGTCATGGCGATTTTCAAAGGGGTCCCTTGACCTCTGACCTCCAGATCAGTGAATGTAAATGGGTTCTCTGGGTACCCACGAGTCTCCCCTTTACAGACATGCCCACTTTATGATCATCACATGCAGTTTGGGGCAAGTCATAGTCAAGTCAGCACACTGACACACTGACAGCTGTTGTTGCCTGTTGGGCTGCAGTTTGCCATGTTATGATTTGAGCATATTGTTTTATGCTAAATGCAGTACCTGTGAGGGTTTCTGGATCAATATCTGTCATTGTTTTGTGTTGTTAATTGATTTAAAATAATAAATATATACATACATTTGCATAAAGCAGCATATTTGCCCACTCCCATGTTGATAAGAGGATTAAATACTTGACTAATCGGCCTTTAAGGTACATTAAATTAAATATTTTAATCGATTGATAATATAATACAAAAAAGAGCAATTCTTCATCCGCTTTCTCTTTCCTTATTTTGCATATTGCGTCAACACTATTTCCGTCATCTGCATCCTACCCTTTCTTGCTTTTCCTCTGTACTCTTTCTTGTCGCTCTACTTTCATCCTCTACTTTCATCATCTTTTGTCACAACGACACATTTTACATCATTAACATCTCCTGTCCGTTACATGTTTATCCTCTCTCTCTCTCTCTCTCTCTCTCTACCATCTTTAACATCTCCCCTCCCTTTTACTTCCTTCCTTTTCCCATTTCTCTTTTGCGTCCTTTGATCTTGTACCTGCCTTTTACTCTCTGCCCCTCCTCCCTCCGTTTTATGCAAAACAATGCCTGTCTTCGTTTGTCATTCATTCCACTCCTTATACCTTTCATCAACCTTTTTTCTTCTCCCACATTTGCATCCTCTCTTCTCGTCTCACCTGTGATTTCCCTCATTCCTCCTCTCTCCTTCTCTTTTATTGTTTCTCTTCATATTCCTCTTCTCCCCTTATCCCTCCATCAACTGTGTCATTTTCCTCCTCTTACCCTCTTTCTCTCCTCTCCATTTTCTCATTTCCTCTTCTCTCCTTTCATTTCCTCTCCTGTCTTCTCCTTTTCCTCCCCTCTCCTCATCTACTGTCAGCTCTCCTCTCATTTTCATTTCACCCCCTTCTCCCCCTTTACTTTCTCCCCCCTCCTGCATCCTGCCGTGCGGCGTTGCGGCGGCGAAGGACAATGATCTCATTCACGGCCGCCTTGGGAAAATGTTTGTGACACCCCGGGAGCGCTGACGGGCACTCGTGCAGTGCCACCAGGCGGCCGGGGGACCCTCGCAGACGGGAGGGGAGGTGGGAGGTTGGCGGATGATGTGTGGGAAATGAGTGAATAGTGGAAGAGAGGGATGGGGTAAAAAGGGACAGAGAGGCTTCTTTCAATGTCACCCCTGTAATCCAACACACTTCATCACTTCCTCTCTCTGTCAGCCCCGTCCCCTCCGCCCCTCCGGTATTTCCTTTCCTCTCCTCCTCCTCTCTCTCCCCCCTTACCTCTCAGTATTCTGTCTCCCAGACAGGTTCATGCATTTGTCTCCCAGGAATGATACTGTCACATTTATGAATGTTATGCAGACTGCAGAGCGGGATAGAAGAATGGAGAAGAGAACTGAATTTAAATGTTGTGATTGTCACTGTGAGGGCTGCCGCCGCCGCCGCCGCCGCCGCCGCCGCCGCCGCCGCTGTAGATTGAGTTATAGCTGCAGCCCAGTAAACCCTCAATAGCTTGATTTTGCCTGTTCTCCACTAAGCTAATTGGTTAGTTATAGCGATACATTGTGAAGATGGAAGAGACAGGCTGAACTGGAGTGTGTCATTAAGTCTTTAATTGCACCGAACGGTTGGACGGAGAGCTAAAGCTGTCCAGTGTGACGAAAAGGAAGGATGACAGTTAAAATGAACGCCACCTGTGCAGAACATTGGCAGTGACTATAGAATAGGGATGGATACGGTGGCCAACTTAAAGCTGCACTAATCTTTATTTTTGTATTAACAATGTGTGTAATGACTAAAGGTGTTGAAGCCACAGAGAATCATCATCGGACTCTATCTCCCCTCAGCTCTTTGAAGCATTTTAGTGTCTCTCAGCTCGTTGTTGTTGTTGTTTGGTTGAGTCTCACCACTCTCACTCATCATCTCAATCATGTTTCTAGCTTTCTTAAAGCCGTTTCACACTATGCAAGAAATTCCGTCCAAAAAATTTGCACGGAAATTTATAAAAAACAGATTTTTTTTGGAACATTCATGCGGGGAAAAAACTATTCGGACGGACCTCAATTTTCAGATCGGATATATGTATATATATGTCTGACCAGTGAAATCCTTTGATCGTCATTCTGCATAATAATTAGCCATGTGCTTTTGTTTGTTGCACAGAGAGTGTGTATTTTCTGGGCCTTGGAACAATAGCCGTTTGTTTTCGGGTAATTGTCGGACTAATACACCTTTTTTTCTGTCCTATGGGACATTTTTCGGACTATTTGTGTTTCAGAATAACGATGGGCCGTCTCGTTCTCAACAATCACTGCCGTAATTTCCGCTGGGCGATCAACTGTTCTAGCGGTGCAGCATCAGAAAACACACTTCATCCAAACTCATCCAACAATCACCAATAGCCGATATATTCATCCAATTGCCCAACCAAATTGTTGAGCTCTCTTGGCCACAATAGATGAACTTAAAAATCCCAAATTATTCCTTTAATGCTAAAAACAAAATGTGGAAATGTAAACAAAACACCAGGGACAACTGATAAGTAGCTTTATGTGGACAATTGACATGATGTCTAGATTTTTCTAGCGGGGCTACAGTGGCATTTGATGACAGAAAATTGTTTCAGCAAAAAGAAAAATGCTTCTTTTTTGAGCTACATGGGCAGAAAATCTGAATAGTTTAAACAATTATGTCCTTTCCTTTGGCTTTTAATGGAAAATGTCATTAGATCAATGAAAAAATGTGAAGAAGAAATCATACCACGCAATGCAAAACTGATCTTACACTTACAACACAGCCGTGCAACATTAGTTCTGTCAGTTGCTAGAATTTTTTTTGCGTCATCTTTGATGCAATGAACTGCGGGATTGCACGATATTAATCTTTCATCATGGATTGTGCTGCATGATCAAGGATAAGAAATGTAGACGCTCCTTTCCCCAGCATTTAGAGAATACAAACATCACCTCTCACTGCTGACACTCGGGGACAATACTCTGTTAGAAACATTCCTAATCAACAACAGTTTTGTATTCATGCAGGAATAAATCCACAGTAAAATACCCATTTATCTCCCCTCAACCAGGCTGAGGCAGTCATTTGTAGTCTTCCCTCCAAAATCCTTCAACAAAAACACATTTCATGCTGCTATAAATGCAAAACACAGAAAGAACTGCGGTTCACAGTTACCTCTTTGAATAAAGTCTCTGGCCTCTTGCTGATTTTTTTTCATATCCTGTAACCTTTTGAAACAGTAATGACTCTAAATGGTAATGGCATTTTCTCACAAAATATGAAATATTTGGGAGCCTGAGACACACTGTGATGTAGTCTGCAGCGCCGTCAGCACGCTCAGATACTCGTGTATAATTTATCATCTCCTCTGAAGTCTTTTCTGCAAAAAATATCGGACTACTCACAAAATGTTACACTGATGTTTTGGCCCAATGTTTGCTGTGCATCAGTTAGTTGTCTTATATTGATTATTGTCATTTAGTGATGTCATGACACCAAAAATGTAGTAGCCGATATTAACACCAGTGAGATTCCACGATTCTTGATACCCAATTTGTTACTACGGTAAAAAACAAGGAAACACTTTATATTAATCATCATTTATAAATGGTAAATTAATAGTTAATTAAACTCATACTCATACTCATACTCGCAAAACGGCTCCGATACCACTTTACGGCAGCGGGACATTAACCTCTCGTCACCATCTTTCCGGTCCTATCGCACGCGCTCCACCTCCTGACGGTGCGGGCGCGGCGGGCCTGTGGTGCGCCGGTCACTTTCATTGTGCCACAGGGTTTTGCTTGCACCCTCTGACTCGTGCGTGCGTTAGACTTCTTGGTCCGTGTTTCAAGACGGGTGGGTTGCCAACATCGCCGTAGACCCTTGGAGCCTTTTTACATGGGTCGAGCCCTGCACTGGGGGCACGACGCGGTTGGGGCGCACTAAGGATAGTCCGCCCCAGTCGACAGTCGCACCGGGAGCAGGGGGCCCCGTCCCTCCCCGACGGGGAGAGAGGGCGCAGCGAGCACTTTGTCCACGGCATCGCGAAGCGGCGAGGTCCGGGCAGGGAGCGCTGTAACTTTCGCCCCGAGCCTTTCCAAGCTGACCTAGAGCCGGTTGCGGCGCACCGCCTCGTATGCGGGACTCCCCAGCCTGCCGTGCGTCGCTCACACCTTCCAGCTGGCTGTTAACGAGGGTCTTTTGGCGCAGAGAAGTACTCGTATCGGTACTCGGTATCGGCCAGACTTTCGCAAAGGAGACCGCTGTTCATTTCCTGCGTGAAACCAGAAGTCAACATTGATTTATTTGTCTTATTAGTACTTCCATTTTTTAACCCAAACCATGATCTTTTGTTAAACCTAACCAAGTTGTTTCCTGTGAAGACTGAAATTTATTTTGAAAACACTGCATGCATGTATTGAGTGGAAATTGACGCCTGTTGCTGAACATTCGTGGGATAATGCACGGAAAATTAGGAATAACTTTTTTGTAAGATATCCTACGAAGCGTTGTATGAGGATGTGTTTGCCTGGTACAGCATGGCATATTTTCTGCCAGCTTCAGTTCCTGCCTCAACTGTTTATTTCTGTGATCATGAAGGAGAGCAGTGTAAAATGAAGAAACTCATTATAAAGAAAAATGGGACAACTGACAGTTACATCACAACTTCACACGTTGGTTAAGTAGAGCTCCACAGAGGAGAGAGGTTTGTGTACGCTCTGGGCGCCACTACAATACAGTATATAGTACGGTACAGTCAGAGTTTGGTAAATGAGCTCTCAGGCTACTGCTGCACTCCTCACTGCGAACGTGTGATCAAGATTAAACCAGCCCACTGTGAAACAGGGGCAAGCCATTCATTATTGATGATCGGATCCTTCTGAAGAATGCCCCAAATAGAGTGGTTGCATAATTAACAAATGTGTAGCTTGTGAGCCGCTGATGAGACTTTCCTGTCATTACCGCCTTTTATGAATGAGAGCAACATCTAACAACTAGCTCCGGTCTGGTGCCTTTCTGTAAATCTCATAACCTTGTGTTTAACTGGTGCCTTTTGCTAACGCTAAACAAACAACATAATGTATTAAAACTAGAATATTAGAACATTTTATTTGTGCATATTTTACTTTTGCTGAACTTTCACTCCGTTCCTGTGAATCAAGTTTCCAGTAGTACACATATTAATAAAAAGACACAAGTAAGTAATACAGAGTATAAAAAAATATACCAGATATAAAAAATAACTTGAAGAAACTGTTAGAAATGAATATAGTGCAGGGTAACAACTGAGATATGTGACTATTAAAATGTGAATATAGTGCAGAAAATGATATAGAGCTGGATAATAAAATAAAGGAGATATAGATATTAAGAAATGTCAAATATGGAATATAATGCGGAATAAGAACTGAAGTAGAGTTTTTTTAAATAGACTCAAGTGCAGAATAAAGCTGTACATTGTTGTAGAATACAGTAAAACCAGTCTATAAAGGGGCAGAGTAGAGCTGTTTGTAGTGTGCAGAATTAAAACGTTTATTAAAGTGCACTGTGTGCATTAACTGTTCTGCAGACCGTCCTCCTCCCTAGAGAGATGTTGTACAGTTTGATGGCTCGAGGGACAAAGGATTTCCTGAGTCTGTCTGTGGAGCACTTTGGGAGCAGCAGCCTGCCGCTGAACGAGCTCCTCTGTTTGGTGATGACGGCGTGCAGAGGATGGCGTGCTGAGGATGGCCAGCAGTCTGTTGAGTGTTCTTTCCTCTGCCACCGTCACCAGAGAGTCGAGCTCCATGCCGACCACGGAGCCGGCCCGCCTGATCAGCTTGTCCAGTCTCGAGGAGTCCCTCTTAGTTGTGAGATCGGATCTTTCAGAAAACATTCAGAGGTGATCTGGGCCACATATGACCTCATTCTCTTGTCGGTTCTCTAAACTATAGAGTACGGTCTTGTCCTGCTCGATATAAAAAGCGTCTTGAGATAACTTCTGTTATGATTTGACGCTATATAAAAATAAATTGAATTGAAATTCTTTTAGCAGTGTGTATGTGAATTTGTCCTGGCCACATTAAGGACCGCCTACTCAACTGATGTCCAGCTGATCCGCGGGATCACCGTGCCCCTCAGGTGAATAAACAGGCAGACACGGGCGCTTGTCAGCATGGTAACGGCCTCTGTGTCGGTACGACTGTATTTTATTAAAATATATCTTGTTTATAGGCTACATATCTACAGACTATCAGACTAGACACGCAAAGTGCATTATTATCATACTGTGGGTGTTTTTGTTCCGCTACTTTGCGCGGAGCTGACACACGACCGTCCGCCCGCCTGTTCTCTCTCCTCCCCGACTCTCTGGAGCGCTGTACCTCGCTGTTGTCTGGCAAAAGCAGCGGTGTCGGCGGCGCGGAGGTCCCCGGGGACCGCCAGTACAATAACCTTTTATTTTGATGTTAATAAAATGCAGAATTCACGAATATATATGATATTACTACTGACATTCATGTAATATTACGTCACAACGGCTGCTGTATTAGCTGTGTGTTTACTACGTGTTTATTACATATAGAGCGAAGAAGTGAGATCGGATCACAAGTGGTCACTGGAGATGCATTCTAATGCCAGGTGTGGACAGACGTACTTAGAGCTGTCCACTTGTGATCCGATCACTGAGGACGCATGTTAATGCCAGGTCTGAACAGGGCCTTAGTCATCATTTTGACTAGTATATTTTATTCTAATTAATATTTTTCTCTTCACTGTATTTTCTAATGCATTTCATCACCATAAAACCTTGAATTGTGGCTGTGTTTGAAAGGTGCTGCGGCACTAAATAAACCTTTTTGCCTTAAGTTCTTTAGAGCCACTTTAGACTCGTAAAAAAAGTGAAATTCGTGAAAGTAAAGTTCAGGTGTTTTTTATTTGTTCATTTTCTTTGGATGACCAACACAGACAAAAAAACTATACTTGGACCAACATATATAATCAGTTGAGCCAACTTACTGTACATTGTCAGGCTACAGGGAGCAAATGAGAACTCATCAGTGCTTGTCCACTGATTTATACATCAAACAAAGCATTTCATATTAAACATGAGAGGAGTGCAGTATAGAATTAACTTTTTTTAGGTTTTATTTCCAGAAAAGTGAATTCACTTCACTTTCCATGAGTAAAATAATTGTGTCAACCCTCAAACAACCCTTTTCACAAGTGCTGTTTAAGGGTCAAGACGGAGTAATCCTCACAAGTACACAAGAACAAACTCCTGTGTATGTGTGTGGATTAGTAATCATATCTTTGTAAGGACCAGATTTACACCAGAAAAGTGGATTCACATCACTTTCCTATAATAAAATAATGTGTCAACCCTCAAACAACCCTTTTCACAAGTGCTGTTTAAGGGTCAAGACTGATTGATCCTCACAAAGATACAAGAACAAAGGCGTGTATGTGCATTTTCTTTCTCCTGAGGGTGGCATCAGAAGATCTTCCGGTACCACTTGGTCCTCTTTTTTTTGGCGATCTGGTTTTCAAGATCCGCCAGCTGTGACCTCAGGGAGCTCTCGGTGGTCGTCCACTCCTGTTCTTTCTCCTGCAGAGTCTGCTGGACGCTTTCGGTGGCCTAGGGATGATAATAATTAACAGTTTAATTGTTAACCGTTTAAGGAGAAAAGCTGGTCAACCGTAACAGCCCAACGCCCGACTTTAAAAGCTGGCGCACCGTCGAGGCATCGGTTAAGAACATTTTTCAAAATTAGCATCCCTACCTTGGCCTGAAGGAGGGATGACTCCTGGCACTCGATGCGATGGCTCTCTATCTGCTGCTCAGCCGTCTCCAGAGCAGCCACGAGGGTGTCGTTGCTCTGTTTTTGCTCGTGCAGCTGAGCAGCAAAGGAGGAGCTGGTTTTCACAGTCTCCTCCAGCAGGGAGGTTTTTTCCTTCTGCCAGAGGAGACGGTCACTCGCTAGCTGATCTTCCAACTTTGTTTTCAGATCAGCCATGATGGTCTTGTGCTCCTCGTCCTGCATCTTCAGCTGGGCAAGATGGGAGCGCTGGGATGTTTCCAGCTCTGCCAAGTGGGAAGACTTGTCCTCGTGTAGCTGAGCAGCAAAGGAGGAGCTGGTTTTCTCAGTCTCCTCCAGCAGAGAGGTTTTTTCCTGCTGCCAGAGGAGACGGTCACTCGCTAGCTGATCTTCAAAGTTTTTCTTCAGATCAGCCATGGTGGTCTTGTGCACCTCGTCCTGCTTCTCCAGCTGGACAAGATGGGAGCGCTGGGATTTTTCCAGCTCTGCCAAGTGGGAAGACTTGTCCTCCCGCCACATGTCATGTACAAACTTCAGCTCCTCCTCAGAATACTTTAGAGCAGCCATGATCTGACTCTTATCGGCTCTGAGTTCTTCCATTGCAGGCAGACAGTCAGACATGAATTTGTCTGTGTCCTCCCGGATGGTGACAATCCTCGTCTGAAAGAGTTGTTTCTCAGTCTTCAGCAGATCTTCTGACTTTTTCAGATCTGCTGTGAGCTTCTCTATCTCTGCTCTCTGCTCGTTCAGCTGGGCTTGATGGGGCTTCGCCTCATCCTTCGTCTTCTGGAGGTCCTCCTTCGTCTTCTGGAGGTCCTCCTTTGTCTTTTGGAGGTCCGCCTTTGTCTTGTTCAGGTGTCCTTGTCGGTCTTCCCTCTCAGTCTGGAGCAAGCCCTCCATCTCCCACTCCATGTTTGTTCTAGCCACAGCGAGCATCTTCCTTTCAGCGAGGATCACAGACTCCTTTTCCTCCAATTCCTTTCGAAGTGCCTCAATCTCCCCCTTCAACTTCACCAACAGGAAGTTTTGGCTCTTGATGATGCCGTCTTTCTCGCTCAGGTCTTTTGGAGCATTGTTCATCATGGAGCCGACCTTCTTCAGCTGGAAGTCCTGGCTCTTAATGATTGTGTCCTTCTTGCTCAGGTCTTGTTGAGCGTTGTTCAGCATCAAGCTGAACTTCTTCAACTGGAAGTCCTGGTTGTTGATGATGCCAGCCTTCCTGCTCAGGTCTTTTTGAGCATTGTTCAGCGTCCAGCTGAGCTTATCCAACTCGGATTTCAGGGACTTATCCCTGGCCGGAGAGGGGTCACGTTTAGCCGGAGCCTTAGCGAGCTGGGCTTTCAGGCCAGAGATCTCCCTCTGCAACAGGTTCTTCTCTTGGCCCCAGTTGTTGTCCTGCTGTTCAGGAAGACAATCAAAGAAATTGCTCAGTTCGTCCTGTTGGACCTCCAGGAAGATTCTCCCCTCGGATGTACTCTGGGTGATCTTCGCCTCGCTGTCGTTCAGTTGAACCCTGCATGTTTGTTCCAGGGTAGTGAGAAAGAAATCCCTCACTTCAAACTCCTTGCACTCGAAGTCAATGTATGCTGTCATTCTCTCAGTGTTTTGTTCTCGTCTTGATAACAACTCTGCCACAAACAGTCAAGTAACGATCTGATCCAATCTTCTCGTGCTGGGCTATATGTAGACTTTCAACATTCTAAATGATGATGCGTCAAGGGCGATGACGGACCGTGTTCCATTCTACTCCTTTGTTCCTTTAATCCTTTAATTCTATCGTTGCTATGGATTCTATCGTTGCTATGGATACCAGTTTGATTACGTTTGAAAATATGAACATAATGATTTCTGATTATTCATAAAATATAGCAAAGAAAGTACACTTTACACCAGGGAGATTTCTTAAGTATTTAATACTCTTATCAACACGGGAGTGGACAGATGATGCTGCACAACACAAAGTAACAGCAGAAATATAATATAAAAGTTATAATCTCATAAATTTTAGGTCTCATTCTTGTAGCACTGTATAGCAAGCTCTGCAACTATAGTGTTCTGGTTCAATCTCAACGCACTCATCAACTTTATTTTCCAGCAGCAGCAGGCAGCGACGTATATGAAACCTGCCTTGGCGAAGGTCTGCGCTCTCCGAGTGCACTTCTAGTTTCATATGATGCCAGTATCAGTAAAAGTAACGGCCCCACCTTTAAATAAAAGGCTACAGTCAGCAGCCCGTTAGATTAGCGTAGCACAAAGACTACAAAACAGTTAGCCTGTAATTAATAGTAAGGAAATCTGCTTACTAGCACCTGTAAAGCTCAGTAATTAAAGGGACTGTTTGTAACTTTTTAAGCGTATAAATGTACCGGGTCGGGACACATATGCGCGCTCGCGTGTGGCTGAAGTCAATGCTTCTCTGCCTGCTTGCCTTCACTCAGACAGCGCGCGTTCTCGCTGTCTCGCTCCACCTCTAGACGTGAACGCGCGCTCACTCCACACTGCAGGAGAGTTAGTAGCTCTGAGAATATCTAGTGAATGCACAGTGGACGTTTGTGCAGAAATAACTGCTGCAGCTCCTCCAGACCAACAGAGGTTTCCCGTGTCTTCTGAAGTGACGGGGCTCCGCAGCGAGAAACGTTATCGTCTCCGACCGGGTGCCGGTGTCTCCCTGCTCACTCCGGCTGCGGTCGAGAGACGGCAACGTTACTCGCTGCGGAGCCTCGCTGCTTCAGAGCCCCGGCACCGACGCTGAAGCAAGAAAAGCCAACACTAGGATCAGCATTGATTCATGGAGAGACCTTCGTCTGGTCGGCTAACATTACTGCCAAGCAGCTGAAATATAGAGTGATATTGTGGTTTTAGATGACGTGTGCTGCCTCACTGTTTTGAGCGATGCTCCTTCATGTCTATGTAGAGCGAGCAAGCGCGACCCCGACACTGACTTTCGTTGACTTAATGGCCACAGGTGTCGCTGTTAACAAGCATTTCTGAAAGTTACAAATAGTCCCTTTAACACAAAGTCTGGCACATGACCACCCTAACAAGGCGAGACATATAAAGAGATAATCAGTGAGTAGGTAATGCTTTAACTTGGCATAGAGCGAAATTAATTTTCGGCACCATTGGGTTTACCAATTCAAGGAATTATGGAAATTGCTAACCTGTGACACAATTACAAAGCAGTTCACGCTGATACCTTCACTCCAACAGTTTATTTCCCCGGGTAGATACCCAAAATTATGTTCATAATAACCATACAAAACTGCTATAGCTGTGACAATGCTTACATTTGCTTCTCCAGAGGTGTCATAGCACGAAAACACAGCTGAAGCTAATATAATTCATTATGGATCAGATTGGTTTACACAAGTTAATGAGCAAGCATTGGCGAGTGTTACCGTCAGGATCGGGTAATTGGTACCCTGACTCAAACTTACCCATTATTCATTTTATTAGCAGCTGCAGCTGCGTCCACCCTGCTGTGACATGTAAAGGGTCTGTCGGAGATGTAGAGAAACAGACGTGCAGTGTAGTGGAGTGTCGCCATTTTCAAGGGAGAGGAATGTGATTATCAAAGATTGTCACTGCTTTGAAAAAAAACTAGGGCTGTCAGTCGCTTAAAATATTAAATCATGATTAATCACATGATTGTCCGCAGTTAATCGTGATTAATCGCAAATTAATTGCACATTTTTTATCTGTTCCAAATGTACTTTCAAGGGAGATTTGTCAAGTATTTAATACTCTTATCAACATGGGAGTGGACCAACATGCTTGCTTTATGCAAATGTATGTATATATCAGTGGCGGCTGGTGACTGGTGATGAGAGGTTAACGTCACGCTGCCGTAAAGTGGTATCAGTGTCGTTGTATCGGAGCCGTTTTGCGAGTACGAGTACATGAGCACAGTATCGGACCCGATACCCAATACTGGTATCGGTATCGGTGCATCAATACATTTTGTTTCCTTTTGTGTGCCTTACTTATTCTTAGTTTTTGATGGGCTATAAGCTATTGAGATGAAGTTTGAGAAGCTGAACATGTCAATCCTCAAGAATCTTACAAACCCACTTTATATCCTGGCAACATCATCTCCAGTAATTTGCCTTTTCTTCACAGTAAAGTGACAAAAACAAGCGTGACTCCTCAGTTCCTGGATCTTTCGTTGAGAAGGGTAGTCATGGTTGTTTTTGTTTTGTTATTGTTGGAAGTAGCGTGACTAATGAATCTACTTCTCCCTGTTCTTACTTCACACATCAAAGTGCTAAAACCAGCAGAAACATCAGAATCTGACACCATCCCATAAACCTGACCTCAGCAGCGTAACAACATTTGCTTCGTTCTGTCGGATAACACAAACCATCCTTTTCTTTTTGCTGTTTTTCAGCAGCTGTCTCGCAGCGTGGCGTGGCCGACTACCGCTACCCCTCACTGGCCTTTTCCCAGACGATCCACTCGCTTGTACTTTTCCACGGCTGGCGGTTTCTATGGCAACAAAAGGGGAGGAAGACGAGGCTGGGTCTTGACAGAGCACTGTCAGGCAGGCAGGCAGGCAGCAAAGGGGCGGCCGGGATCCTTGTGAGGTAGGAGAATACCCACCGGGGAAGAGAGAGAGAAAGGAAACGGGGAGTGAGGTTTCAACAGAAACAGCATTAAATGACTCAGGCTTATTCTTAGCTCTGCGCTTTGTAACTTTGTCAAGATGATGCAATATCTGTTATATCTGTCTGGTCTTTGAGGTTATACAATCATACAGTATGAGACATCAGTGTGGCACTTTACACTAATACTGGGAAATATAAATAGATTCATCACACAGTGCAGGTGCAAACTCACACCGACAAATAATAAGTAATACTCAGTTAATACTCTCTGACTTTTTAAGACTCTTTCTTTCTGTTTTTGTTTGATTAATTATCAAAGGGAGGCAGAGAGACTGAAAACTACAGAGCCCATCAGGTAACAAGGGAACATCTTCTGATAATTAGTGCGCACAAAGTAGTAATTTGTTCCCTCAAATGAATAATTTGTGCTCTAAAATTAAATTATGAGGTCTTCAGGGGGCTCATTGAACCGCCGAGTGACCAGAGACAAAAATGCATGAAGGGATGGAAATATTATCTATATATTTTTATAATAACATAGGACTTGGATGAAAAATATCGATCTTGTTGTTACGTCTTATTGACAGAATAAGAAACCAACGAGATACCTTTCTGTGGTTTACTTTTTATTTACTTATAGGACGTTCTCTGTCCACACTGAATCTGTTAAATCTGAATTTCTGTTACGTCTTGTAAACAAACCACAGCTGTGCGCTCGAGATCTGACTGGAGTTGGAGATGGTGCTATCTTTCTACGTTTGTCGCCTGCTTTTTAAACCAGGTGATCTCTTTCCAGCCAGCAGCCAGCCCTTATTTAGGTTTTACGAATCAGTCGTTCTTCGTTCGCTGCGGCGTTTTAACGCGAGCGACAGGAATAAACGGCCGGTTAGGACATTCCAATAAGACACAAACTGATTTTGTCGCTAGCTTTTTCACATCAGTATGGATCACTGTCAGGGTGTAAAGACCATTTCAACCAATATAACTAATCGTGTATACTGGAGTCAACCCTGCCTTTAAAATTCAATCTGCACCTATGAGTCCCATCATATTACTAATTCCTTCAAACGAATGGCGTCAAGTTATTGTAGCACTAGTAGGAACTGAAGTTCCAGGTTGTTGTGGTCTGGTAGGGAGAGCGCCCACACTGTTAACAGCAGGCTAGCAGCTGTATTTTAATGTAAATTTGACCTTAAATTACTGCACTCATTCCTTCAAGTTAATAGTGTTAAGTTATTGTATTCCTTCTGGTCGTTCTTGTGCCTTAACGATTTTGTTTTCATGCAGTTTTGTTGCTACATCGGATGTTGTTTAAGGCGCCTTCGGTAGTTATGAAAAAAAGGTCTGTTCTGCTGATAGACTGTGTTTAAGAAAGCTATATGGCTATTAGAAAGAATGCAAGGTTAAGGCACTTTCACATTGGCTTCACTTTTGGAGGTCTCCCACTGCTTCTGCTCTGATTAGCTTCTGAGAGCTGGGGACACGTGATTGGCTGAAGGGCGATAATTGGCGACACAAGCATAAACAGGGACATTATGTAATAAAAATAAATGTAGACTTTTGTATAAAAGTGTTTTGAAATAAACAAAAAGTCATGTCATAAGATAAAAACTAAAACCAGACTACTCCTCCAAGATACTGCAACTACTAGGCTCCTTAAACTAAACAGTATCGTGTTGTAGTGCGTGTCACGGGGTATCCACACACTTCCAAACCCCCCCCCCCCCAAGCCTCCAGACCTGTGTCAGGCTCTGAAGAGCTTTCACATAAACAGGAAGTGAAGGCAACATGTGACAGCCAGCGGGCAGCTGTCAGAGAGCAGAGCCGAACACTTTAGAATCAGATCAGAGAGAGCCGACACACACTCATACTTGTTCAGGGAAACACACACACACACACACACACACATACGCACACACACACATACGCAGAGAAGAAAGGAAGCAGAAGGCCAGTTAGAGCCATTTCCTCTCCTGCTGAGTGGGCTAATTGGGAAGTGAAGTCGTTAATCTGCTCCCCAGCTCTGGTTGCACCCCCTATAAACAGTCTGGCGTGTGTGTGCTCAAACGTTTTGTATTTCCACTACAGCTGTCTCTGTCCATCAATACCAACCAGGCGTTTGTGTTGGCTGTAAGCGCCGGAGCTTGACAGGTAGAGAAGGGGGGAGAAAGAGGAGGGAGGAAGAGGAGGGAGGAAAAAGGCAGATCTGAGGAACCCATCTGCAGCCTGAACAGTCAGCGAGAATATAACCCCGGGGCGCTGAAACACAGGCTGTAGCACTTTGCGAGCAGTCACGAATCCAGCTTGATACATCATAGATAAGAGTTAACATCCCAGAGGCCGTTGCCAGCACTTAGTTCTGGCTGGAAGACAGCAGAGATCTGTTTTAAAGGCCCCTCTTCAGGGATCCTATTGAAAGATCCATCATTTAGCTACTGTTATCTGTGCAGCGGTCAGCCGAGGCCTCGCTCCGATCGATATTTCACCGCAGTCCTCCGTCGGAGCGAGTGTGGAGTCGAGCCGGGCGCTGTGATAAAGAAGCGGCTTGTCCACTCTTTTCGTCTTCGGCTTTTGTCAAATGTGATTGTGATCAGAATCGGGCCCGGTGCACATTGAGAGGATGAAGAGCCGGAGATAGGAGGAGAGCACAGCGGTATAACCAGGGCTTTGGACTGCTAGTGCGATTGATAGTACGACCTACCTGTCTGCGTGTATCCATGTATACCAGAGGCATTTGTACAAAGTGTCATATGATGAAATGTAAGGGCAAAAGTATAACCTTTTCCACTTCCCACATCTTTTTCACAGACCCATTCTTGTCTTTTTTAGGGGTCTTAAGGGACAGATAGCAGGTCAGCAGCAGATGTCGCATAGAAGTGGTGTACATCACCTGAAGATTAATTTGAGATGCAGCTCAGCACTGTGTGTCAAGTTGTTCTAGTCATAAATCAGAATCCATCCTCTAAATGCTCTAGGTCTCTAGTCTGATCCATCCATCCTCTGAATGCTCTAGGTCTCTAGTCTGATCCATCCATCCTCTGAATGCTCTAGGTCTCTAGTCTGATCCGTCCATCCTCTGAATGCTCTAGGTCTCTAGTCTGATCCATCCATCCTCTGAATGCTCTAGGTCTCTAGTCTGATCCATCCATCCTCTGAATGCTCTAGGTCTCTAGTCTGATCCATCCTCTGAATGCTCTAGGTCTCTAGTTTGTGGCTGTAAAGTTTCATGAGGCTGTGATTATCCTAGAGGTCACCACAGGTCATTTTATACAGTGAGGTCACGCACTACAATGAAATGTCTCCTATGGGGACTAACATCATCAATTCAATTCAATTCAATTTATTTTTATATTGCTAAAAACTACAGTGACCAGCTGTTTTAGGAAACTGCAGAGCTTTAAATAAAGTAAATAGTTTCAGTAGGAACCAGTGGGCTTGAGGCTGAGGACCACAGAGAGAGTCGGGAAATCTGACGACTGACACCTCGAACTCCTCTCACCTGATGTAATACAGTAACTGACAGTGTACTGTGGGAACATTTTTGTGGAAAGAGCCCATTGTGTACCATCATATACAGAATATGAGCTATGGGACACATTTGTCCTGTCAGCAGTGCAGACTTTAGAGAGACTCTCTGATTTTATTCATGAACTCAAGACCAGACATCTGAGAAAGTAATGACAAGTTAGACTGAAACTAAAAGCAACCGGGTCTCATCTGTCTCTGACTCTATAAAAACAGCAGCAGCATGTGTTTACAGTTACAGCCATAAAACATGTGGACAGCAGGCGTCCACACCCACCGCCAACTCTGCACCACACATCACAGGACCGGGTGCCACACTGTCGAAAACGTGTGTGTTCTGTATGTGAGCGTGAGTGCAGCACTTGACCTCTTGCAAAACATGTGCAGAGAGGAATATGAGCGGTCATACGATATCAAATATGTATAAGTATAGTGTATACCTAAAGGTGCAATGTGTGTAACGCCTCATCCAAACTGAGAACATCGGCGTCCATGTTAACAGGTTAGAGCAGCCACACTGCGGCTCACGCGCGTCTCAGCAACAACAGACAGTGAAAGTGATCTATTGACAGTATATTGACATCATATCAGCAACATTACTATAGTTTCAATGTTTAGACATCAATAGAATATGTCACAGACAGTGACGTGACCTTTCTCTTTCTCCGCGACGCAGCCTCCACGCGTGTAGTGTGAACTAGGCATTAGCGGCCGTGTAGCATCTCAAATTCAGCCGGCTCAAACGCCAGCGCCAGGAGTGACAGCGGGTTGTTGCCAGCGGCAGCGTTGGGCCTAACCCAGGGGTCAGCAACCTTTACTATCAAAAGAGCCATTTTAGGCAAAAAGGAGCCGCAAAACATTTGATCATTGTGATGAAGGTAACACAGTTTATAGTCTAAGTATATAGTATATAAGTCTAATGCAGTGAGGGCCAAAGAGACAATGTACTACGGAGTATTAGGGCCAGATTGAGGGAAAAAACATCTGAGATTTACAGAATAAAGTCAGAATATTATGAGAAAAAAGGCGTAATATTACGATAATAAAGTTATAACTTAACGAGAAAAAAAAGGCGTGATATTACGAGAATAAAGTCGTAACTTAGAAAGAAAATAACACGTAAAATTAGTATTTTATAATATTATGACTTTATTCATGAAATCTCAGATTTATTTTTTTCCCCTCAAAATCCACAGGGTTGCAGACCCCTGGTCTAACCTGTGTAACCGCAGCTACGGAAAGTTTGCTTATCCGGCGGGGAGTCAGACCCCCGGCGCTGGGCTTTACGCTGGCTGAATTTGAGCTAACTGAAGGTCAATCTCCTCGGGGCAGCTCCACTTCTTGATCTTCTCATGTTGGACTGAGGACAGACTGGATGCTACAGTCACTCACTATCACCTATCGAGGTACAAATGGTATTACAAGACAGGACGGATCGGATGGTTAACATGCTAATTTCAGTAGATACCTTTGCAACACAATACATAGACGTCAACACGTAATGTTTCAAATTCTGGCCAGATCTTACACATCGACAAGTTAAACCAACACCTGAGCCTCCATCCATCCATCTGCAACCGCTTATCCCGTTAGGGGTCGCGGGGGGGCTGGAGCCGATCCCAGCCGACATTGGGCGAAGGCAGGGTACACCCTGGACAGGTCGCCAGTCCATCGCAGGGCTGACACATAGAGACAGACAACCATTCACGCTCACATTCACACCTACGGGCAATTTTAGAGTCCACAATTAACCTAACCTGCATGTCTTTGGACTGTGGGAGGAAACCGGAGTACCCAGAGAAAACCCACGCTAACACGGGGAGAACATACAAACTCCACACAGAAGGGTCCCAAGCCGGATTCGAACCTGCAACCCTCTAGCTGTGAGGCGCCAGTGCTAACCACTGCACCACCGTGCAGCCCCACCTGAGCCTCCATTACAACAGAAATAACTTCAGCCAGGAGAGTCTTCTAACAGATACTAAGTACGAGGATGTTTGTGTGTGTGAGTCTGTTGTTATCAGTGCTGACTCCTCCACACCGCTGTTTTTAACGAGACAAATTTCCCCAAAATGGAAAAGCCCGGCTGACAGATACCAGGAAACGCTGAGTGTGCTGCACGGCGAGGATGAAGGCTCCCTCTGACTCACCGGAGCGCTCATGCGGCGCTGCTTTGATCACTCAGGAAGTACGGAGGCCTGCAGTTACTTTATCACCCTCATTAATTTCTTATCGGACACACGGCGGCTATAAATCCGCCATTTCTCCCCGCAACAGAATTACAGGGAAGGCGATGACTTACGAGGATGTGGTCACTGCTGTACTTGTGTGGCAAATTCCACCGAAGTGAGAGACGCCGACGGTTTCTCTGATCGACTGCAGTGACTGATAGTGATGGTCTGGATATCAGTTTGGCCTCAGTGAAGAGAGGGGATCTAGGGAAGCTGTATTTCCTGCTCAGGGTCAAAGGGCAACTTGAGAGAATGAGGGGGTGACAAGGACAGATGGTGGTGGAGGGTCATACAGTATGTGATGTGTACGGGCCAAAACACACACCAGCTGCACACTCACACACTCTAAAGCTTTATTTCTGTGGGGCGACTGGGAGAGACAATATTTCTAATACATGAAAATAAAACTACAGTTTATCGGTTCAGTTGTTTCATAATATCAATCAATTAAAATACTTAATTGCACATTGTTTATCTGTTCAAAATGTACCTTAAAGGGAGATTTGTCAAGTATTTAATACTCTTATCAACATGGGAGTGGACAAATATGCTGCTTTATGCAAATGTATGTATATATTTATTATTGTAAATCAATTAACAACACAAATCAATGACAGATATTGTCCAGAAACCCTCACAGGTACTGCATTTAGCATAAAACAATATGCTCAAATCATAACATGGCAAACTGCAGCCCAACAGGCAACAACAGCTGTCAGTGTGTCAGTGTGCTGACTTGACTATGACTTGCCCCAAACTGCATGTGATTATCATAAAGTGTGCATGTCTGTAAAGGGGAGACTCGTGGGTACCCATAGAACCCATTTACATTCACATATCTGGAGGTCAGAGGTCAAGGGACCCCTTTGAAAATGGCCGAAATTTAGCGTAAGTTCAGAGCGTTATTTAACCTCTTTCGCAGCAAGCTAGTATGACATGGTTGGTACCGGTGGATTTCTTAGGTTTTGTAGTTTCATTTGATGTCAGTATCTTCACTCTAGCTTTAAAACTGAGCCCGCTACAACCTAAAAATCACAAGTTGCGTTAAAGGGTTAAAGAAATTAATGGCGTTAAAACAAATTTGCGTTATTCTTGCGTTAACTTTGACAGCCCGACTTTCATTATGAACAGTTTTTCACTCATAATGAAATTTTCAGTGCATAGTAAGTTAATGTACGCACAGTGGTGCAGTGGTTAGCCCTTGCGCCTCACAGCAAGAGGGTCGCAGGTTCGAGTCTGGCTTGGGGCTCTTCTGTGCTTGTTCTCCCTGTGTTAGCGTGGGTTTTCTCCTGGTTCTCCGGCTTCCTCCCACAGTCCAAAGACATGCAGGTTAATCGTTGACTCTAAATTGCCCGTAGGTGTGAGTGTGAATGGTTGTCTGTCTCTATGTGTCTCTATGATAGTCTGGCAACCTGTCCATGGTGTAACCCGCCTTCGCCCAATGTCAGCTGAGATCGGCTCCAGCCCCTCCGCGACGCCTAACGGGATAAGCGGTTGCAGATGATGGACTGTAACTTTAGTCAAATATTGTTTTTCTTCATCATTTTACAATAGATCAGAGGAAAATGTTGCCACATCTTTTTCCTCTGTCATTACGCCTTTGCATCTCCTTAATTACGTAACCCGCTTGCTAAATCGTTAACCTCTTTGACTTCTAGACACCGACTGCAACGTTAATATTGCCGTTGCCTAGCAGCGGTGTTCTCACGATTTAACTGTTTGAACGCCACGCATATCGTGTACACGACTTCCCACGTCTTAACCACGAGCTCACGAGTTCCATTTGAAGGCACCACTTGATCCTATCCGTGTACAGCGGTCACTGTTTTTACTTTTTACTTGTTTCGCCAAATACAACAAACGAAAAAGCTTTTTCTTCTTGCCATGAGGTCACCATCTTGTTTGCAAGTGTGCATGTGGAGAAATCCTACTGTGTGTGTGTATATAGAAGCTAGTCTGCTGTCTACGTGTAAAGCCGCGTCCGTGTCGCCATAAGAACAAACCTTGACTTATACCTGGATGCTCATATTCACATGAAATCTGTTAGCATACTACTAATAGACTAATACTCTGTTGGACTGCAGTATGTTGTGATACTGTGAGACAGACTGTGCAACACACATACAAAAACATGTGCACCCCAGAGCTTCTTTTAAAGAGGAGTTTTGGGTCACCCTGTCCTAAAAAAGAAATGTGTTCGGTTTCAATGGTTTCAGTGTCCGCTGACGTCACATCCCATCATCGTCTGCCTTTAAAGTCTATTTACTCCATGTGTGTTTTTTTCTCTCATTCTCTGCCAGCCCTTCAATTTTGCTGTCATGTTTGGGTTTGTGTGTGTTGATGGGGGACTTGAGTCCTTTGCTCTCAGCAGAGAGCAGGAAACGAGCCATCATTGTGTGCCTTACCACCGTAGAGCACAGCTTTGATCCACAGACGCTGGAGTTCAGCGCAACAGCTGCCCTTCTCAGTTTTTAGACGGTTAAAGCCTCTCTTTGTCCTTCAGGACCAGTTTCTAGGGGTTAGGTATCAGGTAGGGATGATAATAATAAACCGTTAACCAACATTAAGCATTTTAACCGATTCACGCTATCGGTTAAAACGGTCAAAAGAAATATTAATAATTAATTAAAAAGCTGAGAAAGACTCGTCACTTTAAGGAGAAAAGCTGGTCCACTTTAAGAGAGTCTGAGCCGGCGTTAGTTGTAGCCTTGTAGCATTTATTCACCGATAAATAAACTGTACACACACTGTCTGCTACACCTACGTTCACAGCTATAACGCCACCAACAACACACACACGGTCTGTCGGAAACTCGCTGAAGCTACGCCACGCTGACAGACCGTATGTGTGTGACAATGGTGAGCACGAAGCTACCAGCAGAGATACAGCTGCTAACGTAGCACAAACACACACACTGTTTGTCGTACAATCGCTATCGTTACGCCGGGCAGACACACAGCTGACAACCTGCTAAACTAAACTAAATGTGCAGTGGAGACTTTTACTGGGAAAGTGGCTGCATGTCCGCGACACTACACAAAGCATCTACATTATCTACACTGTAAAAAAAAAGTGTCAAATAACAGAAATTCTCCGGCAGCAGGGGCGCCAGAAAATATCTGTTAAAAAACTGAAAAATACTGTCCGTTAATTAACATAAATAAACTGTAAAAAAAACAGTAATTATCTTTATATAATTAGCATTTATTACTGTAATTTTACAAGAAATATTTTACTTTTAACATATATTTATTGTTAGAATAGTCATACACAGTAGATCTAATACAAATTTACATTAACTCTCAGAAGTTTTGCAAAAAAATCTGTATTTTTACAAGAAATATTTTTAGAATTCCATGAAATCCTTTTCTTCTAACATAAATTAATTGTTAAAATAAAGTCATAAACCTCTAAAAAACAGAATAATTATCTTTAAAAATGATCAAGAAAAGCTTAAATAAAGATAATTACGATTGTGATTACAGAAAATACTGTAAATCTAAGACCATTTACATATAAATCACAAATGAAACATATCATTTTTACATTTTGTTTCTGTCATTTTGAAATACAGACAAAACATTTTAAATTTCTTGAAAAAAACTAAAAAAAAGTTTTTTTTTACAGTGTATCTGCTAAGTTAACGCTCCCGGACGGGTGAACTGGGGACTCAGTTGCCTGTTGTGCTCGTACACTGCAGCTGGTACACCGCTGCATGCGAGGCACAAATCTTGTTGGTTAACGGTTAATAATCAGTTAACGAGGGTCGGTTATCAGTTAGGACATTTTTTCTAAATTAGCATCCCTACATCCAACATTAGAGCGGTAGATTTCAAACGGTCCTGTATGCTTTTTCCAGATGATAAGGCTAATATTGACTGACAATATCTTGTTTGTACATTCTAGTGCGTCAGATTTACTTCATTGGCAAACAACCGCGGATAATGCACTTTGTATAGCTTCTGTTTTACCATTGAGCATCGGTACCTTCCATAGAAGGCGTGATGAGAGACTGTGGAAGTTTCTAGAACATTTTGTGCCTGTGGGATGAGCCATGCTGTCTCTGGTTGGTATATCATTCCCTCCAAAGTCAGAGCAGGAAGGAGGAAGCACAGAGACACCAGCCCTGCAAGAGAGAGAGAGAGAGAGAGAGAGTGTCTGAATGTTGAATGTGGCTGGCAAGGTAATTAACATTTCCCTAGCATCAGCGGCTAGCGCTCAGGGCTAAAATGATCCGTGGAGACCTCGCAGAAGCCCAAACACTCCTTCACTGACAAAGAAAAGGGAAGAGCAAGATGAAACTTAAAGAGGATGAACGGACTGAAAATCATCTAGTGTGTGCTGAAAGGTGCAGAAAACATCATCAGGAAGTTTCATAAAGACATGTTGAAATGTTTCCCTGAGATAAAAATAACAGATATGAGAGATAATAATATCCACAGGAAGTGTAAGTCACACTGAATCTAAAGTTATGTGAATCATGTCTGTGTTCAGATTGAGAATTATGATTTTTGACACTAATGGCAGCAGTCGAGGGCTAATAAGTCTGGGAGGATACGCCTATCTCCTGATTCGATACTATCACAATACTTGGGTGTGAGCAAATATGCTGCTTTATGCAAATGTATGTATATATTTATTATTGTAAATCAGTTAATAACACAAAACGATGACATGTGATTATCATAAAGTGGGCATGTCTGTAAAGGGGAGACTCGTGGGTACACATAGAACCCATTTACATTCACATATCTTGAGGTCAGAGGTCAAGGGACCCCTTTGAAAATGGCCATGACAGTTTTTTCTTGCTAAAATTTTGCGCTAGTTTGGAACGTTATTTAACCTCCTTCACGACAAACTAGTATGACATGGTTGGTACTGATGGATTCTTTAGGTTTTTTAGTTTCATATGATACCAGAATCTTCAATCTAGCTTTAAAACGGAGCCCGCTACAACCTAAAAATCACAAATTGCGTTAAAGAAATTAGTGGCGTTAAAACAAATTTACGTTATTATCGCGTTCACTTTGACAGCCGTACTTCAGGAGCAACGGAAGTCAGACGGCAGCTGGCGGTATCACAATTTTTCACTCTGCAATCGCAGTTT
This sequence comes from Sebastes fasciatus, assembly GCF_043250625.1. Classification (NCBI taxonomy): domain Eukaryota; kingdom Metazoa; phylum Chordata; class Actinopteri; order Perciformes; family Sebastidae; genus Sebastes; species Sebastes fasciatus. Next base: position 3,418,205 of record NC_133817.1, on the reverse strand, counting down.
CGCAAGCGTGTCGGAGAACTACGGTGGTCTTCAGGTAACGTAAACACGTGAAAGTCTCTCTAGAACCAGTGTTTGGTTTGTCCGTTCTGGGCTGCTGTAGAAACAAAGCGGACTCTGTGAAGAGGACTAGCTCTCTTTGTAGATATGAAGGGCTCATTCTAAGATAACGGAAACACAAGATCTCTTAGTATCAGGTGATTATACACTAATGAAAACATGATAAAGACAATTATATTACATTTGTAATAGATCCGCCGAAATCTTACACACTGGATCTTTAATTTCAGTTTGACTACAACAGAATCACACACTCAGCGTTCAGTGTCACCTCTCCCGGAGCGAGGCTCTCTCTCGGCTCCTATAGGGGACTGCAAGCTATATGTGTGTGTGTGTGTGTGTGTGTGTGTGAGTGAGGGATTGCACTGATCGTAAACAACAGCAGCAGTGAAACAAATGGGTGGTCCCCCCGACGGCTTCATCCCCGCGCCCAATCGATGATGCACGATAACGCAGCAGAGAGGCCCCCGGAGGAGACGGATGGGGTCCGGCGTCTCCAGCAGAGTCGCTGTCAAACACGCCGGCAGCAGAGCGCCGTGCTGTTTTGCATTTCGGGACGAGGCGGTGTTGCAGTTAATTAAAATGCTCAGAGGTGTATGAGATGCAGCGTGTAGGCAGGAGGGCAACGCTGGAGTAAGTAAGAGTGGTGGATATTCAGAGTGTTTTTGAATCCTCAGCGATCATTTTTTATCTAGAACTTTCACAGCAGCCTTTGTTCGTTGCATTTCTTTTGTACCTTTTCGATGTACACTGCTTTGGAGAATAAGGCAGCAGCAAACCTGTTTTCCCAAAGGAAAGCCAGTCGGTAACAAATATGTCACCTTGCTTTGTGCTTCTCCCTCAGGACAGTCAGTGCCTGTTTGAATACAGCAGGTGAATGCAGAATCACAGCGTCCACTCGGTGCATCACTTTGTCAAAATCGAATTTCGGCTCTGATTGAATTCAGCAGTTTGTGATTGGTGTCATTTAGAAATTGAGCAAACACAGAGATAAGATGCTAAAATGTCACTTGAGTTACCATTTGATCAATCATCCTCAGACGGCGACTGCTCGGCAACCACCTGGGGCTCTGCCTTCTCTCGGGGGGTCTCCGTGCACCATGGGTGTTTTTTTCCCTTTTTGTCGGCTGCTCGGTCGACTGTGTGAGTGGGAGGGAGACGGTGGGCGGGTGGATGTGTTGGTTTTAATTTATCGCAAGCCGCCGTGGCCCCACCAGATTGAACGTTGCCACAATCACACTGCATAATCAGAAATTACTGTTACTCCCAAATACTCCAAATATATCACCATGATCTATCGTTAATGTTTCATGTGACCCATTACACCTCAGCATTGCAAAAATCATGACGCTGCTGACCCCGATTTAGTTTCATAACGCCGGAGTAGTGTGGACGCTAGTCGTAAACATAGCATAAGTTATGCGTTTTAAAACAAAAACGTATTATGCCCGGTTCAGACAACACTATATCAGCCCGATTACAGTCCGACACGGCCGTCGTAGGGGATCGGGAACGTTAAACGAGTGTCGTGTGCAGAAATCGATCCTCTTATCTCGTGTAGTGTGTCATAGTACACGACAACCGACGCCACGTCTGGGACGCCCCACGACACCCCGAGGAAAAGTCTAGCCTGTCAGAAGTTTTTTGTCTTGACACGCCTAGTGTGACATCTCCAACGACGTGTTCCTTTGCGTTGACCAATCAGGTGCTCTCTCCAGCGCGCAGTCGCAGTTAGGTCACTTGGTAATAAACAAACATGGCGAAAAGGAGGAGGGATGGCGAGTTTGCTGCAGTCAGGTGGGACAACCAAACTGACTGAAGTATGGACAGTCCGTACCGTCCTCTCTGTGCCACCCAGGAGCGCATCAACAATCGTTTTTCTTTCTTTTTCTTTTCGCAACACAAGACCGCCAACA